>NC_141685.1:1508419911-1509619911 GCF_964263255.1 Lissotriton vulgaris | reverse complement strand
GGGTGAGGACATGTAATTGCCGGATTTATGTTCACCAACTTATCATGGTTGTCAACGATACTTTTGCCAAGACACCGGTCTGTTCTCGAGTGTTCGCTGATTAGAACATGACATTCACCTATTCGCTTCTACCAAAGACATAACTGTGTAGCTAGCGCACGAGCGGGGTCGTACTTGACCGTTGAGATTGTTACTCTGGACCGGAAGATTTTCTTACTTGTACAACTTTACTTTGACTTCTCACCGTGTTATCATTACATTGGATACTAAACTTCTTTGCTAGAATTCCGGCCCATTTCTGCTTATATATGATGCCCAACATACATCTCAGTTTGTTCTGTTTATGCCTTGAAAAAGTCCTTGTGTAGGACGAAACACGTGTTGGTGATTGCTAATATCTGCTGGGAATATCTGTTTTTTGGAATGAAAAGAATAAAGATTGAAGAAAACTAAAAATAAGTGGACTATATCGTGAACCTTTTTTTGGACAATTCTTATTGACATACTACCTTGTCATGTGTTTCTCTTTCACTCTATAACTAGTAGAGTCTGATTTACTGAGGGTGCATAACTTACGCCCTCTTTGTTATAATTACTAACTCACAGGAGTGCTGTCAAAAGTCTCTCAATTTTGTTCAAATCTAATCTGGTCATTTTTAACCCCTGTGTTTTATTCAGGAATCTATCTTGACAGCTGTTTGTTTCAGTAGGCCAGATTAACCACTTTTTCCAATCAGGATGAGTTCTGTTAAAATGTAAAGTTTTTGACACGTCTAACTCAATATCTGCAGTTGCATTTTCAGGTATTGGCTTTGGTATAGACGGTGTTTTAAGGTCTTTGATCTTAGCTAGGCCAAGACAAGATGTTTGGTGTATTGTGTCATTTAAAAACAACATTTGTTTCTGGTATCATGCAGGTTCTAAATAGTGCTTCAAGGCCTTGTACCTGCCAATCTTTTGTACCCCAAATTGTTTTCGTTTCAATATTATTTTTCCAATAATCAAAACCAAATGTCATCATTTTGTCATAAAATGCTTCTGAATATATCAATTTAGAATTTGTCAGCATTGTTTTCATTCCTGTTTTATCTAACAGTTTGTAATAAAACGTTTCTGCATCACTGGTGTTAAACCCTGAGAAGTATTTGAATTTCTCAAAAAATGCTTTAGAACTGCTTTTAGGTGGTGTAGCACAATGTTCCCATTGATTATACATAAAAACATTTCTAGGCTGTGCAGAGTTATGCAAGTAATGATCACCATAGTGTGTGTAACAGAATAACTGCTCATAACTAGATGAACCTTGTAAATATTCATGATCTGTGAATCTAGCTGACATTACTAAATCAGACATCATGTCATTAATACTGTTAAAGTCCCAATCATCAGAGAATGTACTCGGTTTTACAAAGTCACTTAAGGAAACCTTTAGTTGATGAGGATATTTCAGGATTTCGACCGGACCATATATCTCATAGTCTGTTTTCTCCCATACTACCCCACCAGGTATTGGAATTGCTGTGACATTTACTGTTGACAGTTCTCTTTTCTTCACGTGGGATGATCTGTGTGGTTTGAGGACTAAGTTGATGTTCTGACTTGCTGTGTCCATTGTAATATATTTTCCCTCAATGAATTTTCCCAAACAAAGTACCATGATGAGCCAAAGCAGGAGGAAAAATACACCTAGACCGAACCAGAACTCTAACCAAGGTGAAATAAGGTAGATTTCCTTTAGTTGATGAAAGAGTTCCGTTGCTTTTTCTTTAAAAGTCTTTTTTGTTTCTGGCATCACTTCGGGGTCGTTTTGATCTTCAGAGAAGTTGTCGAAGTTGATGAAATAACCAGAGGCAGTTCTGTCAATTGATGGGATTGTTCTTTCAATCTGTCTCTCAGTAGCAGGTTCTGATGCCACGTTATTGTAGACTGGTGTTGTTTCTTGACGAACTGTTTCAATCTGTGTCTCAAGAGGCATGAGTTCCATGGCATTATTGCATAGTCCTTCATTGTGCACTGCAGGCTGATCGAATGTGATTAGTCTTTCAGTTTGAACCTCTTGTATCGTTGCAAGTTTGGGTATTCTGTTGTTTCTTGGGAGTCCACTGGGCCTACTGTTGATTATAGGCCACATGCTTGTGGTTTTACCAGATCGATGGACACGACTCTGTTCTCCTTTTTACCAGCAAGGGGCGGTAGCACAACTGATCTTGTTCCGGTGACTGCCAAGACAGGTACTGCTTTTCTGTAAGAAGGCCCAAATTCCTTCTTCACCGCGATCTTTTATCTGACTAGATCCCCAATCTTTGGAATCCAGACAGGCCTTGCTGGGGCTGTTGCTGGTGGTGCCTCGTCAGTGGTAGTTGGCTGTTGCTTTAACTTTATGTTGCTTAAGGATTTTCTTGTTTCATTCAGTTCCTGTAAAACAGCCAAACGATCTTTGATGTCAAAGTTTGTTGTTTCTTCTTGTACCACTGACATCTGACTATCGAGGTCCTGAATACGCATTCTAATTCCGAACAATAGTTCGTATGGGCTGAAACCTTTTAAAGAATTTCTTGGCATGTTATTAAGACTAGTCTAGACACTTATTAAATGTTTGACCCACCCAGCGCCTGAACCTAAAACCTTCGCTGTTATAGATCGCTTTATGTCCCGGTTTTTTCTTTCTACCACACTATTCCCTTCGGGGTGCGACGGACAAGAATACCGCAACCCAATTCCCATGCTAGCCATGGCCTCCTTATAGGCTCGAGAGCTGAAAGCAGGACCCTGGTCAGAATGGAACGTGGTAATTGCGTATGTGCTGATAAAGACTCGCAAATCTTTTATAACCGTTCTAGCGTCAGCCGAGCGCTGGAGGCCTCATTTTTTAAGTGTGTTTAGCCTTAACTGTGTACAATGGGACGCGCTTCTCTTCTTTGATTGCGCAGATAGACCGCCTTATGCTGTCTAGAAGGGATCCTGAAACTACACTGGCCTGTTCATTACTGCGATCTCTGTTGCAGTCTTCACAATTTTGAGCAAAACAAGGATATCTATGCTCATTCCTGGCCACCAGTACTCTGATTGTAATTCTTTCAGAGAAACCTTAATTGTTTGGTGTCTCAGACCCAACCCCATGTGTGCTTCCAGTAAGAGGAAGCCCCTCCTGCTCCTGTTTGGAATTACTCTGTCCCCCACTCCAGGGATTCGAGCAAAAGGAACGGAGTTTGCATCGATTACGTATGCATAATTGAGTGGATAGTTCACGGGTAGTGCTGCACAGTCGCCTTTTACAGTCGTTTTTACTGCCAGCATGGTTTCCCCGTCTATGTATTTTTCTGTACGCTTTTTTGTGGCTACGGAAGCCGGTTTGTTGCTTCCGTTATGGCTGTATTAGCCAATGAATTCCCTGCAACGTGAACGCCATCACGTTGAAGACTCTGTGCGTGAATCACGTGAGTCTTTTGTAGTTCTTTGTGTAAAAGAGCTACCTGTTTCCAGAGCAATTTATGCTTTATTGTGGCACCTGTGTCATCTTTGTAGTCGTTTTCAATCCAACTCTGCAGCTTATTGTTGTAAGAGTTGACGCAAAAATGAGAATCGCACACTATAAGTGTCGGGAATTCACGTTCTGCATTTTCGAGCGCCATCTTTAAAGATCTGATTTCAGTTCTCTGAACCGAACAGTTTCTTACAGATTCAGTTTTTGTTACTTTCGGTCTGAATTTACCGCACAGCCAACGACCTTTAATAATCGCACATGCTGTATTGTAGGATCTTCTCTCTACGTTGAAATGCTGTACAAAACTATCTGTATAGATTATACAGGCATATTGTGGGAGAGGCAGAAGTTCGATTGGCAGAGGATATTCTTCTTCATATTCTAAATCATTCAGTTCTTCGAATTGTGGTGCGAAATAGTATTTCACATCTTCCGCTCCTAGAGAATCTACACACTGTATCCATTTCGGATCCAGTGACACTGTAGGCAGGTTTACTGGGCTAAATAGCGCTTCGAAGGCGGATTCCGCTGTAAGGATATTAATCCGTTTGCCGTGTGCTAGTTCTCGTTCATTTGCTAATGCGATTTGCACTGCTTTCACAGTTCTTTCTGTGTGACTGAATGTTTTTTCTACTTGTGTGTACAAGTGAGATTTAACTGAAATTGGTACCTTTTCTCCCTCATTAGAGGTTAGGTACGTGAATCCGCATCTTCCTGGGATGACTCGGATTACAAGATCACGTGTGTTGTCACGTGTATCTAATTTTGTTTTAGCTAACATGTCTGTTTGCAGTGATCTCAGAATTTCTGTGTGTTTTTGAGTCCAATTGATTTGTTTAAAATCAGGTTTAATTAGGTCGTAAAGAGGTTTAACCCTCTCTGCGTAATTTAGGATGTAAGTTCTTCCGAAATTCAGAAAACCTAGAATGGATTGTAAATTCTTCAGCGTTTTTGGAGTTTGGAGTACAGCGCACTTCTCTAAGAAGCTGTCCGCTAGGCTTTTCCCTTCACTTGATAATTCGTACCCTAAGAATAGTACTGTCAGATGGGCAATTCGAGACTTTTTAAAGTTGAATTTGTAACCCTCTGCTGCGAACCCAAGAATAATGGTGTTCACTCTTTTCAAGTGAGTATCCAAGTCGTCGTCTGTGAGATAGATATCATCTACGTAAGATAATGCCTCATCATCATATATTTGTAGTAACTCTGTTACCCTAGCTGAGAATAGTCCTGGGCTGTTCTTGAACCCCTGTGGGAGTCAACAGAATTTTTTCTGCGACCCAAATGCAGAGAAAGCGGTCAAATATCTGCTTTCTGGTGCAATGTTTTGACAAAAGAAACCATTAGATATGTCTAATGTCGTTTTATATTTTTTCCTAACTATGTTATTCATTAGGGCTGCACTATGCGAGTTTTGTACTGCAAAAGTTTTGCAATATGTATTAAGATGTCTGTCGTCCAAAACTAGACGATATGAATTGTCTGGCTTGGAGACAGGAAACAAAGGATTGTTCATTTGAGAGGTGCATGTTTCAATCATCCCCTGGTATTCAAGTTGATCTAAGATCTCCCTGACCTGTTTTTTAGCTTCTTGCTTTATGGGATACTGCCGTTGGGCAGTTGGTTCACTTTTTAATTGGATTTTGTGAGGAGGTGAATCCTCATCCCATCCTACATGATTTTTATATAATGCAGGTGCCTGGGCTACTGCCCATTTCCTTGCATATGTATATTTTTTATGAATCGGAATGTGATTCGAGAAGGCTGGCATAATCACTTCTTCGCCACGAGGGCACTCCCTGACAAACTCCGGGGGCCAATCTTTTTCAGCTAACAGAATATCATAGCCTTTTGAGAGTTTATCCCAAAATAGACCTCTTATTTTCCTAGTCTTATCACCCTCTATACGCAATGTTATTTCGTATATTTTATGGGGCTCGCTAAGTCTGGTGTCGGCAGTTTCAACCTGAATGAATTCCTTCGTGTCCACTGTCTCCAGATGACTCATCAAGATCTTGCGCGCTATACTGATTTCTGCTGCACTGTCCAACATTGTCAATGCCCACTCCCCGTTTTTCAACTGTGTCCTCAGTATTCTCGGCATGGTTGATTACTCTAATACTGGCTACCTTCTTTTTCTGAAATTGAGATTTTTTACTCTGAGCAGGTTCCTTGTCTTTGGACTTGGTGTGCTCTCCTGGGTCTGACCGTCCTCTTCTTTCCGAATTCTGTGGAAAAGATCGAGAGGGACGTGTATCAATACTTTGATATCTATCAGGTTTTTTCAGATTATCCCTATTTCTAAGGTTATATCTTTTCTCAGAGGGCTCCCGCTGGGGAGACTGGTGTTCTCGAGTCGGAGTTCATTCCCTCCGTCGAGGAGGCCTTCCTCTGGACTGGAAAACTTTTTCCTTGGGAGTGGATTGTTTATTTCCATTGCAGCTCTTTTTAGGAGTATTTAAATTATTTTTAATAAATAATTTTTCAGGATTTTCGAGCAGTTGGGGCTTTACCGGTTCTCCACCCAAGCTGTCTCTACCTAATTCTTCATAGCATTTTTCTATGATTTTTGCAAGCTCAAATGGCTGATCTTTTATATCTGTTTCCTTCAACTTCTGGCGGATTGCCACAGATGCTGCTTCTCCTTTTATGTTGGCTAATAATATAGCTGAGACCTGCTTGAAGTCTTTCAGTAATTTCATACCTAGAGTTAAAGCGGGCTCTGGACCGTATTCATTTTGAATCTGATTTAGCACTTCTGGTATTACTGCCATAGACGGAACACCGTGTGTTTTTGTGTAAATGGAAGCAAAGACTGTACCCCAAGTGTCGCAGTCCTCCACGTGTGGTGCGATTCCCATAGGAAGGCAGATTGTCAAGATTCTGTGTTTCTCAATAGGGGTAGTATCAGGAAATACTGCCTCTATTTGAGTGATTTTCTGTGCTAACCAGAAAGGAATTTGTTCC
This sequence comes from Lissotriton vulgaris, assembly GCF_964263255.1. NCBI lineage: Eukaryota > Metazoa > Chordata > Amphibia > Caudata > Salamandridae > Lissotriton > Lissotriton vulgaris. The sequence continues at coordinate 1,509,613,460 of NC_141685.1, read as the reverse complement.
CGTTTTACAGGTGTTTTACCAAGACATGATTTTATGTTCTGTGGTGTAATTTTATTAGTGTTCCCCTGATGAGGGGTCAGCTGTGGTACATTAACAGCTGGCTGGACTGTTGCAGTCCGCATTACATATTGGACTAATTGCCTATGTATTTTTATTAGTGTTTTTAGCTGTACTAACAGCTCTTCTTTAGACATTTTTACAATGTCCGGATGTGGCGTGTAGCTGGCTAGAACCGGCCACGTTGCTCCTGGTCTACCTAGTGGACCGAGCCTGGTAATGAGATCATTGTGTTTTAGGGCGCCATTAAACCAGAGCAGGTGCTCTTGAAATTTAAGTGGAATTTCAATCTCCTCGAAAGGAGCGTACTCTTCCGGAGGTTTCTCTATTTTGTAATAGTGAAACTCTTTTGTTGTCGCGTTTGCCGCTGGAAAGTTTATCCATGAATAGAATACCTCTGTCTGCCGATATTTGTGAGCTTCTATCACGAAAATTACTGTACCACCTTGAGGTGTCAGTCCGTTTTCTATAAGATTTTAAGGTTATAGACTTTCTTAAATGTGCCGGGATGATTATTGCATCCGGGTCTGTCTGTAGGAGACTCGAGTCCTCCTCTATTAGTAGGGCTGCCAGCCTAGCTGCTTCCCTTTCTTCTTCACTGTCTGACATTTTATAACTGCAGGCTTTGCAGAGTAGGTCTCCAAGGAGACAAAGATTAGGTGCACAATATTTTGGAACACTGTATCCTTCAACGTTGAATAAACCAGAGCTTTACATAGGAATCTCTTCCTACTGAGTTCGGGCGGATTTTAACCTTTCACCCACTCCAGACGTCTATTGGAGTATTTACGGGAGAAAGGGGTCTGTGTGAAATATGCACGACTGAGTTACTCTAACGTCTTGCGTTAGTTTATCGCCTTACCAAACGTTTGGGCGCCATGTAGTGTAGTTCCTAGTTTCCCACTAGGCCCTGCGCATTGGAATAACATAAACAGTAGTATCGACGTGGAACTGCGGATATTCCAGGCCTCCACTGACTATGCTAAACTTAATTGGGTGTGTTACCAACTAGCTCAGAGGTCACTGGAAACTTTCTTCTCTGCATGGGAAGTGATCAGCTTCCCTGGCACAGACAAGAAGGGATTCAGCTTTCCAACAACCGTGCAACATGACAACTTTGCTCCTCAGATCAAGAGTCAATCTCTAGGGTTGTGTGAAACAATAGACAGGTATTTCACTCAGTCAGTTTAGTGCAGTTTACTTTCACGATATGTAGAGAATAGAGAGACGGGCGTTTGTCAATAAAGGTTAACATTTATTGAACAGTCTTTCTTCTCGTACCAGAGAAATGTATTGCCACAATTGCAAGACTTGTTATTATAAAAAGTACGTACAGTAAGATAAGTATTGCGAAATAGTACTGTAAAAGCATTGATATGGTTTCTTAGCCATACAATGGTTTAAAAGTAATAAAACATATATACATTCATATATACATTAGGCTAACATACTCAACTGGTGCTTCTAACTAAGCCTACCCCAGTGTGCCTGACCTAAGCCTAACATGTGGAAGGGGAGTAAGTAAGTAGCTTTAAGTTAAGTTGGTTTTGCCAAGGTTTGCTTCAAGAATTCTCGTCTAAGGGTTTAGTCAACACCATACCTCTGAATAGAATGATGGAAGTCTGGTATTTCCTTCAGGGGGCACTCAATATCCCAGTCACCCGCGAGGGCAGACCGGAAACGCTGGAGCTGGATTTCTCTGCAGGAGAAAGGCAGCGGCTCTCTTCTCAGCGCGTCGGGAGGAGGAGGCGGGGGACAGCATCCGCGGCAGCTGGAATCTGCTGGGCTCTTCGCAGAGGGACGGCTGTTCAGCTCCTAAGCTCACCACACCATCGTTCGCGCTTTAGCAGCGATAATGGTATTAGTAGCTTCACCACCAAGGGGACAGCAGCAGCAGCGTACTGCATACAGCATACAACAGCAATGGGATGCACAACAGGGTGCACAACAGCAATTGCTTAAGGCAACGTGGGTAGTATTTATACCTGACAGGTGCCGGGTTTGACGCACGTTTGCTGGACATAAGACGTCAATTAAAGATGTCACTAGGAAGTGATAGCTATCAGTTGCTCATTAGAGTTCCATTACTAATCAAAACACAGCAAGCGGGGATTTCCAGGTTAGCTGAGTTTTTATCTTGTTCAAGAACTCGGAGTGTTAATCTAGGAATATCAGATAGTGACTTCTGCTCTGTCATTGCACTAATTGGTTGCAAAGGAAGTGGCAGAGAACTATGCTGGAATGTGGCTCTGTTCGTGTGAGGCCAGAGATGACTTTCTGAATATCGCACTTGAACGGTTATGCCAATATAGGGAATAAATGGATTTATAGCCGAATAGGGGCATAAGGTCACAGTATCGATCAGGAACCTAGATAAACACGCAACAAAACCGTTAGAAATATCTAATGTGGTTTTATGATTTTTACGCACAATGTTTTTCATTAATACTGCACTGTGCGCATTTTGTACTGCAAATGTTTTGCAACAAGAGTTTAAATGTCTGTAATCCAAAACTAGACAATATGTATTGTCTGGTTTGGAGACAGGAAACAAAGGATTGTTCATTGACGAGGTGCATGTTTCAATCATCCCTTGGTATTCAAGTTGATCTAATATCTTCCTGACCTGTTTTTTAGCTTCTTGCTTAACTGGGTACTGCCTATGTGCAGTTGGTTGATTTTTCAACTGGATTTTATGTTGAGGTGAATCCCATCCTACAAGATTTTTATATATTGCAGGAGCTTGGGCTACTGCCCATTTCCTGGCATAGGTATATTTTAAATGAATTGGAATGTGGTTGGAGAAGGCCGGCATAATTATGTCTTCGCCATGTGGGCACTCCCTGACAAACTGTGGTGGCCAGTCTTGTTCAGATAGAAGAAAGTCATAACCCTCAAAGGCCACTCCCAAAAGAGTGTTCTCACTTTTCTTGGTATGTCTCCCTCCATCCGGAGTGCTATTTCATATAACTTATGTGGACAACTAACCCTGGTATCTGCAATTTCAACTTGAATGAATTAATTACAGTCCACTGTCTCCAGATGATCCTTCAAGTTCTTGCGAGCTATGGTGACTTCTGCTGCTCTGTCCAACATTGTCTGAGCCCATTCCCCCGTTCTTGAGTTGTGTCCTCAAGATCCTCAGCATGTCTAATTTTTAGACCTGCTACCTTCTATTTGGTGAATTGAGGTTTCTTGTTTTTCTGAACGTGTTGATCGTCTTTGGACTTCAGGCGTTCTTCCTTGTTTTCTGACCGTCCTCTTCTTTCAGATTTCTGTGACGAAGTCTGAAAGGTACGAGAGGAATGTGTATCAGTATCTTGATATGTATCAGATTTTCTCAAATTATCCCTATTCCTGAGGTTATACCTCCTTTCAGTGGGCTCCTTATTGAGGAGACCTACCTGAGAATTGAGTACGCTTCTCTTTAGAAGTTTGTTTAATGTTCTCCCACTTCTTTTCAGAAGTAGTAGGAGTGTTTTTATTAAAGACCTTTTCAGGACCTTCAGACAGATGGGGTTTAACTGGTTTCCCACCCAGACTGTCTCTGCCTAATTCTTCATAGGATTTCTCAATGATTCTGTCCAGTTCCTGTGGTTGCTCAGTTACATCAAATTCCCTTAACTTTTGGCGGATCGCCACGGATGCTGCTTTACCTTTAATATTAGCTAATATTATTGTTGAGACCTGTTTGAAATCTTTCAGTAATTTCATACCTAGATTTAAAGCAGGCTCTGCCCCGTATTCATTTTAAATCTGTTTCAGGATGCCAGGTATTACCGCCATAGACGAAACACCATGTGTTTAAGTGTAAATTGCAGCAAAGACTGTACCCCAAGTGTTGCAGTCCTCCAGATGTGGTGCAATTCCCATTGGTAAACAGATTGTTAAAACTCTGTGTTTCTCATGAGGAGTAGTAGTAGGAAATACTGCTTCAATTTGAGTAATGTTTTGAGCTATCCAGAATGGAATTTGTTCCCATTTTGTGGGTAATTTACCGACGACTGAATGTAAAGTCTGTGGTGTAATTTTATTTTATTTGTGTTCCCCTGGTGGGGGGGATGCTGTGGAATCCACATACATATTGAACCAACTGTCTATAGATTTTGAGTAGCTCTCTGAGTTGAGCTCGAAGTTCCACATCTGTCATTTCGATAATTTCAGGATGTGGAGTATAGCTGGCTAAAACCGGCCATGTTGCTCCTGGTCTACCTAATTAACCGAGCCTGGTAATGTGATTTAAATGTTTCAGGGCACCTTTAAAGCAGAGCGCATTCTCCTGGTAAGTTAGTGAAATTTCAATATCCTTGAAAGGAATGTATTTCGTTGAAGGTTCATCTTCTTTGTAGAAGTGACACACATTTGTTACTGGATTTGCTTCAGTGAAGACTATACAAGAATAGAATACCTCTGTCTGGTGATATTCATGTGCAGCTATCACAAAAACTACCCTACCACCTCTTGCTGATAGGCCATTTTTTATACGTTTTATAAAGATGGCTCTCCTAAAATTTGTAGGAATGCTTATGGAATCCTCGCGGGTTTCTTGGAAACCTGAATAGTTAAGAGCTTTATGGCTTGATCAGCCGCAGCTCCACTGGCCCCGGGAAGTACTTTGTCAGCCATTTTGTGACTGAAAGTTTGCAAGGCAAGTTTCAAGGAAACAAAGATAAGGTGCACAATATTTTGGAACACTGTATCCTTCAACGTTGAACAATCCAAAAACTAACTCATAAGATTTTTTGTCCTACTCAGCTATGGCGGATATTATCCCTTTACCCACTAGAGACATCATTTGGAGCATTTACGGAAAAGGGGTCTCTGCGGAAAGCACGACTGAGTTACTTTAGTCTCTAGTGTTAAATTAGTGCCTTGCCAAACGTTGGGCGCCATGTAGTGTAGTTCCTATATTCCCAATAGGCTATGTGCATTGGAATAATGTATCCTATAGATTTGACGTAGGACTTATGTCAATACGTCTCTATCAAATATACTAAACTTAATTGTGAGTGCCAGCTAGCTCAGAGGCCACTAGAAACTTTCTCGAATACACAAGAAGGGATTAGTTCTGACAACCGCATAAACATGACAACTTTGTTTCCCCAAGAATTAGAACACATCTCTCAGAGATATGTTTCCACAACAATAGATAACTATTTTACTCAGTCAATCGTGCATGCTTCATTTCTACAGAGTTGCAGAGAAATAGAGAGACAGGCGTTTTCAATAAAAGGTTTATTGAACAGTCTTCTTTCTCATGCAAGAGAGGTGAACTGCTACAATCGTTAGACAGAATGCAAAGTATAATGCGTACAGCCAGAATAGTATTATGAAATAATACTGTAAGAGCATGGTATGGTTTCTAAGCCACATAATAATACATACATAAATAACATAGACTAAAATACTCAACTGGTGCTTCTAAAATACGCCTACCCCAATGTACCTAACCTAGGTCTAGTACCAGGGAAGAAGTAAGTATTGTTTAGCATAAGTTTTAGTTCTTGCCAAGAATCTTGTTAGAATGAAGGAGGTCTGGTATCTCTGTCTCGGGACTCGTTATCCCAACACCCCGCAAGGGGAGTCAGAAACACTGGAGCTGGAGTCTTGGCAGGAAAGGGCAGCTTCCTGATCAGTGCATCAGCTGGAGAGTCGGCTTCCTTCTGCATGTGCTGTAGCGAGCTGCGTCGGGCAAGTAGGTTGTTGAACTGCTCCCAACCACTGTGCTTTGCTATAGCAAGTGAAGGTATATTTATACCATGAAGGTGTTTAGGAATGCCATGTTTGACGTAAAGTCGAGCATGTGAACATCATGAATGAACCCCTGAGGAATAGATGTTCATTGTAAAGTAACTGAGTTCTTGGAGAAATCAATATTCAAGCTTGGGGAAGCCCCTAACAGCTTATGCTGGTTTTTCAAGAAATCGTTGTGACGTTTGGTGAACGGATGGAAGTAGCCATGCATGGTTTTGGGTAGCATGGGCTATGCCTAAATAAGTACATGATTTCTTATGCCTATATAAGGGCAACGTGAATTGTATCTATATAAGGGCATGACTTGGTAAAATCCATTCGGAATCTAAAACGCCATACAACAGGCTGGCTCGGCATACACAAGGCTACAGTAGGGGTATGAATAAAAGGCCCGTTTGTGTAGGTGTGGTTATGCTCAAGAATGGCGAATGTGTGTGCCAGGTCTGCAAAGCTTACACCGTTTGAGGTTAAACCCCCCGAGCGAAGATGGGTGCGTGAATGATGCTCTCCGCCTGCTGGTATCCATAAAAAAGCCACGGCCGCTGCGATGCACATATGCCCCACAGTTCACCTTTCGCTACAGCATAATGTGAAAGAGAGATCTCCACGTGCCAGCGGAAGCTCCTGGGCCGAGGTCTGCAAGGTATGAAGGTTCCTGAGATCCACGCTGGCTACCGCGACACAGGCACACAGTGCCCAGCCTGAGGCCCAGCACCATGGAGTGCCCCTTTATACAATAACACAGTAGTTCAACAGGTACCATCAGTGGAACGGTGTTTTTATACCATAGTGGACGATGTTAGAACTGTAGAGTGGAGATGAAGGTACTCACTTCGACCAGGCGCAACCAACTCTAGGTTCCAACTGTGGAATGGTGTCTTGATCCCACAATGGATGGTGTTAGAACTGCATCTGAGAATGGAGATGAAGATACTTCCTTCGACCATGTGAACCAACTCTAGGTCCCAACAGTGGAACGATGTCTGGATTCCACAATGGACGATGTCCGATATTACCTCCTACTTGCTTTTCACGGAACTCCCTCCTTTGAGGTGCATCACACTCTGTGCTTCCGTAGTTAACTGCTGCACATAATTATTGGGCTTGGCTGACACCATTCGGAGGAGTACACAGCGGTACAGCAGGTCTGAACAGTGAAACGGGGTCTTGATTCTCTGATTGAGGATGTTAGAAGTTCAAGTCTGTGATTATTTCTGTGTACCCCCTCCGATCAAGTGAAACCAACTCCATGCTTTCGAATTCAACGGTACGTGGCTGTGAGGCATTAATGAATACATTATCCTTTTAGTATACTTACTTGAAGACATTTTTTTAAATGACTTATAGGTTTAGTACAATGACCAAATTTATCTTGCAAGTGGAAGGGAACACTGAATAGTCTACATTGTGGAGAGCAAAAATCGGAATTCGAATTGTTTTGATTTATTTATTGCAGTGTTTTCTGTAATTTATGATGTTGTATTTTGTGAAGAGGAAGTGAGAAAAAGTATTCATGGATGTCTGTGTGAGTACTGCCTTCAATTAACACTGCAGACAGCAGTGCTCACAATTCAGGTTGAGTCGGTATTGTAGATGACACAGTACTGTAGAAAAAGACATTGCTCTAGTGCTCTCCGTTCCCACCATGTATACGTATCATTACATGCTCCGCACATGCTTTTTATTTACTTTGCATAAACTGGGCAGCTCAAGTCAATACCACGTGGCTGTGGGCCCTTGCTGAACACTCTCTCTGGCCTACACTGCAGACAGCAGTGTTAACATTTGAGATTGAGTCAGTATTGTAGATGACACAGCCCTGTAGGAAAAGACATTGCTGCAGTGCGCTTTGTCTGCACCACTCATACACATCATGGCTGGGTCCGCACATGCTTTTTTGTTGCTTTGCGTACTGCAAACTGTGGAGCTCAAGTCAATGCCATGTGGCTGTGGGCCTTTGGTGACCGCTCTGTCTTGCTTACACTGCAGACAGCAGTGTTCACAATTCAGATTAAGTCGTTATTGCAGGTGATGCAGTGTTGATGGCAACAGATGTTGCTCCTAGTACGGCCTGCCCGCAGCACGCATCATCGCTGGCTGTGCACATGCTGATTGCTTTTGATGTGGCTATGTGAGTGCAATAGAACTGAAGGAGCGTTTATGATATAATCTTTTTGTGTATTATTTCAGATCTATTGATTGTGTCTCAGTATACCACAATTTGTGGTTCTTTTATGATAGATTTGATTATGTACTGTTTCACTTCTACTGTCCCTACCTTACTGCAGCACAAATTATAGATTTTTTTAATATTGAATCTCTTTGTGTGATCCAATGATTACTGTTGTAGTTGATGCTAGCAGCAACCATTACCTCAGGGCTGCTTTAAACTCACCCCTCATGCATCCAGCGCAGACGTCACTAGATATGTGCTGCTGGTAATAAAAAGGAGTCGAGCGCACATGCCCGTACCCACTTCCACTATTTTTCTGTGTCCGTGTGGTCATTATCTATGCATGATACTGCCTCTGGGCCGTACTACATTACATTGTGCTGTGGACAGCGTATACAACCATGTTACCTCTGGTAGTGGAGAAAAGTTCGGTTATGTAACTTTTAGGTTTATGGCTATCACAGGTGGAAGGCTACTTTACAAAGTATGAATATTGATGAAGATGATGGTTACATGTGTGTAGTGTAAGATATGTGTACATTGCAAAATGTTTAGAAAAAAGCTCTCTAAGCAGAAGAGGTGTGTCTCATCAAATGCTGTACAGAGATTGACTAAAATGGGTGACATTTTCTAACTGTTACAATGGGAAATGTTATGAACTAATGAAATACTTTTTTTTATGGTCACATGACAATCGGGTGCCCAGCGCGCAAAGAGACCGCACCAGACATGTTTTTGAGAAAATATATTTACCATAATATAAGTTTATTACATTTAGAAATATATAAATATTAAAACGATTTTTCATTATCTCTTGCTCTCATATGCACTTTAAAGTTCTTTAGATATAGATTTGAGACAAAAAAATGAGGGAATGGCGTACGCAGCGCGACACAGTACGTCTATGACGTAACACAGGGCGTGGCAGCGTGCACTCGTCGCATACGCAACGCACAGCGGGAGCGACCCCATATGTATATGATGTAATGCGCAGCTTTGTAGTGCGTACCCATCGCATACCAAAGTAGCAGCTGGCGCGACCTCATATGTACATGTTGTTACACGGAACGCTGTGCCACAAACCCGTCGGATACGAAATGCGCATCATTTAAATGTGGTGGATAGGACTCGTGCGCTGATCGAGCTTGGTAGACTACCAGTAGGGGACTAGTTTTCTCAAAAGAATATATACATTTTTTTGGGGAAGATATAAAACATTACATAATTTTTAAAGTAAAAAAAAGGATAATAGAGTTGAAAATTATTAAAAATAATTAGAAAAAATATAGGTTTTATAAATATCAAAATATGAAATGAACATTTAAAAAACCTTTGAAATTCACTGAAAAAAACATAAGTTTCAGAGCCGTTATAGGTAGTTGGACATTTGACTCTTATAAAACCAGAGAAATTTGCCAGTTATAGTTAGTTGAGCTAACTATAACTTGCACGCCCACAATGCACTGCTGATGACATCACATATTACATCACTCATGACATGGTCAGTGACATCACTGATGACATCACTGATGACATCTCAAATGACATCACTGATGACATCACTGACATAGGTATGCCCCATGACCACCCCCATCCCCAAAATACCTGGGGGCCCACTACGGGTCCCCAATGTGAAAAGGCAAATCCCCGCATGCATACTGATATGGATGACAGTGTCTAACAGACACCGCCACCATATGAAAAGCTTTTCCACCCGGTCGACTCATTGACCTGGCAGAAAACTGGCGGATGGTCTTTCCGTCTGCCACGGTCCCCCAACCATAGTAATATGGCGGGGAAATTGGCATGCAGGCAGGAGAAAATGTTGGGCGGATTGACACCGCCAATGCGGGCGGTGGCGATTCACCCGACATACTAATGAGCCCCTTGGGGTTAATAACTACACTGTTGAAAGTCATATTTTAAAAAAAATCTTTTAAACTTAGTTTCCATTTTTGCAATGATGCCAGGTGCCGCGATGATATCGGTAGCCACGATCACAGCGAATACGTCGCTAAATGACAAAAGTGGACATTCAATAGCCATGATCACATACAAAACTTATAACTATAAAAAAGATTATAACCAACACACTAAACACATAACTATCTAAAAACCTCTATAATAGTGTGTATAAATCCCTTAATATATCTGTAACACAGTGCATAGCTCTTTCAGTGGAATCTATGACTGCATACATCACTGTATCAGTAAGTCTCTTTGCGTGACTGTCTCAGTGCATCTATGACTGGGTGCATCAGCTTCTCAATGGGTCTGAGATTGGTTGCATGCGTATCTCAGTTGATCTGTGAGTAGGTGCATGAGTGCCATTGTGCAGTAGACACTAAGTATATGACTGACCAGATCTGCGAGTGGATGCATGAGTGTCTAAGTGGGTGTCTGAGTGAGTGGGTGCGTGACTGTCTGAGTGGATCTGTGAGTGGGTGCATGAGTCTTTCAGTGGGTCAATGACTGGGAGCATGAGTGTCTGAATGGTCTGTGAGTGGGTGCATACGTCTCTGAGTGTATTAGTGACTGGGTACATAAGTCTCTTAGTGGGTCTGTGAGGGGGTGTGAGTATCTGAGTGGGTGTATGAGTGTCTCAATGGGTCTGTGAGTGAGAGCATAAGTGTGAGTGAGTGAATGGGTGCATGAATGAGTGTCTGGGTGGGTCTGTGAGTGGATGTGTGAGTCTTTTAGTGAGTGAGTGAGTGAGTGGGTATGTCTACATCTGACTGAGTCTGTTTGTGGCTGTGTGAGTCTCTAAGTGTATGAAGAAGTAACTAAGTGCATAAATCTCTAAGAGGGTCCGCGAATGAGAGTGTGAGTGACAATATGGGTGTGTGAGTATCTGAGTGGGTCTGTGAGTGGGTGTATGAGTGTCTGAGTGGATCTATGAGTGGGTGTATGAGTGTCTCAGTGGGTCTGTCAGTGTGTGTGTGAGTGTCTCAGTGGGTCTGTGAGTAAATATGTGTGTATGAATGGGTCTGTAAGTGGATGCGTGAGTCTGTGAGCAGGGTGGTACATGGGTGCATGACTGTTAGAATCGGGATGCCTAGTTGGCTGAGGCAGATACCTTAGGCTAAGTAGGGACCCCTGTTTCCATGTCAGAGAACGGAAGGACACCTTCTCAGATAACCCCTGTTCACCCCCTTGGTAGCTTGACTCGCGCAGCCAGGCTTATCTTCAAGGCAAATGTGTAAAGTATTTGCAACAACGCTCCCAGTGACCCAATGGTGACACCACAAAAGGACTCCACACGAGTTTCATATAAAAACAAGTATAAGTTTATAAAACAAGATATACGATGGGACCACACAATAAAAATCCAACATGTGCCTATTGTAATATAGCTCCTGGCCAGTTATTAGGTCAGCCAACTCTTGTAAGGTCTGACAGTATTAATGAGCACTTCTAGGTGATCCTATGCAGTCCTAATGCAATGCTATGCAGTTCGTAATACTAGAATCAGGCACTTTACAATGTAAGAATAATGCAAACTAATGCAATGCGTAATACAACCATCCATCAGTTCTTTATGCAGAAATAATGCAGTGCGTAATGCAATAATTAGGTAGTTCGGTCTGCACACGAATGCAATGCGTAATACAACAATGAGGCATCGTTATGCAGAATTAATGCAATGCGTAATGCAACAATCAGGTAGTTTGTTCTGCAAACGAATGCAATGAGTAACACAACAATACGGCAGTTCGTTATGCATAATTAATGCAATGCGTAATGCAACAATCAGGTAGTTCGTTCTGCAAACTAGTACAATGCGTAATACACTGCGGCACCAATAAAAGTGCTTCAGACGGTCTGTCCGCCCCTCTGACTGACTCACGGTCAGTTTCCGTTACCATATGCTCCCAAAACAGGTCTGGTGTAAACCACAGTGCAGCTCCCCGCTACGGCTCCGGTACTGCCACTCCGTGTACAGACCGCATCACGAGCTGAGACAGAGGCTCGCGCTGTCAGAAGGGAAGAGGCCCAGAGTATCTCTTTCCGAGCCCACACCCCACCCCAGGTGCCGACACACGTTACCTGGGGGGTGCGACCTTGCTCGCCTCTCTGGACTTGGGCCTCTGATGCAGCTTGGTTGATTCTGGGCCAATGACAATAACAAAGATCTCAGGCTACAACAGGGCACACGCAAACAGCATCGCTAAGACTCCCTTGAGCCTCGGGTGTGCACAGTCACAGGCCAATCCTCATGAAGGTCTCAGGCTGCACGAAGCACATGCACACAGCTTTGCTGAGACTTGATTGGACTCCAGGGGCCAGATGTAGGTAGCCCTTTACCGGTCGGAAACGGCCGAAAATACAGATTTTCGGCCGTTTCCGACCGGTAAAGGGCTATGGAGATGTAGGGGCAAAAAAAATGTACATTTTCGGTAATTTTACCAAATCGGTAAAATTACAGAAGCGGTAAAATTACCGATTCTGTACATTTTACTGATTCGGTAAATTTACCATTAGGAAAAAATACCGAAAATGTATTTTGTGATGTAGGTAGCACATCTAACAGTGCTACAGGGCCTTTAGAATTCGGTATTTACCATGCAATACAATTGCATGGTAAATTACGAATTCTCGTGTACATGCACATCTGTGCATGTACACCTGTGCCATGTGGCACACAGACATGCCCTAAGGGCATGTATGTGTGCCACATGGCGCAAAATCCATTTACAGGGGTGCAACAGGGTGTCAAAGTGACGCCCTGTCCCCCTTAGCAATTCGGTATTTTTACCGATTCGGTAAATACCGAATCAGTATTTGCTATTGAATCCTATGGGCTTCAAGGCCCATAGGATTCAATAGCAAATACCGATTCGGTATTTACCGAATCGGTAAATACCCAATCTTACCGATTCTGTAAAAAATATTGAATTTTTACCTACATCTCATTTACCAATTCATAAATACCGAATCGGTAAAATTCAGTATTTATGAATCGGTAAATGAGATTTACCTACATCTGGCCCCAGGTGACCAGGATCACAGGACACAGTTTACAAAGGTCTCAAGCTGCAAAAAGCACACTTGAACATCTGGAGCTCACGGCCACAGGGCAATTCTTCTGAGGGTCTCAGGCTGCAAAAATCAGCTTTGCTGAGCTTTGCTGAGACTCATCTGAACTTCTGGTATGCACGGTCACAGGGCAATTCTCACGAAGGTTTCAGGCTGCACGAAGCACACGCACTCAGCGCTGCTGGGACTCACTTGGACGCTAGGTGCACATAATCACAGGACAATCCTCATGAAGGGCTCAGGCTGCAAAAAGCACACACACACAGCATCGCTGAGATTTGATTGGACTCCATCGATCCAACGATCACAGAACACGGCTTACAAAGGTCTCAGGCTGCAAAAAGCACACACGCACATGGTAGCTGAGCCACTTCTGGAAACAGCAAAGTCAAGGAGGGGGACACAGCACACAGCAAAGTCACTGTAGCCTCTTCCTTGGTTACAACAACAAACTGCAGGCCATCCCCAGATCAAACAGCAAGGGTCAGTCCTTTCCTTCAGTCTCTTCAGCTGTTTCTTCCTTGGCAAAGGTTCCTCTTGACTACGAAGTAGCTCCAGTCTTGTTCAAACTTGATCGATCCATTTCTCCCAGGTTCAGGGGCTTCAGCTCTCATAGTTATACCCCTAAATGTCTTTGAAGTCTTTGTGTTCAGGGGGGCACTGACCCCTGTTCAAACCAGTTCTGGATGCCTCCCTGCCAATGACACCTTCTTCCTTGATTAGCGGGGGTCTGGAGTCTCAGTCACTCAGTAGGAGATGGGACCATTGTTTTACGACAGCAACCCAGGCCTCTTCACCTCTAAGCGCTACGCCTCCCTCTACACTCCAGATGCAGGTCAGCCTGTTGCTGTCTCACCTCCTCCCCTGGTTCAGGACATTCTCCAGATCCTATCACTTTCAAATCCAGACAGTCAATCCACAACCAGGCAGAGGCACAAAGAAATGTTAGAGCACAAAATACCCAGCCACTTCTAAAAGAGTGGCTTCTAAACACACAATGCAAAAACCACCCTTATAAAAAGATGTGTTACTACATTGTGAGCTCAGGCATACTAAACTTCACCTCTCCATATTAAGCCTTTGGGAAGATAGGCTGGAAAACATATTGCACAGCCTCCCAATTCGTATTGGCAAGATGGCCCTTCAACAGTGAAAAACAAAATGGAGATTATTTCACTGTCAGGACATGGTACAACCTCAGTACATGTCCAACCTTTCACTTACACTGCACCCTGCCCGGGGGGGTACCTTGGACTGACCATAGGGGTGTCTGATGCGCATAGAAAGGGATGGATAAGGTCTGGCAAGTGGGTGCACTTATCAGAACAACATGACAGTTTACCAAACTGTGTGCAGTCACTGCATTGGCAAACCTGAGTTTTCTCTTTAAGGCTACTTGTGTGGGTGGCACAATTAGTGCTGCAGACCCACTGGTAGCATTTGCAATACCAGCCCTGGCACACATAGTGCACTTTACTGGGGACTTCACTAGTAAGGCCAACATACCAATGATGGACAACCAATGACCATTATACTTTACACAGGGAGCACTTGCACTTTGACACTGATCAGCAGTGGCAAGTGCCCAGCGCATCTAAGTTGACAACACTATGTCAGAAGAAAGGTCTAAGGGGAAAGCAAAAAGTTTAGGGAACTTTAACCAAATGGGCCAAGTCCAACAGTGACTCTCTGAGGGAGTCTGTAAGAGGGTCAATGAGTATCTGAGTGGGTCTGTGAGTGGGTGCATGAGTACCCAGGTGGCTCTGTGAGTGGGTGTAACACTCTCTAAGTGGGTATAAGAATGTGCACATGAGTCTAGGAGTGGGTCTATAAGTTGGTGCACATGAGTATTCAAGTGGGTCTATAAGTAGGTGCATGAGTCTCTGAGTGGGTCCGTAAGTAGGTGCATCCATCTCTGAGTGAGTCTGTAACTCGGTCCATGAGTACCTGAATGAGTATGTGAGTGGGTGCATGAGCACCTGAGTGGGTATGTGATAGGCCTGGGCAGTGAATTCCGTTCCCCTCTTGGAATTTGTGGAATTTTGTGAATTTTGCATTCCATGGAGAACACGGAATTGCCAAAAATTCTGTGATCTGCAGCTTAGTGGAATTTTTGCTTGTTTGCACTTTCAAAATGCGTGTTTGCAAAATGTACTTCCCCCAGAGCTTGCAGACAGCGTTCGCGAACAGGAAAAAAGCATTGTGAAGGGGCGGAACAAGCAATTACGCATGTTCGCGGAACTCTGCACATGCTAGTGGAGATTTTGTACCATTTCTTGGAGCTTTGCGTAGCGCGACTACTCAAATTCCACCCACCCCTAGTATGTGACAAGATGAATAAGTGTGTGAGTAGGTATGTGAATAGGTATATAAGTGTCTGAGAGAGTTTGTGAGTGCGGACATGAGTCTGTGACAGTGACGAGCGAGTGTGTACAAATATATATTTTTTTATATTGACACCAATATTCACGAAGAAGTTGCGATAGTCGCAATGTCTCCGTGATGATGCACTGGAGGGGGCCACACTGGCAGTCACGGCATTGTCACAAATATTGCGCATGATTAAAAAATCATCTTTGGAGTTTAGAACCTAACGTCTGTCACTAAAACCCCATTTCTCAAACATGAGATCAGGGTATCTCCACCCTAATCCCTTATGCTAGCTTTGACACAAATTTCCAACACGGGGATCCGTTCCCGATCGATAAAATGGCGGCTTCAACTTTTTGTTCAGGTTGTGTCCAGCCAATCAGAGCATTCCCGCAGGCATGCAAATTTGTGATTCACAGCAAAATCGTTGCGAAATGTCCATGACCAGAAATATCACTATATAGTTCAGCTTTAATGTCCCAAAACCTACTGCGCAGATTTGCTTCAAATAACAAAAAGTACAATCTGCATAACAACATCTACCTTTTTGCCAAATTTGGTGTAATTCTATACAAAGGCTCAGTCATGCCGTTTTGACAATGTGTTTCTATGGGAATTAACAGTACAAGTTCACCCTTATTTTGCAACCCTATTTCTCGAGCTTCACTGCATGGATCACCCCTACCCTTTCCATGACACACAGAACTTACTTTGAGACTTTTTGGGGGAAAATTTCAGGTAGATTGGTCAAACAATGCCAAATGAATAGGCAACCTCCAGTAGGTAATATATATCTATATCTATAAGTGGGTGTGTCACTTTCTAAGTGAGTCTGGAAGTGGATGCATGAGTACCTGAATGAGTATGTGAGTGGGTGCATGAGTATCGAGTGGGTATGTGACTGGATGTATAAATGTGTGAGTAGGTATGTGAATGGGTGTATAAGTGTCTGTGTGAGTTTGTGAGTGCCTACATGAGTCTGTGACAGTGATCAGCAAGTGTGTACAAATATGTATTTTTCCAACAATATTCACGAAGACGTCATGATAGTTGCTATGTCTCCATGATGGTGCACTTAATGGCCACAATGGCAGTCGAGGGATCATCACGAATATTGCGCAAGATTAATAAAATCAACTATGGATTCATCTGTCAGTAACACCCCCATATCTTAAACATGGGGTCAGAGTATATCCACCCTAACGCCTTATGTTAGCTTTGAAACAAATTTCCAGCCTGTGGAACGATTCCTGAACATTTTGTTCAGGTTGCATCCAACCAATCAGAGCTTTCCTGCTGTTGCACAAATTTGTGATTTTCAGCAAAATCGTTGCGAAATATCCACAACCAGAGATCCACGACCAGAGATATCACTATATAGTTCAGCTTTAATTTAACAAACCCTACTGCACAGATTTTTTCAAATAACAAAAAGCACAATCTGCATTACAACATCTACATTTTTGCCAAATTTGGTGTCATTCTGTACAGCTGCTCAGTCAGGCCGGTTTGACAACGCTTTCCAATGGGATTTAACATGACAATATCAACCTTATATTGCGTCCCTATTTCTCAATTCTCACTGCACGGATCACCCCCAAACTTTCCATGACACACACAACCTACTTTGACACTTTGTTGGGAACATTTCATGAAGATTTGGTCAAACAATGCCAAATGTATAGGTGATTGCCAGTTAGTAATATATATGTATATCTATAAGTGGGTACATCATTCTTTAAGTTAGTCTGTAAGTGGATGCATGAGTACCTGAATGAGTATGTGAGTGGGTGCATGAGTATCTGAGTGGGTATGTGAATAGGTGTATAAGTGTCTGATTGAGTTTGTGAGCGTGAACATGAGTCTGTGACAGTGACCGTTGAGTGTGTACAAATATATATATTTCTTTATATTTACACCAATTTTCACTAAGACATCGAGATAGTCGCGGTGTCTCCACGATGGTGCACTGGAGGGTCGCAACGTCATAACGAATATCGCACATGATTAGAAAAATCAACTTTGGACATATAATATCTGTCACAAACACCCCATTTCTCAAACATGGGGTCAGAGTATCTCCACCCTAACCACTTATGTTAGCTTAGACTGACATTTCCAGCCTTGAGAACCATTCTCGATCAATAAAATGGCGGCTTCAGTTTTTGTTCAGGTTGCATCCAGCCAATCAGAGCATTCCCCCTGGCGTGCGAATTAGTGATTTACAGCAAAATTGGTGTGAAATATCCACGACCAGAGATATAACTGTATTGTTCAGATTTAATTTCACAAAACCTACTGTACAGATTCGCTTCAAATAACAAAAATCACAATCTACGTAAGAACATCTACATTTTTGCCAAATTTGATGTAAATCCATTCAGGGGTTCAGTCATACCGGTTTGACAACGCATTCCTCTGGGAAATAACATTACAAACACACCCTTATTTTGTGCCCCTGTTTCTCGATTCTCACTGCACGGATCATCCCAAACTTTCCATGACACACCGAACCTACTTTGACACTTTTTTGGGAAAATGTATTGAAGATTGGTCAAACAACGCCAGATTTATAGGCAATTGCCAGTAGGTAATATATATCTTTATCTCTATAGATATATCTACATCCATGTATATGTGTATATATATAAATATATATATGCAAAACAAAGATCCCCAGTTTGGAAACGCACTCAAAATCAGATAATTATAGGCACACAAGCATTCTTCAGCTCTGACATTTGTCCATGCCTTACGCGCTTCGGAGTGGAAGTCTCCTTGATCACAGGCAGTCCACAGTACTGGCACAGTTTAAAGAAAAGGGACTCTTCCCTGCATGTTTTTTTTATTTCGTTTTTATGATTAGCAACACGTGCATTCAGTGAGTACTGCATGCTGGGGATTGTAGTACACAATTGTTCGACTCACAGTGAGATTTGCAGTGCCCTTTCAAAATGATTCCCTTTGTAGGTTCTGTGCTCACATACCAAATCTGTGTTGTGTCTCAGCCCTTCAGTGAGCCTCAGAGATAAAAAGTGCTTCATTCTTCTGCCATCCGATTTCACTGAATGCACCACTATAATCATCTGATTTTGAGTGCGTTTCCAAACGGGGGATCTTTGTTTTGCATATATATATATATATATATATATATATATATATATATATATATATATATATATATATATATATATATATATATATATATATATATATATATATATATATATATATATTACCTACTGGCGGTCGCCAGTAGGTAGTTATAGTTAGGATTTTTTTCAATGTTAAATCTCAAAATTCTATTTGGAATAACTTTGGCGCCGGTTGACGAATCTGCCTGAAAATTTCCTGAAAATGGCCTCGCGGCGCCCCGGTCCTTCCCTGAAAGTTTTGGGGGGGGATTCGTCAAGCGGGGGCCGAGATAAAGGGGGGTCCCAAAACGCGTTTTCCCCATGTTAATTTCCATAGGGCGGTCGATTTCACTTTTAGCCCGAACGGCTGAATGGATTTACACCAAACTTGGCAAAATTGTAGGGACTGGTAGCCCGATGTGCCTTTGCTATGTCTCAAGATATGTGCTCCAGTGGATTTTGAGTAATTTAGGTTAAAAAAAATATATATATCTATAGGCACGCTCCGGTGGGCGCACCGGGGAGCGCGCCAGGCGCGACACGCGACTTGCGCGCGGAAAGCTGATTGGCTCACGGGTGTCCGTAAACATTCTAAACAGTCTGGAGCGGCCGCCATCTTGTGTCTCGGTAAAATCGAGACACAAGAGGTGGCAAAAAATAAGGGGCAAATGACCATAAGGGGGCAGAGTAGACCCCCTCTGACCCCCTAGGTTTGATGTGGGGGCTAAAATAGGGTCCTGCGGAGCATTTAAAAAAAAAAAAAATCGATTTGCGCGGGGGGAGCGCCCGGTACGCGCACCGGGGAGCGGAGCACGGGGAAAATCCAGGACCATATTTATGAAGGACTTGTGCTGCCAGTTTTGCGCCGCCTGTGCGTCAGTTTTTGTGACGCACCAGCGGTGTAAAAAAATGTGCCTTGTTACGCTATATTTAAAAAGTGACGCATCTACCTAGATGCGTCACTTTTTAAATATAGCGCAACGAGGCACATTTTTTTACACCGCTGGTGCGATGCGTCACTTTTCTGTGCGCACTCCTTATGACATTCCAGATGTGTCATATTTAATGTATGACGAATCATGTCGCAAGGAGTTACAGATAAATCAGTATTTCTGACATAAAAGTAAACATAAAAGTGACGCATTGCTGTAACTCCTTGCGACATGATTCGTCATACATTAAATATGACACATCTGGAATGTCGTAAGGAGTGCGCACAGAAAAGTGACGCATCGCACCAGCGGTGTAAAAAAATGCGCCTCACTGCGCTATATTTAAAAAGTGACGCATCTAGGTAGATGGGTCACTTTTTAAAACCCTGCGCCACATTATATCTGCGTCAGGTATAATGTATGCAGAGGGGGCGTTCCCCCGCAAAAAGCTTGGTAATAGCGACGCAGTGAAATATATGAGATTTCACTGCGTCACTTTTAGGATGCTGTTGCGTCAAAATCTTGCGCCTGCCTCACAGCAGGTGTAAGACTGACGCAAGACCTTTCACATGGTGCTTTCCCCATGTGAAAGGACGCATTACTGGAGTTGCGTCACTTTTGTGACGCACTCCAGCAATGCGTCACTTTTGTGTTTACAGATACGTCAGAAATACTGACGTATCTGTAACTCCTTGCGACATGATTCCTCATACATTAAATATGACACATCTGGAATGTCGTAAGGAGTGCGCACAGAAAAGTGACGCATCGCACCAGCGGTGTAAAAAAATGTGCCTCGTTGCGCTATATTTAAAAAGTGACGCATCTAGGTAGATGGGTCATTTTTTAAAACCCTGCGCCACATTATATCTGCATCAGGTATAATGTATGCAGAGGGGGCGTTCCCCCGCAAAAAGCTTGGTAATAGCGACGCAGTGAAATATATGAGATTTCACTGCGTCACTTTTAGGATGCTGTTGCGTCAAAATCTTGCGCCTGCCTCACAGCAGGTGTAAGACTGACGCAAGACCTTTCACATGGTGCTTTCCCCATGTGAAAGGACGCATTACTGGAGTTGCGTCACTTTTGTGACGCACTCCAGCAATGCGTCACTTTTGTGTTTACAGATACGTCAGAAATACGGACGTATCTGTAACTCCTTGCGACATGATTCCTCATACATTAAATATGACACATCTGGAATGTCGTAAGGAGTGCGCACAGAAAAGTGACGCATCGCACCAGCGGTGTAAAAAAATGCGCCTCACTGCGCTATATTTAAAAAGTGACGCATCTAGGTAGATGGGTCACTTTTTAAAACCCTGCGCCACATTATATCTGCGTCAGGTATAATGTATGCAGAGGGGGCGTTCCCCCGCAAAAAGCTTGGTAATAGCGACGCAGTGAAATATATGAGATTTCACTGCGTCACTTTTAGGATGCTGTTGCGTCAAAATCTTGCGCCTGCCTCACAGCAGGTGTAAGACTGATGCAAGACCTTTCACATGGTGCTTTCCCCATGTGAAAGGACGCATTACTGGAGTTGTGTCACTTTTGTGACGCACTCTAGCAATGTGTTACTTTTGTGTTTACAGATACGTCAGAAATACTGACGTATCTGTAACTCCTTGCGAATTGATTAGTCAAAAATTAAATATGACATATCTGGAATGTCATAAGGAGTGCGCCCAGAAAAGTGATGCATTGCTGTTTTCACGTAGCGATGCGTCACTTTTCAGAAATGAGGCCTCCAGTTTATTCACTGTGTCACCTCTACAACCCTTTCTTGCGTCAATACGTCCCTTTTGCATACATTACACCTGACGTAGGAATAATGTGGCACAGGGGTTTACAAAGTGATGTATTTACCAAGAAACGTCACTTTGTAAATATGAATAAATAAGGTGCATTTTTTATTGGAATGTTGTGTCACAAAAAGTGATGCTTTGGTGGCGTTAAAGTGACGCATAGCTTCATAAATGAGGCCTTCTACCTTCAACTCCAGCAATGCATCTTTTCTTATCCTTCAACACTCCTGTTCTTTTTCAACATTTTCATTGAATAACAACATTCCTCATATTCACTCTTCTTCTTATAACTTTCTTTCCTAACACTCACCTTCTTTCAGTCCTCCTACTTCACTTCTTTTTTCCTCTCATACCTTTCTGTTCTTTCTTACTCATTCTCCTTTCAATTATCAATGCACTCTATTTCACTTACTCTTTTTCATTTTTTTAAGAATATAGCTTATTCTTTGATGAGAATTGGAGGTAGTTCTGAACAGAACTTTTGGTTTTCTTCTTTTTTCAAAACAGGAACAAAAACAGGGAATGGAAACTGCTCAACAGGAGCAAAATAAAACAAAAAAAATTAGGGGTGGGAAGGGCAGCGATGGTTCTCCAATGCTCGAACCATGAGCTGGACACTTTGCTCCCTAAAGGTGAGGAGTTGATTGCAGTATCTGCATCTGAGGACACCATGGTTAAATGCAGGTTGAATGTTTGGCACCTGCTCCTGTGATTGCCCCCTCCCAGAAGAAGTTGCTCCTCCGGTTGACGTAGAGGCCCCATCACTGGGAACACCTTGTGCCAGAGCCCTGACACTTTCCCGGGCAAAATTCTGGCGGTGCTTCCTCTCCACATGCCGGATCATTGTGAAGTTCCCAAAAGAGTACTTTTTCAATGGGTTTCCTCGTGACAGCTCTTCTTTGCAGATCTTGCACTGCACTTTTGGAAAGGGGCGACCATTCGGTCCCCCCGAACGTATGGCAGAGTACCCCGATCCCCCCGGGAAGCCATCTTGGGCGGGAGGCGAGTCTCGGCTGGTATGCCCGAAGCGGCGTAGCCGGGGCGCGCCTTTTCCCGCCCTGGAGTGGGCTGGCCTAGACACTGACGAGGCCGGGCCACGCCCACGGGGCAGGCCGGGGCGGGTTTACGCCCGCCCTGAAGACGGATAAAAGGAGCAACAAGCCAAGGAAGCATCCTCTTGTTCCTGTGCTCTGAAGCTGCACCACCTCGCTGCACGTGAGCTCGAGACGGAACGAAGAGCCAATTTTGAGCGTTATAATCTTCTTGTTTGTTTTACAGATACTCTGTCGGAGAATGCCTAAGAAGGCGGGAAAGCGAATGACTACCGAGCAGATGCTGCGTGTTCTCATGAAAGAGGTGACCGACTTAAAGAAGCGAATGGCGGAGAAAGACGAGGAAGGGGGGCCGAAACGTCCTCTGGCGGGAACAGCTCCAGGAGGAAAAGGCAAGAGGCCCAGGAGGGGAACAGCTGGGGGAGACGCCCCAGTTCCCTGTACCCCCCTCGAAGCACCCACTCCGGTCCCGGCGGAAGGAAATCCGATTCCCGTAGTGGTCACCCCCGTGTCCGGGGAGGATATGCTGCCCGAGCTGGCAGCACAATTAGCAGCGTGGTTGGGTAAAGGTAGCAAGGGCGCCACGGCTGACGACGCGCAGGTGTTGATGAAACAGCTGCGGGAAACAAGGGAAGCGACGAAGGCACCATCACCGGCTGCGGCAGTTGAGAAACCACCTGGGTCAGGTCCAGTCGCAGATACAGCTTCCGGTTCAGGTAAGCGGGCATTGCCGATTGCGAGGGATGAGTCGGCACCCTCTCGAAGGGAAAAGTTGGGTCAACATGTCCCTCTGGCTATCAAGGAGAAGATATGGGCAGGGGAGTATATAAACATCTTCTCGTTGCTTACCGATCATTATGAGATGGAGCATGTTAAGAGTCAAAAGGAGCTCATGCATCCGAGTGTTTGGCGCGCAAAGATGGCCGCCTTTAAGGTAAATGAAAACATTGGTAATTGGGGCAAAGCATGGGGGGTTTTTACATCCATCTTGGGTGAACGTAGGCCCGAATTGCTGCCCGAATTGCCGATTTATCAATCACGGATCATGGGGTATTCAGTATCTCACGAGGGCAACCATTGGTTTTGTTACGACAATATTTTCAGAAAAGCAAAAGAGCATGATAAAAACTTAACGTGGGATTGTTATGATTCCGTGTCCTGGTCCAAAATGGAGGATTCTGGTATGTTGAAGGTGCCATTGGTAGGGAGTTACGTGGGTGAATCCTCCCGCCAATATGCGGGGACGCCCTTTCGATCAGGTACGAGTAACGACAATCACTCGAGGCCAGTCGGCAGCGCAGGTAAAAGGGGGGTTTGTTGGAACTTTAACAGGGGGAAATGTACTAGGCCCCAGGGGTCATGCAAATTTAGGCACGAATGTGGGGGGTGCGGGCAATCATCTCATCCTGAGTCCATGTGCAGAGCCAAAACGGGTGATAACGGGGGTAGAGGAGGCGCCAAACAGGTCTGACATAGTCCGAGGGGCGCCTTTACCTACTCCGATTGATACCATGGCAATGATTCCCTGGCTCAGTGAATACCCGGATCACGCTTCCGCTGGGGTGTTACGGGACGGATTTTCGTATGGTTTCCGCATCCCAGTGAGGGAGTTTCAGGGTATAGGAAAATGTAAAAACCAGATATCGGTCTTACAGCATACGACCGTGGTACAGGAAAAGATCGGGAAAGAGGTGGCTCGAGGTCGAGTCGCCGGTCCATTTAATGTGCCACCAGTTGCTAACTTTGTTTGTTCCCCTTTAGGGGTGGTCCCCAAGAAGGACCCGGGTGAGTTTCGGCTGATACATAATTTATCAGCCCCACGTGGTCTTTCCGTAAACGAGGCAATAGACCCGGAAGTGTGTTCGGTGCGGTACGCATCCTTCGATGAGGCCGTAGCCATATTAAATCGCCTGGGGCCCGGAGCGCTGATGGCAAAATCTGATATCGAGTCAGCGTTCCGGTTGCTCCCGGTACATCCAGACGATCAGCGTCTCCTTGGTTTCATGTTTCAGGGTCACTACTACATGGACAGGTGTATGCCGATGGGGTGCTCTATATCGTGTGCCTATTTTGAAAAGTTCAGTTGCTTCCTGCAATGGGTCTTCACAAGGAAGACGGGGTTTAAACATGTTATGCATTATCTCGATGACTTTTTGTTTCTGGGGGCAGCCGGGGATCCAGAATGTGGACAGGCTTTGACTGCATTTTGTGTCTTGATGAATCAGTTTGGCGTGCCATTGGCACCAGGTAAGACTGTGGGTCCCTCGACTTGCCTTGAGTTTCTGGGGATCGAGCTCGATTCCAAAGAAGGTTGTTTTCGTTTACCAGATGACAAAGTGTTAAGATTCAGGGCATCCTTGCAAATGTGTATAAGTGACTCTAAGGTGAAGCTACATCAATTACAGCAATTGGTGGGACAGTTGAATTTTGCCCTGAGAGTTATACCGATGGCCCGCCCCTTTTCTCGCTCGATCGCTCAAGCCATGGTCGGCCTGAGGGAGGGTCATCATCGCACAAGGCTCTCGGCAGAGGTTCGCCAGGACATGCGCATTTGGTTGGCATTTCTGGCGGATTTCAATGGTCGAATTGTCTGGAACAAACCGGCCGTGTCATCTGAGGAGCTAGGGCTGTGGACAGATTCGGCGGGGAGCATTGGTTTTGGTGCCATATTCGCCACTCAGTGGTCGGCACAAAAATGGCCGTCATGGTGGCATGATGGTGGTCTGACAAGCAACATTGCTTTCCTAGAACTTTTTCCCATACTGGTGGCCCTGAGAACTTGGCCCGAGGGGTTCAGAGATCACTCTGTGGTATTCTGGTCTGATAACATGACCGTTGTTGAGTGTATCAATAGCCAGGCAGCACGATGCAAATGGATTCTGAGATTGCTCAAGGAAATTGTGTTATTGTGTATGCAATTGAATGTACTATTTAGGGCAAGACATGTCCCGGGGGTGATGAACCAGGCGGCTGATGCGCTTTCTCGTTTTCATATGCAGGCCTTCCGGGGTTTTCTGCCCACAGCGGACCCGGTGGCAGCACCCTTTCCCGAAGCTCTCTGGTCTCTCGGTGCCCAGAACTACAGAACCTCGTGGGAGAGAGTTTAGCACCCAGGACGAGGAAGGCATATGAAGGGACGTTCCGTTCCTATTGGGCCTTTTTGGGGGCGGCTAGAGGGGAGCTTTGGGGCCAGGAGGAGTTAGTAGTGAAATTCCTGCTGTCTTTACGTCAGGCAGGCAAATCAGTGGCTACGGCCCAGAGGCATCGGGCCGCCATTTCCTTTGTGGCTAGGGCTCATGGGATCCAGGACCCGACAGCGTCTTTCGTTGTGCAAAAAGCGCTACGTGGGTGGCAACGCCTTGAAGGTCGCAGAGTAGATGAAAGGCGCCCGATAGGTTTGGATAGGTTGGCCCTGTTATTATCTAGACTCCCTGCAACATGTTCATCCCAGTATGAAACGGTGTTATTCCGAGCCGCTTTTACGCTGGCATTCCATGGGGCTATGCGAGTAAGCGAACTAGTGGCGAGGAACAAGCAGGACGTGATGGGGGGACTGTGCCGAGAGCACGTTCAGATCAGAGGGGAGACGATGACTCTCTTGTTCGTCAGGTCCAAGACCGACCAGGGTGCAATGGGTGATTGCATAATCATACAAAGGATCCCCGGGTCCTCCATGTGCCCGGTGAGTTGTGTAGAGGAATATTTGGCACAAAGGGTGGCATCATGGGGGGGGACCTTGTTGAGACACGCTGACACCACCCCACTGACGAGGTTTCAGTTTCAGCGGGTGCTTGCGATGTCGATTACGGCTGCGGGCCTGAACCCGGGCGAGTTTGGGACCCATTCCTTTCGGATAGGGGCTGCTACAGAGGCTACAGCCAGGGGGCTGAATGTCGAACAAATTAAACGTGTGGGGCGTTGGTCCTCCAACTGTTATAAGAGGTATGTGCGGTTGCACATGTTGTGAAGCTGTAATGATGTACTCACGCTTCTTGTTTTTGTTTGGTTTCAGTTGCGCAAGCCTACGAGGCGGGGCGGACTATGCAGTCGACCCAACACCGGGCCAGCGGTCAGACTTCACCGGCTGTGAAAAAGGAGGTGTGGGTCGTGGGCCACTCATACGTGAGGCGTGCCGCGGACGTATTCAAAGCAGGTGACATGATTCACGTGGCTGGGGAATACGGGTACAGTATGTCCTTCTACGGAAAGGGCGGACTCTGTATTGACCAGTTTCAATCATTTTTTGAGGGTTTGCTAGGGCAGACGAGGTCACCGCCGTCTATAATCATAGTACATCTTGGGGGCAATGATTTGGTCACCACTGGTAGACGACTTCTCCTTGAGGCGATGCTTTCCACTGTAAGTTGGTTGGCGAGGAGAGTTCCAGGGTGCACGATTGCATGGTCACATATGATCCCACGAAAAGTATGGCGGGGGGCTATTTCTGTTTCTGCTCTGAATCATTCAGTAAGGAAAATTAATAACAAAGTGAGTAGATTGTTCCGTTCCAATACACTGCATTCTATTTCGCATGGTTGTATTACTGGTGACAGTATGTATTTGGGGGATGGTGTTCATTTGTCCCGGGTGGGGAACGAGTTACTCATAGGGGACTGTATAGCTTGGCTAAAGACTTTAAGACATGACCTTTAGGTAGGAGTGTTGTGGGGGGTCCGGATAGCCGGTCAACTATCCGGCCTGTGGCGGTAAGGTCATGATCGGTGAGCACTAATTGGAAGATCCCTATGAGTGGGCGTCACCCATTACGGATGGGAGCGCTCGAGGGAGGTGGCCATTGGCCCCTCAACGGGGTAGGCGGTCCCTTCTAAGGATGGGCCGCCGAAAGGAAAGGAAAGGCGGTCAAGGCCCCTTCCTGGGTAGGAGGGGCTACAGCCCCCTCCTGGAGAATTTCCCGGGGCCAGGTCATCTGCGACGGCAGATGCGGTAAGTTGTGTGGGGTTTGGGGGGGGGTCTACGCTACCTTCTAGATACCTCACACGAGTCCTCGGACGACCTTTAAGTGGCGTCGAGTTTATTGGGGCCCCCGTCAAGTCAAGGGAAATTGGTAGTTGCACTCGAGGTACACCTCTGTGCGGTCGCCCCTCACAAGTGAGGGGGATATTTCTGGTTTAGGGATCTTGACACCGGTTACGACCTTGCCGTTGGCCCTTAAACGTTAGGATGTACAATTTCAAAATTTCAAGTTAAATGTTTTGTAGGATGTTAGTTCGGCTAGGAGAACCTTTGTATTAGAGAATATGTTAAGGTTAGCCAAACATCGCAATGTGGTAATGAAATTGTACATAATATGAAACTGTTATTTTAATGTTTTATTTTTTGTTTCATATTTTAATAAATACGGCCGGGAGGGTCACTCCCTCCCGTCTTCCAAAAGTTCAGAACTGTTTCCGGTTTCCCATCCTTGGGGATTGTGTTGAGAGGGGGTGGCGGGTATCTCAGCCATATGGAAAGGGGCGACCATTCGGTCCCCCCGAACGTATGGCAGAGTACCCCGATCCCCCCGGGAAGCCATCTTGGGCGGGAGGCGAGTCTCGGCTGGTATGCCCGAAGCGGCGTAGCCGGGGCGCGCCTTTTCCCGCCCTGGAGTGGGCTGGCCTAGACACTGACGAGGCCGGGCCACGCCCACGGGGCAGGCCGGGGCGGGTTTACGCCCGCCCTGAAGACGGATAAAAGGAGCAACAAGCCAAGGAAGCATCCTCTTGTTCCTGTGCTCTGAAGCTGCACCACCTCGCTGCACGTGAGCTCGAGACGGAACGAAGAGCCAATTTTGACCCACCCACCAGCCCCTGAGGACAGCAAGTGGTTTTGAATAAAGTTTGATGTGATAACTCTTGTGTTTTACAGGACCGGATTATTATCGTGATAACTTTGAATATGCAATAAAGAAATGGTCAATTGTGGTATGTTTTGCAAATAAAGTTATCCTGCTCTAGTGTTGATCAGTAGCATGCTTTTAATAAAGTGGTTGCTCTTAACTGTCCTTCAAGTAATTTAGCCATTTAGTTTAGAACTGTCGTATTTATTTTGGTCGGGCGGTAAGGTCATGATCGGTGAGCACTAATTGGAAGATCCCTATGAGTGGGCATCACCCATTACGGATGGGAGCGCTCGAGGGAGGTGGCCATTGGCCCCTCAACGGGGTAGGCGGTCCCTTCTAAGGATGGGCCGCCGAAAGGAAAGGAAAGGCGGTCAAGGCCCCTTCCTGGGTAGGAGGGGCTACAGCCCCCTCCTGGAGAATTTCCCGGGGCCAGGTCATCTGCGACGGCAGATGCGGTAAGTTGTGTGGGGTTTGGGGGGGGTCTACGCTACCTTCTAGATACCTCACACGAGTCCTCGGACGACCTTTAAGTGGCGTCGAGTTTATTGGGGCCCCCGTCAAGTCAAGGGAAATTGGTAGTTGCACTCGAGGTACACCTCTGTGCGGTCGCCCCTCACAAGTGAGGGGGATATTTCTGGTTTAGGGATCTTGACACCGGTTACGACCTTGCCGTTGGCCCTTAAACGTTAGGATGTACAATTTCAAAATTTCAAGTTAAATGTTTTGTAGGATGTTAGTTCGGCTAGGAGAACCTTTGTATTAGAGAATATGTTAAGGTTAGCCAAACATCGCAATGTGGTAATGAAATTGTACATAATATGAAACTGTTATTTTAATGTTTTATTTTTTGTTTCATATTTTAATAAATACGGCCGGGAGGGTCACTCCCTCCCGTCTTCCAAAAGTTCAGAACTGTTTCCGGTTTCCCATCCTTGGGGATTGTGTTGAGAGGGGGTGGCGGGTATCTCAGCCATATGGAGCATTTACCTTTTTTAGTCCAGGTGGGATTATAAAAAATTTCCAAATGAAATGTTCCTTAACTTTTCGTTGAGGAGGCTCTTCATTGATGAATTCTGGTTGATCCTCACTGCTGGATTGTCTGGCAGCCATTGAAAAACCAAGAAATATCCTGGAGCAAAAAGGCAGGTCTTTCAGTCACAAAAGTAAAAGAAGAAGAATTGGAAATGGGTGGGGATTTCATTCTTTGTAAAAGAAACTGTTAGCAACCAATGAAAAGTGTTATTTTAAGGTCACATGACCCGACACGCTTACGCTGCGCGCTCCGGAGCGCTTCCGGGTGCGTTTACACGGCGCGAAGGTAGGCGCTTCCGGGGCGCAAACGTGGCGCGAACGTAGGCGCTTCCGGAAGCGTTTACGCGGCGCGAACGTAGGCGCTTCCGAGGGCACTTACGTTGCACGCCGAAGTGACGTCATCAAACTTTTACGGAAATGCATAATCATTTTCCTTATAAAAAAAAACTGATTTTATTTGTATGGTACGTAATATTTTGCATTATTATTAACTTTTCATTCATATTTTCTTTCACAAACGAAAGTAGCGCTCTGGGTGCGCTTTCAGGTGAGCTCACCAGTTAGCTTACCGGAAAGCTTACCGGAGAGCTTACCGGAGAGCTTACCGGAGCGCGCACCCAGAGCGCAAAAGAAAAAAATTATATATAAAAAAGAAAAATGAATACTTACACAAAACAGCAAATTGTAAAAAAAAAAAAAGGTTAGAAACTCGATATAGAAAGGAATTAGCATTTAAAAAACCTATGAAATTCACTGAAAAAACCATAGGTTTCACACCAGTTATAGTTAGGAATTAGCATTTAAAAAACCTATTAAATTCACAAAAAAACCATAGGTTTCACATCAGTTATAGTTAGCTGGAAATTTTACTGACATAAGACCAATGAAATTCCACGTTATAGTTAGTTGGACTCACTATAACTTGCGCGTGTAATGCACTGCTGATGACATCACATATTACATCACTCATGACATGGTCAGTTACATCACTCATGACATCACTGATGACACCATCCAGTGAATGTGTGTCTTTCTGAAAAATAAATATGTTTTATATATGTATATGTAAAAGTTGATTGA
Organism: Lissotriton vulgaris; assembly: GCF_964263255.1. Lineage (NCBI taxonomy): Eukaryota > Metazoa > Chordata > Amphibia > Caudata > Salamandridae > Lissotriton > Lissotriton vulgaris. The sequence continues at coordinate 1,509,583,192 of NC_141685.1, read as the reverse complement.
AGAATAAATGTTTAAATAAGTGTCTAAATGGATTTTTTTCTTTTAAATTGAGTTATTAGATGTTTTTTTTAGTATCAGTATGAGTGTCTGTATGGTTTGGTGGGGGTGTTACTTAGCACATAGATGTATCAATGACCGATTCACTGTTTGTATGTTTTTTGAAAACAGCATATGTGCAGGACTGTATGAGTGGATGAGTGTGTATATGTGTGTGTTAGTGATTGAATGCCTATCTCACTAGTGTGTTTATCAGTAACAAGATATATTTTAATCTAGTATATGTGAGTATTGATGTATATAAGTCAGTATATGTGAAAGTGAGAGATTGTAAGAGTTCATGTTTAAATAAGTATGTGTTTTTATAAGTGATTGTTTAAAAGAGTACATATGTGTAAGTTTCCTTAGAAGTAAGGTGGTAGTGTGTGTATATCTGTATATGCAAATAAATGGATGTTTATTAGTTTATTTGCATATGTGAGTATATGTGTGAGTAACTTTTTGATGACTGTCGGTGTGTAACAGGATGAATAGGTGTATCACTACATATGATGAGTGAGTATATCTATGAGTGACTATATAAAACTGTTGGTGAATGTGTGAATGTGTACATAGATGGTGAAATTACTGAATTGGTTGTTGTAACTGGTATGGGTATATCCACTTTTTTGAAAATGTTAGTTTCTATTTTTGAATATGTGTTTCAAGGGTTACTTTACAGTGAAAGGAGATCAGTCACTGTGTCACAAGGATGGTATCATCAGTGAAGTCATGAGTGATGTAACTGACCATGTCATGAGTGATGTAATATGTGATGTCATCAGCAGTGCATTACACGCGCAAGTTATAGTGAGTCCAACTAACTATAACGTGGAATTTCATTGGTTTTATGTCAGTAAAATATCCAGCTAACTATAACTGATGTGAAACCTATGTTTTTTTTGTGAATATATATATATATATATATATATATATATATATATATATATATATATATATATATATATATATGAACAAAAAGGTTCCTCCCCAGCCTGCTCTGCGTTCGCAGACACCGCCTCCACGCCAACAAGGAAGAGGACTGGACCAGCCAATTCAGCAAGATGGTATTTATAAAAAGATTTAAAACAGAACCAGCGACGCGTTTCGGGCGAAAAGCCCTTGATCACGCTGCAACATGTTTATAATCATTTATGCTCTTTTATACGTGTATGCAGTGATATAGACGCCACCCCCTGGTGACGCCCACCATGATCATGTGATAAGTGGTAAACAGTAACAACGCACTTTCGCTGATACATAGTTGCCATTGCAGAATGGAATACATAAAGTCATAACTGGTTAAATCCAGAAAGTCATCCCAATACATAAACATATATTCAATTATAATGATATTTCAACATATTTCTTCAATGTTAAAATACGAATGGGAAAATATATACATTCTGTGCAAATGAGCAAACTAGTATATATAGCAGCAGAAATATAAAGTGCGTGTACAGAAAAGTGCATAAGTGATAAGAAATGTGATAAAGTGCAAGAGTTAGCGGAAACATATGGAACTACCACTGGAATAGTAATCAGCAATAAAGCATCATATCTCTATGTTTATATACGTAAATTCATACAAATCATCCTAATCCATAATAAATTCTATTTAAAAGTTCAAATAGAAAAAGAAGAACCATTTTTTCGAGGAGCTAAAAATGACAATATGTATTAATAAGACTATATTTCATATATATACACACTTCCACGCACACCCTACACTCTTGCCCACCACCCCACATAACTAGCCCATTATAGCGATGTAATTAATCCAAATGGATTACAAATCATCATGTGCTAGCCAAAAACAATACAAACAACACAAATGACATTAGCTATACACTAAACCCAATAACCCTCACATGAATATTTACAAGTGTGGATATCTGTGCGATTCCATATCTACACTCCTTTGTGCAGATCCAAGCCCAAGGTCAAAACAATATCCAAATTCTATACATATTATCCACATGATAATAAAATCACTGTACAATTAAAAGGTTTCACAAAATTAATTATCATCAAAATGTTGTACATGATATGTGAACAGGACTGTATGAAAAATGTATATATTATGATGCCTTATGCCTGATATTTGCCAAATAAAGTGCATAAATAGTGTCACCATAGGTGAGAATCGATGTAAACTTCACCAGTTGTATTTGCAGAATATGGGACAAGTGCAAGGAACTTCTAATAGGGAACCTAACTAGAAGAACCAGAAACCAGGACACAGATAACAGTAATACCAGACGCTAGCAAAGCCGGATATATTTATAGAAAATGATGCATCTCCTCAATATTGTTGAGCCCGTAAGGCCAACGGCTATCAAGCTCCAATATAAATTTAGACTCCATTTTTCTGAGCTGGGACTCACGGTCACCTCCTCGTCTTAATTGGGGGACTGCCCCAATCACAAAATAGCTCAAACAACTAAGGTCTTTGTTGTGCACTCGTTTAAAGTGACGGGCAACTGGGTAAGTGGGGTCACTATGAAGAATAGCCCTTAGATGCTGTAAAATTCGGGCGTGCACCTGGAGCTTAGTGCTTCCAACATATCTAAGCCCACAGGTGCACGTCAGAACATACACAGCATGGTCAGTTTTACAGTTGTAGTTGCCATTGATGGTTTTGGCAACTTTGCTGAACGGGGTGTTATAATGGGTAGTAGTGACTCCGAACTTACAAGCTCTACAACTGGAGCATTTAAAGAAACCTCTGGACGGGCGAAGCCATGGGACCTTGGATTTTAATTCAGGCGCTGCTTTGTCCAGATAGTTACCCATTGTTTTAGCTCGTCTGAACGTCAAAGTAGGAGAAGAGGGCAACCTAGTGTTTAAAATATGGTCGCTCATGATAATCGGCCAGTGTTTGTTAAGAATTGACCTGATTTTTCTTTCTTCTCTACTGAAAGTAGTGATCAGACGTGGGCACTCCAGTTGGGATGTAGTGGTGAGAGGAGGTTCGGTTCCCAAAGTAGAGTCAGGAAAGAGACTCTCCCTAGATCTAGATAGAGATTTAGTGATTGCTGCATTTAATATCCGCTCGGAATATCCTCTAGCCCTCAATCTTGTTAAGAGTTCTTCCAGGCAGGTATCAAAATCAGAGGGAGAGCTGCAGATTCTCTTTAATCTAAGGATTTCCCCGTAGGGGATTCCTGAGATTGTATGTTTAGGGTGCATGCTGGAAGCATGCAGTGTGGCGTTGCCAGCAGTCTGTTTTCTATGGAGGGTGGTGTTAACGATTCCATTAGAGACATACACCTCCACATCCAAGAATTGGATACGATTTTCATTGATATGTGCCGTGAAATGAAGATTAAGCGAGTTATCATTGATGTCATCAATAAATCGCAATGCTTCCTGTTTATTACCCTTCCAGATGATGAAGACATCATCTATATATCTTAAGAAGCACCTAACGTGCCTATCCATCCATGTCTTGTGGCGAACCCTGAGGACCTGCTCCTCCCACCAGCCAACGTGCAAGCACGCATAGCTGGGAGAGAAGCAGGCCCCCATAGCCACGCCCCTCAGTTGTTTATAGATTTCCTTTCCAAATGAAAAGAAGTTGTTATGGAGGCACCATGCTATCAACCCAACAATCACCTTATTGTGTTCGTAGTAACGGATAGGTCTACTGGAAAGGTAGTGTTGTATATATATATATATGGAAACCAAAGCTCCTCCTTAGCACGCTCTGCGCTCGCAGACACCGCTTCCACGCCAGCAAAAATGAGGAACGGACCAGCAAAGTCAGCAAGATATTATTTATTCATCCACAGAACCAGTGACGCGTTTCGGGCAAAGGTGCCCTTGTTCACGCTGCAACATAGTCAAAATTTGAATGCTTTTTTATATACTTTTGATGAAGACTATCACCACCCCCTAGTGGTGACCTCCAGTGTCACATGTGCAACAAACAGTGTAAACATACTATCGCTGCAAGTCTTTTCTTTGTCATTGCATATGAAAAAATTATTACCGGTTAAATCCATGTAATTAAAAGCAGCCACAAATTGCAATCAATAGAAAAATATGTTCAGAGGCTGCTATTTGCCAGTTAACAAAGATCTAAGTTTCTTTAAACTAGCGAAATATGGGTTAACGGTCTAAATACTAAAGTCATAATCCTCTGAGCAAATAATAATTGAATAGTTGCCCCATCAGCTTATTTGTAGCATTTCTTCTAACATGTGCAAATCTATACATTAGCAGCGAAAGGTAAAGTGCAAAAAGTGTAAAAAAGTGCAAAGTGTGGGAGTCAAAAAGTGCAAAGTGCAAGAATGAGCCGCATTACCATCAGAGCGGAGATACCATCAAATTCATACATATATAGGTTCTCAATTTCCTGAATTGTATGACTGGAAAATTGGTTCTCTAAAATTACAAATGGTAAAAAAGTATCAAAAAGTTAAAAATGGGTATATGTAAAAATAGTACCATACCCCATAAACAAATACATGTCATGACACACTATACACTAAGCTAAAATACTATAGAAAAAGTGAAAAAGATTTCATAATATTCCAGTATAAAACAGTTCATATGTAAACATCAAGGGAAATAAGCTTTAAAAAAAACTTAAATACTATGATAAATACAAAACTATAATATACATACAAAGAAATAGAAGTGTACGTTACAGAGAAAATTTCAGAGTAAGGTCTTTATCCAATATAATCATGTGCTATTACCATCAAAAGGCTCACTAATTATGCTCACAGCTCCGCTGGTGTCTAGATAAAATTTCTCCTAATAGGGAACCTAACTAGGAGAAAAAGCACCACAAGTGGAGAAAACTGAACGACCAAAATACAAACTCTGCGGTTTTAAGATATATAGAGTCATATACTACAAAAAGTGATGCATTTCTTCGATATTATTGAGCCAGTTCGGCCAATGGCTATCGAGCTCTAGAATAAATTTGGTCTCCAATTTCCTGAGCTCAAGTTCACGATCACCCCCTCTTTTAAGAAATGGGACTGCTCCAATAACAAAATAACTCAGGCACGTCAGGTCATTATTGTGGACCCTTTTAAAGTGACGGGTGACCGGATAGGCCGGGTCACTATGTAATATTGCCCGTAAATGCTGCAATATCCGGACATGCACCTGGAGCTTAGTGCTGCCCACATATCTAAGCCCACAGGTGCATGTCAGGACGTAAACAGCATGGTCTGTCTTACAAGAGAAGTTACCCAAAATTGGTTTGGCAATGGTGCTAAAGGGAGTGGAATAGTGTGAAGTAGTGGTACCAAATTTACAAGCACGGCAGTTAGTGCATCTGAAAAAACCTCCAGCTGGTCGCAACCAAGGCATTTTAGTTTTGAGCTCGGGAGCTGCTCTTTCCAGGGAATTGCCCATGGTTTTGGCGCGTCTAAAGGTAGCAGTAGGGGAAGCAGGCAATCTGGTGTTAAGTATGTGGTCACTAAGGACGATAGGCCAATTTTTGTTAATTATAGACTTAATTTTTCTGTCCTCTCTACTGTATGTAGTGATCAGGCGTGGACAATCAAATTGAGGCTCTGTTACGATGGGGGTTTCAGCCACAGGAGTTAACATCGGAAAGAGACTCTCCCTGGACCGAGATAAAGATTTTTTAATGGCTGTCTTCAGGATGGTATCAGAATAACCCCTCGCCTTTAACCGTGTCATAAGTTCTCCTAAACATGTGTCATAATCAAAGGGAGAACTGCAGATCCTCTTCAGCCTTAAGATCTCGCCATAGGGAATTCCTGAGATGGTGTGTTTAGGGTGCATGCTAGTTGCGTGCAGTGTGGCATTGCCTGCAGTGGGTTTTCTGTGAAGAGTAGTATTGAGTGTGCAATTAGTAGCGTACACCTCAACATCTAAAAATTGGATTCTGTTCTTGTCAATGTGCGCAGTAAAGTTGAGATTAAGGGAGTTATTATTTATCTCTTGAATAAATGAAAGGGCTTCCTCTTTAGTACCTCTCCAAGCTATTAAAATATCATCTATTTACCTCAAAAAACAGCTCACATGACCATCCATCCAAGCTTTGTGGCGCACATTGAGGACCGGCTCCTCCCACCAGCCAACGTGCAAGCACGCATAGCTGGGAGAGAAGCAGGCCCCCATCGCCACTCCTCTGAGCTGTCTGAAGATCTCTTTGCCAAAAGAGAAAACATTATTATGAAGGCACCATTCCATAGGACACAAGATGACCTTGTTGTGTTCATAATATATAATCGATCGCTTGGAAAGGTAATGCTTCACTGCTGAAAGTCCTTGTTCATGGTCATTGCTTGTGTAAAGCGCCTCAACATCTAGTGAGATGAGCCACATGTCATTATCCCATTCAATGGTAGCAATTTTACTTATAAAGTCACTGGTGTCACGTGTGAAGCTAGGTAGTTGTTTTACAATGTCTTGGAGAAAAAAATCAATATATTCCCCAACTTTTTCACCCACACTACCAATGGCCGACACAATAGGCCTGACGGGTACCGGTTGCACAGCTTTGTGTACCTTTGGGATAAGGTAAAGAGATGGCAAAACAGGAAAGTTGATACACATGAATTTGTGTTCCTCTGATGAAATTAAGCCCTCTCTTTTCCATTGGCCTAACATCTTGTGTAGTTTGCACTTAGCGTTCTCATATTATTTATGTGAGGCTTTAACGTAACATAGGGGGTCGTCAAGTTGGCGTTTGGCCTCATTGATGTAATCCTGTTTGGGCCAAATTACTAAATTACCCCCTTTATCCGATTTCTTGATCACAATTTCATGATTTTCCCCCAATTTTTTCATCAACTTGTCATAAGCGCGTTTGATATGTATCTCCTTTTTTCGATGTTTGTTGTTCACTTTCGAATAAAGTTTTTTAATGTCTTTGGTAACGCAGTCGTGGAAGATGTCTATTGCATCTTTAGGCATTAGAGGAATGTATTTTGATTTACTCCGAAATGGACTCATACCAGCACCCTTTTGGGAGATGGATATTTTTCTCTAAACGACTTTGCGTGGCCTCATCAGGATCCCTTTCCGAATTATTGGAAGAGTCGATCAAGTGGTTAGTGTCCAAAAAGGTGTGTGTGTCAGCAGCACATAGTTGATTGATGTCGCTAAGCACATTTTCATCACCTAAATTGTCCGTTTTGTTGAGATCTTTTGCGGATTTCAAGGCAAAATATTTTTTCAATTTTAGCTTCCTTATGAAACAAAATAGATCTACCCTGGGTATGGCATAATTAAAACTCTGTACAGGTGAATAGTTCAATCCCAATGATAGTAGTTGTTCTTCTGCCTTGTTTAAGGTAACATTGGAAAGATTGATAATCGTATTATCCATGAATGGCGTTTCCCCCATGTTTTCTTCTTCTTTTTTTGTTGTTGTGCACCGGTGTTGTTTCCGTTTGCGCCGTCGTGCTTTCCGGCGTTGATTCCTCCTTTGCCTGTTTGCGAGTTGGGTTGCCATGACCTCAGGGTTTGAAGCCTCTCCTCCACAGCAAAATCCATTTCTTGCTGGAGGTTGAGTGTTTCCAGTCCCATTAAGTTTAAATCAGAGTTGGAAGAACAAGACGATAAAGAGTCAGCACTAGATGCGCTTGTTAAAGATGAGATATCGCTGCTCGGTTCATTGCTTTCGTTGTTAACAGCGCCAGATGCCATAGTGTTGGTACTAGAGGCAGGCATAGTGTTGTTAGCGTTATTTCCCATAGCATTTTTCTTTTTAGTATACGCTTGTCTTTTCGCTGTATTATACTTGCGTGAGAATGTAAAAATCCTTCCATAGCGATAGTCATCGGCATCACGAGTGAATTTGGAGGCTTTGCGTGTCTTTATTTTTTCCTCGTGTTTGCGCAACTGTTCATTCATAATGTCTGTCAGTCTTTTAATCTCTTGGGGTTCCCGGCAAGCATTTATTTCCATTTCAACTGTTTTAATTTGCTCTAACAATTTTGTGCGATCGCTGGCAGCGTACTTAATTAATATGCAAACGAGATTCATGGAAGCGGCTACATTGCTTTCGCCCCATTCTTGTAGCATAGCCGGATCTGGTTTATCAAAACTAGGTGCCAAGAGAATGCGCAATCCCCGGAGGACACGATCAACCTCCTCATTTTTACTAAGGGATTTGTGCTCCCACCATTTAGTGCATTCTGCTTTACGCAATTTTTCCAACTCTTTAAACAACAATTTTAAATCCCTTGTTTGTGCCGTGTTAGTGCCACTCTGCGATGGTGCTTTGTCATGACCTAAGGGGTTATCAGTCCCATCCAACAATGTGAGAGCGGCTTCCTCCCGCAATTTATCAATTTCCTCTTCATTCATGTTGTTAGTTCTGTTGTGGATTCAGATTATAGCAGGCAAACGTGATTCTTATGCCTGCATCAATTATGCTGCTTGACAACTTCACCGCCGGGTGATATTGCGATAAGACTCACCGCTCGTGGATGGCGAGAACCGCTCCATGTTCCGCGTCCTCCGACGCAATCCTGTGGGGCAGCTCCGACCGCCAGCACTACTCGGTTCAATTCAATTCCAGCTCACCCGGGGACAGCCGCTGTAGTTCCCACAAGAGATCCAAGAACAGCGATTTGATGGCCGCTGTCGGCTTACGGTGAAGGGGTCCGTTACGGAAGCAAATCAACTTCCGTTCACATATGGAAAACAAAGCTCCTCCTCAGCACGCTCTGCGCTCGCAGACACTGCTTCCACGCCAGCAAAAATGAGGAACGGACCAGCAAAGTCAGCAAGATATTATTTATTCATCCACAGAACCAGGGACGCGTTTCGGGCAAAGGTGCCCTTGTTCACGCTCCAACATAGTCAAAATTTGAATGCTTTTTTATATACTTTTGATTAAGACTATCACCACCCCCTAGTGGTGACCTCCAGTGTCACATGTGCAACAAACAGTGTAAACATACTATCGCTGCAAGTCGTTTCTTTGTCATTGCATATGAAAAAATTATTACCGGTTAAATCCATGTAATTAAAAGCAGCCACAAATTGCAATCAATAGAAAAATATGTTCAGAGGCTGATATTTGCCAGTCAACAAAGATCTAAGTTTCTTTAAACTAGCAAAATATGGGTTAACGGTCTAAATACTAAAGTCATAATCCTCTGAGCAAATAATAATTGAATAGTTGCCCCATCAGCTTATTTGTAGCATTTCTTCTAACATGTGCGAATCAATACATTAGCAGCGAAAGGTACAGTGCAAAAAGTGTAAAAAAGTGCAAAGTGTGAGAGTCAAAAAGTGCAAAGTGCAAGAATGAGCCGCATTACCATCAGAGCGGAGATACCATCAAATTCATACATATATAGATTCTCAATTTCCTGAATTTATAAATGACTGTATGACTGGAAAATTGGTTCTCTAAAATTACAAATGGTAAAAAAGTATCAAAAAGTAAAAAATGGGTATATGTAAAAATAGTACCATACCCCATAAACAAATACATGTCATGACACACTATACACTAAGCTAAAATACTATGGAAAAAGTGAAAAAAAGATTTCATAATATTCCAGTATAAAACAGTTCATATGTAAACATCAAGGGAAATAAGCTTTAAAAACAACTTAAATACTATGATAAATACAAAACTATAATATACATACAAAGAAATAGAAGTGTACGTTACAGAGAAAATTTCACAGTAAGGTCTTTATCCAATATAATCATGTGCTATTACCATCAAAAGGCCCACTAATTATGCTCACAGCTCCGCTGGTGACTAGATAAAATTTCTCCTAATAGGGAACCTAACTAGGAGAAAAACCACCACAAGCGGAGAAAACTGAACGACCAAAATACAAACTCTGCAGTATTAAGATATATAGAGTCATATACTACAAAAAGTGATGCATTTCTTCGATATTATTGAGCCCGTTCGGCCAATGGTTATCGAGCTCTAGAATAAATTTGGTCTCCAATTTCCTGAGCTGAAGTTCACGATCACCCCTTCTTTTAAGAAATGGGACTGCTCCAATAACAAAATAACTCAGGCACGTCAGATCATTATTGTGGACCCTTTTAAAGTGACGGGCGACCGGATAGGCCGGGTCACTATGTAATATTGCCCGTAAATGCTGCAATATCCGGACATGCACCTGGAGCTTAGTGCTGCCCACATATCTAAGCCCACAGGTGCATGTCAGGACGTAAACAGCATGGTCTGTCTTACAAGAGAAGTTACCCAAAATTGGTTTGGCAATGGTGCTAAAGGGAGTGGAATAGTGTGAAGTAGTGGTACCAAATGTACAAGCACGGCAGTTAGTGCATCTGAAAAAACCTCCAGCTGGTCGCAACCAAGGCATTTTAGTTTTGAGCTCGGGAGCTGCTCTTTCCAGGGAATTGCCCATGGTTTTGGCGCGTCTAAAGGTAACAGTAGGGGAAGCAGGCAATCTGGTGTTAAGTATGTGGTCACTAAGGACGATAGGCCAATTTTTGTTAATTATAGACTTAATTTTTCTGTCCTCTCTACTGCATGTAGTGATCAGGCGTGGACAATCAAATTGAGGCTCTGTTACGATGGGGGTTTCAGCCACAGGAGTTAACATCGGAAAGAGACTCTCCCTGGACCGAGATAAAGATTTTTTAATGGCTGTCTTCAGGATGGTATCAGAATAACCCCTCGCCTTTAACCGTGTCATAAGTTCTCCTAAACATGTGTCATAATCAGAGGGAGAACTGCAGATCCTCTTCAGCCTTAAGATCTCGCCATAGGGAATTCCTGAGATGGTGTGTCTAGGGTGCATGCTAGTTGCGTGCAGTGTGGCATTGCCCGCAGTGGGTTTTCTGTGAAGAGTAGTATTGAGTGTGCAATTAGTAACGTACACCTCAACATCTAAAAATTGGATTCTGTTCTTGTCAATGTGCACAGTAAAGTTGAGATTAAGGGAGTTATTATTTATCTCTTGAATAAATGAAAGGGCTTCCTCTTTAGTACCTCTCCAAGCTACAAAAATATCATCTATGTACCTCAAGAAACAGCTCACATGGCCATCCATCCAAGCTTTGTGGCGCACATTGAGGACCTGCTCCTCCCACCAGCCAACGTGCAAGCACGCATAGCTGGGAGAGAAGCAGGCCCCCATCGCCACTCCTCTGAGCTGTCTGAAGATCTCTTTGCCAAAAGAGAAAACATTATTATGAAGGCACCATTCCATAAGACACAAGATGACCTTGTTGTGTTCATAATATATAATCGATCGCTTGGAAAGGTAATGCTTCACTGCTGAAAGTCCTTGTTCGTGGTAATTGCTTGTGTAAAGCGCCTCAACATCTAGTGAGATGAGCCACATGTCATTATCCCATTCAATGGTAGCAATTTTACTTATAAAGTCACTGGTGTCACGTGTGAAGCTAGGTAGTTGTTTTACAAAGTCTTGGAGAAACAAATCAATATATTCCCCAACTTTTTCACCCACACTACCAATGGCCGACACAATAGGCCTGCCGGGTACCGGTTGCACAGCTTTGTGTACCTTTGGGATAAGGTAAAGAGATGGCAAAACAGGAAAGTTGATACACATGAATTTGTGTTCCTCTGATGAAATTAAGCCCTCTCTTCTCCATTGGCCTAACATCTTGTGTAGTTTGCACTTAGCATTCTCATATTCTTTATGTGAGGCTTTAATGTAACACAGGGGGTCGTCAAGTTGGCGTTTGGCCTCATTGATGTAATCCTGTTTGGGCCAAATTACTAAATTACCCCCTTTATCCGATTTCTTGATCACGATTTGATGATTATCCCCCAATTTTTTCAACAACTTGTCATAAGCGCGTTTGATATGTATCTCCTTTTTTCGATGTTTGTTGTTCACTTTTGAATAAAGTTTTTTAATGTCTTTGGTAACGCAGTCGTGGAAGATGTCTAGCTATCATCTCCTTTAAATGCTGTCGTTCGACGCCATCTTACAACCACGTTTTATTATTTAATCTGGGTTGTTTGTTTGAATCATTTGGAGCTGATACTTAGGGTTATGAATTATTGAGAAATTGATTGTCTTTCTTAGTTCATGACTCTCACTGCTTGAATTTACTTATGTTTTCATCCCGTATCATTTATTTCAAGTAAAGATTTATTTCAGTACAAACCCACCTTCTCCAGCTCTCTTTTGTATTTTTACCTTCCCTGCATTTATGTTGCTTTGAATTGAACCAGATATCCTGAGGATACACAAGGGTGGAAATTGTCAAACCACTCGTGAACTAAGAGTCAACGTCCCTCAAACAAGTCCCTTGTAGCATCTTATGTTTTGAACTAGAAACTGCCCAAGCCTACAAGGGTTTATTGGGTTTCCCCTGTGAGAAAACTTATTGCATCTTTAGGCATTAGAGGAATGTATTTGGATTTACTCCGAAATGGACTCATACCAGCACCCTTTTGGGAAATGGATATTTTTCTTAAACGACTTTGCGTGGCCTCATCAGAATCCATTTCCGAATTATTGGAAGAGTCGATCAAGTCGTTAGCGTCCAAAAAGGTGTGTGTGTCAGCAGCACATAGTTGATTGATGTCGCTAAGCACATTTTCATCACCTAAATTGTCTGTTTTGTTGAGATCTTTTGCGGATTTCAAGGCAAAATGTTTTTTCAATTTTAGCTTCCTTATGAAACAAAATAGATCTACCCTGGTCATGGCATAATTAAAACTCTGTACAGGTGAATAGTTCAATCCCAATGATAGTAGTTGTTCTTCTGCCTTGTTTAAGGTAACATTGGAAAGATTGATAATCGTAGTATCCATTAATGGCATTTCCCCAATGTTTTCTTCTTCTTTTTTTGTTGTTGTGCACCGGTGTTGTTTCCGTTTGCGCCGTCGTGCTTTCCGGCGTTGATTCCTCCTTTGCCTGTTTGCGAGTTGGGTTGCCATGACCTCAGGGTTTGAAGCCTCTCCTCCACAACAAAATCCATTTCTTGCTGGAGGTTGAGTGTTTCCAGTCCCATTAAGTTTAAATCAGAGTTGGAAGAACATGACGATAAAGAGTCAGCACTAGATGCGCTTGTTAAAGATGAGATATCGCTGCTCGGTTCATTGCTTTCGTTGTTAACAGCGCTAGATGCCATAGTGTTGGTACTAGAGGCAGGCATAGTGTTGTTAGCGTTATTTCCCGTAGCATTTTTCTTTTTAGTATACGCTTGTCTTTTCGCTGTATTATACTTGCGTGAGAATGTAAAAATCCTTCCATAGCGATAGTCATCGGCATCACGAATGAATTTGGAGGCTTTGCGTGTCTTTATTTTTTCCTCGTGTTTGCGCAACTGTATATTCATAATGTCTGTCAGTCTTTTAATCTCTTGGGGTTCCGGGCAAGCATTTATTTCCATTTCAACTGTTTTAATTTGCTCTAACAATTTTGTGCGATCGCTGGCAGCGTACTTCATTAATATGCAAACGAGATTCATGGAAGCGGCTAGATTGCTTTCGCCCCAGTCTTGTAGCATGATCTGGTTTATCGAAACTAGGCGCCAAGAGAATGCGCAATCCCCGGGGGACACGACCAACCTCCTCATATTTACTTAGGGATTTGTGCTCCCACCATTTAGTGCATTCTGCTTTACGCAATTTTTTAAACTCTTTAAACAACAATTTTAAATCCCTCGTTTGTGCCGTGTTAGTGCCACTCTGCGATGGTGCTTTGTCATGACCTGAGGGGTTATCAGTCCCATCAAACAATGTGAGAGCGGCTTCCTCCCGCAATTTATCAATTTCCTCTTCATTCATGTTGTTAGTTCTGTTGTGGATTCGGATTATAGCAGGCAAACGCGATTCTTATGCCTGCATCAATTATGCTGCTTGACAACTTCACCACCGGGTGATATTGCGATAAGACTCACCGCTCGTGGATGGCGGGAACCGCTCCGTGTTCCACGTCCTCCGACGCAATCCTGTGGGGCAGCTCCAACCGCCAGCACTACTCGGTTCAATTCAATTCCAGCTCACCCGCTACAGCCGCTGTAGTTCCCACAAGAGATCCAAGGACAGCGATTTAATGGCGGCTGTCGGCTTACGGTGAAGGGGTCCGTTACGGAAGCAAATCAACTTCCGTTCACATATGGAAAACAAAGCTCCTCCTCAGCACGCTCTGCGCTCGCAGACACTGCTTCCACGCCAGCAAAAATGAGGAACGGACCAGCAAAGTCAGCAAGATATTATTTATTCATCCACAGAACCAGCGACGCGTTTCGGGCAAAGGTGCCCTTGTTCACGCACCAACATAGTCAAACTTTGAATGCTTTTTTATATACTTTTGATGAAGACTATCACCACCCCCTAGGGGGGACCTCCAGTGTCACATGTGCAACAAACAGTGTAAACTTACTATCGCTGCAAGTCTTTTCTTTGTCGTTGCATATGAAAAAATTATATACACTTTATATACAATTATATATACTCTTGCAGAGTGAAACGCGTCATCCTAAAATAAAAAAACGTCTTCCCTGTTTTCCACTGTTGGATGTATTTTTTCGAGGCTATTGTGGACTGCTGGTTACGAGGTGCTTTGAGGTCCCGACCGTTGGTTCTGACACCTACTCGGAACCTGGACTGCTTCTTTCATATATATATATATATATATATATATATATATATGAATACACACTTGTTTGGCGTTTAACTCTCGCCGCTTTCCTCAGCAGGCTCCCGGCGGGATCGCCACCTCCCAAACATAAACAGATTCCTGGCAGTCAAATCGCTAATAAATCAGCATAACACCAGAGTCGGGGCCCAAATGTTCGTTCAAGGTGCAATATTTATTGGCACACGGAAAACCCAACGCGTTTCAAAGCTTTCGCCTCTTGTTCACGGGTAAAGTATTACGGTGGCCATTCAACATTTAAAGTGATACAAACATGAAAGATGTGCACGTGACCAACAATAGACATTAAAGAGATACTTTGTTACTTTGTTGCAAACACAGGTTTTCGTTATCGTATTACCGCGTTGCACAGCATAATCCACATTTGAATGTAAATGGAAAAAATGAAAAGCGTATTTGCCTTAATATAAAAGGAACCACCATTACATGGAAATGCATTTTTAAGCATTTTTAAGCATTTTTAAGCATTTTTAAGCAACACAGAGTCAATTTCTCTATGGCAAATGAAATCATACTGGTTTAGCACGAAAACAGTTCATGAAATAAAGATTTGTGAATAAATGCGCATTGATGTCACGCCCCCGTGGGCATAGTATGGACAATGCTGCCAATTAATGCGTGAAAATGAAAAAAATATATATTCATGTCCTGAATCGATGTAAATACATTCGAATGGTAGATGGGAATTTCACCCCATTTTTGGGAATGGTGGAATTGGTCCATATTTCAAATTAGAAGGTGTCATGCCCTAGTGGGCTCGATAATTCCAAATATCTTGTGTATATGCTGCACACCTACAAAATTAAAGATTAGAAAAATGTGTCAGTGATTTGCTATAACTTTCTGGTCACGTGATTAAAAAGTGCATTATTTTAAAAAACAATCAGAATGGAACAAATATATGTACAGGAAAGCCGACATCTTATTATGATTTATGATTGTAAGTGTACTGACAATTCTTCCCCTATGTTATGCCCGAAGGGTTGTATGGTGTTATACCGGATGATGTATTTGGATTCCAGTTTGCGTAATTCCAGTAACCTGTTGCCACCCCTCTCATTTCTATGGACGCAATCAATCACATAAAATTGCACAAGATTGGGGTTTTGTTGATGCTCAGTTGCAAAATGTCTTGCCACAGGGTACTGTGGATTAGCATTTTTAATGGCACGAAGATGCTCTAGTGCCCGTAGTTTGGCCTTCTTGGTGGTCATTCCAAAAATGCATTTCCATGTAATGGTGGTTCCTTTTATATTAAGGCAAATACGCTTTTCATTTTTTCCATTTACATTCAAATGTGGATTATGCTGTGCAACGCGGTAATACGATAACGAAAACCTGTGTTTGCAACAAAGTAACAAAGTATCTCTTTAATGTCTATTGTTGGTCACGTGCACATCTTTCATGTTTGTATCACTTTAAATGTTGAATGGCCACCGTAATACTTTACCCGTGAAGAAGAGGCGAAAGCTTTGAAACGCGTTGGGTTTTCCGTGTGCCAATAAATATTGCACCTTGAACGAACATTTGGGCCCCGACTCTGGTGTTATGCTGATTTATTAGCGATTTGACTGCCAGGAATCTGTTTATATATATATATATATATATATATATATATATATATATATATATATATATATATATATATATATATATATATATATCCACTGCACCCACAGCCCTTAATACACTGCATTCTGGGAACTGGAGTCCAACTTGGGAGCAGTGGCAGGGCGAACATGTGACTTGGGGCTGAACTTTGAACCTCCAATCGCTGCAAGCACAGGATACTTCAAGGCGTGGGCGGAGACACTACCAGACACACAGCGGCATCTGACGAAGGCTACAACGCCGAAATGCATCGTGCCCATGCTGTATTCAATTAAAGCTTTCCCTGCTGACCCCTGTTGTGGCCTCTCACCTTCTGTAACTGGAGTGGTGTTTATTTCATGTTTCACACGCCTGCCAGTGGCGTGACAGAGGCCCGGCTCCTTCAATGTGGCAGGAGACTCTGGCACCAGCTGTTTCAGCTTCACCTCGTTATCCAAGGAATTGGACCATCTCCTGCCCGCCTTAGTTGCCGATGACGCCTGGGACCCTGCTAGCAGCAGCTCACGACTTCACGAGGAGCCGTTTTGCACACCGGCATTTCGACTCATGGCCCGGCTGAACCATCGATGACGCAGGTTGGGAGCAAGGGGACCCAGGGAGGCTGAACATCTTCACTGCTGTCTGGCTTATGTGTTTTCCACACAACGCGCCTTTCCCTACAAACTTTGTCCACTGCACCCACAGCCCTTAATACACTGCATTCTGGGAACTGGAGTCCAACTTGGGAGCAGTGGCAGGGCGAACATGTGACTGGGGGCTGAACTTTGAACCTCCAATCGTTGCAAGCACAGGATACTTCAAGGCGTGGGCGGAGACACTACCAGACACACAGCGGCATCTGACGAAGGCTACAACGCCGAAATGCATCGTGCCCTTGCTGTATTCAATTAAAGCTTTCCCTGCTGACCCCTGTTGTGGCCTCTCACCTTCTGTAACTGGAGTGGTGTTTATTTCATGTTTCACACGCCTGCCAGTGGCGTGACAGAGGCCCGGCTCCTTCAATGTGGCAGGAGACTCTGGCACCAGCTGTTTCAGCTTCACCTCGTTATCCAAGGAATTGGACCATCTCCTGCCCGCCTTAGTTGCCGATGACGCCTGGGACCCTGCTAGCAGCAGCTCGCGACTTCACGAGGAGCCGTTTTGCACACCGGCATTTCGACTCATGGCCCGGCTGAACCATCGGTGACGCAGGTTGGGAGCAAGGGGACCCAGGGAGGCTGAACATCTTCACTGCTGTCTGGCTTATGTGTTTTCCACACAACGCGCCTTTCCCTACAAACTTTGTCCACTGCACCCACAGCCCTTAATACACTGCATTCTGGGAACTGGAGTCCAACTTGGGAGCAGTGGCAGGGCGAACATGTGACTGGGGGCTGAACTTTGAACCTCCAATCGCTGCAAGCACAGGATACTTCAAGGCGTGGGCCGAGACACTACCAGACACACAGCGGCATCTGACGAAGGCTACAACGCCGAAATGCATCGTGCCCATGCTGTATTCAATTAAAGCTTTCCCTGCTGACCCCTGTTGTGGCCTCTCACCTTCTGTAACTGGAGTGGTGTTTATTTCATGTTTCACACGCCTGCCAGTGGCGTGACAGAGGCCCGGCTCCTTCAATGTGGCAGGAGACTCTGGCACCAGCTGTTTCAGCTTCACCTCGTTATCCAAGGAATTGGACCATCTCCTGCCCGCCTTAGTTGCCGATGACGCCTGGGACCCTGCTAGCAGCAGCTCGCGACTTCACGAGGAGCCGTTTTGCACACCGGCATTTCGACTCATGGCCCGGCTGAACCATCGCTGACGCAGGTTGGGAGTAAGGGGACCCAGGGAGGCTGAACATCTTCACTGCTGTCTGGCTTATGTGTTTTCCACACAACGCGCCTTTCCCTACAAACTTTGTCCACTGCACCCACAGCCCTTAATACACTGCATTCTGGGAACTGGAGTCCAACTTGGGAGCAGTGGCCGGGCGAACATGTGACTGGGGGCTGAACTTTGAACCTCCAATCGCTGCAAGCACAGGATACTTCAAGGCGTGGGCGGAGACACTACCAGACACACAGCGGCATCTGACGAAGGCTACAACGCCGAAATGCATCGTGCCCATGCTGTATTCAATTAAAGCTTTCCTTGCTGACCCCTGTTGTGGCCTCTCACCTTCTGTAACTGGAGTGGTGTTTATTTCATGTTTCACACGCCTGCCAGTGGCGTGACAGAGGCCCGGCTCCTTCAATGTGGCAGGAGACTCTGGCACCAGCTGTTTCAGCTTCACCTCGTTATCCAAGGAATTGGACCATCTCCTGCCCGCCTTAGTTGCTGATGACGCCTGGGACCCTGCTAGCAGCAGCTCGCGACTTCACGAGGAGCCGTTTTGCACACCGGCATTTCGACTCATGGCCCGGCTGAACCATCGCTGACGCAGGTTGGGAGCAAGGGGACCCAGGGAGGCTGAACATCTTCACTGCTGTCTGGCTTATGTGTTTTCCACACAACGCGCCTTTCCCTACAAACTTTGTCCACTGCACCCACAGCCCTTAATACACTGCATTCTGGGAACTGGAGTCCAACTTGGGAGCAGTGGCAGGGCGAACATGTGACTGGGGGCTGAACTTTGAACCTCCAATCGCTGCAAGCACAGGATACTTCAAGGCGTGGGCGGAGACACTACCAGACACACAGCGGCATCTGACGAAGGCTACAACGCCGAAATGCATCGTGCCCATGCTGTATTCAATTAAAGCTTTCCCTGCTGACCCCTGTTGTGGCCTCTCACCTTCTGTAACTGGAGTGGTGTTTATTTCATGTTTCACACGCCTGCCAGTGGCGTGGCAGAGGCCCGGCTCCTTCAATGTGGCAGGAGACTCTGGCACCAGCTGTTTCAGCTCCACCTCGTTATCCAAGGAATTGGACCATCTCCTGCCCGCCTTAGTTGCCGATGACGCCTGGGACCCTGCTAGCAGCAGCTCGCGACTTCTCGAGGAGCCGTTTTGCACACCGGCATTTCGACTCATGGCCCGGCTGAACCATCGGTGACGCAGGTTGGGAGCAAGGGGACCCAGGGAGGCTGAACATCTTCACTGCTGTCTGGCTTATGTGTTTTCCACACAACGCGCCTTTTCCTACAAACTTTGTCCACTGCACCCACAGCCCTTAATACACTGCATTCTGGGAACTGGAGTCCAACTTGGGAGCAGTGGCCGGGCGAACATGTGACTGGGGGCTGAACTTTGAACCTCCAATCGCTGCAAGCACAGGATACTTCAAGGCGTGGGCGGAGACACTACCAGACACACAGCGGCATCTGACGAAGGCTACAACGCCGAAATGCATCGTGCCCATGCTGTATTCAATTAAAGCTTTCCCTGCTGACCCCTGTTGTGGCCTCTCACCTTCTGTAACTGGAGTGGTGTTTATTTCATGTTTCACACGCCTGCCAGTGGCGTGACAGAGGCCCGGCTCCTTCAATGTGGCAGGAGACTCTGGCACCAGCTGTTTCAGCTTCACCTCGTTATCCAAGGAATTGGACCATCTCCTGCCTGCCTTAGTTGCTGATGATGCCTGGGACCCTGCTAGCAGCAGCTCGCGACTTCACGAGGAGCCGTTTTGCACACCGGCATTTCGACTCATGGCCCGGCTGAACCATCGCTGACGCAGGTTGGGAGCAAGGGGACCCAGGGAGGCTGAACATCTTCACTGCTGTCTGGCTTATGTGTTTTCCACACAACGCGCCTTTCCCTACAAACTTTGTCCACTGCACCCACAGCCCTTAATACACTGCATTCTGGGAACTGGAGTCCAACTTGGGAGCAGTGGCAGGGCGAACATGTGACTGGGGGCTGAACTTTGAACCTCCAATCGCTGCAAGCACAGGATACTTCAAGGCGTGGGCGGAGACACTACCAGACACACAGTGGCATCTGACGAAGGCTACAACGCCGAAATGCATTGTGCCCATGCTGTATTCAATTAAAGCTTTCCCTGCTGACCCCTGTTGTGGCCTCTCACCTTCTGTAACTGGAGTGGTGTTTATTTCATATATATATATATATACTCATGGGCTGGTGTGTCTCTGCATTTGAAGGCATCTGCACCTGAAGTCCTCGTGACGCTTCGCCTCCGTGGGCGTGGCCGCCGAAAATGGGCTTCTGGTCTTTGAAGTGCAGACCTGTATTGCTCCAGTGAGCAGCCAAACCAAATGCACAATTTTCACTCGTGTAACCTCAGTGGGCTGAAGGCAAATGTCCCATTGTGCAGAGGCTGCATCTCGCTGCTCTTCCAGCCCCTCCTACTCTTGTATGCCAGCGTAGTAAGGCGCCAGCACAGACCGCTTGCACGGCGGGGCTCTTGACACGGCAGGACCTACCGCAAAAACATCCAAGAAAGTTGTCCCCAAAGGAATCAAGGCCACACTGCAGGAGGAAAGTCTTTTGGCATTTATTGAAGGAAAGGCAGCAGGACTTCAGGTGCAGATGCCTTCAAATGCAGAGACACACCAGCCCATGAGTAAGTGCTATGAAGAGCACGAAACGCGTCGGGATTTTAGATTGTGAAGACTCTGCCCTGCGCGCAGAGGCTGCTGCCTTTCCTTCAATAAATGCCAAAAGACTTTCCTCCTGCAGTGTGGCCTTGATTCCTTTGGGGACAACTTTCTTGGATGTTTTTGCAGTAGGTCCTGCCGTGTCAAGAGCCCCGCCGTGCAAGCGGTCTGTGCTGGCGCCTTACTACGCTGGCATACAAGAGTAGGAGGGGCTGGAAGAGCAGCGAGATGCAGCCTCTGCACAATGGAACATTTGCCTTCAGCCCACTGGGGTTACACGAGTGAAAATTGTGCATTTGGTTTGGCTGCTCACTGGAGCAATACAGGTCTGCACTTCAAAGACCAGAAGCCCATTTTCGGCGGCCACGCCCACGGAGGCGAAGCGTCACGAGGACTTCAGGTGCAGATGCCTTCAAATGCAGAGACACACCAGCCCATGAGTAAGTGGTATGAAGAGCACGAAACGCGTCGGGATTTTAGATTGAGAAGACTCTGCCCTGCGCGCAGAGGCTGCTGCCTTTCCTTCAATAAATGCCAAAAGACTTTCCTCCTGCAGTGTGGCCTTGATTCCTTTGGGGACAACTTTCTTGGATGTTTTAGCGGTAGGTCCTGCCGTGTCAAGAGCCCCGCCGTGCAAGCGGTCTGTGCTGGCGCCTTACTACGCTGGCATACAAGAGTAGGAGGGTCTGGAAGAGCAGCGAGATGCAGCCTCTGCACAATGGGACATTTGCCTTCAGCCCACTGGGGTTACACGAGTGAAAATTGTGCATTTGGTTTGGCTGCTCACTGGAGCAATACAGGTCTGCACTTCAAAGACCAGAAGCCCATTTTCGGCGTCCACGCCCACGGAGGCGAAGCGTCACGAGGACTTCAGGTGCAGATGCCTTCAAATGCAGAGACACACCAGCCCATGAGTAAGTGCTATGAAGAGCACGAAACGCGTCGGGATTTTAGATTGAGAAGACTCTGCCCTGCGCGCAGAGGCTGCTGCCTTTCCTTCAATAAATGCCAAAAGACTTTCCTCCTGCAGTGTGGCCTTGATTCCTTTGGGGACAACTTTCTTGGATATTTTAGCGGTAGGTCCTGCCGTGTCAAGAGCCCCGCCGTGCAAGCGGTCTGTGCTGGCGCCTTACTACACTGGCATACAAGAGTAGGAGGGGCTGGAAGAGCAGCGAGATGCAGCCTCTGCACAATGGGACATTTGCCTTCAGCCCACTGGGGTTACACGAGTGAAAATTGTGCATTTGGTTTGGCTGCTCACTGGAGCAATACAGGTCTGCACTTCAAAGACCAGAAGCCCATTTTCGGCGGCCACGCCCACGGAGGCGAAGCGTCACGAGGACTTCAGGTGCAGATGCCTTCAAATGCAGAGACACACCAGCCCATGAGTAAGTGCTATGAAGAGCACGAAACGCGTCGGGATTTTAGATTGAGAAGACTCTGCCCTGCGCGCAGAGGCTGCTGCCTTTCCTTCAATAAATGCCAAAAGACTTTCCTCCTGCAGTGTGGCCTTGATTCCTTTGGGGACAACTTTCTTGGATGTTTTAGCGGTAGGTCCTGCCGTGTCAAGAGCCCCGCCGTGCAAGCGGTCTGTGCTGGCGCCTTACTACGCTGGCATACAAGAGTAGGACGGGCTGGAAGAGCAGCGAGATGCAGCCTTTGCACAATGGGACATTTGCCTTCGGCCCACTGGGGTTACACGAGTGAAAATTGTGCATTTGGTTTGGCTGCTCACTGGAGCAATACAGGTCTGCACTTCAAAGACCAGAAGCCCATTTTCGGCGGCCACGCCCACGGAGGCGAAGCGTCACGAGGACTTCAGGTGCAGATGCCTTCAAATGCAGAGACACACCAGCCCATGAGTAAGTGCTATGAAGAGCACGAAACGCGTCGGGATTTTAGATTGAGAAGACTCTGCCCTGCGCGCAGAGGCTGCTGCCTTTCCTTCAATAAATGCCAAAAGACTTTCCTCCTGCAGTGTGGCCTTGATTCCTTTGGGGACAACTTTCTTGGATATATATATATATATATATATATATATATATATATATATATATATATATATATATATATATATATATATATATATATATATATATATATTTATATATATATATACCCTCTATCCAAGGAG
The DNA here is from genome assembly GCF_964263255.1 of Lissotriton vulgaris. Classification (NCBI taxonomy): domain Eukaryota; kingdom Metazoa; phylum Chordata; class Amphibia; order Caudata; family Salamandridae; genus Lissotriton; species Lissotriton vulgaris. The sequence goes on along the minus strand of NC_141685.1, from coordinate 1,509,560,282 downwards.
TCTCACATGTGGAGCTGCGCGATGGATGAGGACAGGAGTGATGTTTGAGGGCTCATGTTAGAGCCTTTGGAACGAGCAGTAATTTGAAAGTGCATCCATCCAGGATATATGGACTACATCTCCCATAAGCACTTGCTTGTTTTCATAAAGGGAGATGGTAGACGTCGTGCACTTTACTGCTGGCCCCTGATGAGGAAAATACATTTCCGAAACGCGTCGGGCCTATTACAAGCACGCAACTGCCCATACCAACTAACGTTTTGGGGAAGGCGCACGCAGATTCGAGTGCTACCCGTTTCTTGGACAACCCCACGGAGCAGAATATATTAGCGGCGGTCCTGCCGCTGGGTAGCATCACCCCGAAGAAACGGGGGCCACGAGACCCTCTATCCAAGGAGTCTCACATGTGGAGCTGCGCGATGGATGAGGACAGGAGTGATGTTTGGGGGCTCATGTTAGAGCCTTTGGAACGAGCAGTAATTTGAAAGTGCATCCATCCAGGATATATGGACTACATCTCCCATAAGCACTTGCTTGTTTTCATAAAGGGAGATGGTAGACGTCGTGCACTTTACTGCTGGCCCCTGATGAGGAAAATACATTTCCGAAACACGTCGGGCCTATTACAAGCACGCAACTGCCCATACCAACTAACGCCTTGGGGAAGGCACACGCAGGCTCGAGTGCTACCCGTTTCTTGGACAACCCCCCATATATATATATATAACCTACTGGCGGTCGCCAGTAGGTAGTTATAGTTAGGATTTTTTTCAATGTTAAATCTCAAAATTCTATTTGGAATAACTTTGACGCCGGTTGATGAATCTGCCTGAAAATTTCTTCAAAATGGCCTCGTCGAGCTCTGGTCCTTCCCTGAAAGTTTGGGGGGGATGCGTCAAGCGGGGGCCGAGATAAAAGGGGGGTCCCAAAACGCGTTTTCCCCATGTTAATTTCCATAGGGCGGTCGACCTCACTTTTAGCCCGAACGGCTGAATGGATTTCCACCAAACTTGGCAAAATTGTAGGGACTGGTAGCCCGATGTGCCTTTGCTATGTCTCAAGATATGTGTTCCAGTGGATTTTGAGTAATTTAGGTTAAAAAAAATATATATATCTATAAGCGCGCCCCGGTACGCGCACCGGGGAGCGCTCCGGGCGCGCAACGCGACTTGCGCACGGAAAGCTGATTGGCTGTCGGGTGTCGGTAAACATTCCAAACGGTCCCGAGCGGCCGCCATCTTGTGTCTCGGTAGGATCGAGACACAAGAGGTGGCCAAAACAAAGGGGGAAAAGACCATTAGGGGGCAGAGTAGGCCCCCCTGACCCCATAGGTTTCATGTGGGGGCTATAAAAGGGCCCCGCGGGGGAAAAAAAAATATATTTTTTTCGATTTGCGCGGGGGAGCGCCCGGTACGCGCACCGGGGAGCGCACCGGGGAGCGCACCGGGGAGAAAAGAGAATGGCAGAGTTTAAAAATTTAAGTCATTTTATATAAATGGGAGGTAGTTCTGAAAAGTTAGTTTTTATTTTTCAATATGTGTTTCAAGGGTTACTTTACAGTGAAAAGAGGTCAGTCTCTCTGTCACAAAGATGGTGTCATCTGTGATGTCATGAGTGATGTCACTGACCATGTCATGAGTGATGTAATATGTGATGTCATCAGCAGTGCATTACACGCGCAAGTTCTAGTGAGTCCAACTAACTATAACGTGGAATTTCAATGGTTTTATGTCAGTAAAATTTCCAGGTAACTATAACTGGTGTGAAACCTATGGTTTTTACAGTGAATTTGATAGGTTTTTTAAATGCTAATTCCTAACTATAACTGGTGTGAAACCTATGGTTTTTTCAGTGAATATATATATTTTTGATACCTCCTTTCTTCGCCAGTTTTTGAAGAAAAAACGGAACGGACTTCTCTTGCCTTAGTGCAGCATTATTTTATTTCGTGCTTTTTCTCGGCTGTCATGATGCTTTTTTGGGCTTCACTGAGCCCTTGATCACATGATATATGTGTATAGTGACTGAGTTACCTAAAAGATAGTAAATCTGCATCCATAGAAGTATTTATTGAATGGGTGAAAATGTACTACTTTTTGGGATTCACAAGTTTTTATAGTAATAGGCTTAGAAAGCTTAGCCATTCACAGGTTTCCAAGCATACTACTGACAATCATACACCCAAATGTTGATGATTGCTTAGGTTACTTTGTTACATGCAAATTCCAAAAATTACACTATTATGCCACTTCACGAAAAGTGCACAGGAACAACAGAACACAAGTGGCTGCTGTTCGTGGTGCTGTTGTTAAATGCATCCTATTCCCAAAAACTGACATGAAGATGCATTGCATGCTAAGATATAGCGCAAAAGAAAAGTCCCTCCCGAACCTTGGTCATGTCAGCACTCCACCCTGAGGCCCTATTTTTTTTTTCAGTTGTGAAATGTTGGAAAATTTCTCCAAGGCAAAAAATATTTTTCCCAGGTGCATTTGCACAGGAAGCTGCATTCTGTTGTGTAGAGTTCTCCGCTATGGGGGTTTTCGTACAAGGAGAATAGGAACTGTAGAGGGGCCACCCGGCCGGTACCCAACAATGTTGCTGTGCACCACCCCTCGTGACCGGGCTCGGTCCGAGGGTTTAAATAAATGGGTCCGAGGTCACACGTTACCTTCGGCCTAGAGTGCAAGCCTGTGACTCGTGTGCCTTTCTTGCTTCATGCTGCTAGGCCTAGCCTGGTGAACGGACCATCGTGTCTTTTCCCTTGCAGCGGCGAAGTGCTGCCGCAGCTACAGGTCCCGCGCAGTCTGTGCCCTCTCCTGATCCGCTCGTCGTGACAGTAATCTGGGACGTGAGCATGCACCACGAGCGACTGCCTGCAGTGGTGTGACTGAGATCCGTGCCCGAGCGGAAGGCCTCCTTGCCTGCACCTGCTGCTAAAGAGCCTGCCTGCGTCTGACTCGCAATGTGAGGGCTGGGCTCCAGGGCATGGGAAGGAGGAACTCCCCACAGACCAGGACAAGAGGAATGATGGACGCTCCAAGAGAGTGGGAATCATGGTGGTGGGGCGCAGGGGATTGAAAAAAAAACAAAGAGAAAAAAACAACAAAGCACAAATAAAGAGGACAATAAGGGAAGGAACAATTGCAGGAGAGCCCAGCAGTCTGCAAAGAGCCCTCACCAGAAAGAAGACGAGCAAGGTCAGTCTCAAGGCTCACAAGGGGCTCACCCCAGGCACACAAAGAGAGAGCGTACACCATCCCAAGGCGCCACACTCACATGCGTCAGTGATGCCCATACCCCTTTCAGCCAGCTCGCTGACCTGCCCCTCGGCAGACCCCACCGACCTCAAAAACTAAAGACCCATCTACCTGCCTCCCGTTTCCATCGAAAGTCATCGAAAAAGTCATCAACAGCCAACTCACCACATTCATCGAAGAGCACAACATCCTCGACTCCTCCCAATCCGGCTTCAGAATAAAACACAGTACGGAAACCACACAACAGACGACATCCGCTCCCTACTGGACAAAGGAGAAACAGCATCCCTCATCCTCCTCTACCTCGCAGCGCCGTTCGACACAGCCTCTCACCCACGCTCTGGTCACGAGCCGACTGGATTACGGAAACACCCTCTACGCCGGTACCACCGCAAAACTCCAGAAAAAACTCCAACGCATCCAGAACGCTTCAGCCAGGCTCATATTAGACATCCCACGTAAAGAACACATCTCCGGTCACCTGAAAAACCTCCACTGGCTCCCCGTCAATAAAAGGATCACTTTCCGGCTCCTAACCCACGCACACAAAGCACTCTACGAAACCGGACCCGAATGCCTCAACACACGACTGTCCTTCTACACCCCCTCCCGCCAGCTACGATCCTCCAACCAAGCCCTTGCCACTGTACCTCGCATCAACAAATCCACCATGGGAGGTAGATCCTTCTCCTACCTGGCAGCTAAAACCTGGAACTCACTTCCCACTCACCTTCGCCTTACTCAGAACCACCTAGCATTCAGAAAGCAACTTAAAACGTGGATATTTGACAAGTAATTCCCCACCCTTCTTCAAGCGCCTTGAGACCCTCAGGGTATGTAGCGCGCTATATAAATTTTTGACTTGACTTGACTTGACTTAATACGCAGACTCCACAATGCAGGGATCCAAGCCACGGCCCTCAACAGGATCCGCTACTTCCTGTCTGGCAGAACGCAGCGGGCCTCTCCCCCTTTCCTCTCGGACTCTACACCTACCACTTGCGGAGTCCCCTAAGGGTCCTCGCTCAGCCCTACACTCTTCAACATCTGCATTGCTCCGCTTGCCCCCATCGTCAGAACCTATGAACTCGACATTGTGTCATACGCAGACGACACCCAACTCATCCTTTCCCTATCCAACAAACCCAATACCGCCAGACACAATTTTCGAGAAGGCATGAAAGCCATCACCAAATGGATGACAAACAGCTGCCTACAACTAAACACCAACAAAAAAGAAGAAGAAGTGACTGGGAGAGGTGTGACGCCGCGACCAGGGTGACTGACTCCGGAATCTGGGGATCACGGTTCGATCCCCAGGGCCGGCGGCAGATTAGCCCAGTACCATGTGACTCTGGGCAATAGCTTGCTTAATCTTCCCGACGGCCCCCAGCGCCTAGAGACCCTTACGGGTGATTGTGCGCTTTACAAATGTGGATTATAAGTACTCATCATGGGCTCAAACCCCGATGCCTGGAACGACACCTGGTGGCCCCCAGCCCCTGGAAGCCCGGCCACCCCCACGGACCACGCATGCAACCTGGGAATCACCCTGGACTCCGAGCTCAAAATGGACCGCCAGATCAACTCCGTCTCGTTCTCCTGCTTCCACGCAGTCCGCCTCTTACGTAAGACCTTCAAATGGATCCCCCTCTAACACTGAAAGACTGTCACTCACGCCTTTGTCACCAGCAGATTCGACTACGGCAACGCACTCTACACCGTAATAAACAAAAACCTCATCCGCAAGCTACAGAACATAAATGAACGCCACCGCAAGACTAGTCCTCAACCTGCCAAGACACTGCGCCATCTCCCAGCACCTGCGCACACTCCACTGGCTCCCTATCGAAGCTAGAGTCACCTTCAAGATGTTCACCCACGCCCACAGGGCCCTCCACAACACCGGAGCAGCATACCTGAACAGCCAACTCAAATTCCATGCACCCCAGAGGACCCTACGATCAGCTCAGCTCTCCTACACCGAGGTTCCCCGCACCAGAAAGACCAGATCGGGAGGCTGCTTCTTCTCCTTCCTCACGGCCTGAGCCAGGATCGCCCTTGCGCTCCACCTCAGAGAGACAACATCACTCCCCAACCTCAAAACCTGGCTCTTCGACAAACCCCCCCTGATGGACTGGAGCCTTCTATCCCCCCCACCCCACCCAGCGCCTTGAGACCCTTACGGGTGAGTAGTCATGCTTAACAAATGCCTGGTTGATTGATTGATTACTACAGCTGCACCCAGATGGAAGCTTTGGGTGGGTTGCCTAAATCACTATTTAACAGGGACCAAAGAAACAAACTGGACACAGGAGTGGCCGACGAGCATGACGCTGCCATTGAGGCCCTCAACAGATACTTTGACCCCCAGATGAACCCGGATTATGAGCGTTTCAAACTGTGCCAGGCCAGGCAAACTGAGGCAGAAATAGTAGATGTGTTCTACGCCCGCCTCCGGAAGTTGGAGTGCACGTGCACCAGCATCGACCAAACCGAAGAGATAAGGGCACAAATCATTCAGGGATGCAAGTCCGTCTCGCTGCAGCGCCAAGTGCTCCAGCAACCAGGGATATCTCTGGATGAAATCCTGGTCCTAGCCAACTCTCATGAACTGTCACACTAGCAGGTTGATGAAATGGAAACCGTTCGTCTTAAGAACATGCAGGAGGCGCTGATGCAGAAGCCAGTCCGGGTCAAAGAGGAGACAGTGGAAGTCATGCAGAGGTGACCCACCCCAAGTCAGAAGTGAGGCACCGGATACCGGCCCGCTGGCAAGTGCGGGAACTGCAATTTCAACCACAGGGAACAAGACAGGTGCCCAGCGAGAGGACAAACCTGCTCAAAATGTAGCAAGGCCAATCACTACACCAGCGTATGCAGCAGAAGCAGAGGTCACCCATGAGGAGGCGCATCCAGAGAGTGCTCCACCACCCTATGACACCTCACGCTCGAAGAACATAACAACCCTGGAGCACCTCCAGATCAAGGGGCTGTCACCTACTACAAAGACGATGAGGACACGTTTGTCATATCCTTTACACGAAGGCGGGACTAAAGAGGCACCGGCCCCCGATGTGAAACATCGAGGTCAACAGAACATCGGTGCAAGCCCTCATAGACATGGGCGCAACGGTCAACGTGATAGACTCCGACCAATATGAACAGTTGTCGCACAAATAACGCCTCATACTGAGTACAGCCAAGATCTACAAGTTGGAGGCACAGCACCCCTGCCACTCTGAGGGATGATGGAGGACGAAGTCTCAAGCTCCAAGTGCTCTGTGAAGACTAAATTCCATGTGACAGAAGAGAAGGAAGGAACGCTCTTGGAGTGCCACAATGCTGAAGATCTAGAGCTGGTGTTCTTTGCCAAGCAAGTTCATGTAACACACGGGGAAGACATACTGAGCGAGTTTCCCCAGCTCTTCCGAGGGCTAGGCAAGCTCCGAGGGATGGCAGGTAAAGTAACAAATTGACAAGAAGGTGCAGCCAAGGGCACTCTGACATGGGCACATCCCCTTCCATCTTTGCCCGGTGGTGGAAAAAGAACTGCAAGACCTCGAAGACCTGGGAGTCATAGAGAAGGTGTACGGACCCACCCCATGGGTGTCCCTGCTCGTGGCACCAAAGCCGAAGCAACCTGGCACCATTCGGCCATGTGTGGACATGAGGCTTCCCAATCCAGCCATCCGGGGAGAGTGGCATGTGATCTCAATGATGGACGACATTGTGGCAGATCTGAATGAGACACAGTGGTTCTCCAAGCTCAACCTGAACTCCGGATATCACCAGTTGGAGCTGGCACCAGAAAGCTGGTATATCACCATGTTCTCCACACACGTTGGTCTTTGAAGGTATACATGGCTCAGCTTCGCTGGGTCATCTGCCGCTGAGGTGTTTCAGAACGCCACCAAGGAAGCCCTGTCCTGCAATCTTAGGGATGACATCCTGATATACTCGCAAATCCTAGAGGAACACCATGTCCGGCTGAGGGCAACCCTGCAGAGGCTGGCTGATTGTTGACTCAGGCTCCATAAGAAGAAATGTGCGTTCTACCAAGGGTCGATAGACTTCTTCGGGTATGTCTTCTCGCGAGACAGACTCCATGTCGACCCGCGCAAAGCAGAAGCCATAAGGAGTGCTGTTGTCTCGCAGAACCCGACGGAAGTAAGGAGTTTTCTTGGGATGGCGATGTATTGCGGGAGGTTCATCCCAAATCTCGCCACCATCTCGGAGCCGCACAGATAGCTATCAAAGACCGGCACACCTTGGGAGTCGACGCCAAGGAAGAAAGCAGCATTCCAGGACATCAAGAGAGCCCTGCTAGATCGGATGACCATGGCATACTGTTAGATCTGGGGATTTCTAGTTGGCAATGGCATTCACCTTCGTCCAAATAGGGACCCTTACTTCTAAGTCAGGATAAGGGGATTACACTCCTTAATAACCCCTGCTCACCCCCTTGATAGCTTGGCACGAGCAGACAGGCTTATCTCAGAGGCAGCGTGTTAAAGATTTGTGAATATACACAGTAATACAGTGAAAACACTACAGATGGACACAACATAGGTTTTATAAAAATAAGTATTCTTTATATAGACGTAAACACAAAACCGCAAACGACAAACATCCACAATACTACACTTAAGATTACTTAAAAGCTGATTAAAGTCTCTTAGTTCAAGTTGTTGGTAAATGCGACAAAGTTCTCAACAAAGTACCTGGATGCATAACGCAAAGTGAACAAAAGGCTCACAAAAGACGAGATGCGTCGGTTCCTGGGGAGACGGTTGTGTCCTTCCTCAATGCTTGCGCAGAGTAGGGGACTCGTCGTGAGCCTTACTGGTGCGGAGGTGATGCGTGGATTCTTGGCTTGCGGACCCGTTGCGGTGCGCAGGATGGCGCCTTGATTCGATGTGATGATCCGGTTGAGATGAGAGAAGATGGTGCCCTTGATGTGGCGAAGCGATGACGATGCGATGACGATGCGATGACGATGCGATGACGCCCTGGCAGCCTTGCGACGACTCTGTACTTTGGAGCCGGCGAAAAGGCCCTGTGACACGCTTCTTTGATGATGCGATGGCGACTCTCTCGATGGCGTCACGCTTCTCTGGTGATGCGACAGCAGGCAGTTTCGATGAACACGTGCTTTCAGGGAGATGCAACGAAGACTCGCTTCTCCAGCGTTGCGATGATTTCAGCTGCGGCGGCGATAAGCTTCTTCTCGATGCGTCGTCCTTCCAGCTCCCATCGGCACGCAAGTGACTGGAGTCAGTATTCCCAGCAAGGAAATTCAGAAGGGAGCTGGGGGTGAAGTCTTTTGACCCTGAGACTTCAGCAGGAGGCAAGCACAGTTCAAGCCCTTGGAGAATATTCTGTAGATGAAAGTCCTTACAAAGTTCCTTCTCCTTTCCTTTGGCAATAACGCAACCACTGCAGGCCAACCCAGCAAACAGCACACTGGCAGAGGGACAGTACAACTCCTACAGCTTCCTTGGTTCTTCTCCTTGGCAGAAAGGTTTCTTGTTCCTAAAGTGATCTAATTTCTTGGGATCCTAGTCCCAATATTTATACCCCAAAATCCTTTGTTCTCTGCAAACCAGTTCCTGTGCACTTTGTTTACATGACTCTCTTTTTCCTTTCACTGTGCAGGGCAGAGACATCAGCCGCCCCACAAGAAGTGGAGTCAGCACATGGGAGGGAAGATGCAGCTCTGGAGCACTTTGTTGACCTGATTCCTCCTCTCCTTTCACAGTGCAGGGCAGAGTCATCAGACAAGCCACACAGGGTGGAGCCAGCATTGTAGAGGGAAGGCCAAGCCCTATTCAGGTCTCAGGAGCAACTCCTCCCTCCCATCTTGATGCAGATCTTTCTATTCACCACCGGGCTGTCCCAGCCTGTCTCCTGGAATTCCCCAGCCCTGTCACTCACAAACCCAGAAAAGGAATACACAACCCAGTAGCGGTAAGCTCACCTACTTTCTAAAAGGGGTATTTGCAAACACAGAATATTAAAATAAACTTTACTAAAAGTTGTATTTATTATTCTGAGTTCAGGCATACTAAACTCGAGTTTCTACTGTGTTCCCTGAGTCATTTAGGATTATAAGCATGTAATAATCTAGCTGCTCATTTTGGCGTACGGAGAACAGGTAGCCTTCAATAGTGAAAAAAGAAAAAGGCTGTAATTCACTATTAGAACATGCTACGCACATCAGCGCATGTCCTACCTTATACTTACAATGCACCCTGCCCATGGGCCTACCATAGGGGTGTCTAATATGAAGCAAAGGGAAGGTTTAAGGAATGGCAAGTGGGTGCACTTGGCCAAGTCGACATGGCAGTGCTTGACTGCACACAGGCCTTGCAATGGCAGGCCTGAGACACACTTTACAAGCTGCTTCTGTGGGTGGCACAACCAGTGCTGCAAGCCCACCAGCAGCATTTGATTTACAAGCCCTGGGCACACATGGTGCACTGTACTAGGGGCTGACAGATAAATCAAATAACCCAATCATGGAATCCAATTAGTATATCAATTTAACATAGGGAGCACTTGCACTGTGACACTGATTAGCAGTGGCACAGTGCCCAAAACATGAAACCAGAAAAAACATATCAAAACAGAAGAGGCAATCTGTCAAAAATGGAAGGGATACTCACGCCAATGATGCCAGGTCTAACACATACTTTCACCCCAAAAGGAAGACAGAGCTTGTGGTTGACGCCAGCCCTGTTGGGCTAGGGGCGGTCCTCCTTCAAGAAGACACAAAAGGATTCTACACCCCTGTGGCCTACGCCAATCGAGCACTATCTCAGACGGAGACCAGGTACACCCAGATAGAATGGGAGGCCTTGTCCACAAGGTGGGCATACCAACATTTCCATCTGTACTTAATTGGTCATAACTTCAGGGTGGTAACTGACCACTATTCAGCGGGTCGTCATGCCTGGCACCCCAGAGGATCGAGAGATGGACCGTTCAGTTGCAGGCATACTCTTTTCAATTGCTTTACCAACCTGAGGTGGACAACCCCGCTGACTTTCTCTCTCGGCACCCCCCGGCGGAGTCTGGTGAGTTGCCGTGGGACGATGACACCTGCGTGGAGGCTTTCATCACCATGGTGGAAGACAGTGCCTGCCCCATAGCAGTGACCAAGGAAGATCTTCGCAGGGCCACGGACATGGATGACACTTTGAAAAAGGTGAAGAAGACTGTAGGAAGGGACAGTGGAATCGGTTCCTGGACGGGATCTCCCTGCTAATGGCTGAGGACCAGAATGCCTGACGCCAACTCTTGAGGGTACGACACGAGTTCAGCATCAGCGGATCTGGTTTAGTCCTAAGGGGTCAGCTAATTGTCATACTGAAGACCCTCTGCCAGCAGATGGTCATGCTCACCCATCAAGGACATCAAGGCACCACCACAACTAAGGCCAGGCTGAGAGCAAAAGCGTAGTTCCTCAGCATGGATGACATGGTGGACGACGAAGTCCGATGCTGCCACCCGTGCCCCATCACCGGAGGTGACCCCGCTCCAGCGCCAGTAATCAGAAAGGAACCATGCTGTTTGCCCTGGATGAAGATAAGTGTCAACTTTGAGAGATTTCCCGACGGGAGACACACCATGGTCGTCATGGTGTGATGGTGCACTCCACCGCATTTACCTATGTTCGACCGGCCCTGGAAAGGATTCGGACTGCCCGACGAAATAAAATCAGAAAATGGACCACCATTCCAGGGGTAGAAATTCCACCATTCAACACCACCGCACCACCCCACAGTGGCCTCAAGACAACGGCGCGGTAGAGCGGTTCGTGAGAACCTTCAACAGGGCTCTCTGAATAGGAGTGGACCAGCACCAAGATCCAGAGGCATGTCTGCAACAATTCTTGCTCGCATTCCGACAAACACCACCCTCGAAAAACGGATGCTCCTCAGCCTCGCTCCTGCTAAAGTCTCGCTGCGAGATCTTATCCCAGAAGACCCCGGATGGATGCCGCCTGGTCTGGATGCCGAAAGAGTGCAACAGAAGCAGAAAATGACCAACGAAAAGGCGACTGCAAGCAGGAGGGGAGGTGGGCAAAACCTCCACCTTGTGCGTAGGAGCAAAGGTAGTCCTCAAGGATCGTTATCCAGGCTGGACGTTTTGTATGGCTTATGAACCAGAGGTGTGCACAGTTACTTGTGTGGACGGCAACATGATCACAGCGCAAAGAACCCGCCACAGGGTGGTGAGGAACGTACCCTGGTTCAAAGTAGCCCAAGGTATCCCGACTGCCGAGCACCCATCTCATGGGGAAAGCGCCGACCCGGCAGGCATGCCGGAAGAAGACGCTGCAGACATCCCCACAGGCCACGTGCCTGTGCCATGTGAGGGGGCGCAAGCCCGGAGAGCCCTGAGGGTAAATCCATGACAGGGGCGTCGCTGAGGTCCTCAGAGAACACTGCTGGGAACCCACAGCCAGAGCCCTATTGAAGTCCGCGGTACCAGCTCCGACCCAACCCGGCGCCCAGCGAAAGGCTGAAGGACTATGTGTGCTGAACGAGCTATGTACCCTCCGGCTCCTTTTGCTACAGACTGCACCACAACAATAGTCTAATGTGCAATTTACTTTTGTTCTTATGTTCCTATCCTCTCTTTTCTATTTTCCTCTCCTGCTGACTTTTCATCTAAAGGAAAGGTAGGGATGTAGAGGGTCCAACCGGGCTCGGTCCGAGGGTATAAATAAATGGGACCGAGGTTGCACTTGATCTTCGGCCAAGAGTGCCCGTGACTCGTGTGCCTTTCTTGCTGCGCGCTGCGAGGCCTAGCCTGGTACCTGATCAGCGCGCGCCACATGAACCTTTAACAAGCTTTGGCAATCATCAGTTTTGCCTATGTAATGACTAAAAAAGCAGTTTTTTTCAATAACCTTCTAGGTATAACTAAGCACCCTGACAAGGATCACAGGAGTGGAGAGGATGCTGACTCGAGAGCTGGAGATCCCGGTCGAGCTAAGCACAGGGACCAATAAACAAGCATTTACAATGCAATGGTTTTGCCTTTGTTAAAGTTTGAGCTTTTGGTATTGCTTTTGACAAATGGTCTTTTCTAACTTCTTTGAATTATGTGTAAAACGTGACTGGGAATAGGAATCGCTTGTACCGAAGTGCGTCCGTGGTCCTCTGCAGTATGAACATATTCGGCATTGGATATATTTTATTATATAGTGTGCAGTCATCCCTGAAGATGCTAGGGACATTATAAGTGCCCGCAGTTTATTGTTGGTTCCTGTCTGCATTAGAAGATGGGGCGAGTATCATGGTCCTGGAACTACACTCCTTTTTTCCGGGGAGGTGGGGGGTGTTGGAACGTCCCCCCCTCCTCCCCAGGCCTCATCCAACGCCCTCCTTCTCCTTTCCCTGGGGGAAGGAGCGTTTCCGAGACCTCATTTTGTTTGCTTTAGATACTTGCCAAAGTGCCACCATTGCCTACGTTACGTTTGTTCTTGTGCTTGAGTGTCTGCCATTTATTGCAGTATTATACCTCTACTTGTACTTTGTACGCCTTTGTAACTTGAACACGTCAGTTTTTCCTCCTGTAATGTACCATTTGCTACCTCTTGTATTTTGTGTGCTCACAATTGTCACTTTTGCCTCATGTAACTTATCGTTTTCTTTCGTATTTTTTTCCCTTGTAATTTTCTCCTCATGTATCATTACTCTTCCTATTGTGACGCGCTCTGACACCTTCAGGTAACGTCCGCGCTATATAAAAACGCATTATAGGAACCAGTGCTTTAACCGGGATGAAAAAACTGAAGGGCCACAAAGGGGCGTGGCCGATGTAATTAAAGGCATGACATAAAACATCTTGCTAAAAATTTGTTCTTAGCATAGTGTGCCGCCCGACTGGTATTTTTTCTGTTTCTGTCATTGCCTCCAGATATATAATACAACAAGTAACATTACACCAGCAACAAGTAGGGATGATTGGCTTTGTTAATGGTTATTAGTTGCATAAAATAAATATACAACATGCAAACATATAGATATATTATTGAAAATGTTTTAGTTTGTGTGTGTAAGAGGTTGTGGCATAAGGGCCTGTGCTGCCGACTTTGGAGCTGGGGAAGGAGGTTCGAGACTCCTTCGGCTCAACATCCTGTGATTCTGGGCAAATCCCATATTCTCCCCGTGCCGACATGAAAATAAACAAGCATGGCAGCAGCTTACCTAATGGTACAAAGTCTTTCCTTCACTGCCCCATCTAAGCGAGAACAACCCAAAAGCCAGCCTTTGACGCCTTCCCCAGAATCATTAGCATGCAGACTAACAGGACGCTGTGCTTCCACTGCAATAAGAACAGTCACCCACTGGTGGCAGCCCTCCTGGTGAGACATGCCTCGCGGGCCGGCACTGACGGCATGGTGGGGAGCGGAGGGAGGGATCCAGGCAAGACTCGCTACCAGCCCCCCCTGCATACCAGGCCCCGTAATGAGATGGGGGGGGGGCTCCACGGCATGGTGGGGAGCGGAGGGTAAGGCTCCAGGTAAGGCTCTGCTGATATGAATCAAGACTGCAACTCCCTCAGTGCACCATGTTAAGAAAAGCCCGGAATCAAACACGGTGTCATCAGTAAACGGAGTTATCTGACACCTTAGTTGTAGGCCGGGCCAATTGTAAAAGTAACCGAACACATAATTATGCACATAATTCTGGATTTGCCACAGAATGCATCATGTGGTCCAAGAATTCTAGATTTATTTTTAACACACAAATGTTTCCACCTCATAGGGGCCAAAAGTTACACAAAAAACACTACCATGCCTCTTTCCACTAGGAAGACCCATGCAGAGGTTAACTTCTATTGCTGACTGCTCGACATGGTAGTTAAATTAACGCTAATAATTTGGCACATTACACCAGCAAGAAAATGTGCACCAAAAATCGTATTAGCAGAAAAGTAAATGAAATGTAAAAAGGCTGCCTCCTCCCTCCGCCGGAGAAGCTTCGTCTCTTGAACCCGACGCACAGATGGCCCCGGCTCGATAATCCCTGCTCCGGCAGCCAGGCGAGTAGTGTGCATCGACTTATAAAAACAAACAAGAAAACAAGAAGCACGGGCTCACGGAGAGGAGGGGGCGGGGGGGAATGGACAACGGGGGGGGGGTGGGAACGGACAGCAGGGGGGCGGGAACGGACAGTGGGAGGGGGGCGGGAAGGCAAGGAAAAAAACAAGCACTCACCTGGACTTCCTCCGGCGGCGGTCGGCCGCAGAATGAACAAAAAAAACATGGACGCGAAAAAAAAATAAACACCGCCCACCCCCGCATGACGATTTCGAAAGGGGCGGAGAGCCTAAAATTTGCAGGAACGCCCCCGAATCTGCTCTCAGGATGATGAGCAGATGTCTGTTCCAATGGCTAGCCTCCATTTATAGAGCTAGCCAATGGAAACAGAGGCGGGGACCAAAGCCACTCTACTCTTCTCATAAGGTTTTCCCTGCAGCTGCGCAGTGCGCAGCTCGCTAGTCAAAACCTAAAAATCAGGAAAGGCTGGATGAAAACACTTTCTAAGATTTATATTAAAAACAATACATTTCACAAGCATAGTGCAAGCGTTTTGCAGGCGAAACCTAAAAATGTCCACTGACATTTCCAGAAGTTTAGAAACATGCGCCTGGTGTAGCTAACATGCCATAGTTCTGGGGTGTTCTGCAAATAGAAAAAAAAACCTATAAGTACATTTACATAATTGTACTACTCAAGGTGTTAATAAGGCCCGTATATTTTAGCTAAGATTTCGTTTTATTCTACTCGTTGAGCAACATTAACAATTTGTTAGGAAACTGTCATTGCTTATTTATTGGGTTTTCCTGCCACCTAGTGGTGGTTTCTACTAAGTCAAACTCGATCTTCTTAGTGCATACAAAAAATTCAGTATTTTGCAGGGTTATCGAAAACAGATGACACCAGTAACATCTCACGGCCATGTTAATATAAGACATGGCAGAAAATATATATATATATATTTTAAACAAATTGCCATTTTCATTCGAATGGATTGCTCAATAACTAATAACACCTACTTTTGACACGACAGCTCTGCCCGAGTTCGAACTGTTCACTCTCTGTACCAACTTTGGATCGATGCTCTTGTACCGTGTCATACTGTTTTGGTGATATGTATATTAGCGGGCTTATTTAACATTATTCTTGATTTATTTAAAATGTTGTAAACATCTATACACTGCTTTCTGTCATCTTGAATGTAGTTGCCTTCACAGAATGAGTTGCACTGAGAAAGCGTCAGTAGGAGAAAGTAGAGACATCAGCAGGAATGAACATTGGAAATAACATAAATTTAACGCAAAGCAGTGCATTGAGCTGCATTGCATACCAGGGGTGGAGCATGGGTGTTCCCATGCAACCATCGAAAGTTTCTTATGTTAAACCCAATTTACTAAATAAAGTAGACAGGGTTTAGTGTCAGAAAACTGCACCCTTTTGAAGTAGGCACAAGGAAGGAGAAATGCTTTCATTTTTCCTACCTTTTCCGACTTTGTATGCGTGCTGAACTAGATAGCACACATACAAAGAGGGAAAATGGTTTCAGTCAGTCTATGCATAGTATTTTGCACTGAAAGGCTATCCTTCCAGTGCAAAGCCTATGCTAGACTCACAGAGACACCCTTGTACCATGGCGCAAAGGTGTCTCCGTGGTGCAAGGCAGCTGATTTCACCACCGGCAATAGGGAAAGGGGGGGGAGAGTGCCATATTTTGGTAAATTTGGCACTATCCTCCTCTCTCCTTTTCATGCAGCCCAGCATTTGCAGCTACTGCACTGCACTTTGTGAAACAGTGGCAAATCTGCCCCCAGTGTCTTCAGGCCATCCGCCGGGCAGTACTGGATCTCTTGACACAAGTCCATAAGGTTTTAGTCCACCTTGGCGAGGTCATTTGTACCAGCATGGTCTCACGGTGTTGGAGGCTATTTACATAATTCAATGTGAGGTGCATCCGGAGAGGTGGTGGAGTCCACCGCAGAAATGTCTTTGAAGGTACCTAGGCTTCAGGGACGGCAAACCTGCAAAGACTGACGACAACGTGATGAATGGGAGTCTTCCTTGGAGGCTATGATGCTTCTCAGTGCCCGCTGGTGGACCAGTTTCAGGCTTCCCTCACGTGCCAGGACTCCTCTCTCACAAGAATTTCCCTGAGGCCCTTTCAGACAGGCTGTCACAGGACTGTGTGGACTGTGCAGGCCTCATGTAGGCTGCGCGATGGCGTCACTGCGGAACTACCAACAGGACCGCATCCAAGTCGACCTTGCAGCCACCAAGGATGCTTGTCTCAGAGTCTGTGTGCTCTGGCCATCAGGACTCAGATGCACGGGACTTCATTGGATAGTCTTTGGGTGACCAGTCTCCATCCACAACCTTGGTGCTGAAATTCCCCTTAGGCCCTTACCCCTGGATTGCCATGGGAATGTGTGGATTGTGCCGAGCAAAGGGGTCTCTGCAGAACTCCCAACAGGGCCAAGTCCAAGCCTTGTGCAACCCCTAGGGTGGATGGTCCAGTGGTCGAGTACACTCTCTCAGAAAGTGTCAGGTTCATGGGGGCTCACAGAACGTTTCTGGGTTGCCATCCTCCCATTGTGCAAGGGATGCCTTGTTAGACTCTGGTTTTTTGTAGACATATGGCTCCACTCTGGTGGTGCGATGCTCCTTAGGGGGTTCTGGTGATGTACCTGGAAATTATGATCAATCTTACCACCTAACAATTTGGGCAACAGGTGGCAATGTCTTGCTTGGAGTAAAAATGACTGGAGGAATTTCGTAGCCAGTTACAGTTCTTCTTTGGCATGTACAGTTACTAACAGGGCTGCCTTCTATGCCAAGCAGCCGGTGACAGGTGGCTGGAAGTCGAACTGTGAAACATGGAGCTGGACAGAGTTTGCTCTTGCTAGTGACCCACAGTTGGTCTTCCCATGGAGTTGTCTCCAGAGACCTCTCAGCACTCCTGTGGCTGGCTTCTATTGATGGATGCCCTCTCCAGTAGTGGCATGAGTCCTCCATCTGATCGCTTTTCTCTTCAACACCTGTGGTGGTTGCTGTTAGCGCTGTGGCATAGTGTCAATCTCTTCTCCTCTTCAATTTCTTCACAATGTGGTGTCGTGCCACTCTCTTCTCTCCTTCTGACAAGGTTCCTTGCATTGATTTGGCATTATGCCATGTGGCTCATGTACACTCCACATGGACATCTCGCTGGCCGATTCCAGTTCTTAGGACTGTGTCTCATCTTTGCTGTGGACCTGTCGCAGATGTCTCCTGTTGCTAGGATCTGACTATCATCTTTTCGTGGACCTCTCACAGGTCTGGTCCCTTCCTCAGGAATCTCCTGGTGCTCCACCCCTTGAATAAGGGGTCACCTTCTTTCTGCTATTCTTCCTCACTTGAGGGCTTAGTCCTTTCAACTCGAGGCTACACTGTTGCAGCACTTGGTCCTGCCTTGGTGTGGGCATGCTGGCAGGGTCGGTCACTCTGTGTGCCACTCTCAATGATGGGCCAACAGTGGCCATTTGGTGCTGGGGTGAGGCGTTGCGGCCTCTTTTTCGGAGTAGGGGAATACAGTGCAGGAAGACAAACACAAGGCTCACAACACATTTTACTGACGAAGGTCACAATGACAAGGACCTTAAATGGGTAAATGGGTTGTACTGGAGGTTATGAACAGACAGAGGACCGACACCGCCAGACAGTTACACCTCCGAGAACAACTGTGGGTGTGCAAACTTCGCAGCTGGGAGAAGGGCCTGAACGACGAGATCCCTTGGCTGCAAATGGCTACCTGAACAGCATAACATCATACCAAGGAGTGCTAAGTTATCCATATACCCCTTATAGCTGACAAATTTTGGAAGGAAGACAGATAGTTACACAAACCCCCCCCCCCCAAAACCGAACTGGGCCCCTAAGAATACCATTCCTTAATGGGACATTTTGAACTGTGCACACTAAACTCCTCATCAAGTAATACCACAATGTACAACATGGTAATATAATCCGTCAAACCTAGCTAATTACTTAGGTGCTCAAACATATATGATACTTTGCCATAACATCACTAATACCTAGAGGTTTTTTTCTCCATCTGAAAAAATTTGAATTAATTTGTTGAAATCCGAGCGCTTCCTCGCTCAGTTTTACAGTGTGATAGGCCAAGTCTGCCAGTTTTCACACAGTACGCCTACCCTAAAATCCTGTCAGGCTACTGATCCCCGCACACATCAGCACGCATGCGCAAAGCTACCACACATTCTCGCGAGCTGATGTCCCTTATATTTCAGAGCAATTGCGAGCACAATAACTGTACTGATTGTACTTTGGCCCACACCAGCAGATAAGGTCAGTGTGTTTCGCATACTTCTGCACTCTTTTAAAAGACGGAGAAGTTTCAGCCGAGCATAAAACAGACTGCACATGCCTGGAACAGAGCCTTTACCCCTCTTTTGCACACAGACCAATGAAAATGCAGAAATCAGGATACACCCTCCCCCAGGCGGCAAGGCACCTTCTAGGAGGACACAGGAAACATACCTGTGCTCTCCAATTACCGCTCATTACCTGAGCCAATTAACCAATTGAGCTCAGTATATATAACCCCAGCCTTCCCATCAGTTTCCATCGATGGGGAGACCGAGAGGACACCTAAGGGAAAGCTGCTGGAAGCACTGAAGATAGACAGTAAGGGTATGCATGATGTTGTATGTGCCATATGTGTATATGGGTGCTTCACTCTGCTGGGAGGCAACAATATTTGCAGTTCTACTTTGTGAGTCCTTTTTAACAAACCAATAGGTTTTAAATCAGGATGTTGGAATCCTTAACACACATGATTGTGTTTTTACTTCTTGTTTTCAGAAAGTCTCAGTAGGTGCTTCCACCTCTGCCCTACTATGGAGCAAGTAGGCTAGATTATAGGGTAAGGTAAAAAATACAGTCTTTTCTTTGGTTTGCAAGGATACACGTCTACATGTCACGTGTCTAATATAGACAGAACCACGTGCGCAATAGGTATGGTGCTGCATGGATGGTACAGTGTACTTGCTGTATTGATACTCACACTTTGGTGTGTATGCTTCTTTTCTTTTTTGTTTCCTTTTTCTACAGAGTCACTCATTAGGTTACTACACCAAGAGGGGTACTTGTAATTCACAGCCCCTTCACACATTAGTAGCAGGTCCATTTTTCTGACACTAGGTGCCAGAAAGTGGACCTCTAGGTAACAACCTCCCCTTTGGTCCTGAAGAATGCTGCGTACCCTGTTGTATTTGCATATTCCGCCCTAAGTGCGCTGGGGATGCCCAGACGTGGGTCCCAGGCACTCCACACCACTGGAGTCAAGCTAGCCGGGCTGATGAGAGGTGTTACCTCGAAACCGGTCCGGTCCTCGGATGCTGGATTCCGTTCTGGGAAGGACATGGCTTTTGTAGTTTGGACTGGACTGTTCCCATGGGGCACAGGGTCAGAGCTGATTTGCATATCGCCATTGTCTAACCCAGGGTGGTGTGGAGTGCAAAAAAACAATGGATTTGGGCCCAGATCTTTGGACTGGGGTGAGTGTGTGACATTGATCCACATTCGGTCCATCACCTGTTGTATTTGCGTACCCTTCGGGGACATTTTATCAGAAACATGTCGACCCTTTATAACATGGTGAAGGGAGACTAATGTCCCATATCACTGACCACTTCTTTTAACTACCATACCTTTGATCCCTGAATAAACGTAGGATATGTACAAGGGTAATGGTTTTTAATACACTTTTTTACTCCCCCCACCACTTAGATTTAGAAGTGCATCCTTGTCTCCAGGTGTATGCCCGCCCTCTATCAAACCAAGTTTTTAGAGGATGAGGACAGCCGATGATAAAGCATGACACCGGGTGGTGTGTGAGGCCAGTCTGTAACTTTTTATGAGATGCCCCCATTGGCAACGCATCTCCCCCTAACTCTGTAGATACCTTTAGGAATACAATCTAGGGGCAGTCTTCTTTTGTGGATTCATAGTAGAGTGGAGGCTGGCTTGCCCCTTAGCCCGAGCCTCTGGTTTCTAACCTTGGCATCTGCTGAGGTTAGTGTGTATGCATTCTCCAGGGTTGTCTCCTCTTCACTGTTGCAGAGACAACAGACGACCACCAGGGGGCTCACGGTGCACCTCAGGCTCATCCTTGCTGCCTGTCTCCTGTTCCAACTACCATGCTTCCAGGCTGCAATAAGAACATGTGGGAAAGCTACCCCACATACTGTGGACAAGGGATCGAGGTAAGAGGGGCTCTCTGTCAGGGCAGCTTGTCATCTCCTTCCATGTGCAATCGCCCATCGGGGCTGCCTTGGACAAGTCACCATCAGATGAGGTGTTTGTCGGGGACCGCCAGGTGGTGCTGCTGAAGCTCCTTCATTACCGCAGCAGTCTCTCTCAGATTACAGGCGGCGAGGAGGCTCAGTCTTGCTGCAGGTGCTTCCACTCATGGGAAATATTGGCTGCAACAAGATGGCAGGCAGCTGGCAACCACCTTCATGGGTAGCAACAAAACAACACAGGTGCTCTGAACTTCCCTTGCATGCCGTGAGCAGCTTGACTCATCGGAAGGGCGGTCCACCCTCTTCTATGTACAGGCACAGATGGAGACATTGAGAGTGACTGAAGTACACCTCAGTGGGTAGGGATCACTTTGGGGCAGGATGGGTGTCTCTCAGCATGGGGGATGCTTTGTGGGCTTGGATTGTGCGGGCAACGAGCTGCTTATCCTCTCTGTGTGCTTTGGATAGTCAGGACCATCTCACATCAACTCAGTGCTGCTACTGTAAATGTGTGCCGCATTTGTCTGGCCAAATCAGATTAGCTCATTGCAGGGGCCTTGCTGCTTACTGGATGCAGCCACAGGCTGATTCACACTCCCCTCACTTGCAGGCACTGCAGCTGCTGCACAGTCGGTGCAGTATTTCCATCTATGAGCTTCAGGGGCATGGCGATCTGCTTCTTGCGGTCTATGTCTGCTGTGTAGAGGTGCCTCGAACACGGCATTGACTGTGGTGTTCCACTCCCTTTTTTGGATCTCTATCCCCCAGCCAGTCACTATGGTGGGGGCTACACCGCTTGTAGGTGGGCTTTGCAGGACATTACTGGTGGCTGCCTGAGAACTCACTCACCAGTGGCTTCTCCTCCCCCCACAGTGAAGCACAAACGGTCAGCAGCTCACAGGCATGAATTGACCCACTCATCAGTGTTGCAAAGTAGAGGGCTCTAGTCCCTCATACTTGTGAATAAAGGACATAGACACAGTAGGAAGGTCACTGGAACTGGCCCAGGATATGTGCGCCCGTCCCTTTTTATTATCAGGGTCACTTGACTGGGGAAACCTGTGATGGGTGGGTGTAGGGTGTATGTACAGGAGCACAAGGACATGTCCAGCAGGACACTACAAATGTGTCTGGTGTGTGTCCACTAGGGTGGGCTGGTCTTCAGCATTTGCCATGGTTTGGGCACTTTTTATGTTGGTCAGTGTTACCCCCACCACACTTACTACAGAGGACAGTAAACAATAAGTGACTTGCTCACACCCATTCTGTATGCCTCCACCTCTTTTGCAAACTTCTCAGATGCATGGAAACAATCAACGATCCACCCAGTGCTGAAGAAACGCTATGTGGATCCTGAAATGCTTGCCAAATACAGACTGATCTCCTTGCTACAATTCCCGGCTAAGGTCTCAGAGAAAATCATCAACAGGCACCTCACAGACAACTACATTGACCACCAACTTCTCAACACTACTCAGTCTGTTTTCAGACCCAACCACTGCATGGAAACTGCCCTAATTGCCACCAGAAATGACATCCATATGATTCTGATGGGGTCCCCATGGCTGAAATGGGCCTGGGGGGATGCTCGCCCCCATTTAAAAAAAATGCCCGGGCCCTGGGGGATAGGGTCCCCGTGGCTGAAATCAGTTGCCAGATGCCCCGCCCTTTTCCGCAGCACTCTGCAAGCGCACCTCTTGGTGCACAATTGGTTGAGGGATGAAGTCCCCATGGCTGCTGATGGGTCCTTGGGGGTCAACTACCCCTTCTGTTACCTCCATTAGGTCTCACACAGTGGGATTGCTGAGAGGTCTTTGGAATCCACACACCCTTTGTCCACCAATCTGCAAACTCACCTCCTCTTCCACTACTGTTGGGGGGATAAAGTCCCCTTGGCTGCTGAGGGTCCTTGGGGGCCAACTACCCCTCTTGTGACCTCCAGTAAGTCCCATGCAGTGGGATTGCTGAGAGGTTGTTGAAAGCTATGCCCCCTTTCTCCACCACTCTAATAACGAGCCTCCTGGCGCACTACTAGTTGAGGGATTAAGTCCTGTTGGCTCTTGAGGATCCTTGGGGGCCAACTACCCCTCTTGTTTCCTCCTGTAAGTCCCACATAGTGGGATTGCTGAGAAATTGTTTGAGGCCATGTCCCCTTTTTCTACGACTGAACAAATGCACCTCCTGGTGCATAACTGGTTGGGGGATAAAGTCCCCTTTGTTGCTGGGTGTCCTTGGTAGTCAACTACCCTTCCTGTTACCTCCAGGAAGTCCCACACCGCGGGATTGCTGAGAAGCCTTTGGAGGCCATGCCCCCTTTTATCCACCACTCTGCACATGTGCCTCCTAGCTCACTACTGGTTGGGGAATGAAGTCCTCTTGGATGCTGAGGGACCTTTAGGGCCAAGAAGGTAAAAAACACATAGAAATTCACTTAAAAAACCAAAGGTTACAGAGATGTTTTAGTTAGGAAATAGAATTAAAAAAAACCTTAGAAATTCACACAAAAAAATGAAAGGTTACAGGGATGTTATAGTTAGGCTCAGATTTTACTCATATGAAACCAGTGAAATTCAGCAGTTATAGTTACCTGAGCTAACTATAACTTATCCCCTCTCGATGCACTATTTATGACCTCACATATTACATCATTCATGACATGGTCAGTGACATCACTCATGACATCACTGATGACATCATCCAAAAACCACTGGCACACCCACTCAAATCCCCATACAACTTCTTGTATGCCCACTCCCACCTCCATACACTCACAAACCCTTTCACAGACCCATACTACTACTCACTCACTCCTCGATAGAGGCACTCATACACTCACTCACTGATACAGCCTTTCACACAACCATTCACTCACCCATGCAACAACTCATACCACCAGTCCCTCACCCATATAGCGACTCACATAGCCACACACTCATCCATACAGCTACTCACAAACCCACTTATTTACCTACAAAGTCACACATTTACACACTCACTCTCTGTTGGAAAGTGGGTTATTGGTAGGGGCAAATGTATGTCTGCCACTGGTAATAAGGCCACCAGCACATGGTAGAACTCAGCATAGGTCTTAGAAAATTATTCTTATGCTCAACCCTAGGTAACGTGGCTGCGAGCAGAACGGCTTCACTTCAAAGACAGGTATGCAAACAATTTCAGTAAATAATTAAGACACAACACATAATAAAAATCCAACACCAATTTATAAAAATAGGAAATATTTTCATCTTTAAAATGACACCAGAACAACTAAAATCCAATCTAGGGAACCGGAAATATGAATTTTCAAACATTTAATAAAATAAGCACTTAGAAGATTATAGCACCATATTGTGATACCTGCTAGTGATAGGCCAGGCCAAAGTCAAAAATTTGGGCAGGGCGCGATGAAGCCCTGGGCGACTACAGCTCGTGGCAGGTCCCGGTCTCAATTTCTACCTTCACACTTAGAAGCATTTCTGGAGCTTTTCTCTTCGATGACCCTCGAAGCTCCAAGCCAGTCCAGATTCGGTGAGGGTTTGCCGGCTTGACTTGTGACGAGGTCCCGGTTAACTTCCGTGGAGCGGACTTAGAACATTTCTCAAGATTGCTTCAGCGAGGCAACCCAGGAATCCAAGCCAGCACGCGATGAAAGGCAGGCGGCTTGGCTCTCTCGGTTCCTCCCTGACACCTTTTCTACAACCGGACGTAGAAACTTTGTGGAGCTTTTTCTTGCAGGGTCTCTCGATGCTCCTCATGTAGCCGGATCCGGTGAGTATTCGTCGGCTTAATTTTTTTTCTAGTCCCAGTCAATCTCTGGAAGTTGGAGCGATGGAGCTTTTAGCGGGACAAACCTGGTTGGATTGGCCGGCTCGCGGTTGAAGGCAGGCGGCCTGGCTGGCCAGGTTGAGTCGGTCCCTCTATGGAGCATTTTTTCAAAGTTGGTTCAAAGTTCTCCAAACTTCTTGAACTTCTTCCTGAAGTTCCTCAAGGGGTCCCAAGTGTCTCAAACTCACTCCAAGGGTCTGAAAGCTCTAAGCTGGCCCTTGAAAGTTGAGGACTTCAGTTCCAACAATCTACTGGTACAAAACCATTACAAATCCACTGGTGGTTATCCAAGGGGCGGATTTAGGTGATGATGTTCCAGATGAGCTCTTTTAACCTGTAGCTTACAGGGAGTCTACTCTTTAGTTCCTTTTCAGCAAGATAATCCACAGGGGTGTGGTTTCAGATGATGCAGTCTTCAGAGGTCAGGCCTTAGAAATCTTTGCACAGCAAAACTTCTCAACAGGGCATTTCTTGCTTCAGTGAGCTTCAAGCAGCAGATCTGGAGTGCTCTGCCCTTCTCAGATACTTATTACTAGTTTTCTGGGTCAAGCAGTAGGTCACTTCTGACCAATGGGAGCAGGGTAACTCCTCCAACATATGACCACATCCTGTAGAGTGTGGCATTATTTTGTGCCAGAGTGCATATAATCTTCCAAATCCGTAATGGCTGATCTTCCAGCAAGGAGGTAAGAGCTGGCTAAACACACCCCTAGGATGGCTAATTTACTTAGACTCTCCCGCTGCATCTGCTCATACCTTCCTTAATCCTACTATCTGCCTAAGGTGGGAAGTTCAGAGCTGTAGATGACAATGGTCTCTACTCTCCTCTTTGAAGAACATAGTATACGAATCCTCACCGTGGCCTGGCATTCCTATGGAACAGCACACAACCCTGCCAGCAGAGCTGGTTAACCCCAGGGGCGCTCTATCACCTCTTCAAGGCAGCCTGGCTAATCCACTTAACTCTGACCAATCAGGGCAGACCACTGGAAGGCTGAATTTGGACTTACAAACAAGAAAGGCTTATAACTTCTTGTATGTACACTTTAGGTGAAATGCAACACTACAGTATTGTTGGATTTCTTAATATCATTCTGGGAAGTCTTTTAATGGTATCTCTATCCCTATTCTATCAGGAGTTATTAATCAATAACTCCCTACCATGTTAACCTATGTAACAGGGGATTTGCAATGGGAAAAATGACTTGAGTCATTTTCCAGCACCAGGACTCACAAAAACATATTTTATAAGTACCTGCCTTATAGCTACAGGAACCCCAGCCCATGTGCAATTAGGGGAGACTTTAGGGGTTCTGAATCTGTAAAATTATTGCAGATTCTTCCTCCACAGTGCTCTTAGCATCAAAGTCGAATTTGAGCAGCATTTTACCACAATGTGGGGAGTGAAATGTCAAATTTCACTTTACCCAGGCATTTCAAAACTCATTTTATAAGGTTGTACCTTATAAATACCTGACTCCCCACCCCTGATATACCTAGGGGAGACCCTGGGAGTCCCTAATATGCCACAACATTGTAGGTTATCCATTTTAAGTGCCCCAAACACCAAAGTCGAGTTTGGGCACGATTTACTTTTTAAAAGCAGTCCTGGCACCCAGGGCTGTTTTAAACCGACCTCAGGATTCAGCAGTGTACACATGCAAGTTCCAAAAGAGCTGCTAGCCTCTAAATGGCCATGCCCTAGGGTACTGGGGACGTCTAGGTAGTTTCAATCCCCCTGCCCTATTATATACTAGGGGCCTATAGGGCAGGTCATGCCAATCACAGGGGTACTCTACCATACCATTGTGTACCCTAGTGTATGTATGTATTTTAACTGTATTCTAATGTTTCTCTTTCAGCATAGCACTGGCCCTGGGCCTGGTTAGGCAGAGTACAGGGTCAGTCAGAGTCCGTTACCACCAGTATAAGTCCTCACAAAGTTGGGGGGTGCCCAAGGCACAGGATGACTTTGCATCACTCTCTAATACAGCCACTCACACCCCAAATCACTTAACCAAAGACCCACTCAAACAGCCACTCACTCACCCATACAGCCACTCACATGCACCCAGTCACTCACTCATATAACATTCTGATGCCCACTCACTAACTCATGGAGTCACTACACACCAACTTACCCATCGAAAGAGCCACTTGCAGCACCACAAACTCACCCATACAGCCACCGACACAACCACTGACCCATCAATTCAGCCACTCACACAGCAACCCACACAGCTACTCACACACCAATTATACACTGATACAGCCACTCTTACACCCATACACACAAGGATACATACAGTCACATAATATATGTTAGGAGAAGTATCACTAAGTAGTAGTGCACCTAGTATACTAATTTAACTTTTGTAGTAGGTTATTATATATGTTTAATAATCATAAACTCTTTATAGCACTTGCACTTTTTTGATGATGTCATCAGTGACATAATCAGTGATGTCATTTGAGATGTTATCAGTGATGTCATCTGATATGTCACTGAACATATCATTTCAAAACATGGCTGTTTTCATTCCATTAGGCCAACCATTGTCTTAGTCCTTTTTCTGTTGATTGTTGTTGATCTAGCACCATAACACTTCTGGGTAATGGTTGTGCTTTATAAATTCATTTAACATAACATAAGACAACAAATCATAACGAGTGATGTAATATCTGAAGTCATAAGCAGTGTAATTACATATATATCATTGATTAATTTCTACCACCAATTGTAATTACTCATTAAATCTGGGACACAGTAAAAATTAATATGACAAACACTGCATATGGCAGGAAACAAGACCGCAAAAAAGTGAAATACTGGTAATTAATTTTGTTTAGATAATTAATTTCACCTAGAAAGTTGTAAAAAGGAGAGACTATTCGGATTGTGTGTGCCAAGTGAGAACATAAACTGCACCAGATGTTGTATGTGAAGTGTGTGGGAGGATGGACGCTTGCAGTACAACCACCGACGTCAAAGATGTTCGAGTTTAAGAAGACAACTATTGCAGAAGTAATGCTTTTGGAAATTAATTTGATCACACAGCGAATCCTTCTCCATTCCAGCATTGCAAAAGCAAAGATAGTACTGGGCCAAATAAATTTTTCACGTGAAATATTTCATTTGTGTTCCGTAATTACAGATGAGGTTATATTTCATTTTCTGAGTGCAATTACCAGCTCTTAAAATGGGAGTATTGATTTAAAGCAGGACATCGTCTACATTAATATGATAAACACCGCTTACTGCACAGCTAAAATACAATGGAGCTGTGAAGTGAAATACTCGTGAACAACTGAGAACGTTGTTACAATGATGGAAGAGTTTGAGCATCGGGGCCAAGTTATTGAATTGGTTCTTATATGCTGAACATGTGCAAATATAGGATAAAAATATATTTTACTCAACAGAAAGATCTTGGGAATCTCCTGAGCTCTGCTGCGGAAAGAATAGTTCCTCTTTTTTCCGTGTGTGCTGAATGCTTAGATGCACCTTTGAACTATTGCTACTAATTATACACAGTTAGGGGCAGATCTACAAGCACATTGCAGCATTTTTGTGCCGCTGTTGCGTCAATTTTTGTGAGATTTTTGTGAGGCAGTGGCTGGGTAAAAATGAGGCCCATTTACAACGTGACGCATCTCTCTAGATGTGTCACTGCATCAAAACCTTACGCCTGCTTGGAGCAAACATAAGGAGTGATGCAGGACAATGAGGATAGTCATCCCCATGCATTGCTGGAGTTGCGTGGTGCTTACGACAGGACTCCAGCAATGCGTCAGAATTTCTGATGCATCTGTCAATCCTTGCGCATGGTACGTTGTATTGTAAATACGGCTCATCCATGGTGGCACAAGGGTTTGTCAGGGTGGCGCAGGGAAAGTGACGCATCTCTACAGATGCGTCACTTTCTTGTAAATCCGCCCCTCAGTATCACATCCGGTATAGGAAGGCATCCAACAACAACATTGGCCTTGAGGTTGGC
Source organism: Lissotriton vulgaris (assembly GCF_964263255.1). NCBI lineage: Eukaryota > Metazoa > Chordata > Amphibia > Caudata > Salamandridae > Lissotriton > Lissotriton vulgaris. Next base: position 1,509,531,844 of record NC_141685.1, on the reverse strand, counting down.
ATGTAAAGTTTGCCTAATGAGAATGCAGCAGTAGTGATCCGTCCACCATCAGTAATAGAGCTGATGTGATATTAGTCCACACTAAACCTATTCAGGGACCAACTACATTGAAAAGCGAAATATAACAGAACATTGACCACCGCATATTTGATTTGTGCACTCAATATAGTGTAGTTAAAGGGGACCTGAGTGGAAGAGTTTTACAGCATGTTGTGGCTCAATAATTGAATTTGCTCCCCTCCTCATATGTAGATACAAACCACTACCTAGGCGCTATTACAAGTGGTAGAGGTTAAATACTGATGTAACTTTGTTATAGGCACAGGAAGAAAGTGAATGCATGAAGAAAGTCTACATTGAACTGCAGGAGCAGATCAACAAGATCTATTTTCTACAGCAAGATGACTGCTATTGTTGACGTAGTAGATGCTGCGCTCTTCATCACCTACAGAAATTACTCCTGCATTCTGATACCACTTGGCCTTTTAGGACACAGTTAGGGCACAGTTACATTTCACACATTGATCCACTCTTTGAAAACAAGCATAGGTTTCTTGTACATAGTCCTATAATGGTCTAACGTCTATCGGAACAACAGGACCAACTTGTACAAATAGGTAATGCAAGATCCCAGAAACCTCCCTCTACTGTGGAATACCCAGGGTTTCACCCTCTCACCCATAATCTTTCCCTTAGCATTGAATACCTCCAATCCATACTCACTGAAAATAACATCAAGATCCATTAATGCGTCAATGGCCCCAACTCCACTTTAAAACTTTCTGAGTCATAAACATTTAGTCTCTCAAAACCCATAACAAATGAATCCAGAATTGGATGTCAAGTGTCCACCTAAAGCTCCGGCTGATAAAGACTGAAATACTCCTGTTTGCCAAAGGCTTCAGACAATCAAATATTCACCACTAGTTGTCCAGAATTAATTTAGACGGATTTACACAATAGGTGATAAACAACGCCAAATAACTTGGATTCACCCTTGGCACATACCTCATGATTAAAAAAACTGGAGAAACCGAAAAAGCATGGTACAGAATACACCTCAATAAAAAGTTACTTCTAGGGGCAAATAGAATCACGAATCACAGAAGAGCAATGCAAGCCCTGGTCCATTTCCACATGGATGGAGGCAATGATCTGCTCAATGGCCACGCTGGCACCACTTTGTCACCCCTCATATGCATTCTAACTGCTGCAGTATGGCTCATCAACAGATTAAAGATCAAATAGATCCCACCAATGCTGAAGGAAGTACACTGGCCTCTTCTCCTCACTTGTAACATCTTCGGGGGGAAAAAAGAGGCCTTCTCCATCTATGCAACAAAGTTCGCACTGTTCTTGAAACAAATGGATTCATACTATTATTCACAACCCTGTGAATTGATCAACATGGAGCCTAATCGGTGTAGCTGGATGAGAAGAGAGATTGCATGGGAATTGCCAAATTAACTGTATAGTGGAGATGGACCTTGTGTGGCAATTCAACCCACAGAATTGGGAGGAACACTAATGTATGCTTTTGAGACATTGTGGCTCTGAGAGGAACCAGGTAAAAATAGGATAAATACATGAATTATGAAGGGGAAGTATGCACACGACTTGATGGATCTGGTGGCACCAGAACACAGGGAGTTGAAAAAAAGATAGGAAGGATCAGACATGTACCTGAGATGGTTTAAAAAGGATAAAACACATAGAAGGGAGAGGACACAGGTAGAATACCTAAAGGGGTCTTCACAATTTATGTTAGAATATCTGCTAGCCATGAAAATGCTTTGCAACTAATCTACAAATTGAAGACGTAAACTTTCACCTGCAAGTCTACAACCTCGAATGGAAAACATTGTGACTTTTTTGATTCTCATGTAGGCCTTTTAAATTAAGGAAAGCTATCTCTGATCTCAGTCAATTCAAGATCTCATGCATGGCAGGCACAGAAAAAGAGTGGCCCTGATTTACAATGAGTTTGCTATGAGAAGGTATAGCTTATTCCTAGCTTACTTTTGAAGCCCATTCCTGAGCCAGTTGTTTGGTTCGCATGTTCTAAGCCACACCAGTAGCATGCAGCACTGAAATAATGGCACACACAGGAAATAGTTGTGTTTGGTAGCCAAAATGAGTACAAGGTATGCTACAGAGGCCCTTTATAAATTTCTCTATGACATCACCACAGTGATCATTGCTGCCGATCAAGTTGGGCGGGGTCTGACTACCAAGCCCCTATGGGTAAATACATTTATTGTGATGTTCGATCCCCAACATAACATTCCTCTTTTACCTAGATGTTAAAACACAAAATCAAGATAACAAGAGGAAAAATTGGCTTGCATAATGAAACATCACACATGGTATCGTAATATAGAAACCCAATATACTTGGAGAGAGAGAGAGAGACAGAGAGAGGGAGATGGTGATATGTTGTAGTGAAGCAACATACACTGGAATCCAGTTTCAAAACAGCTCAGCTCAATATAAAATCTTTCCAAGGGGAGGACTTCATGGGACGCAGCCTGAGGTAGGATCTCACACACCCTTGTCACCTGGGAGTTTCACTCGCAACTCCTGACTCTTCTTGCTGCAGACAACGTAAGGAACTGACAACAGGTTCAAACTGTCCTTCCTTGTATTTTCACAGGAAACAGAAGTGCCCACAAGCAACTGATGTCCAGCTGCCTCCTAAGAGTGTGTCATCACTGGGACTGAGGACAAACTTCTAAGACACCTAGACAATGAACGATCCACACTGTTTTCTATGTCATCCCCTGGGGTCATCGGTGAGAGATCAGGAGGCCTGTTGACTGGTTGCCTGTAGAGCTTGAAGAATTATATATTTCTCATGACAGTCTCACCATATTTCTGGGCAGGTATTATGGTTCCCATTGCAGAGGTCACATACCAAGGGTTAACCTCAAAATGCAGTTGGAATGTCCTCCATTGATGCCGATTCCGGACTAGCACCAGATCAATAACCTTGAGGAGCCTCCAACGGGTATGTCTGATTCGGGATATTTGGTAGTTTTTTGCCGGACTCAGATGTAGGGCTTCAACCACCTGGCTTCTTAATGGTGAGGGTCCCTCCACTTGGGGAATGGGGGTCACCCACTGCCCTGTTCATGAATAGAATGCTGGGGCTCACCTTGGTCGTAGCATGTGGCGTGAGATGGTATTCCCTTAGAAAAATGTAGAGGGCACACTCAATGATCTGTCCACTGGCTAGAGCAATTTGAAGAAACTTGTTTAATGTTCTATTGAACCATTCAACCTTGCCATTGGCTTGGGCCAACAGAGTGTGGTTTTCTGACAATTAATACAGCGGGACTTCAAGTACTCAGCAAATGCCTGGCTAGAGAACAGGGGACCATTGTCGGTTCGTCCAACAGACCATGGATGGCCATGACCTTTTCCAGTCATGGTATTGTCTGGCTGGCTGTGGTTGACTCGATGATCTGAACTTTTGGATACTTTGAGAAATCATCGATGAAGGCCAGCATTCATCTGCCATCAGGCAAGCTTCCAAAATCAGGAATGGCCCTGTGCGCCATAACAGGGGGATGTTCTCTGTAACGGTGGGTGCCACCGACTTTGAAGAACCAGTAGCTTCACACAGCGGGCGTTGTCTTTTTGTCCATTCCACTAGGTTGTCCATACTAGGGAACCAACACCTTGCACCTATGTCTGTATTTTGTCCTAACAATCCCTTGATGAGCAGTGTGAGTGAGGTTAACCACCTGTTGTTGCAGGGTTCTTGAATCACCAGGCGGGGGCCTCTCATTAAGCATCCATCAGGAGAAACAGCTAGCTCTAGTTGAACATTGTGTAATGTAGCCAATGTCAGATTTGCTTCCGCTGTACAATGAGAGGCCTTTTAAGTGAGGGTGTTCTAGTTTCCAGATGCAACTGCAGAGATGGCTAACTGGAGGCATTCATCACTGGGAGTGGCCGAACAATTTCCTCTAGGGAAATGGGCAGTGGTCAGGACAGTTGAACTACCAGCCAAAAGTATTCCTTCAATTCTTTGGCATCTGAGTCTTGTGTTGACAAATAGCAGGATTTTGTACACTGGGTCGATACACCCCAGAGAGTGGTAGGCCTGCAGTTGAAGAATCCATTGCTCAATCCTTGGAGGCGGCTTTGAGGGTGACCTAGTGAAGAGAGGGACTAGTTGTTTGTGGTCCATATGAACTGTGAATGGTTGGCCGTAGAGGTATATGTAAAAATGACAGCAGCCCCAGTTAATTGCAATGGCTTCCTTTTCAATGTTAGGGAGATGTTGTTTGGTCTCTGTCAAGGCACAACTGGCATATGCTACCAGGGTCCACTCACCATTTGTCTGTTTCATGCGAAAATACAGCTCCTAAACCAGTGAGGCTCGCATCTACAGACAGCTCTGACTCACAACTGGGGTCAAAATAATACGTAATGTCTGACGAGTAAGCTCTCCTGGTCGTTGGAAGGCTTCTTCTTGAGTGGGCCCCCAGGTCCATGCTGCATTGGCTTTGGTCGGTTCTCTAAGTGGTGCCCTGAGGGCAGTCAGGCTCTGGATGAAACGCCTGCAGTATGTAACCATTTCTAAAAAACTGTGCACACCTGTGACTCTAGTGGGTGCTGGTGCTGATTGGATATTGTGGACTTTAGCGGCATCTAGCATGACCCTGTTTTCCAAAAATCGGTATCCAAAGAACGCTATCTCCTTCTGAAGGAATGTGCATTTCTCTTTGTGGGGCATAAGACTGCTGTCCTTTAATCATTGGAATGTCGCTCTCAGGTAGTCAAGGTGCTTTTTCATGCAGCTTCAGTTCTGAAGTGGAGCAATGAGGTGATGCATTACACTGTGTCCTTCTGCCCATAGGCAAACAGCTGGGCTAAAAGAGCACCTTTAGGCCCACTTCCAAGTGTATAGGACTGGGGTGGCACTACTTGGAGAGCAAGACTCACAGCATGTAGCGTCCAGGTGATGGGTTTGAGATGGTAAAGGCCTTTTCTATCTATGGAGCTCTGACCATGAGGCCAGCCAACTAGCCCTTGGAGACACTCTGGTGGTTCTGGGATGAATATGCAGGTCCAGTATTTCTTATTCAGGCAGCAGGGCAACAGAGTAGCAGCCCTTCTGGCAGACAACAACATCAGTCCTTTTGAGTCTTCCACAGGTCCAGAGGTGTACTGAAGAATTGGGTCTGAAGGTCAATTATTTATACCTGATGCCCACTATGAAGTAGGAGATATGAATGAATACACAAAACTCAACTGCCAGCTACATGTAGTCATGTGACCCAGGATTAGGGGTCGGCGGAGCTTATGGAGTTGTACTCTGCTGAATTCTGAAGAATTGTGTAAAACCTCTGCGAGATTCCACGCAGTTCCACTTCTCCGTACTTTTGTATTCAGTTCGTGGTCATGTTGGCTAGGATCCAGAGCTCATGAATTAGAAGGGTACCAAAAATGTAAACATTACATCATAAAACACATCAGTTTCATTGAATGCCTCTACAATTTGAGTTGGATAAAACAATAGATAATGTTACCTTGAGCTCCATTCTCTCAGAATCAGGTTCCAGTTTTTTTGCTTTTGCGGCAGGTTGGCCCTAAAGGCCAGTGAAAATGTTACCCCACCGGGCATGGCACTGAGGAGCATGAAGACTGAAGAGCACTGAGCAGCTGGTACCAGGTTTAGAGATGATGGCACAGCTGGTCCTCTGCCAGCATAAGAGAGGCAGTTGTGCGGCCCTTCATCTGGAGCATGGCAGTGCCCAGTTTGGCCACCCTGCCGTGCTACCTCCTAAGGTTTACCATCAAGCTGCGCAAAAGCCCGGTGCAGTCTGGGGGCTCCAGCGTCCAGTACCCTGGACATGAAAAAAAACCTGTCTTTTCACTGATGCTCAGACGGTGGTGGATTCCGCTCCTGGGCTCCTTCATACAGGGGTAGCAATCTAAGGCACACAGAAGCCCAGAGAACTGAGTATCTGTGCGCTGCTCTGTGCAACATGCCCACAAGACTAGTGAGCTGACAAGCTTAATCGTGCATGGTAAAGCAGACCAACTGTGTATTGAACTGATTCTGGGTCCGCCATTAGCGAGCCATCAAAGCTGTTGCTCAGCTTCAGCCAATCAATGGCAATGTTGCATGCATGTACTCTTATCCGCCATGTTCAGTGTGACACTGTGTCACATTCAACATGGCGGATAAGAGTACAGCAATTGAACCTGTATGACGGGCTCGGACCCAGTCTGCTGACATCAGACTCCAGCAAAGCAGCCCTGGAGCCAAGTTCACAGTATAGGTTATGGAGCTTTTCATAGTCATTTTCATCATCATGAGCGTGTTGGTGAGGTGGACACTAGTAAATTAAGGGGCTTTCACCATGATCCATGTCTTAATTTCTATAGCTAGTACCCCACAACTTCCAACCACTAGAACAAGTACAACTCAGTGTAAAAAACGAATATATACCATTATAAAGTACTGTAACTAAACAATGCACAGAATCAAAATTACCTCAGTTAAAAATGTGTCTTTCTACTGAAGCTCTCCTGATCCCACAAACAAGATGTTGGGGTCAGGAGAGCTTGACACCAGGTACATGATGCCTAACAAGAGTGATGATGGATTGAATACAGACCAATTAATATAGGGTCACTATAAGTATTATATCACATGTGATAGGTGATGCATTTAGATTGTTGTAGTATTTTTTTCTATTTGTTGTTGGTGTAGGGTGCCATAGTATATTTTTCAGATGCAATTTGTTTAAATATGTGTAGGCACGGTGGCGAGATGCATGTATTTTGGTGTTATGCTTTTTATTTATGTTTGTATATAAATGTATATTTTATTCGCTTTCAGCCCTGATGAAGTCCCATGTTGGGATTGAAATGCTTTGGCTGGGCTGCTGTTGGATGTTAACAAAAAGAATTAATAACATTTTGATTGAAACATTATACCATGGCTCCCGCTTTATTGGATTATGAGAGAATCGTATTTCATGTGATAAGATTTTGAAGAGACTTTGCATCAATTGAATCCTGAACTTTCAAATTTATGTTTTTGCACTTCCTAAGCACTCCCTTTGTGTATCTGTTTCCTACAAATAATCAAAGATCAAAATGTCCCCTCTATTATAAGCTGCCTCCATCAACATTTGCATGGAGAAAGAGCATACAACAATAAAATGCAAAAGGCTTTTTGTGTCAACTTGATAGATTAAGCTTTAACAGTGGAGAAGTGTAAATTCAATCTCAACTACTTTAAATGCAACATATATATTCAATGCGTATTAATCTGTTTGCCTTATATTAATCAAGCATAGTAGATGGCCATCTTTACCTAATTAGACTCATCCGTATCTCTAGTTGAACTATAATCAATGTATCCACTTTAAACAGAATAATGTGTATTTGTCTTAAATGCAATCACTGTAGTATTTGTTATGTTGAATGTATTTGTTTAGAAGCCATCTTAAAGTAAACACTGGCCTCATGTGTAACCAGGCCTTAGCAACATAAATGTCCTTTTATTGAATACCTTGCCACTGTCATGTCTTTCTTTCCTCTGCAGGTGTCTTATATTCATTTTCATTAAGGATAGGTTAGAATAGGTCTGCCTTAGGGTGGTCTTTTCTCCAACATTTTGCTTTACTCCTCCATGTTTTTCTGATTTAATTTTTGTTGGCCGTAGGACTTTGTGCACTTTACAACTGCTAGCCAGTGCTAAAGTGCATGTGCTCACTCACATGGTAACATGGGCTTATCCCAAATTAGCATATTTTGTTTTACTTATAAGTCCCTAGTAAAGTGCTACTACATGTACCCAGGGCCTGTAGATTAAATGCCACTAGCTGGCCTGCTACACTGATTGTGCCATACACTTTGGTAACCCTTTAAACAAGTCTTAGGCCTGCCACTGCAGCCTGTGTTTGGAGTTTTAAATTGCCATTTTGACCGGGCAAGAGAAACCAAGCCCAAACCTTGTTTTAATGCACATAAGTCACCTCTAGAGTAGGCCCTAAACAGCTCACAGGGAAGGGTGCAATGTATTTAAAAAGCAGGACATGTACATTTAAGTTTTGCATGTCCTGATAGTGAAAAACTCTTAATTTTGTTTTTCACTTTTACAATGCCTACCTCTCCCATAAGATAACATTGGAGTTACCTTATTAAATTTAATAAGGATATCTTCCACATGGGAGCAGGAAAATCGTTCATGTTTATTGTCTTTGGAACTGTCATGAATAATCCTTTTTTTGGTAATGTTGGATTTTGCATTAGAAGTTTGTAAATTCCACTTTTAGAAAGTTTCCATTTTACTGCCCTAGCCATTTAGTGCTTGCAGCCATTCTCTTGGTCTTGCTGTAGTTGGCAGTTGGTCTTTGTGTATTCCTCCTAGACAGCAGCACACAGTAGACAGCTTAGGTGTGCCTGGATGGGCAATCAGTGCAAGGATGGGAGGGCAGAGCCGGGCACAGCTCCACTTACACCTGAATAAGCTGTGTTCTGCCTTCACACAAAAGACTGCATCCCCCCTGTAGTTAGTATGGAGCCAGGCCAGAGGTAGCAGGAAACCTGAGCACTTCAAAGGGAATCAAATAGAAACGTCTCCAACTTCAAAGAATGTGCCAGGTGAAAATAATAGACCCCAGACACCAACTCTTCAGTACACCCCTGCACCTGTGGAAGACACTGCCAGGAAGAAAGACTGCTGTGCTGCTGAAAGGTGAGGGGAAGGTGGTGAGATCGTGTACCACATTAGTGGCGTCCCACGCCTGCAGTGGGACCCGTGTGACAAATGAAGCGTAGAGATTAGCCGGTCGGGCTACTTTGTGAAGGAATGGGATTTCCTGAAGTGGACGTCCCGCTATCGCTTGATCCTGGAATAACCAGGGTTTCTCAGACTCCCACCTGCTCCATTCTACCAAATACCGCAATTGCGCCGCTTGGAAATACTTGCGTAGGCCCGGTATTCCTAACCCCCCTTCTTCAGGGGCAAGCATGGACAGGGCCCTTCGCATCCTCGGCTTCCTGCCCTGCCAAATGAAGCGGGCGAGATCTGCCTGCGTTTGCCGGAGCCATCCCGTGGGCGGCTGGAGTGGCAATGCACGGAAGAGGTACAGAATTTGAGGTAGAATTGTCATCTTGACAGCCGCAATTCTGCCCAGCCATGAGAGGGGAAGGCTTCTCCACCGATCCAGCTCCCTGCGAACCTTCTTCTGGAGCGTGGCGTAATTAACCGCTGTCATTGCAGGGAGTGTAGAGGTCAATTGGATCCCTAGGTAGGGCACTGCCTCCGACGCCCACTGGAGGGGAAAGGTGGTCTGCAGGTATTCCCTGGTGGAGGGTGTCAGGGAAAGGTCAAGGGCCAGTGATTTATCAGTATTCATTTTGAAGCCGGCCACCGCCGCAAATTTCTCTAGTTCCGCCAGGCTTGCGGGGAGGGCCGTCCGTGGGTTGTCAAGTGTGAGCAAGACGTCGTCTGCGTAAAGGCTAATGGTATGTGTGTAGCCATCGAATTTTATCCCCGTCACCGTGGTGTTTTGGCGGATCCTCCTGGCTAGTGGCTCCATATAAAGGGCAAAGAGCAGGGGCGACAGAGGGCAGCCCTGCCTCGTGCCCCTCTCGATGGGAAAGCTCCGGGAGCTGTAGATGTTAACTCTCACCACTGCTGTAGGAAATGTATAGCAGTTAAAGATAAAGGTGCTGAATTTCTCACCAATGCCAATTTTCTTCAGGACCATCTCTAGGTACGGCCAGTGGACGCGGTCGAATGCCTTTTCAGCGTCAACCCCCAGTAGCATACGTTCCCCGGGGATTCGGGAGGTCTTCTCAATAAGGTGAGTGACTCGTTTGGTGTGGTCGACCGTTTAGCGGTCCGGTATGAATCCCGCCTGGTCTGGGTCTATGAGGCCTGGCGAGTGGGGGCTCAGGCGGGCCGCCAAAATGGTTGTGTACAGTTTGAGGTCGATGTTCAGTAGCGAGATGGGACGGTTCAAGCTGCATTTAGATTTGCCTTTCCCTGGTTTGGGGATGACTGAGAGAGACGCCCGTAGAAGGTCTTGGGGGATAGCCCCTGGTTCCGAGAAGGTGTTAAACAGACGGGTGAGGATCAGGGCTATAATAAAGCAGAAGGACTTGTAGAAAAGACCTGTGAAACCGTCAGGTCCCGGGGCTTTCCCCGGTTTGAGTTTAGCTATGGCTGATATCACTTCCTCTATGCGGATGTCTCTGTCGAGGTATTCCGCCTGCGAGGGCTCCAGGGAGGGGAGCGCTACCGAGTCTAGATACTCGGCTGCAGCCCGGCCGTCGAGGCAGTCCCCGGCATAGAGGGAGGTGTAGAAATCTCGAAACGTGTCCACTATCTCTACATCTTCCGTGACTGTCGCTCCATCGGAGCGGGAAAGCTCTTTCACCGTCTGTTGGTGTCGTAGGACAATGAGCCTGCTTGCCAGCAGCCTACCGCACCTGTCCCCCCTGTGTAATAGGCATGTCTCAGCTGTAAGGCTGCGTATTTCGCCCGGTCTGTATCCAGTGCGGACAGGAGATGTCTGGCCGTTTTAAGCTGTTTCCAAATCCGGGGGGCCCCCGTCCGCTGGTGTATGCGTTCCAACTCCCGCACCTGTTGGGTAAGTTCGTCTCGCTTCAGCTCTCTATCTTTATTCTCCGCAGCGAAGATGGCTATAAATTCTCCTCGGAGCACTGCCTTCATGGCTGCCCACTGTGTCGCCTGCGTTGTGTCATCGTTAGCATTGTGTGACTGATAGTCGTGGATTGCGTCCTGAATGCGTTTTACTACTTCTTTTCTATGTAATAAAGTGTCTCGGAGGCGCCACACCCTGAGGGGATTTGAGGTAGGTGGCAACGTGAGAGTGGTGGTAACCGGTGCGTGGTCCGAGAGTGAAAGCACTCCTATCTCTGTCGAGGGGGCTAGTGTGCAGACCCGCCAGAGGCTAAGAGGTGGTCCAATCTGGCGTAGGCCTTATGTGCGTTCGAGTAATAAGAGTATTCTCTGTCATTGGGGTGAGTGCGGTGCCAAAGGTCATGGAGATCTAGCTCAGTGAGTCGGTCTGTGCAATTGGATGAAAAAGTCCCGGTCTGGGGAGAGCGCTGCGCTGACCTATCTAAAGCTGTGTTAAATACCATATTGAAGTCCCCCCCAGTATAATGTGTCTGTCTGGGGTGGCGGTGATGTCTGTCAGGACAGAGTGGAGGAAGCGTTCTTGGCCCTCGTTGAGACTATAAATGGACCCAATGGTGAACAGTAGGCCTCCCAGAGCAAAACGATACGCCAGCAGCCAGCAGCCTTCCTTTCTGTTCTGCGCATTTATGTAAGACTTTACCTTTAAATGCCTGTGCTACTAAAATCGCCACTCCACCGGTCTTATTGGGGCCAGAGGAAAAGACTGAGTGGGGAATTTTCGGGACCGTAATCGGTGGCAATCACGCGTCATTAAATGCGTTTCTTGCAGAAGGCAGATGTCTGCCGTGAGCTTTCCAGCAGGGACAAGATGGCACGCCTTTTGACAGGATTATTGAGACCCTGCACATTTAGGGTTAGAATTTTAAGAGTGGTAGGTGGCCTGGTGTCAATGGGATTCGAACTGGCTGGTTAGCACACCTGATGAGGTGTGAGACGTCAGGGTCGGGTTACGACCATTGTGTGTAGAACGGAGCACTGGACAACCCACCCCCTCCCCCATTGCTCCCTCTCCCAGAGCCCACCCTTCCCCCCTTCCCAACCAACCCCACAAAACTTCCCCATCCCAACAAAGCCCTCCCCCACACCCCTGTTTGCCCCCCAACCTCCCCAGAACAACCCCTGAGAAGAGAACTACTCATAGTCTCGGCCTACATGTGCATAGCGCTGGTCCGTAGCAAGTCATTGTAGAGGGTACCGTGGCAGCGGCCGAGTTGGTGGCTCCCCGACCCATCCCCCCAGGCAGAGCTAGAGTGTGAAGTTATACCCCTGGATAATATTGTCTTACAGTTTAGTCGCTGTGTTGTCCGCTACTTCTTGCACAGCCGCCTCCTGTTCTTGAGCGACTGTGGCAGGATCAGGTTTTGGGATGGACCTCGGGGATCGCCTCCGCCGTACTGTCTGCCATCCCTCTCCCAGTCGCCGCAGGGGGCCATCTTGTTATCTGCTTGGGAATGCAACCCTAGATCCTGTTTCCGTCGGCATGTCAATGTTCAACAAAGCACAAGTGTCGCAGAGTGACTTGAGTTGGTGCAGCGATCCTTTCCATGTAAAGATCAGACGAAATGGGTGTCCCCAGGAATAGGGTATTCCGTTGTCTCTCAGAAAGTTTGTCGCAATCCGGAAGGATTTACGTTTCTGCAGGGTGATGGTGGAGAGGTCTTGAAAAAGGGCTATGGGCTCATCCCAGAATTGAATTGGTTGCTTCGCTCGGGCCTCTCTCAATATACGCTCTTTCAAGGGGAAATCCGGGAGGAAGGCCAGTATGTCAGGGGGGGGGGGGGGGCGGCGCTCTTCGCGCCATGCCGACCCTATGTGCACGGTAAATCCGTATCTTAAACTCCTCAGACTCCCCCAGTATCTCTCGGAAGAGGTCCTGCAGATATTCTACCATATTGTTCCCCTCGAACTTCAACGGGACTCCCCGGACCTGTATGTTGTTCCGCCGAGAGCGGTTCTCAAGCTCTTCTGAGTGTGCCTGCAGGTCCACTTGCTGGTCTTGAAGACGGAGAATCTCCTGTTGCAGCCGCTCTACCTCCATGCTGCGGGATTGGTCTGCCTCTTCCACCGACGCCACGCGCTCGCCCAGGCCGTCTAGGTCTCGACGCAGCTCCCGCTGTTCACCTGCCAATTCCTTTTTCAAGGCTTGGAAGTCATCCCCTCAGGGTGTTAAAGAGGGAGGCTAGGAAGGCTTTGGTGATGGGAGTGGTCTCATCGTCCTGTCCCTGGGGGCTAGCTGGAGTCTTCGGGATGCCGTTGTCTGGGCCTTCTCCCCTTTTGGCGCGCTTTTGTGGAGAAGGTCCACGATATTACGGGTCCCCTTGCGTCCCGTGTGTGCCATGTCGCCAGTGTATGGAGCCTTAGGAGCTCCGACGTGAGGTAGCTCCTGTTAGGGCCGTTAAGCCGGCAGGGACCGTCGTGTGGACGGTGCTGGGGTCAACACGTGGTCCTGCGTGATCGGAATGCTTGGAGGTCGTCCGGTGGTGAGCCGGGTCTGGGCAGACTAGCAGGGCCTGGCGCAATGTCCAATGGGAGGACCAGTGGGGCACCTTGAGTCGGCGTTACGGTGATGAACGCTTTATGTTTGAGATGATGTCTCCACTGGGCCGTGAGAGTCCGCCGCTTCTCTGCTTGCGTGTATGGGGTCCCCACCTCTAAGTTCGAGTCCCCGGCAGCCGATCAACGCTAGCGGGCGTAGGTTCTGGGGGAGTCCTGCCTTGATAAGATTCCTTCTAGGGGACCCCCGCGCGGTCCGCGGGTGTGGGTTGTCGGTGCTTCTGAAGTGGTTGGGGAAGTCTGCTCCACAATCTCCCCGGGCCGATAATGGCGCTCCGAGCCCAGCTGTCGGTGTTCTTCCAACGCAGTCCCAGATCGGCGTTGGCCGGCTCCAGCTCCTTGTCCGGGGGCAGGTGGCTCCACCAGATTCTGGGGGTGTGCAGGGTTGCCTCGCCACAGTCCTCCCAGGTGCTACCGCGGCCTACTTGGGTTGTGGCCCGGTCCGGCACCCTCGTCGCTGCACCCCCTGCTCACCTCTGTGTAGGCTCGAACTGTCGGCGGTAGGGGGGCTACTGCTCTTCTCGCCGGGGGTCCGAGGATTCCTCAGGGGCTCCTTAGCGCCTGATTTGCGAGAACAGTCCTCCGGCTCCGGTCTCCTTCCGGACTAGGCCCCAACCCGGGGGCTCGAGTAGTCTAGCTGTCCGTGCTGTCATTAGCCGGTGCGTCTGCCTTCCGTATCGGCCAGAGATCCGCTTTGTGGTCGCCGGTTTTATAACTGGAGGCATCGGCGGATGCCGCGTCTGTCCCCTCCGACCGCTCCGTCCCGGGTCGCAGGGCCCCGGGCTCACTCCTGGCGCCGAGCGTCCACGACCGCCATTTTCTTCGATGTTTAGCGGCGGGAACTCCTGGCGGGTGTAGTGAGGCTCCGGGCGGCAGCGCAGTCCGGATCTTCAGCGGGAAGGTACCGGTAGCAAGCGTGTCGACCCCGGTTATAGAAACAGCGCTTTTGGGGTGTCTCAAGCAATTCTAAAAGGGCTTTGGGGTTCAGGGCCGTAGAGCCTCGCGGAGACACGTCTGATCAGGCCGCCATCTTGGCCACGCCCCCAAATAAACACTTTTAACTCTTCTTCTTTGATCCATATAATTGAAGCCGGCCTTGGATTTGTCCCCTCATTCCATACAGACACTAGTCCTCTCTTTTTGCCATTAATTCTATTGCCCTTGATTCCCTTCATGCTTACTTATCTGTTTCGTAGAATGTGCCTTTCTCCATTCATTAGGTCATCATACCAGGCACCTGGAGAGGAAAGAAAAACACTGCGTCCCAGGAAAACATTCACATTGAAGGCTAAAAACTGCAAAACCAAATGCTTAAGGGCTTTGGTCAAGTTAGCAAGATCAAGACTCCAATCATACCTAAGAAAATGGTAATACATAAAGAGTCACATTATAAAAGTAAAGGCAATTCTCATGAATACACTTCCATTATATAACAAAAGCAGAACATCTTCGTATAAGTATGGCTCAATGATTAGAGCCAAAAACGGGTGTCCTCTGCACACTGTGCTGCTGCACTGCGATAGATGAGGATACTGACCTCACGACTTAAACCTGATTCACATTTTTTTCAAGTAGTCCACAATACTCTCTATTAGTCCACAACATTAGTCGACAGTTCATCCTTTTTTGTAGTAACCACTCTGGTGACAGCAATTGTGATTTCGAATGTTTTCATTTTATTACGCATTTTCAAATGTCATTTGTCGCCATAAGCTTAAACAAAGACATGTGCTTGTGACATTCCATAATCCGGTGTTTTCAAACCAACCCAATGCATTTCGAACAAAAGTTCTTCATCAGGGGTACTGGAAATAAATCAGAAAAGCCTACATGAATAAACAATATCCTGTGTTGAGTATTCCATCACGGCACCTAAAACGACATCACCCTTTAAACCCTGCCCAACTGAACCCCTTATATGTATGCTTAAGAAATAAAATAAAAGCCTCATTGAGAACAATCACTTCCCCAACATTCTCTTATCCCTCCTTCCACCCATTCCCCTCGGGTAAACCAACACCGACTGTCTACAGCAGCCCAAACCTCCCGTACTTAACGACCGTCTAAACAGTCTTGCCCCTGTTACCTCATTCCACCGAACCAGCAGTTTGTTTCTGTGTTGCACTGCAAAGTAACGGTTCCTACCCAGTCGTGATACCTGTTCTTAAGACCACCCTTCTCACGTTTTCCCAATAAGTCCCCATTTAAACTGACCCCGTGACCCGCCCTGTATCAGGATTTCCAAAAATAACAGTCTGGTGAGTTCCATTCCCACAATGCACCACAATTGTTAACCAAAAGACGTTTAAACATAACTCTAAACAACACGTGTCAAATCTTTCAGAAACGCAAAATCTCGATGAACATAAGCAAAATCATCAGTGTAAATAAAAAGTGTTAATAAAACAATTTCTACAGTAAATAAATCAGTCGAATTCATTAACGAAAATATGCGATTGTTTCATGTAGTCAGAAGTGAAAGACACCTCCGTGGGTCCGTCTATGATGTTATGCTGTCGTGCTGTCTTCAAAGTGGTTATAGTTGGAAATATTTCAGTTCATCCAGACATGGGGACTGATTGGGAAAACGTGAGAAGGGTGTTAAGAACAGGTATCACGACTGGGTAGGAACCGTTACTTTGCAGAGCAACACAGAAACAAACTGCCGGTTCGGTGGAACGAGGTAACAGGGGCAAGGCTGTTTAGATGGGCTTTATGTACGGGAGGTTTGGGCTGCTGTAGACAGTCGGTGTTGGTTTATCCGCGGGGAATGGGTGGAAGGAGGGATAAGAGAATGTTGGGAAAGTGATTGTTCTCAATGAGGCTTTTATTTTATTTCTTAAGCATACATATAAGGGGTTCAGTTGGGCAGGGTTTAAAGGGTGATGTCGTTTTAGTTGCCGTGATGGAATACTCAACACAGGATATTGTTTATTCATGTAGCCTTTTCTGATTTATCTCCAGTACCCCTGACGAAGAACTTTTGATCGAAATGCATTGGGTTGGTTTGATAACACCGGATTATGGAATGTCACAAGCACATGTCTTTGTTTAAGTTTATGGCGACAAATGACATTTGAAAATGCGTAATAAAATGAAAACATTCTAAATCACAATTGCTGTCACCAGAGTGGTTACTACAAAAAAGGATGAACTGTCGACTAATGTTGTGGACTAATAGAGAGTATTGTGGATTACTTGAAAAAAATGTGAATCAGGTTTAATTCGTGAGGTCAGTATCCTCATCTATCGCAGTGCACCAGCACGGTGTGCAGAGGACCCCCGTTTTTGGCGCTATCTTAGACTTGCTGTGTAGGACGTGCACAGCGCTGTAATGCATGCACATAATTGTCAGTTAAAGCTAATAATTTAAACTCAAGAAGAGAAGGTGTGCACTCGTTACTTCCCATGTCAATGATTAGAGCGGCAGACCCTGATGCAGAGGTCTAGCCCGGGACCAGGGTTCAATTCCCTGCCTCGGCGGGTCATGGGCTCAAAAATTCCACGGACCTGATAATTCTCGCCTCGGTGCCTATTCCAATCATGGAGTCCCACTCTGCAACTCTGGCCAATAGCTTGCTTAATCTCCACAACGGCCCCCACAACGCTAAGGATGCCTGGCCTCCACCTTGGGGGTGCCCAGGAGTGGACGCCTCACAGGGAAAGCCAGGATGGGTTCCAGAGCGGTATTCGTACAAGCGCCTTGAGACCCTTGCGGGTGAGTAGTGCGCTATACAAGAATCAATCAATCAAGTATAAAGGCATATAAAATGCAACTCATTGTTACTGAAAGAAAAGTATTAGCGAACACATATATATATAAATGTCGAAATTACACAGCATGTGCACTTAGTATTTAGCTTTAAGTGCATTTTTCTTGGTTGACTTACATTACATCTCACAAATACATAGGCCTTAATGTACACATATGCAACCTAATCAATAATAACATGGGTGGAGCCAATTTTACGTTGCTCCATAAACAAAGATCACAATATTCTTAAGTGGAAAAAAGTACTCAAGGCTAGTTAACAAATAAAGTAATTAGTACCAGAATGCACTGCAAAGTCCTACACAATGAATTCTAGACATTATTCTCCGAAATGTAACCCTGGTGCACAGAAATTTTCCCTAATCCTATATCTTAGTATAGTGTTCTATGTTGTCATGCTATGTTCACTGGATTCCAGAATGTGGAATCCAGGGGGCAGAGCAGAGTTACATTGATTGCTGAAGAAGATGCTGCTTGTATGCCTCTGGGGTTGTAGTATTAAATAAACTACCTTGTTTACTTCAACCACTGTACTTAAAGTCATTTCAGTGGCCACGAGGATGGGATCGATTTGAAGATTTCACTGAATCAACTTTATGAAGGAAACGACTTGACGCTGATCTACTGATCTACTTACAACCCCTAAGGCAGTTATAATTTTGGACTCACAAGGTACTTAATGAACATTGTTATCATTTTTGTTTCTATTTTGCAGAAGAATTGTTTTTTTAACTCTTTTACAACCTTTTAATCGTTACAAGCAGCTTCAAGCAGTTTTTTTGAAGTTTTTTTTCTCTACATTATCCTGGTTACCTAAAAATTTCATCGAAATCAACTCTCTTTCGTAACTGTATTGTAATCTCCATAAATAACAGTTAATCTTTGCTTGAAACGACCTTTCAGCCGAAGATCGTTACCTGTTTTTGTTTGACATTCAGTCTTCATTATCGTTGTACGTTGTGTTGATCTTTGAATCTTCGCCTCGCCTCGTCTCGCGCTGCAAAGTTGTTGTCCTGCCACCACGTCATCGCGTGTCTCTTCAGCATCACGCTCAGCTGACGCACAGGAGTTTTAGAAGCATCATCGCGTCTTTACGCTTTTGACGCTCAACAAACACACGGTGGCCATCTTCAATCTCCATGACAACTGTCTACAATTATCGGCGTTTTTCAAGAAATCTTTTATCATTATAGCTGCGCAAACAACAACGAAACCAACGGTAATCACTCATTAATACTCAATTATAAAGCTGAACAAAGATGATTTACAAAGAAGTATTAAAATAAAACCACTAATATTCAACATCAATTTTTTTTTGTGGAAACAATAACTTTCACTCTGCAAAATTTTGAGTACCAGTTAAAAAGCTACTTAACAATGTCCAGTGAAGTGTTAATTGTGAAATGAACTCCAGACAACGGTGACTACATTATTTGTTTTAGTGTGAAAAACATAGTGAACTTCAGTTATTTAGACAACGGTGACTACATTATTCATTTTTGTTATTTTTTTTCTCTTCCTCATACACATAGTAAATGTATTAATTTTTTTTTTGTTATTCTAATTTGCAATTCAGTATGGATGTTACATCTTCTGTTGCAGCTCCTCCTAAATTCTTACAAAGTCCTGGCCCTCCTTCTATGAATTGGGAAGATTGGTCAGAATCATTTAAAACGTACTTAGAAGCTAATGGTGGCGATGTGTTTTTACCATCTAGAAAATTTGCTTTATTAAAACATAATTTAGGAGTTGAAGGGAGAAAAGTTTAAAAAAACCCTACCTGTGATAAATCGTGTTGTTTCAACTTTTGTTGACACTGTTGATGAAGGTAGTGAAATTAGTGCAACCTGTTCTAATGACATATCAGTAGACGTCTGTTCTGAAGCCCTAAAAGCTTTAGAAGAGAACTATGGGAAGAAAACTAGCATTGTTTTAGAAAGGGATACATTTTTCTCAAGGGCACAGTTGCAAGGAGAAAATGTTCAACAGTATGTAGCCTGTTTGAGAACTTTAGCTGTTACTTTTAAATTCAAAGATTTACACGAAGAAATAATTAGAGATCAATTTATTAATAGGATCAAAAACATCAAAATTCAAGAACATTTACTTGAACTTAAAAATCCTTCTTTACAAAAAACTCTCGACACTGCTAGGAAAATGGAAAATACTTCTCATTACGTTAAAGAATTGAGTTCCCTGCAACAAAAAGAGAAAGATGAATCTAGTGGTGTTAATGCCATCAATAACTACAAAAAAAAACTGAATTTAAAAGTGATAAGAAAGATATGAAATTTAATATTACCAAGAACAAAAGCAATTTCAACAAACGAATTTGCTTTAGATGTGGAAGTCAAAAACATACTGCAGATTTTAATAAATGTCCTGCTGCTAATGTCACTTGCATCAAATGCAAAAAGATAGGTCACTTCGCTAAATGGTGCAGAACTGGTGATAATAGTAATTGGAAATGTTCTGTTAATCTCCTTGAACCTCAATCCGATAGTGAGGATGAAAATGATAATAATGAGACTGATATTGAAGTAATGGTATACATAATGATTTTGTATATGATATTTCTGAAAACTACCAACCTCCTAAATGCAATGTGTTAATAAACCATGTTAACATGGCACTGTGGGCAGACTCATGTTCACCATATACAATTATTGATAAATGTATGTGGAAAAATGGGAGCAAACCAACATTGACATACTCTGATGTACATCCCAAAGGATATTGTGGTGTAAGATTACCTATGTTGGGTTATTTTAATGCTCAGTTAACATTTAAAGGGAGATCTTGTATGAGCCCAGTTTATGTTGTTGAACAAGGACGTGCCTTATTAGGATGGAAGGATGTAAAATAAATGGGGTTAATATTAAATCCCAATCATCCTAATCAAATATTATTAGCAGAGGATTATTCTGATCAAGTATTGTTAACCAATGACAATTACTCATCCAAATGGGAATCTGTATTTCCCAAGTTGTTCAGCAAAGATCTTGGATGTTTGGTTAAATTTGAACATAAAATTATTCTCAAAGCAGACAGCATACCAACGGTTCATTAAGTAAGAAATGTGCCATTTGCATTGCGGGATTTATTGAGAGAGGAGTTAAACATGTTGTGCGATGCTAAAGTAATTGAGCCTATTGAAGCCTCTGAATGGCTTAGTCCCATTGTTTTGGCTCGAAAACCTAATGGCAAAATTAGGATGTGTGTGGACCTGAGAGATCTAAACAGAAATATTTGGGTTGACCGTTATCCTCTCCCACACATAAATAAAATGATATCTAGCATCAAAGATGCCGTGTACTTCTCATCAATTGATCTGTCCAATGCATACCATCAAGTCAAATTACATGCTGAATCTAAATATTTGACATCATTTATTACTCCCGAGGGTGCTTTTCAATATCTTAGAATGCCGTTTGGACTAGCATCCGCATCTGCAGTTTTTCAAAGAGTCATGTGCAGCATTTTGAAGGATGAAGTGAACGTGAGAGTATTTCAAGACGATGTTCTAATTTGGGGTAAAGATTTATCTACTCATGATAAGAATTTGCATAATGTTCTTCATAAACTGCAAGATGCCGGTTTGACTGTGTGTGGTGAGAAATGTACATTTGGTGTTAAACAAATTGATTATCTTGGACATACTATTTCCAATGAGGGAGTTAAGCCAAAAATGAAATTGTTGGATGCTATTGAAAAGGCACTTCATCCAATTAATAAAGATCAATTATGCTCATTTTTAGGTCTTGCGGAATACTATTCCAAATTTGTTCCAAATTTTGCTGACAAAGTACATGAATTGAGATTATTGATGAAAAAGGGTGCTTCATTTGTTTGGTCCACCTTATGTCAACAGGCATTTGACAATATAAAAAGGGATATTACCAAAGCAGTTGCTCTAAAGCCTTATGATCCCAGTCATACATCTATTATTGTTGTTGATTCTAGTGCATATGGTCTAGGTGCTGTTCTCATGCAAAGAAACGATGGTGCTGAACGGATCATTGCTTTTGCCTCTCGCACACTCAAGGGTGCTGAACCTTCTTATTCTGTGATTGAAAAAGAGGCTTTAGCGTGTTGGTGGGGTGTAGACCACTTTAAAACATTCATTTGGGGAACAGCATTTGAATTGCGGACAGATCATAGACCTCTCATTGACATTTTCACTACAAAAGGCGCTTCTAGGGCCACACCCAGAATAGCAAAATGGTTATACAGGTTACAAGAGTACAATTTCCAAATAAACTACGTTTCTGGTCACAAAAACATCAATGCAGGTTGTTTGTCACGTCTTCCTTTGCCTTGTGATACAGATAGTGTAATAGAAGATAAGGATGAATGGTTGGTAGCCAGTATTGAGGAATCGTGCAATAATGCTTTAAATGAACAGGAATGGATTCAAGCTGTAGCCAATGATGATGTGCTTCAACAAATAATCAATAAGTTGCATATAGGTGTGGATTTGTCATCTTTGAACAAGACTATTCTTGCTGATTATAAAATGGTTTGGTCGGAATTATCTTTTTTTGATGGTATCCTTAGAAGGGGTGACAGATTAGTTGTACCTTCAACACTAAGGGAAAAGTTGTTGAGTTTATTGCACGAAGGACATTGTGGTATGACCAGCATGAAAAGGAGAGCTAGAAATGATTTTTGGTGGGTTGGTATGGACAAAGACATAGAGAGATGCGTTCGTAATTGTTTGGCGTGTATGTGCAGTGATAAGTCTCACAAATCTCAGGAAACTTCAAGATCTGCAACCTCTTTTCCTGATAAACCTTGGGATAAAGTCGCTATTGACATTTGTGGTCCTTTTCATGTAAGAGGGATTGAGAATAAATATGCTATTGTTTTGATGGATTTTCATTCCAAATGGCCTGAGGTTGCAT
Organism: Lissotriton vulgaris; assembly: GCF_964263255.1. Classification (NCBI taxonomy): domain Eukaryota; kingdom Metazoa; phylum Chordata; class Amphibia; order Caudata; family Salamandridae; genus Lissotriton; species Lissotriton vulgaris. The sequence goes on along the minus strand of NC_141685.1, from coordinate 1,509,509,913 downwards.
TTGTGAAGGATATTAAGGCTTCCAACATGATTGAATTTTGTGATGAAATTTTTCGCAGGGAGGGATACCCTAGTGTAATCTTATCAGACAATGGCCCACAGTTTGTGGCAGAAGAATTTGCTGCTTACCTTGAAATGATGGGTGTGAAACATTTTACCACTTCTGTTTACAATCCAAGGGAAAATGGTTTAGTAGAGAGATTTAACCCTGTGTTAAAAGAATGCAAACAACTGGCCGGCAACAATGATGATAATTGTAAAGATGCTGTCAAGGACATGTTATGGTGCAATAGAAATACTCCCCATACCGCTACTGGTGTGTCTCTTTTTTCCTTATTGAAGGGACGAGAGGCTGGGTCCAAAGTTAAATCTGCTTGGATGTCCAAAAATATTAGTACGAAAATTTTGGATGGTAAAGATGTTTTGTGTAAGGTACAGGGGTATCAGAATAAATATGTTCATGATCATAATGCTAAGGTCAAGACTTCTTCAAGATCATTTAGAGTTGGTGAGTGGGTACGCACACAGCAGATGGGAAATAAAGAACCTGGTTTTTCCAAATGGTCTAGACCGAAACAAATTGTTTATACCGCTGGAAATATCGTCAAATTAGATGATGGTAAACAATGGAACGAAAGAAGCATAACGAAATGCAATGATTTGGAATGTAAAAATATTGTGAGTCAAGGAAACATTGTTTCAGAATCATCTATTGAGAAGGGAGGAGAGGTATCTGTTCCTTCGAATTCTTTAGTTATTGCATCAGATGCAGATGTGAAGAAGGGGAGGTACATTCGACCTAAGTTCAAACCAATATGAATGAAAGATTATATATGTTCATAATTTGGTGCACTTGATTAGTGATTTGTATCTTATAACCGTCTATTTCTTTCACATGTTGTTATTTTTTAATTTTATTTTTTAATGTAATTTTTTTGTGTTATTTTATAGGAAGGAGGATATGTTGTATCTTAGTATAGTGTTCTATGTTGCCATGCTCTGTTCACTGGATTCCAGAATGTGGAATCCAGGGGGCAGAGCAGAGTTACATTGATTGCTGAAGAAGATGCTGCTTGTATGCCTCTGGGGTTGTAGTATTAAATAAACTACCTTGTTTACTTCAACCACTGTACTTGAAGTAATTTCAATCAGGTTTTAAGAATATAATTTCATCAACATCCTGTTATTTCCTGTCACTGTGAAAGGTTTTCCACTGAAAAATCTATACTTTTTACTCACTCATAACCCAGATTTATAAACCTTTTTCCCAAGGTTTGCATTACAAATTCATGCACCCCAGTGCAAAGTAGGGCTATGTCCTACTTAGTGCTACATTGTGCCAATGGGGCATAATTTGGGTGGTGTTCCGATGCAACTACACATGGGTTTTGACTTAAATCCCTACAAACATTTGTAGACTGATACCTGTACTAAATAATTATGCCTCATCAAGGGAAGGGTAATAGTGGAGCAACTTTCAAAATTCAACACTTTTTCAAACTTTGCTTATGTGCTGCGCTGTACAGCTCATAAACAAAGTTTTACAAATATTAAATCAGATTTTGTACTGGAAGGGTCACCTTTCCTTCAAGATTCTATGCGTAATAGAGTGCATACACCCTTGCACTATTGTTGCAATTATGTGCATTAGTGAAGGCAGCCTATGTTGTGTCAGGGTAGGGGGAAAAAGAGCAATCTCCTAATATAGCACTGTTTTTCTCTGCCTTTGACGCAACGCAGTTCAGCAACTTTGGTTCTGCGCTGGGTTGAAACAAAACTTAATAAAGCTGTCCCCCATGACTAAGGGGAATATTGATGTGTTCTTCCTTAACTTCTGTAGCACTGAAGCCTACACATTTCAAGAATATGTTTAGATGTGCAGATATATGTGGGGAATGCATTAAAACGCATTTGAAAATACACAACTTTGGAACTCTAGGGGTCTACAACTCAGTTTAATTTCCTTAACCAATCCTGTAAAGCTGCCTTAGATTGCTGCCTTCTGCATATGAAGATGGCTCTTATCAATGCAAAACCTAAGTATTCTTTCGTGGAGAAGCATGGCTCAATGGTTAGAGCGGCAGACCCTGTTGCAGAGGTCTGCCCGGGACCAGGTTTCAATTCCAGCCTCGGCGGCTCTTGGACTCAATTTCCCCGGACCTGATCATTCTCGCCTCGTGCCTAGTCTAATCATGGGTCCCACTCTGTGACTCTGGGCAATAGCTTGCTTAATCTCCACAACGGCCCCAGCAGCGCTTGGATGCCTGGCTTCACCTTGGGGGTGCCCAGGAGTGGATATATCACAGGAAAGCCAGGGAGGGTTCCACAGCAGTATGAGTACAGCGCCGGGACGCCCCGTTGCTGAGGCAGCTGTGCGCTTTACAAGTACAACTAAATTTACATAAGTTCTCCACGAGTAGATGACCTATCTGCAGTTGTTACTTAAAGATGTCCTTTCTTTGTTACAGTTGAATCAGGACAGAAACAGGTGACCTTGTGTGTTCGCTCCATGGTAAGATTTGGTTTCCAACAGTAAGTTGTTCACCTGTGGCTCAACGATTTTTCATGCTCCATTATGATCAGCTGTATCACAGTAATGGCGTTTTGCTCTGGCTTTCTTACTAGTTATCACACATATAGTGCTGCCAGTGATAAGCAATCAAGGGGAGAGGTATGTGATGGGAGTCTGAATGGGTTGCTATCTTTGAAGTATCACTGGGAGACTTTATTTTTGACAATTTTCCTGCAGAAAGGTTGAGTCATCCTCACAATAAAACAATACACACCAATCCTTACTACAAGGATCTAATGAATAAAGATGGTATGTTTATATTTAACACAAACCTACAAATATCTGCTTCTATTTCGTTCCAGACAAGTAAGAGACGAAACCAACCAAGCAGTTTGAAGTGCACAATTACCAACAAGCCAGAGTAGAGATTCACATCCACACAGATCAATAGCACACATGCTATGTGTTCAGAATGAACTGAGACTGACTTGTGCTGGCATGCCAATGTGCTGATAGCCAAGTTCATCAAATGGGGCAACTAAAGTGCCACAGCAAACTTCCCTGTTTTCTATTACATACACACATAAAAGCACATCTAATGTTGTCAGTGGCCACCACAGTGGTACTAGACACATTGTGGAAGAAAGAGCCATGGAAAACGGACCTAGAGTACATAAAAAAAACTAAAACCCCGATTGCAAGTGCAGGGTTAAATTCTGATGTTTGCACTGGGGTTGGAATTACGAATTGTGTGACAATTTCACACTGTTGCATTTTTCCCTGAAAGATCTGGCAGGCCAAACCTGATGAAGTTTGTCTGGGGAAAAGGCCTGTAAAGAGACAAAATATGCAGAATTTGGTGGGTTAAGTATCGATTCTGCATATTATGCCTCATTTACAATTCAAAACTCTGAAGAAGAGGTACTTATCACACGTGGTAAATTCCTCACCCGGTGTATGTAGCTCACCCTATTCTGCCTAACTTGTAATGAGGCTGTAAGTCTCTTTAATTCCAAAAGCACCAGCATCAGGACTTACTTGCAGCATTGGAATTATGAGATTTGCTGTAACTCCATCAGTTAGATTTCTCTAAAAGCACTCAGAGTCTCTGGGTGATGTGAATTTTGAAACAACAAAGCTTTTCTAGTGCTTAAAAACCAATAGCGCCAACATGGACATCTGGTCGTGCTTGATTGGGACAAAGTAAACGTTTGAGGTCAACTGCGATGGAGCCCTGGTCAGATACACTAAGGGGGAGGCCTTTGTCAAAATCTTACCTTTGCACTTAGAAACTTTTCTGGAGGATTTTCTCTTGTCACCAAGCGAGGTTCTTCTCCTAGACAGCGTGTTGAATATAAAACACTTTTATAATGTCCCTGCTTATAGTTACCCTACCCTGAGGCACCTACAGGAGACCTTAGCATTGACTTATGTGTAAAAATAAGGTTGTTTGAGACTTTGAAAGAACCTTTAAATCCAAAGTCAGATTTGCATATGCATTTAAGATAAAGGCAGCCTGAAAAGCAGTCCTGACTTTGAAATGACAGCAGGCAACACAGTACTGCACACTTAAGTGCATTAAATCTATTGGGTCTCTACATCTCCATGCCCTATTATATACTAGGGACTTACAGCTAGGCTGTCAGTACCAATTGTAATTAAACCTAACTACCATATACCTTACGTTTATAAATTTTAGACGGTTGATATTTCCCTGCCTTAGACATTTGGTGCCTATAGCCTGCCTCTGGATCACATGACTGGGTGTAGTTGACAGTTGGGCTTCGTGTTTTCCTCCTAGACAGCCAAATGCAATAGGGAGCTGAGGTGTGCCTGGATGGGCAATTACTGGCAGGATGGGAGGGAGGAGCTGTGGACAGCCCCACTAACACTTGAACAAGCTGTGTCCTGCCTTCACGCAAAGTGCTGCATACCCCATGTAGGTAGTCTGGAGCCAGTGAGGGAAGAAAGGGCATCTGTGTACTTCAAAGGCATGCGATAGAAGCTTTTCCCACATCAAAAATAGATCTGGGTATAAATATTGGATCTCAGACACCTACTCTTCACTACACTTCTGGGCCTGTGGATACTCTGCCAGGAAAAATGACTGCTGTGTTGCAAACCGGTTTGACACTTTACTGAACTGTTGCTCTAACTGAAATGCTGTCCTGCTGTGCTGACCTGCTACCATCTTGCCTGTGTGAGAAGACCTAGACCTGCATCTATTGATTCTAGGATCCCAAAGTTACTGCAAGGGCTTGTAGTGTAGTTCCTATTTTCCCAATAGGCTCTGCGCATTGGAATACCATAAACAGCAGTGTAGATGTAGGACTGAGGTCATCTAGGTCTCTACTGACTATGTTAGACTTAATTTAGGTTTGCCAGCTAGCTCAGAGGTCACTAGAAACTTTCCGAATGAACAGGGAGGAGTGAACTTCCCTGATTAGACAAGAAGGGATTCAGTTTCTGACAACCGCATAAACATGACAACTTTGCTCCCTCAGAATAAAGAATGTATCTCTAGAGTCGTGTGAAAACAATAGACAGCTATTTCACTCAGTCAGTCGTGCATGCTTAGTTCCACCAGATTGCAGAGAAATAGAGAGACAGGCGTTTTCAATAAAAGGTGTTATTTTATTGAGCAGTCTTCTTTCTCATGCAAGAGAAATGAATTGCTACAATTGCAATACTTATTATAAAGTAAAGTGCGTACAGTAAAAGTAGTATTATGAAATAATACTGTAAAAGCATTGATATGGTTTCTTAGCCATATGATGCTTAAAATGGATAAAATATATACATACATAAAAACATTGACTAACAAACTCAACTGGTGCTTCTAAGATACGCCTACCCCGGTGTACCTGACCTAAGCCTAATACGTGGGAAGGAGTAAGTATGTAGCAGTTTTAAGTTAAAGTTAAGTTATTTGCCAAGTATCGGAATCAAGAATTCTCTCTAAGGTTTTATTCAGCTCCGTACCTTGGTTATAGAATGAAGGAGGTCTTGTATCTCGTTTCTCAGGACTCGATCTCCCAGCAACTTGCGAGGGTGACTCGGGAACACCGAAGCTGGATTTTCTCGGCGTGAGAAAAGGCAGTTTCTCCAGCGCGTCAAAGTGGAGGGGCGGGTCCCTTCGGCTCTCGCATCAGCTGGGCTCCGGATAAGTAGATAACCGCTCTGCTCCACACCACCGTGTGTTTGCTGAAGGCAACGTTGGTATATTTATACCTGAAAGGTGCCGGGTTTGACATAAGGTTTGACATAAGACGTCACTGAGAACTAACAGTTCTTTCTGGACTCCAGGAGTTCTTGTGCAAATCAAAACAAGAGCAGGGGGGTGGATTCCCGGGCTGCTGGAGGCTTGGTTTGTGTAAAGACCGCGCTGTGCTTTCTAGGAGTCTATGGGAGTAGCCTTGCCGTGCTTTTGACTGCATGTGCTATTACTGAATATGGATATGATTCTTATGCCTTTATAAGGATACTATTTATTATAACCACATAAGGGCATGAATCGGGAATATCGAATTAGGGTCCTAGATAGAAATACAACACCCACTCCACGTATTAATGTCCATCATTACTAAAAGTAAGCAATATTAAAACATATGATGCAAGTGTGTTTTCCAACCCACCCCAAAATACAAATTTGCATTTGAAATGGTGTACGGATTATACATGAAAGTGAGTATCTAGTACTGTACGCTTAAGCAAGGTTTTCATTCAGTTAAATGCATATATATCAGCTGAACGAATTGCGAAAATTAAAAATGAAATTTACACATGAAATGGCTATGTATACAGAAGAGAAGGTCGAGACCATTTCATCACATATTTATACGATACTGTACATGTGCTAGAGGCTGAGGTAAAATATTGTCTCTAAAAATAGAAGCTCTGTTCTCTAAGAATACTTCTACTTTAAGCAAAGTACCATGTGCCGGAAAAAAATGGTAAATATTTTTAATTTGAAAGAAAAAATAATTTTGTTTTCAGGGGAAAAATAGTTCAAAATGTTTTCAGTTTGCTTTGTTTAATAGAACTGAAGGCCAAATTCAGAGTTCAGGGAACGCTGTGTGCATGTTGTTTTTAAAAGTTATTCTCGTTGTTCAGGGGAGAACATCATATCAGACAGGCTTGCAAAAAATTGGTCTACAACATCAGGTGAAAGTTCGACCAAGTTTGAAAATACTGCAACTGTGCAGGTCTCTGCGTGATTGCTACATCGATGTTTGGATCAGCAATGCTCACAGAAGGGTGCACCTGTTTGGTGCTGCTTTCCTCTTGTACTTCACCACCACCTACTCGTAATGGTGAAGTCTCAACGAATGCCGTCATCAGAATAGGTAGCCGCTGGGGACAACACGTTGTATGAGTCGTTACCGGACCTAGCAAAGTATCGATATCCATTGGTACTGCTGATGGTAGTGTAAGACAGATGTCCAACACGCATTCTTCTCCGCATAGCAGACATCAAAGCACAGGTAAGATGCAATCTTGCCAGATTGGTCTCAATGAAAAAAACCAAGTTGTACTCAGATCTCTTAGCCAGGCCAATCCGAGGAGCTTAGTGATACGGTATCGGTATCGTATTGCTAGGATCGTTTCTTCCATCGTTGCTGGAGTCTTGTCTGTGGATTGGCTTGCCATATCGGAGCAGAAGGAACAAAAATAAAATTCCTGCCATGAGTCCCAAAATTAAAGGTAGGCCGCCAAAGACAGAATGGACAAAATTCGGGAAGATGCCCAGAACTGTTTCAAACGGTTTTAACAGTCCCGAAAAACATGTTTAAAATTTGGCTTAACATTTCTACGAAATGCACGGGGCAATTTATCGATAAAAGGGTATGTATCTCTGATGTTGTCCTTGCAACTTGCAGATCATACGTTTCTTTGGACGAGGTCAGAGGCACAGTCGTCTGTAAAAGAATAGACTTCATTCTGCTTAAAGTATCAATTCGAATAGAAGAGATATTCACATAGGCCATATTGGCGCCTCCATGTCTGGATTGCTGTTTGGATACAATACTTGCATACAGCAAACGACCCTGGAAGTAACAGTTACGAGATACCATTCTCCTGGCACCATTCCACAACAGTTGTAGTCATTTTTTAAAACGTAGCTACCGTTAGAAAGTAGTCGGAAAAATGGTTCTATCTGTGTTGCAGGAGTGCCTTGTAGATGACATGAAAGGTTATTCGAAGACCCTTCGCAGGCTCCATGCAAGTTAATACCTTGACACAGAAGTGTACCGCTCAGTGATTTTTTACAATTATTACCACTAAGGAATACCTCCTTTTTCCCTTCCCTATAAAAGTTTTGTGTGTAAGGTAAACCCCAGGTTAATTTGATGTATCCTTTACCCAACCTTTCATACTGACCTGCTGGTATATATTCTTGGCAATATTTAAACTGGAAAGTTGTTATCGGAATTGTAATTGTTCCGTGTATTATCCATTCAATGACAGGTCTCTCTGACATTGTCAATGGTAATCTCTCAAGTTTTTCAATGCTCAGAATCGTATAGTCTGCTCCTTTTTGTGCCAAACTGATTTGTTTATCAGTAAGGTTAAAGATAGAAAATAATGACGTTATGTTGATTAGACGCCATGGCACGCAGCCTGAACGTAGGTTTTGCAACGTCCAGCCTAGCTGTACAATAGAATGCAATTGGGACTGACCATCTTGTAACATTAGCAAGTCTTGCTCTGTTATATCAAAGGCAGAAGATACAATACTGTCCAGTGAATATATTCTGGAGGACAGAGTCGTTAACCCATTGTCCACAACAGAAAGTGATTTTTCCAAATTTATACGATCAATTTCTCGTATTTTTTCTGCTGTTTCAATTTGCATTACTTTCCAAGCTTCGTTGTATGCAGCGTATATACCGGCTGCTATGAAACATTTTTGACACTGTTTGCGAGGTCCCATTATGAAATCTCGCAAGTCAGCACCTTCTTTAAGTAAAGTCAAGTGTTGCTTAATTTCAGCCAGTGTGGATTTCTGTAGCCACTCAAGGCATAATTTCCCTACACTGTATGTTGTAACTATCCCTGAATCTTGTCTTTGGGAATATCTTGGGTGTGGCCTGGTCATTTTGAACCCCTGTCTTTTATTCAGGAATCTATCTTGACAGTTGTTTGTGTCTGTGGGCCAGATCAACCATTTTTTCCAATCAGGATTTGCTCTGTTTTGGTGAAAAATATGGGATACGTCTATTTCCACATCACTAGTGCTATTACTCTCATGTATAAGCTTTGGAATAGACGGTTTATTTAAGTCTTTTATCTTAGCTAAACCAAGACTTGTAGTTTGATGAATGGTATCATTCAGAAATAATATTTGTTCTGGGATTATGCAGGCTCTAAATAAAGATTCTAGACCTTGTACCTGCCAGTCTTTTGTGCCCCAAATGGTTTTTGTTTCAATGTTATTTTTCCAAAATTCAAAACCAGATGTAGATATTTTGTCATAAAATTTCTCAGAATAAATCAATTTAGTGTTTGTTAACATTGTTTTCATTCCTGTCTTATTTAACATTTTAAAATAAAACGTTTCTGGATCACTGTTGTTAAACCCTGAGAAGTATGGACATTTCTCAAAAAATGTCTTTGAACTTCCTTCTGGTGGAGTTGGACAATGTTCCCATTGATTATAAGTAAAAACATTTCTAGGTTGTGCAGATTTATGCAAATAGTGATGACCATAGTGATTGTAACAGTATAATTCTTCATAATTTGATGAACCCTGTAAATATTCATGTTCTGTAAATTTAGCTGACATTACTAAATCTGACATCATATTAATAATATTTTCAAAGTCCCAATCATCAGAAAAAGAACTTGGTATCACAAAGGCACTTAAGGAAACCTTAAACTGGTGTGGATACTTCAAGAGCTCAATTGGGCCATAAACATCATAGTCAGTTGTGTCCCATGCTATACCCCCAGGTATTGGATTGGCTGTGATGTTCACTGATGATAGTTCTCTTTTCTCGATGTGAGAGGATTTATGAGACTTTAGGACCAAGTTGATGTTCTGACTTGCTGTGTCCATTGTGCTATATTTTCCATCAATGAATTTACCCAAGCATAAAACAATGATGAGCCAAAGCAGGCGGAAAAGTACACCTAACACAGTCCAAAATTCAATCCATGGTGAAATCAAATATGTCTCTTTTAGTTGTTAAAAAAGCTCGGTTATTTTTCCTTTGAAAGTTTTTATTGCTGGCTTGTCTCCATGTTCACTTGGATCATCGGAAAAGTCATCAAAGTTGATAAAATAGCCAGATGCTGTTCTGTCAATTGGTGGGATTGCTTCAGGATTTCCATTGATCTTTGCATTTTCTTTTGTTATGTTTGTACATTCTGATGCTACATCGTTGTAGATTGGTGTATCATCACGAATTGTTGCAATTTGGGTTTCAAGAGGCACAAGTTCCATGGCTTTGTTGCATAGTCCCTTTTTATTTACTGCAGGTTTATCGAATGTGATTAGTCTTTCAGTTTGAACCTCTTGGATTGTAGCAAAGTTTGGTCTTCTACTATTTCTTGGGAGTCCACTGGGCCTACTACTTATTATCGGCCACATGATTGTGGTTTCACCAGATCGATGCAAACAATTCTGTTTCCCTTTTTACCAGCAAGTGGCGGTAGTACTACTGATCTTGTTGCGCTGACAGTTAAGACAGGTACTGCTTTTCTGTAAGAAGGCGCAAATTCCTTCTTCACCGCGATCTTTTCTCTGACCAGATCCCCAATCTTTGGAATCCAGACAGGTCTTGCTGGGACAGGTGGTTCTTCAGTGGTTGTTGGCTTAAACTTTGTGTTACTTAGACTTTTTCTTGTTTCATTCAAGTCCTGTAAAACAGCCAAACGATCTTTGATATCAAAAGGTTTTTCTTCCACCACTGAAGTCTGACAATCCAGATCCTGGATAATCATTCTAGTACCAAACATAAGTTCATACGGACTGAAACCTTTTAGAGAATTTCTTGGTATGTTATTAAGACTACGTTGGACACTTATTAAATGTTTGACCCACCCATCACCCGAACCTAATACCCTTGCCATTATAGAATGCTTTATGTCACAGTTTTTTCTTTCCACTACCGCATTTCCCTCAGGATGGAAGGGAGAAGATTTCCGCAATGCAATGCCCATGCTGGTCATGGCCTCTTTGTAAGCTCGAGAGCTAAACGCAGGACCCTGGTCAGAATGTAGCATGCCAATTGCATATGTGCCGATAAAGACTCGCAAATCTTTTATAAAAGTTCTGGCGTCAGCCGAGCGCTGGGGTCTACATTTTTAGTGAATCAAGTCTTAATAATTATGGGGACGCATTTCTCCGGCTGGATTTCTGCGTTATAGATCGCCTGATGCTTTCTAATAAAGGTGTCCTGGCAATAGTCTGGTCCGGTTCACAACTGCCATCTCTGTTGCAGTCTGGACAATCCATTGAAAATAAGCATGGGCGAATTTTGCGAATTCGCGATCCGCGAATTTGCGGATTTGCGAATTCGCAATCCACAAAATTCGCGAATTTGTGCGAATTTGCGGATTTTTGTTTTTTTGCGTGTTCGCTGGGTTTTTTGCGTGTTCGCTGGGTTTTTTGCGTGTTCGCTGGGCTTTTTGCGTGTTCGCTGGGCTTTTTGCGTCTTCGCGAGCCGCTTGCATAGCAAAGTTACCCATGCAGTCGTTTATGGGAGAGGGAGAGAGAGAGAGATAGATAGATAGATAGATAGATAGATAGATAGAAAGAGCGAGAAAGAGAGGGAAAGAGAGAGGGAGAGAGAGAACGAGAGAAAGAAAGAGAGGCCGGATCTCTGAAGGGCCAGATTCCTGAGTTGCCCCTACAGAACATACAGCTTTTTATTTTTAGCAAAATGCATATGAAAATTGTGCTGTAAAGGTCTCTTTTAGTTTAACCCCTCCTGACAACTCAAAATGGGTGTATTTGCCATCCTCTCCCTTCTTCCTGTTTTTTTTATATCTGTAAGTGCTTCCTGATGAAGTTTAATTCCTTGGACAGGTGCCTCGTTGCCTACTTGTAACTATTCTCTGACCCTGCTTCAAGGGTCAGAGCAGGGTCAGAGAATAGTTGCAAGTAGGCAACGAGGCGCCAGGAAGCAATTAGCAGCAGGTGTCCAAGTTGAAGTTAATTTGTTTGTAACCCTTTTGTAAAAGGTTACAAAGAAATTAGGTTCAACTTTTGCACCTGCTGCTGTAACCCTTGCTTGGCTGAAAATCCGTCCCCGCTGATTCGCGGATTTTACTGCGATTTCGCGAGATTCGCGGATTGCGAAATCGCGGAAAATCCGCAAATTCGCCCGCGAAACGGATTTTACGCCCACCCTTAATTGCAAATCTGTAAATTTGCAAGCTCATCCCCGGCCACCAGAATTTGGATTGTAATTCTATTAGAGATTTCAAGATCTGTTGGTGCCTCGGACCGAGTCCCATGTGTGCGTCTTCAATCGAGAAAACCCTCATGTTCGTGTTTGGAATTACTCTATCCCCCACTCCAGGGATTTGAGCAAAAGGAACAGAGTTTGCATCGATTATGTATGTATTACTGAGTGGATAGTTGAGAGGTAATGCTGCATAATCGCCTTTTAATGACGCTTTTACCGCCAGCATGGTTTCTCCATCTATTTGTTTTTCTGAACGCTTTTTTGTGGCTACGGAAGCTGGTTGAGCCAATGAATTCCCTGCAACGTGAACGCCATCACGTTGATGACTCAGTGTATGTATCACGTGAGTCTTTTGTAGTTCTTTCTTCAAAAGAACTACTTGTTCCCAAAGCAATTTATGCTTTATTGTGGCACCTGTGTCATCTTTGTAACCATTTTTGCTCCATGTCTGCATATCACTGTTGTATGACTTGACGCAGTAATGCGAATCGCACACTATTAGTGTGGGGAATTCGCGATCGGCATTTTCAAGCGCCATCTTTAAAGATCTTATTTCAGCTCGCTGAGCTGAACAGTTTCTGAGTGATTCAGTTTTGGTAATCATCGGTTTGAATTTACCAGAGCGCCAACGACCTTTAACATTCGCACATGCTGCATTGTAGGATTTTTTCTCTTCATCGTAATGGTGTGCAAATCTGTCCATATAGATTATACAGGAATAATGTTCGAGAGGCAGAATTTCGATTGGCAGAGGATATTCTTGTTCGTATTCTAGATCATCTAGTTTTTTCATTTTTGGGTCAAAATAGCATTTCACGTCTTCTGCAGCAAGAGAATTTTCCCATTGTATCCTTTTTGGATCTAATGCGACTGCATTCAGATTGCATGGACTTGTTAAAGCCTCAAAGGCTAATTCTGCTGTATAAACAGTTATCCTCTTGCCTTGGGCTAGGGCTCTTTCTCTTGCTACAGCAGTTTGAACCGCGGTCAGAATTTTTTCTGTAGAACTGAATTTCATTTCACCTTGAGTGTACAACTGTGATTTGTAAGCTATAGGTACCGTTTCTCCCTCATTAGAGGTCAGGTACGTGAATCCGCATCTTCCTGGGATGACTCAGATTACAAGGTTGCGTACGTTGTCGCGAGTTTGCAATTTTGTTTTAGTTAACATGTCTGTTTGCAATGATCTAAAAATTTCTCTGTGTTTCCGAGTCCAATGTATTGGTTTAAAATCGGGTTTTATTAATTCATAGAGAGGTTTAACCCTCTCCGCATAATTTAGAATGTGTGTTCTACCGAAATTCAGGAAGCCTAGTATTGATTGTACATTTTTCAGCGTTTTTGGTGCTTGGAGTACTGCACACTTCTCTAAGAAGTTGTCTGCCAGGCTTTTGCCTTCAATTGATAATTCATATCCTAAAAATAGGACTGTTAGATGGGCAATTCTTGACTTTTTAAAATTGAATTTGTAACCCTCTGATGCGAATCCAAGAATTATGGTGTTCATTCTTTTTTTTTGTAAAATCTTTAGTGTTCACTCTTTTTAAGTGAGTCTCCAGGTCATTGTCTGTAAGATAGATGTCATCGACATATGATAATGCCTCATCGCCATATATTTGTAGTAACTCTGTTACCCTTGCTGAGAATAATCCTGGGCTATTCTTGAATCCCTGTGGGAGACGGCAAAATTGTTTTTGTGACCCCATTATTGAGAAAGCGGTCAAATACCTGCTTTCAGGTGCAATATTTTGACAGAAGAATCCAATAGAGATATCTAATGTCGTTTTATATTTTTTACGCGCAATGTTGTTCCTTAGTGCTGCACTGTGAGAGTTTTGTACTGCAAAAGTTTTGCAGCAGGAGTTTAAATGTCTGTAGTCCAAAACTAGTCGATATGAATCATCTGGCTTAGAGACAGGAAACAAAGGATTGTTCATTTGAGAGGTGCATGTTTCAATCACCCCTTGATATTCAAGTTGATTTAAGATCTCCCTGACTTGCTTTTTAGCTTCTTGTTTAACTGGGTACTGCCTTTGTGCAGTCGGTTGAATTTTTAACTGGATTTTGTGGTGAGGTGAGTCCTCATCCCATCCTACATGATTTTTGTATAATGCAGGGGTTTGGGCCACTGCCCATTTTCTTGCCAATGTGTATTTTTTATGAATTAGAATATGGTTTAAGAAGGCAGGCATAATCATTTCTTCGCCATGAGGGCACTCCCTGACAAACTCTGGTGGCCAGTCTTTTTCAGCTAACAAGATGTCATAGCCTTTTGAAAGTTTCTCCCAAAAGAGACCTTTTATTTTCCTAGTTTTATCTCCCTCTATACGTAATTTTATTTCATATAGTTTATGGGGTACACTAACTTATGTATCTGCAGTTTCCACCTGACTGTATTCATTCGTGTCCACTGTCTCCAGAAGATTCATCAGGATCTTGCGAGCTATGGTCACTTCCGCTACGCTGTCTAGCATTGTCTGGGCCCACTCTCCGTTTTTCAGTTGTGTCCTCAGAATTCTCGGCATGTTTAATTTTAATACCTGCTACCTTCTTTCTGGGAAATTGTGATTTTTTACTTTGATGAGCAGTTTCTTTGTCTTTGGACTTGACGTGCTCTTCCTTGTGTTCTGACCGTCCTCTTCTTTCCAATTTCTGTGAGGAAGATTGAGAAGAATTGAGTGAGAAGGATCGAGAGGGACATGTATCAATGTCTTGATATCTGTCAGGTTTTCTCATTTTATCCCTATCTCTAAGATTATATCTTTTTTCAGAGGGTTCCCTTTGGGGAGACCTGCCTCCTCGGCCAGGAGATCTTTCTCTCCGTTGAGGAGACCTTCCTCTGGACTAGAATCGTTTTTCCTTGGGAATGGATTGTTTATTACCATCCAAATTCTTTTTTGGAGTATTTAGATTATTTCTAATAAATGTTTTTTCAGGATTTTCAGTTAGTTGTGGTTTTACTGGTTTACAACCTAAACTATCTCTTCCTAATTCTTCATAGGATTTTTCAATTATTTTAGCAAGCTCGAAAGGTTGGTCTGTTATATCTGTCTCCTTCAATTTTTGGCGGATTGCCACACATGCTGCTTCTCCTTTTATGTTGGCTAATAATATAGCCAAGACCTGCTTAAAGTCCTTCAGTTTTTTCATACCCAGAGTTAAAGCAGGTTCTGGACCGTATTCATTTTGAATCTGTCTTAGGACATCTGGTATAACCGCCATAGAAGGAACACCATGTGTTTTTGTGTAGATAGAAGCAAAGACTGTGCCCCAAGTGTCACAGTCCTCTACATGTGGTGCGATCCCCATTTAGAGGCAGATAGTCAGAATTCTGTGTTTTTCGTGTGGGGTAGTATCAGTAAATACTGCCTCTATCTGGGTGATTTTTTTAGCTAACCACATTGGAATATGTTCCCGTTTTGCGGGTGTTTTACCAAGACATGATTGTATGTTCTGTGGTGTATTCTTGTTTGTGTTCCCCTGATGAGGGGTGTTTTGTGGAAGTTTAATTGCAGGTTGGACTGTTTAATTAGTTGTTTTAACTGAACTAAAAGTTCAATGGCCGACATTGCTTCAATGTCTGGATGTGGTGAGTAGCTGGCTAGAACCGGCCACGTGGCTCATGGTCTACCTAGTGGACTGAGCCTGGTGATGTGATTTTGATGTTTTAGGGTGCCTTTAAATAAGAGCAGGTGCTCTTGGTATGTTAGTGGAATTTTAACTTCCTCGAAAGGAGAGAAGTCCTCTGGAGCTTCCGCTATTTTGTAGTAGTGGAACTCATGTGTTACAGGATGTGCTACTGGAAAGTTAATCCAGGTATAGAATACTTCTGTCTGCCGAAACTCATGTGCCTCTACCACTAATACTACTGTACCACCTCTTAATGTTAATCCATTTTCTATAAGTTTTATAGTTATGGTTTTCCTTATATTGACCGGGATGAGTATTGCATCCGGGTCATTTCCTTGGACAAGTGTGTCGTCCGCTATGAGATGAGCTGCTAGTCTTACTCTTTCCCTTTCCTCGTCACTTTCTAACATTTTTACTGACTGAAAGTTCTTTGTTGCAGATCAAGTTTCAAGGAAACAAAGATTAGGTGCACAATATTTTGGAACACTGTATCCTTCAACGTTGACTAAACCAAAAACTAATACATAGGATTCTCATCCTACTAAGTTCCTGCGGATATTAATCTTTCACCCACTCCAGACGTCTATTGGAGTTTTTACGGGAAAAAGGGGTCTGTGTGAAAAGCACGACTGAGTTACTCTAGTGTCTTGCGTTAGATTATTTCCTTACCAAACGTTGGGCGCCATGTAGTGTAGTTCCTATTTTCCCAATAGGCTCTGCGCATTGGAATAACATAAACAGCAGTGTAGATGTAGGACTGAGGTCATCTAGGTCTCTACTGACTATGTTAGACTTAATTTAGGGTTGCCAGCTAGCTCAGAGGTCACTAGAAACTTTCTTGAATGAACAGGGAGGAGTGAACTTCCCTGATTACACTAGAAGGGATTCAGTTTCTGACAACCGCATAAGCATGACAACTTTGCTCCCTCAGATTAAAGAGTGTATCTCTAGAGTCGTGTGAAAACAATAGACAGCTATTTCACTCAGTCAGTCGTGCATGTTTAGTTCCACCAGATTGCAGAGAAATAGGGAGACGGGCGTTTTCAATAAAAGGTGTTATTTTATTGAGCAGTCTTCTTTCTCATGCAAGAGAAATGAATTGCTACAATTGCAATACTTATTATAAAGTAAAGTGCGTACAGTAAAAGTAGTATTATGAAATAATACTGTAAAAGCATTGACATGGTTTCTTAGCCATATGATACCTAAAATGGATAGAATATATACATACATAAAAACATTGACTAAGGTTGGACATAAGACGTCACTGAGAACTAACAGTTCTTTCTGGACTCCAGGAGTTCTTGTGCAAATCAAAACAAGAGCAGGGGGGGATTCCTGGGCTGCTGGAGGCTTGGTTTGTGTAAAGAACGCGTTGTGCTTTCTAGGAGTCTATGGGAGTAGCCTTGCCGTGCTTTTGACGGCATGTGCTATTACTGAATATGGATATGATTCTTATGCCTTTGTAAGGATACTATTTATTATAACCACATATTCGGGAATATCGATTTAGGGTCCTAGATAGAAATACAACAGGCTAGTATACTTGCATCCTGACTTGAACCTCAGGAGCAAAAGGCTTCAACAACCTCAACCCCAGCACCTAGACCTGGATTCAAGCAAGCCGTGCTGAAGACGGCTGGAATTTCCAGAAACCGGTCCTCGGAAGCTTGTTTCCGGTCCAGGGAAGGCATGGCTTGGCAGTTCGGGCTGGACTGTTCCCATGAGGCACAGGGTCAGACTGATTTGCATATAGCCATGTCTGAACTGGGGTGGCAGAGTGGGCTAAAGAACGGTGATGGATTAAACACAGATCTTTTGACTGGGTGTGAGTGTTTGATTGGTTCAGATGCTCCGTCCATTACCACCCCCTTTTGTACCGCTTTTGGCCGCCATAAGTGTGGCAGGGTATGCTCAGACGTGAGTCCCTTGCTCACTTTGCCACTGGATTCAAGCAAGCCGGGCTGAAGACGGCTGGAATGCCCATAACCGGTCCTCAGAAGCTTGTTTCTGGTCCAGGAAAGGCATGGCTTGGCAGTTCGGGCTGGACTGTTCCCATGAGGCACAGGGTCAGACTGATTTGCATATAGCTATGTCTGAACTGGGGTGGCAGAGTGGGCTAAAGAACGGTGATGGATTAAACCCAGACCTTTTGACTGGGTGTGAGTGCTTGATTGGTTCAGATGCTCCGTCCATTACCACCCCCTTTTGTACAGCCTCTCTGGATCCAGCAGAATTGTTGCATCTCCCCTGCTGTGCAACCCAGAGTAGAACCTATGCATTGCTGCTGCTGCGTAGATCTTCTCCATCGCAAAACACCCGCATTGCAAAGCAGCCCAGTCCTCATCATGATCGCCGCTGTGCGACGCATCCTCTGCACAGGCTTTCGGATCTCTTCTCGACAGCAACCTCAACTATGACATGACACCAGACTCTGCATTGCAGCCTCTCAGCTCCTTTTAACCGATGCATCACCCCGACTGTGCATAGCATCCTCTACATCAGACTTCACATACCAAGCCCTGATTAACAGGGTTATCGATGATGGTGCAGGCCCTCACACCGCATTCTCATCACATATCAGAAATGACACATCAATTTGAGTGTGTGACTCAACTTTGACAGGGACCCTCCCAATGCTCTACAAACCAGCAATTAAGGTACTTTGTTCAGTGGTCCTAACTGGGTCCCTGTTGCTGGCTGGTGCCCCATCATGGTTGGCTTGAACTTGTGAATTTATCCTGGTTTGATGTGACCAGATATCTACAGTTGTTACTTTGCTCTTTTTGGTGCTATTTTTGCCAAATTCTTTAAAATTGCTTATATCCGTTTCTACTGATTGGATTTTTGTTATTTTAAACCTGTTTTATTCATTAAAAATGAATCTATTGTTGAAACTTGGTATGGAATCATTCTTGTGTGGTATTGCTACTTTATTACTGTTTGAAGTGTTGCACAAATACCTATCAGACATGAAGAGATGATGGACGGAGCGCTGAAACTTCTCAGATACTCACCCCAGTCACTATTAGATCTGGGTTGAATCCATCATCATTCCTTAGCTCATTTCACCACCCCAGTTCATACCCAACCATATGCAAATCAGTCTTGACTCTGTTCCTCATGGGAACAGTCCAGCCCAAACTGCCAACCTAGGTCTTCCCTACACCGGAAACAATCATCCTAGGGCCTGTTTTGGGGTAATACCCCCCATCAGCCAGGCTAGCTTGAATCCAGTGGTAAAGTGAGCAAGGGACCCACGTCTGGGCATACCCTCGCAACTTAGGGAGAACAAAGCAAACACAAGGAGATGATGGACGGAGCCTATTTCCTCTAAAGTAAGCCTGACTGCTCTGAGCACAGGTAATTTAAGGTTGGCTTATGCCGTACCCTGACAAGGATTACTATTGCTGCTTGACCCTGGCTCACACCCCATTCAACAATGTAAATTTCTCACAGAGGGCATCCTGTCCGGTCATTAGGTTAAACACTCTGGACATCCGACAGTCTTTCTGTCCACCTGAGGGGGACAGATTAGGTGTGAAGATCTGTCCCCAAGGGGCAGAAAGCCCATTAGAATGCTGAGGAAAAGTTTTTTCTTTTTTACATAAGGGGGTTTGAGTTGGTTAGTCCTGGCATTATATCTTATTCCCCAATATATTGGGCCCTTGACTGTCTTCCTTACCCCTGGAGAGCAGATGTGGGCATTTACCCCAGATCGGATCACCCCAGGGGTCAGAAATCCCACCTGATCACGAGAGAAAAGAGTGACATAACTAATGGGGTGGGGGCTTGCTTGTTCTAGCAAATGGCTGCAACTCCCCATCTCTGGGGCCAAAATAGACGTTCTGCTCCTTTGATGACAGAAGATCATGGAATTTACTCCAAACCTCCCCACCTCATTGGAGAAGAAAGCCTACTAGATGTTAGGGATTAGTGTTAAAAATACAGAATGTGCAGAGAGACCAACTATTCTTTAATTGTGCTGTGCACCACTGCACCCTGGGCACAGAGAGTTTTTTTAGCCTCTATTGGGAGGTATCCTAGGGGTTCACCCACTATCTGTCCACCTTGGGACTCGGAGCATAGAGCACATTAGACAACAGGATATTGTTTTGGCTATCCGTGCGGTCAGAAGTCAGTCCATGTTGCATTGAGCCACAGCCCCCACAACCTAGGCACCAAAAGTATTTCAGGACTTGGAAGGCAGACTGCTAGACCCCTAATCATCCTGCTCCAGACAAAAGGGGTAGAAAACTCACGAGAACTCATGGAGTTTGTTGGGGGTATCTGGAACATTAAGATGTGGAGTATCCAAAATGCAAAACATGCTCAGATATCATTGTCTTAGGGAGCTTTCTTATCCTGTCAAGGATTTTAGTACAATGGATCTTAGGAGTCGCGCATCAGCTTTGCAAACCATAACACGCACACCCAGTGGAATGCTTAAGACTTTGCAATATATAAAAACATGAAAGTAAAATGTATTTTAACAACAAAGCAACATCAGACCAATTAATTATACTGCATTCATACTTGTCTCAATCAGAATGTAATGGTAAGGAGATACTTTCATCTCTAAAATGATTTACAAAATTGGTAATGGCATCTTTTTCATTAAGGGTGTGTGTATTGGGATTGCATTTGGTCTGCGAGTTAAGGTTTGCATGGCTGTTGAAGAAATATGTCAGTAATTCACATGCCTTGCCCATGCATGTTATACAACACGTTGACCTTTACAACCATGGTATTACAACATGGTACTTTACCAAACACACACAAGTGAGCACGCACACACACACACATATATTTGTACATGCTTTTATGTATTTTATAAATTACGAGTAGTGGTAGCCACTCTGAAGGTGTAGTTAGGATTTCAAGAGTTAGTACTTCCTCAGATTTCTGCCAGCTGATAGGTTTGCTCCAGTTTGATGAATCTTCACAAAACTTTGCAGACTTATTCCTTTTTCTACATTGGCAGGTAATGAGAAATTTAATGGTGATTAGTTAAAGGGTGCAAAGAAAAAAAGGAGCCCCCAAAGACATTTTAGAATCAATGCATTTCCATAGAGTTTTTAGATAGACATATCACCAAAACAGCTTAACGAATTTCCGTTAAATTTGGAAGGAATATAGATTATGCTGTAAAAAGGATCGTTTTTAGGGTGAGCATAGACAGCGCTCGAACTTTTAGGTAATCTGTTGTATGTACTTTGTGGGGTCTGATTTCTCCCATAGGTTTGACCAAGTCTATTCGGTTGTCTTTTAGAACTCCTGCCTTGCCAGTGGGTAATTGGGCTTCCTGTCCCTTCTCTTTTTGAAGTTGTTCACTCCCCTGGAGTATTCACGCATTGCTTCTCCTGGTCGTCCCTTCATTAATTCTGTGTGAGACACATCATGTCACAGAGCATACCCTCTCTCTTATTGGGCATTTTCTGCCACAAATGACATTTTTAAGACCTATCAGAGACCCCCTCAGGCTTGGCTTCTTGTGGGCAGTGAATGGGATTGAATGAGCATGTACACGCACGTACAGTTTATGCTATGCTCAATGTAGTAGCCTGATTAGAGCTTTAAGTGTTATTTGGTTTCTGTCCTGTTTTCAAAATGTCAGCTTTTTCACAGTAAGCTTCATACATTCCTACTGTTACTACACATACTTGTATCAGCATGCTACAGTTGTCTTCCGATTTGCCATTGTTTTATTTTGTTAACACATAATCTGCGATCCTTCTTAAAAGACAAAACTTTCCAAATTCACTGTCCTCCGTTTAAATCCTCCCCCAGATGGTTAAAGCATGTGTTCCACAGGGCTCAAGCCTGAGCCTGACACTATTTAACATATATATGGAACCCCTGGCTAGAATCGTTGTACCGTATGGAGTCGACATTGTAACGTATGCTGATGATACGCAATTGATGATCACCCTAGCCCAAGGCCAGAATGAGGCAGCAATAAACTTTACCTCCTGTCTCAAGGAGGTATCCGTGTGGATGAATGACAACTGTCTACGCCTTAATGGTGACAAAACGGAGCTACTGGTGATTGGTAGAGCTCCCACAATATGGTCATCAGCATGGTGGCCATCTGAGTTAGGGCCTACACCTACCCCCACAGAGACGGTTAAGAACCTAGGTGTCCTTTTGGATTCCAGCCTATCCTATGGTCAGCACATTGGAAGGCTAGTAGGTAAATGTTATGGAGTCCTTAAGACCATACGTAAAATACTAGACTACTTGCCTATCGACACCAGGAAATCTTTAATACATGCATTGGTCACCCCCACCTAGATTATGGAAACTCCCTGTTTATAGGCCTGAGTAAGAAAGGGTTACAGCAGCTGCAGCGTGTACAAAATTCAGCTGCCAGATTGGTCCTGAATGTATCTAAAAGAGCTTCAGGGAAACAGGCTCTTAAGACTCTCCACTGGCTGCCCATGCAGGAACGCATTCTGTTTAACCCCTCCCATGCTCATGACGGAGCCGCTCCGTCACGAGCATCGGCTGAGCTGTGCTCATGACGGAGCGGTTCCGTCATGGCCCGCTTGGCGCGCCTGCGCGATTCAGAAAATTTCGCGCCTGCGCGGCGCATTCCATTGAGCGGGCGCGTTCGTGACAGAACCGCTCCGTCACGAGCACAGCTCAACCGCGGCTCGTGACGGAGCGGCTCCGCCACGAGCATGCGAGCGCTGCTCGACCCCCCGCCCCCTTAGCGCAGCGGCGGAATTCCCGCCGCAGCGAAGGGTTAAAGCACTGTGTATTACACACCATGTAGCCCAGGGGAAGGGCCTAGTTATCTTCAAAAGCTCTTAACGATCCATCATCCTAGACGTAATTTGAGATCATCAGGGAGCATGCTGTTTCAGGTCCCTCGCATCTTTAAAACGCGAATGGGAGGTCGCTCGTTCAGGTACTTAGCTTGCAAAAAATGGAACGAGCTACCAATGGAACTTCATATGGAACCGTCGGAGGTAAGATTCCGACTTAAACTGAAAACTTACCTATTCCCTCAAACTCAGGGCACTTATTAGTTCCTCTTCCCTCTCTGTGTTGCTAAGTAGAGATGGTTTTGCTGACTGTATGGATTGCTTCATAGCCGGGGACACACTGTTATAGTGTAAGTATGCGCTCTACAAATGGTTTTATTATTATTATTTTATTATTATAATCATCATGTATTTAATTTTCTTGTTTTGTTACACTTGGACTCGAACCTGGTTCCCCAGCTCCAAGGTGGGCACATTTAGTAATTATGCCGAGTCCGCTCCCAAATATTGCTGGGTATAGGTCAGTGTTTTTGGGTGGGAGTTGCCGAGTTTCGATTATTCTTTTGTTTTGCCTGTAACGATCTGCTGTGGCAAAGCCTGTTTCCTTGGTTCTTCCTACCCTAACAGTGAGCCCTATTGATTCGCTCGGCTCTCCAAGCATGGGCAGCGGGCCTGCTTGTTGTAGATGTCCAGGGGTGAGCAGTAGCAGCCCGAGCCTGCAGTTGCCCTGATGAGCTGCGGCAGTGCTAGGGCTACGGAGCTGTGATCACAGCGCGATGGTCTGCAATCTATCCCGTTACATCCCAGAGCGCCTGCCATGGTCCACTCACGCTCAGCCGTGACCACTGGAGGCTGGAACCCTCAGCTTCTGCTGTTCGTGTTCAGTTCTCATCATTGATATGAAACAAGTGCAGAATATAGGTCACATATTCATTCAGCATGTGTGCATTCCATTAACCAATACTCTAAGCCAAACACAAAAGGATCCCTAATTATTTTCTCATTTTTCTTAAAGAATAAGGCTATGCAGACACACCACTGACTCTGTGATAGGGAAGACATGACTACCCTTCAGGATACAGTATAGTCTTTTATGTACTTTCCTTAAAATGAGCGAGATTTGTCTGATAGTTTGATAGCACATGTAAGCATTGCATGGCTCGTATAACAGAACATTTCAGATGTTATTAGGGCACGTTGTGTGGCACAAAATTGCAATTTCAGTAGGTGTGGTGGGACGGTGTATTAAGAAGTATGGAAGGAGTTTCAGGGCTGATGTGAAAGAATATGTGCAACTCTCCATGTTTCTATAGGGAGGGCTTCCTAAAGCCATGACAGTAGTTTCACTTCAGCAGAATCACAGATACATTTGTGTTGATTTGTTTCTGTATCATAGGAAACGTTGACTACTTTAGTTACATTAGCTCACCGGAGTAAGGTGCATTTAGAATGTATATTTGGTCTCCCTGCAGACATTTTTGTGTGAAGAGCCCCTCTCTGCCACCCCACTCTCTTGCATGTGCCTCTTTAAGGATATCCTGCCTCAGTGAAATAAGTAAAAACAACTAGCCCTGCTGTGCTCTAAAAAAAATGCATATTCTTCCTCTTATTTACACGAACATGCTTTGTAAAAGGAACGTTCAAACTCTCTATCGCAATTATTTTTCTAAAATGAAGGATTTTAATTCTACTGTAACTATGTTTAGGCATTTTCTCATTTGAAAACTGTAATAGTGCAGACAGTCTAGCATATTCGATATATTATTTGTTACATTTTTAGTCTGACTAAGGTTCACTGGGGCTTATGATGTAAATCTATCAGAATTTCGAAGCACCAGACAGTCTATGGTGAGTGAAGGCACCCTGGATCTTCTTTCTTTTCAAAGCTCCTTTAATAATTGCATCGGGTGTAAGGGGTGGCTCTGGGGAGAATAATTAGAGGAATGCTTTATAAATATGCAACGACTCCTTCATTAAAGATGCATTGGTCATGTTTGCAAGTAAGGCTTACATCTTCACAATAGGGAACATGCATGCCAGCATCAAAAAATGCTAAATGTTTTTATCTCCCCTGAGCTTGGGATGATTTTTAAAGCACAACTTTAATAGGATTAATGATATACATTAATTGAGCATTAGTTCATGCTTATGATTCAGCTTTGTGTTTGGGATTTTGACAAGATTGCCCATAAAAACAAGTACCCATCCAAATACATTTGGCTTATCCACAAAATCCAACATGAAGTGGCAAAACCAATAGGTCTGGCTCATTTAAAGTGTGTGCTTTTATTATATTCTTTTGTAATGGCTAGAGGTTGTCGAGCCATATGTTTGAAAAAACAACAAGGATATACATAGAGATGCCTATATACAGAGATAATACACAGAGGGCACCTGTATGGACGTTTAAAATAGCGAGTGCTTCGACTGTAAATGGGAAATTGCTATATCAAATGTATGAAACTCTTTTGAGTTTCATTTGCGACTCCCAGTGGGTCACAAATAGACTTACCTCATGAATATTAATGAGTTAGGTTTCGGTTTGCGACCCATTGAGAACTGCTAAAACCACAGGGATGGTGGCCTGCTGGGGTCAGCAGACAACCATGTCTGTGATTGCTTTTAAAAAATGCTATTTTTTTCTAAATAAAATGCAGTCTGCTTTCCTTAAAGGAAAATAGGATGTGTTTCAAAAACAAAAATGAAACATTTAAGTTTTTTTTTTTAGAGTAGGCAGCGCCAGCTCTTACAAAATGCTTTTTTGAATATTCACAAAGGGGAAGGGGTTCCTTGGGGACTCCTTCCTATTTGAAAATGGATCACCACCAAATTGAATTTGATGGTAAAATGCAACTGTTTTGTCACTACATTTTGGTCGCAAAACATTCATACATACGACTGTGATTCGGTATTGGGAAGGGACACTCTCAACACGCTCCTTCCTAGTACCAAATCCCAAACCCAAATTGCGATTCTGTAACAGGTTACTGAATTGCTATTTTGATTTTGAACATGTCAAAAAGCCTTTTTGCATTCGCAAACGGGCCAACTTTGCAAATCAGCCCGTTTGTGACCTCATAAAGGCTTTGTACAAGTGGCCCCAAGTCACAGATACACAAACAGAAAACAAACATAAGTATACATACGATCAAACAGAAATTTGTATATTCATTCAGGTGAATGATATATGCATGGATTGATTCATGTGTGATTGATTTGCTACATGGATGAACGGATAGATGGTGGTAAATACCTAAAACTGTGGTTGGGTTGGCTGATGGATTGATATGTTAGCAAAGCTAAACAAGAGCAGTGGGGTGGATGGATACATGGCTGATTGTGGAGCATTGCAAGGTTGTGGGTAGATGTTGAACCTGATACTCATCAGGTAGCATTTCCCTACTTTTTGCTTTTTCCTCCTGTGTTTTTCTGATTTTCTTGTGTGACTTCTGGGACTTTCCCCCTGTAAATACAGTGTGAAAGTGTGCGCACCCTTCCTACCCGTGTTGGGAATTGGTGTTGACTCGATGTTCTAAAACATGAGCCGGCTTATCAGCACAGACTGGTGTGTGCGCGCTAGCATCTATTGAGATTAAACTCATGAGCAGTCTCCCATTGCAGTCCGCCGTAGTTGAGCACCAGCACTGATGTTGCCCTTTAGTAAGTGTGCTCCTTGCCATTGCAGGCTGGTTCATGTGCACTGACACCTGTATTAGTTAAATTCCTGTCCAGTCTGCTGTTGCAGACTCTGCTGGGCATACTTGCACCCCTGGTGCTGGGGAATAATGATCCAATCTGCCATCGCGGGTCTATGTATTAACTAGTTCAAGTGTGCCCAGATTGTGATGAATACCTGTGAGTGTTTTCACTACCTATGAGGCTTGCTCTTCCAATAGGTTAAAATTGGTCAGTAGTTGACATTTCTTCAGGCTGTAATAGTTGATTGCAGTGGGGCACCCTCATGATGTTTCCTATTAATGGATTCGGAATGCCAAACCCTTTTCAATGGTTACGGGGGTTTTGACATGACTGGCTTTGAACTGCCATTTATAGAATATGGACATTTCTATGCTCTAAGATTCTTGTGTGTCATGGTGCCTGGTTCCAGTTGACGCTAGGGGTCGGGGAAGCACATCTGTGCATTCCCTGGAGACCATCATAAACCATGGACATACCGCTAGAACAAAACACCTCTGCCATTTTAGGACCAGATGGGATAGATTGAAGAGTGATGATTTGACACTCAGCCTCTTGGGCCAGATCATGGCCCCACTAAGGATTAAGAAATTAATTCCATGGTCCCATGTCATACAGCACTACAATATAGGGGAGACATCTGCAGTTCCAAGGTAAACCCCTTAAACCATCCCTAACTTTAAAGGCACACAACATTATAACTACAGGTGCCATCCTTCAGCAAATGGGGAGATACACCGGTGGGGACGTGGAGCCAGAGAACCCACACTGTGTGGTGCACATTGCAAGAAGACTCTGTTGTGCACATTGAGGATTACTGCCCATGAAGAGAACCACATTCCCTTTCTGAATAGTGACAGGCCTGGCCCGGAGACCTGCTGAAGTGTGGTGTCCTGAAGTGTGCTCTCCATGGGTCCATCGGTGGGACTCCTGTTCTCCCAGAGATCTCAGGGACATAATAGATCTCCTGTGACAGGGGCATACACTATTACCTGTGGCATCTGGAAAGTGGTGCCCTCTCAATTGCCCAGATCGACTAATGAATGTCATTGGGTAGCACGGTGTGAGCATGGAATTAAGACTGTGTCTGGAGACCTGATTGTCTAGATTGGAGCCCCAGAAATCTTGCACGCATCTAACATGTGTGGTTCCTGTACTGCTGGGGCCTTGACACTCATAAGCGTCTAGTTGGTGGTGAGTAGATTCACCAGTTGTGAGACCCCGCCAGGTCCCTTTTGCTAATCGTCTCACATCTCTCTCGTGCGGCCACCAACTGCATGCTCATTGTGGGATTGTCCGATTCATAGGGTGCGCCCCTCGAAAGTGGTGG
The DNA here is from genome assembly GCF_964263255.1 of Lissotriton vulgaris. NCBI lineage: Eukaryota > Metazoa > Chordata > Amphibia > Caudata > Salamandridae > Lissotriton > Lissotriton vulgaris. Next base: position 1,509,482,560 of record NC_141685.1, on the reverse strand, counting down.
TGTACCCGTATTAGTGCTTCATTGCACCTCATCTGGCTCTGCTGAACTTGTGCCTGTCAGTGTGACCAGTCTGGTCTGGTGCAACCAGTATCATCATGCACTGGACGTTGTGCCTCCTTTCCAGGGAGGTACAGGATTTGTAAATCTTCATTGAGTGTGACTGGAACTGCCTGGTACAATCCGGCTCAACATCAGCAGTCAATGTACCTCATTTCCTGGCTTCTAATCCAGTTGTGCAGAATAGTAGTCCAAGGTCTGATTAATTCACTCTTAGGTCTGATCCATTTGCGCTTAGACTACAGGAACTCCCTTTACCTAGGCAGTCTCAAATATGTAACCAACCGTCTGCAGGTAATACAGAACACAACAGAAAGTATGCGTTTTAATATACCTAAGTTCACATCAACAGCCCCTGCTTTGGCTGTACCTCTTTGGGTGCCAATCCCAAAGAGAATACAGTTTAAGGTGACAGAGCGCGGAGGTAACATTCTTGGCTGAATGCCGCGCTCTGCCACTTCTGAAACGCAGGCCTACACCATATTTTCAACAATATGGTGCAGCCCTGCATTTTTCCCTGTGCTGGAGCTAATTTCTGCTGCCTAGCACAAATGCAGGACCTTTGTTCCAAATTGCAAGGGTGCCTGTGTTGTGAGGAATGATTGTTTATGTACAGGAAGGGGTGCCTTCCTGCAGATAAACAATCTTAAATGGAGAATAGTAGCTTCTATGTAGGCAGCTTTGTGCAGTACACATATAAGTTGCAACTCGTCATTTTTAAAATGATTGTTTATGTGCAGGAAGGGACACTTTCCTGCACAATGCAGCACACATAAAAACGGAAAAAAACAAGGAGAAATAAAGCATTTATCCTCGTCGCGCCCTGTTAAGACCACAATTTCACTGGTCTTAATTTTGGTGCTGCCCCATATTTACGCAACTCTTTTAAATATGGGCCAGCATTAAACTCAATGGGTATAGCGGCAGAATGCCCACCACAGCACCCATTGCCCACCCCTATCATGCTAAGTATAGCGTGAAAGGGAGCTTTATTTACAAGGCAGCGTTAAACCAAGTTAAGTGGCTTAACGCTGCCTTGTAAATAAAGCATAGCCCGTATTACCACCATTACGTCAAAAAAAATGACGTTCTGGTGGTGATAGGGACTTGTAAATATGCCCTGCCCCTAAGTCTCTTTGCCTACTACACGAGCAGTACACAGAAAGGGACCCGCCCTTTCAACATCTGATCGCTCCCTACATCCCCAAACGAACATTATGTTCCAAGGGACGGAACCTTCTCCTTTTTCCCAAGATCAAGAAGGTAAGAGGTGGCAGAAGCTCCTTTACATTTCTAGTTCCCAACTTTGAAACAAGCTTCCTATTCATATTAGGCAGGAAAAATCTGAAATGACTTTCAGGAAGCTTTTGGAAACTCACCTTTTTCAGGGAGGTATTTATATTTTCAACCAGAGCTGAGTCATTACCAGCACTGGAAGTCCTGTTGATTAGCCATGTTATATATAAATGCCAGAAAATAGAATTTCCAGGAAGGTACCAAATTTGCAACTCTTCATGTTTAAGACCTGAAGTGTTTTGTGCGGCCCATACCAACACCCACCAGACGCTGTGCCCGGATTGCCTGGGCATGACCCTGGTCATCGTATATGGCTTTGGGGTGCCTCCTCCTACAGAGAGGCTCCCCTATGTTACTCCCCATTCATTGGTTGTTCCCTTTTGACCCTCATCACATTGGACCAACCGCCCTCCACACCTGAAAATGTCTTGGCAATAGGTAGTGTCAAGAGAGCTTGACTGGATTCGAGGAACGTTTCTGAGACAGTTAGCAAGTGGGCCAAGAGTACGCCCAGGGGGTAAACTTCAACTCGCTAGTGGGGTCTGCAGAATTTTGGCACTCCACGGAGAAGTGCAGTTTTCCTGAATTCCACCTAACAGGCACAAAGCAGAGGTATTTTTCAGTTCACCTGCTCAAGATTTTTTTTGGCACTCAGTTGAGAGAGCCTCAATACTCTGACTGCTAGCGAGTGTGCATAAAACTTTGTGCCCGATTGCGCGGTTTCTGGCTGCAACAGCGCCAATCTAGTGCTGACCACGGTCACAAACGTACACCCACGACTAGCTTTTGTGCTCGAGAAGCATCTAAAGAGCTTTTTTGAGTGGATTTCTTTCTCCATCGGACCGTTGGAATTGTTTTATTGTGCAAGAAGCTTTTTTATTCAAGACCTTTTTTTTCCAACAGGAAGGGAGTGCCCCAGACACTCCAGCTTGCTGTTCCTGCCCAGCACGCTGCTCCCAGTGCTTTATCCATCTCCTGGTAATTTTTCATTTCAATTTGCTGTCTATAGGCCTGAATGTATTCTCTTGGTTCCCTAAGGCTCCTTGCTCGCTGTTGTTGTATGGCCATGTGGTTGCCATTTTGCGCATCCAGCCTGTGTGCCTTTGCCATAGGCTTGCATGTGTTCCTTGTTCTCACATATCTCCTTAGTCGCTGCTGTTTGGCCATGTGTCTGGCTACCATTTTGTGCATCCAGCCAGTGTAGCATTGCCATAGACTTGCATGTGTTCTTAGTTCCCACATGCCTCCTTGCTCGCTGCTGTTTGGCCATGTGGCTGGCAGCCATTGGGTACATCGAGCCAGTGTTTCTTTGCCATAGGCTTGCATGTGTTCTTTTTTCCCCATTACTCCTTGCTTGCTGCTGTTTTATTTACTTGCATGGATGGATGTGATATCAATTTAATAATATGCTCCAGGATCAGAATAGGTTTCTTCTCATCCTCCCATATAATCATCGACAATTTTGATTATTTTTAATTTGATATTTTTAATGTTTGTAATTTTTTGAATATTGTTTATAAAATGTAAAAAAAAGTGTTGTATTGTATCTGTTCTTAATTTTTAGATTTATTAAAACAAATTTACATTTTTTTCCCCATTTTGCCTCAGTTGATCCATCCATCAATCCATTCATCGTAGGGGCAGTGTCAAGCAACATCATTCAGTTATTTTAGGTATAATCCCATTTGCTTCTGGACACCCTGGCTGTGGTGCACTGCACTGCAGACACATCATCATTATTCATTTTTTTAATGATTATTCGAATTCCCCCTGGACCATATTGCCTGGCATAGGCCCACACTAACCTATATTTTTTAAAAGAGTATTATTTCATTTACACATGCAAGTTGGTTAAGTGCCACAGGTGTCTCCTTTAGAATATATGGATATAAAGGAAAGAGTTCTATCTGCATGTGGTGTGTTATCCTGATGGGAAAAATAAATTGTATAGTATGGTTTGACTTTAAAGTGATTATATTGCCTAAGTAACAAACCACACTAATGTTGCCTTTGTCTGTTATAAAACTGCAACAATGCCCTGTTTCACTGAATGTTTTTCTTGCTTGTTTGCTTTTAGGTGCAAAAAAGAAGAAAAAACATCACCCGCAGTACTTCCAAACATAAGGCCTGTACATTGACGCCACACGTCAGTTCTCCAATCTCTTCAGCTTGTGCAGCTTAGTGCCACTGCCAATGGAGAGGTTTAAGATGACCCCAAAGAAAGTTGCTACAAAGAAAGGGGTCAGTGAGAAGAATCAGCTGTCCACCAGTGGTGTGTCAGCACAAACCCTTTTCAAACAACGTCATGTGCTATTGCACTGGCCTCCAGAGAGCAAGATGGCAGCAGCACTCTCTCATCAACAGCACCCCCACCAACCTAAGCCAAAGACCATGTATGTCAGTGTGGCAGCCACTGCAATCATGGTGACGAGCAGTGACATTGAATTGTATTTGTTCCTTTCACAAAGTAGTACCCAATCTTTTCAGGAAACAGAGAAAAGTGGACAGCAGTTGCTGCCAGCAATAGTACATCTTACTGATTTGGAGCAGAACTGGAGGTCAAGCATCCTGCCCAGCAAGAACCTCCTCTTTTAGGATCATTGGCTCCCAGACCTCCAGCAAGGAAAAGGAAGGGTACTACTCCACCATCTTCTTCAAGCACCACTACTGATGATGATGATAGGGAAGCAGCGTGGCCCCGCCCACAGTCCAAGAGATGCAAGGAGAGGCAAGGGAAAAGAAAAGTTCCTGAAAGCCCTAGAATTATGGAAGGGAATGATGAGGAGGATGATGATGGCGACATGCTAGTCATTGTGGAAGGTGTCACAGAGAAGTCTGACATTGCTATTCCTCAGTGCTGCAATGCCCTATGGGTCCCCGGAAAAGTCACTTTAGCGGAGATAATTTTATTTTGCCATTTGATGAGTGTGAGAATGTGTCCCTCGTGGGGTTCATGAGAAGTGAGTATGGACTAACTATTAAAACTGGCTAGGGGATATCCCAAACATGTACATATGCTGATTACCCTGTCAGAGTAAAAAACCCATAGGTTAGTGTTACTAGTGGGGTAATAAAGGCCCCTAGTAACTGAAAAAGAAAAAGGTCGGCATGTTTTGTGCCTAAAATTGGTGAAGTTGATCTCTGGTGCTTCATCAGGACCATAAAGACTAAACGTTGTTGCCAAGTCAACCCCAATCGTAATTTTTGATTGCGCTATTCCCCTTTCATTTTTTAGGCTGACACATTCTCGTGATAGTTATCACCATTGGTTTGACCTAGAAAGCTGAAAGGGAGAGAGAGAGAGAGACATACACAGTACATAGACAACATAGAATATTAAAATATTAGATGATGTCCAACTGTAGGTATGTAGGTGGTGAACAGACATCAAATGCAGACTCAATGGTCATACATGAGAGTACGAAAAACATGTAATATCACAGACAGGCACCATCATTAATTTCAAGGTCATCGCGCCTGTCACGTTTTCCATAAGCATTTTGTGTAGTGCATTGGTGACATTTTTTAAGTCATATACCCCTTAATTTGTTAGTATCACATATGTTTCATAACGTCAATAAGTGGTAGTATGACATTGAACATGCATGAGTATTGAGTGATAGGTAATTACACATTCTTACCTTATTATTCTAGACAACAGGCTTCATAGGCTATTGCATGGTGAAACGCACCATTGCGGGCTTTTAGTATCAATTAGAAAGGGGGAAGAGAGAAAGAAAGGCATGTATTAAAAGCTGCGCTGGTGGCCGGCATGAGCCGCAATCCTATTATTAACACCTCCAATGGGAGAATCATACTACTTATGGTTTTGCTGGGTGCACGTCTTGCTGCACCTATCCTCGACCATGCATGCCTGAATGGTGGCCGCACAGTTGAATGGCGTCCCTCAAGTAGGATTCCTCCTGTTTTACAATCTGCAGGCCTTCTCGTTTTCTCCACAAGCAAAAGCCGAAAGCTGAGTAAAAAACTCATGCTTACCTACCAGACCAGTCTAGACAGGCACAAAAGAGTGATGAACATTCCAGAGGAGAATGCAGATGCACCACCTACCTTTGCAATACGGTATTATTTGTCTTTTACAAATCATATTTTTAGAACTGGGTGGGTTCACTCCTCAATAATTAGATTTTTTTAGACCTAGTAGACATCGTTTAGATATTTGATAATTTGGGTCTCTGGATCAGAAGGACTGTTTGCACTGCATTTAACTGTACTGTGTCATACTCATTACTTCGTTTCCTCACACAACAGATTGATAATGTGCTGCTCATCACCCAGATAAATATTGTCCTTGTGTAGTTTTTGTCTTTGTCACACCTTTCCTCAAATCCCCTTTCCCAACCAATCATCCAATCATCAAACCGTTAACCCTCTTCCCTTGGGCAGTGTGATTTATTGAGGTGTGACTTAATTTATACCATAAATAAATCACACACCTGGTGGAGCGGATGTGTTAAAAGCCACACTAACTCACTGCAGGATCTTCTATTACCTAAGCAATAGACCATACTGGCCCCATTTACCCACTAAGCATAATAGTTATACATATTTCAAATATAGCAGAACATCAGTCGACAGCATCATCATTCTGGCCTTGTGTTGTTTAAATGCTTAAGCTTATCCATTTTTCATGACTCAAGGATTTCTTAACTTTAGTTTTAATTAAATACTAGCTCTCCAAAGCTCAGAAGAAGTTACTATAATGTTATTTTATAACCAGCAGTTATTCTTAGTTGTATCATGTAGTAGTAATTTTTTGTAAAGCTACAATGTAATGTATAACCCTCTAAATCAGTGGGTTTTCTCCATTTAGTTGCCACAATGGTTTATCTTTCTGATTAATACTACAATTGGAGATCACCTGGGTGGAAGTGGAACTTAGCTTATGAAGTTGTGATACCTTCCCTGTTATTGCTTAACTCTAACTAACTAACCGGTATAAACTTTTATAATCAGATTTTGTTTTAAAAAACAGCAAAGGCAGCAGTGCAAAGTAAAAGTCAAACACAAATAAACTACTTCAAGCATTAATAGTGAAGAAATAAAATGTTCCACTTTATTTTATAATAACAATAACACCCCTCTCTACCCACAACAGGCCCACCCCTCTACCCCAACAAATTGACCCATCCCCAACCACTGCCCAGGCAAAAGATAAAGAGAAAAAAAACACCTAGTCCCGATTCTGTTCCCACCCTCTCCACCCACAACAAGTCCCTACCACCAAAACAAAAAATTAAAAAGAAGGGTAAAAGAGTGCAATGACCATTTGGGCATGGAGCTGGTCCAGCCTCTGCACAATCCTGCCCAACCGACTTTCCACTCACCTTTCTATGAGGTCCAGCTGCTGCAGGATTGTCGGCAGTAATGTACTCTCAGTGTCAGAGCTGGAGGGGGCAGCAGTTCAAGTCAGGGCCTCTGACAGCTGGAGATGGTTCAGCTGATGGAATGGCGAGGCTGGAGCATATGTGTGACTGGCTGCACTTGGCCGCCACAGCTCAGAGGCAGCTGTTTCAGACTCTTCTTCTTCATCCGCCTGGGCCACTAGCCACTGATATTTCAGGTGATAGTCTCCAGCAACTGCTGCTGCAGCTGGGACACTATCTCCAGCCTGCTGGGTGCTACAGGTGTATCTGTAGTAGTAGCTCCATCAAGAACAACAAATAGAAAAAAGACAAATCATAAACATTGCTCTGTGCCAGCACTTGTTTAAAACTAAGTAGTGGGTGACATAATAGAAGTACCTTGGTTGCCCCCTAGGGCCATTGGAATTTGATGTTTCTATGATTAGGAAAGTCACAGGGCCAATTTTATTTTTTATCCAAACATGCCTCACATAAAAAACACTGACTATATGGCAGAAAAGAATTAGGGCAGAATAACACCAGCTTAAAAACAGTGATTGGATATTTTTCCGTTCAACTGCTTTTCTAGCACCCAAACACACACTTTGAGTGGACAAATTTAAATAAATTACCTCTCATTAATGAGTAAGGCATTATGCACTATGGAGTGCAATTTGTTGTGCTGAATTAATGGAGGCATGCTAGACAGCGCTTTGGGTACTTTGCTACTGTCTGCAGCTGCTGCAGCTGTAGTTGAACACTATCCATCTTTAATTCCAATGGCCCTGCTCTTCTCCAAATGCCTTTCACTTTCTACCCTGTATTTTCCCTTGGTCATTTTGAGAGCTATAGTAAAACAAAAAATATTATAAAAACTAGTTTTCACCCTTTGATTTATGTTCATTCAGCATGATAGACATTAGTGCATGGTAGACATTAGTGCCAAGACGCCTTTGGCATTCGTGCGTTCTAAAAAAACCTGGCAATATCAATACCCTGACTCCAAAGAGGCAGATAAATAAGATTGTATTGTATTGTATTTGCAGACTTATAAAGCGCACTGTAACCCTACGGGCATCCTGGCGCTGCGGTACATATACTCTATCACCATGCTTCTGGGCTAACAGGTGGCTAGGCTAAGCCTGTGCTCTAGGGAAAAACCAGGTTTTAATTTTCCCCTGAACCTCAGCAGATCCTGCATGTGTCTTAGCTCAACTAGCAGACTATTCCAAAGGCGTGCTACTGCATAGCTAAAAGCTCTTCCGCCTGATTTAACTTTCTTAATATTGGGTATATTCACCAGATTAGTCGTGGAGGACCGAAGTCTATGGGTGGGGTAATTACAGTTAAACTTAGACTGCAACGGTATCAGTCCCATCCCATGCAGTGCCTTGAAGACAATGCACAGTGATTTAAATTGTATCCTCTGGAGTACCGGAAGCCAGTGTAGCTCCGCCCACGCCAGGGATGTGGATGTCCGTCGTGGTCTAGATAGGGCCAGCTTAGCCGCCACCCTCTGAATTCTCTGGAGTCTCCCAATCAGATACCTAAGGGTTTACAGCAGTAGAGCATTCTCATAGTCAAATCAACTCAGAATGACCCTCCTTACAACATGTGCTCATACCTGATATGGGAGTAGTGAAGAATCTTTCAGAGAACCTTAATGAGTGAAAAGCTACTTCCCACAATTTTATTGACCTGGGTTTCAAGGTTCAGCTTGTCATTAAAACTGCCAAGATTGCGTATCATCATGACGGGTAGCAAGGGTGTCTCTGTGGGAATGGGCCAGAGTCCCTAAGGGAGATCCCAGGGACTTTACCTGCTGCACAGCAGAGTATCTCCGTTTTTTTGCAGTTAAATTGCAATGAGTTGTTTTTCAACCTGTGCACCATTTGTTGTATACAAGCATGACATTTTTCCAGCGAGACCGCTGGGTCTCCCTCCAATGATAAAATAAGCTGTGTGTCGTCAGCGTAGTTTACCAAGCTGACCCCGTATGACTTAATAATCGCGATCAGGGGGCTCATATAGGAGTTAAACAGTATTGGGCTGATTGCCGAGCCCTGAGGGACCCCATGTCCAATCTCAGCAAAATCCGAACGATAAGGGGAGCGCCACCGCCTGTCGTCTAGTTGTCAGATAAGATCGAAACCAATCCAGTTCTACACCTCCCCCCCTACTGTTTTCAGCCTGGCCATGAGAACTGTGTGGTTGACCGTATCGAATACGGCAGACAGGTCTAGTAAAATCAATATAGCTGATTGTCCCCTGTCTGCCAGAATTCGAAAATCTTCCAAGACGGTCACCAGAGCTGTCTCTGTCCCATGGCCTGGGCGAAACCCAAACTGCACATCCTCCAACTTGTTGCTACACTCCAAGAACTGGGAGAGTGTCCTGCTAACCAAAAGTTCTGTGATTTTTGCTGGGTAAGGGAGGAATGATATAGGTCTATAATTCTTAGGGCATGCTGGACCAAGTGTGGGTTTTTTCAATAGAGGTGTCATTATTGCTTGTTTCCAGCTCACCAGGACCTGTCCACTGCTCAATGATTGATTGCACAGCTGTCGAAGTATTGGAAGCATTTCACCTCCCAACTCCTTCCAAGTTTTGGATAGGAGGGGGCCCAAAGGAGAGCCAGAAGAAACTCCTGAGGCTATATAGATTGTATTTGGTAGGTTCTTCACAGAGAATCTCTTATGTCAAACTTGAAATCAAATCAGGCCCTTAGTCCCACTGTACTCACTGGATTGCTCACTACCACAAATTATTTCCAACAATTTAATTTGCTAGACTGTAAGGAAAGAAAACTTGACTTACTCTACTGCAGGGTAAGGTAGAGGGAATAGGTGGGTAGGTAGAACATTTGCTATAGAATAGAGGGGTGTAACTGATCATGGATTTGTCATGTGCCTATGCTTTGGCTTCTTCAGTCACTGTAATAGACATGAGTCTAAAGGGAAAAATTGGAACATGCGTAAAATAAATCTGTTATGTGAAACCTTGAAATATATTTTGGAATCACTTCACATTGCCATAAAAATGTAGCACATGCCAAGAATGGATTTTTCATTTTTTTGGTAGGTTGGTATGGAAGAACTTAGGGAAGAATAAAGGTGTGAATTACTGATAGGCGAGTGAGTGGGTGACAGAAAATGAATCTTGTGTGTTTGGTTTGCAATGCATTGAAAACTTTGTAAATGCCACATTAACTGAAGCAGATGCACACTGCACAACCAACACTGCAGTCATGAATTGAAGCATGCTGCATTTGTGGCAAAATGCCATGGGCAGTGTAGAGGGCCATGAATGATGATGGGTGGGACACATAACTGCCTCGCTTATCAAATACAGTGAATCAAGGGAATACAAAAAACAAAAATGTAAATACCCCCACTTTGAACCACAGCTTTGATAATCATAAAATAAAGGAAGCAAAGTGATGAGCAGCATGCCCCTCTCCAAAAAGAGCTCCCTTGTTTATTCATCCAAGCAATTATTCAATCATCCTTTCATTTTTCCGACTTTATTCACCCCAGCCACCATGACTAAAGCTTTACTTTCACTCATCCAGTCTTTCACCAAAATTTACAATCCATTATCCATCCATTTAGTACCATCCACCCTTTCTTTCAATCATCCTTTCACCCATCCATCCATACATCCCAATACTCACCAATGCATCCTTCTACCCACCCACGCAGCCTTTCGTTTCACACATACACCATTTCACCCATTCTTTCTTTTACTCTTCCGTGTTTTCCCATTTCCATCAAGCCAAATTTTAAAGCATACATTATGTGAGCTTTTTCTGAGCTGCAGATAGAAGAGGCCATAACTCAACCACTGCTGCAACTAGTAAAGTGGGCGGTTCACAATCCTGAGTGAGTCACGACGATGCAATTGTAGCTATTGAGTATTATAGTATTTGCCAATAATCAAGCAATGTGATTTACCGCTGCCTATTCCTGCCGCTGTTTCTTCCCCTCCAACCGAATCTCCTCCTTCTTTAGTGGCTGGCTGTGTGGCTAGAAAACAATTATTAGACTTTTTAGATGCCAGATACGCCTCCCCTTAATTTTTTCATTAAAAAATTACAACCGCAATACATCACTATAGTTTGGTTAGCACTGTAGTATATTCTATCAAAAATATCACTCTGTGAATTTGGTTGGTTCACAATGTTAGAAACGCCAAATCGTAAAGCCAATCCAAAAAGTTTTGTAATGGAGGGGCAGCCTATGATGATGACTCCGAGTCACTGAAGGGCAATTAAGGGGTAGAATAATAATGGTCAATGAAAAACAGTTGGTGTTAGTTGGTAAATGCAATGAGACCTCAAACTTCACAGTCATGCTGCGCTGTCATTGGAACTGCTGGTATACTGTATAAATGAATTACACAGCAGCACATTAGGGGTAGGGGTGGTCCCTGACCATGGACACTCTCTTGTAAACTGTTAGAGCATGAATAAGGAGAAGAAAACCTTCTCAACAAACATGCATGGTGAATAGTATTTATAATAATCTTCAAAGTAGACAGTAGAGTACCAAAAATCTGTTTTAGTCTTACAGTAACACAAGATATATAGGGAAGAGGGAAAGATTAACACCAAAGCAGAAGAAAGCTACAGACTAGTAAAACTGGAAAAAGTCAGTTAACACAAAATAAACATGAAATAAGGAAAACAAAAACCATACTAATCCTAAAACTCCAATTCCAAACGTCCTTAACAAAACTATATCTAGAACTAATGCATTGCAATGAATGATCTTTGATTCTATTCTCATTTCTCAACCCCCCTGATGGACCATCTCGCTCTATCTTTTTTTCAATACATAGATGCACACTAGTACAACACATCACTATGAAATTGCTTGGGACTGCACAGCGACGGCTCGTGGAGGGAGTTACGGTGGGGCAGGAGGGCGGGGAGGGGGAGGGGCAGGGCGGAGGTTGCTAAAAACCGGCATATGGATAATTGCAGGTAAGTAAACAATTTAATTAATAAAACGAATTTCGTAGCTCGCACTGCATTGCATTTTGCGATGCAAGGCGCACTACGAAATTCGTTTTATTAATTAAATTGTTTACTTACCTGCAATTATCCATATGCCGGTTTTTAGCAACCTCCACCCTGCCCCTCCCCCTCCCCACCCTCCTGCCCCACCGTAACTCCGTCCACGAGCCGTCGCTGGGACTGCATAAGTTACATAAAGAAAGTCACAGACAACACTAAGTCACTGATATCACTAATTTACTATTGTGACAGGAAGACAGATGAGTATGCAATGACTACTTAAACAATCAGCCAAAGCGAGCGCTGATGAGTATGATTAGGTAGTGCCGAGCACCTGCCTAGCTCAAACTGGATCATACAATGATATTCTTACGGCAAACTAAAAGTAACTTACTTAGAGTGTGAGCAACATGCTATTCATAAAAATATTTTGCATTGTAGAACACAAACACAACAAACAACTAATACTCACAATGTCCAGAAGTCTCAATGCCTAGCAGGTTGAGCAGGTCATGTTCCCAGTGTAAGATATTCGCCCAGTGGTGTGTCAGATGCTGGGTGTTGTGTTGGACATGGCTGGTGCTCTACACACACCTGCATATTTTGTCCCAATGCAGGTAATAGTCCCACATGCTGCACCCTCCGCTGGGCCTACTGTCTGCTGCCAGCATGGGAAGGAGGTGGTGGCGAATGAAAAAAACAGTGCTGCCTCATCCATCTCACAAAAGAATGCCAGGGCTACACCCCTTGTCGGCGCCACGGTTTGCCAGGTAGGTGGCTGCTGCTGCTGGCTGTATGAGGGGGACTGGTGCCGCTGTTATCCTAGTTGCCCTGCTCTGCCATGGCGCTGGATGGGTTAAAGGAAAAAACAGAGCAGGAAGGAAGGAAGCAAGGATACAAGGACTAAATAAGGAAGTAAAGAGAAAAATAAGCAAAAATAGAAAAATGTACAAATAAAAATACACGGAACCAAAACATACACTAATACAATAAATAAAAGTGACGGTCGATTAATTAGGATTTCAGAGGATTAAAAAGGTTAAGGGCCTCATTATGACTCCTTGTTGGCATTGCTTCCAAATTAATCGGGTTAGGGGAGTCAGACCGACTGAGTACGATGATTCTGAACACCTTTCGTCGTCCTTCAATTGACTTCAAAGGGAGCATGTGTTCTGACCGACAACACAGGCTCCCATTGACAAACAGGGTGGTTGCGGAAAACCTTGCAACCTGTGGCGGGCACCCCATGGTGCTTGTCACACTGTGCATGATTGGAAAGTGATGATCCATGGCTACCCCCACGGGCCCCAACCAGAGGCCTCCGGGTGAAGGGGGCCTGCTGAGGGCCCCCAAAGTCAGTTTCCGACAGCGATCCATGTCAGACAGATCAATTTGGTATGGCTGTGAGAATCCGATATCATAATCGGTCAGTCAGAAATTCGACTCCGACCGACTTAGACTCTCTGAATGCAGGTCAGAACCGATTTGAATGACCGACTGGTTACCTTGTATCATAATTGGTCGGTCGGATATGTTTCTGAGTCGTTTGAAAACATGGGTTCCGACACGGGTTTGGACAACCTGAATGCCATTCGGAACCCTTTCTGACAGCATCGTAATTGGCCCTTTAGAATGGATTGAAAAAGAGGCCCAACATCATAAACAGTGTTGAAAACAAGATGGATGTGTCCATAAGGACGTACTTGGGTTCCGATTTTTTTAACTTTGTTCCTTCTCCAAAATTTCCCAAAATGGTTTGGGTGAGGTCTGTCAATTGATCTGTTGAAAAAATTGTACCACCCCTCATTGGCATTGTTGGTCTTTGCACCTCCCTCTTTGCAGGTCGAGTAACATTTCCGCCAGTCAATGGGACACCTTGGCTTCCTCCTGTGACCTGACCTGCTTAGATGGCCAATACATGTGTCTTCAAAGTTATTTAACAGAAGGGCCAGTTTTTCCTAATTTTGTGTAAAGTTATCAGATTCGTTATTGATGTGTAGAACACATCCACACACTTAGGAGGTACAAAGTACAACACTTTGGGCCCCATTACGATGACAGGCAGACTTTGTCCGCCCGCCACCGTAGTGGTAAATGGGACCGACCACCGGAGGTGCCGTGGTCCCGCCAAGCCCATTAGAATGCGACCCCCACCCTGACGGTCACATCCCGCATATTTAACATTGCAGCGCGCAGTACTGTAAGCAGCACCCACCGCAATGTGAAATATACATGTTGTGCATTGGCATGCACAACGTGACAGGTACCGTGCGGTGCCTGCCACCTTGTGTATGCCAACGAAGAGGGGTACCATAGGTACCCCCCAAGTACAGCCCCTACCCCTCCTCCCCCCCGGGGCCCATAACGGGCCCCCAAATCATTTTCCGCCAGCCTTTCCATGACGGCATCGCCGCCATGGAAAGGCCTTTCATAATGCACATGATATCGTGGATGGCGGTGCCTGCAAGGCAAGGCACCACCACCATAGTGTCTGACTTTTTTGCCCAGCTAGCAATCCGACCATCCGAAAAGCGGTGGGCCGTCCACCGCGGTGCCCCTCACAATACTAATATGGCGGGGTGACACCAGGGTATTTGGTGGGCGGATAACCACCGCCGGGCCGGCGGTGGCGATCTGCCCGTGATTATAATAAGCCCCTTCGTTTTTAAGTCAAACTGCAGCTTACTTTTTGAAATGTAATCCACAACTAAGGATGTTTTTGGAATCTTTCACCAATATGTTTGGGAAAAGTAAAACAAAAAACTTCTTTGAATTTGAGATATAGGGTACATTTTTAAAATAGTACTACCCATTGTCAATTCAAAGTCAATTATTATTGACCTAGGACTTTTAGTCAAGGTTTTGGATTTTATCACTTTTAAAACTCAGGATAACTTGATGATTGTTTGTCAGGGAGTAAGCTGTAAACTAATGGGAATGTGGTGGGACTTATGTTAGAATGAATAGTGTATATTTGGGTGAATGAATGGAGTGTGGATTTAAAAGTCCCATCCACCATTCAAATTTCACTCTTCTTAAGAGGTACCAGGTTATGGGTTGTCCTAAATATTAGTATTCTTTTGAGAGGGATTTTATTGTCAGGCAAAAGAAAAGGTTCATTAGTAAAATAAAAAGTTAATTCAGGGACGATGTTAATGTCAAAATAGGTTTGGGGTGTTACTCGCTGGGTATCATTCTTTTCAGATTGGGTTTTTTGGGCATACTACTAGCTACAGGCATGGGAATGTTTTGGGATACCTCCCTCAAAACTGAGTCACAGGGCTCATTGGAGGTAGATGCGGGCATTTTTATGTCCTGCACATTTTCATGCACTTCTATCTCCATTGCAGAGGCAGAGTGGTTATGCTCTTCGGTCCTTTCCACATGTTACCTAGAGCAACCGCTCTGCCTTTGTAATGGGATGAAAAATACTCCACACACCTCCAATGACTCCTGGGCTCAGCTAACCTCTCCTTACAGTAAAGATAACTACAATACTTTAGTAGCCTATTGCCTCTGCAGGATTTTATACAATTTGCTTCTCTGTTCGATTTCATTATTTTTTTTGTGTGTTTTGTTAAAAAATGTGTTTCATGTTATTTGTTTAATATCCTTCTGCAAAGATGAACCTTTTTTTCATCATTAGTTGTGTCACTGGTATTTTAGGGAAATTAACTGCTTTTATTTTTGCTAAATGTGAGAGAAAATTCAATTTCGAACTTTGTTACTTGTGAAAAGGTTGTTTGGAATTTTCTAAATGTATTGATTAATCTGAAAATTTGACCTTAGATGGATTTTCCTGTTTTGTAATAGCGTTTGTGTTAGAGATTTTCTTCTTCTCTTGGTTAGTGAAGCGCTTGGGCTGGTGGAATCACAAGTTTTGCTGGTTATCCATAAGATATTTTAACAGATAGGATCTTTTGGAGTTGGAAAAGTTTTAAACTGTGGAGCAATTTATTTTGAGCAATACCCCTGTTCAGGGAAAAGACATTGGCATGGTTAGTTTACACACTATATTTATGGTGAAACAAACTTTTACTATCAATAGAGAAAAAGAGACATGTTCTACTGTTATTGTTTATTGGCTGTTGAAAGAAAATTGTTAGATTTTCTTATTTTCAGTTTTTTAAATATACTATTTACCTGTATTTTGCTGCACTGGTTATTTATGTGCACTTCATTTTCTTATCACCTTTTTGATTTTCGAAAAATGTTTGAGATATTGTCAAGTCGGTATAGTAGAAAAATTTGTACGGAAATTGTATTGTAATATTTTTTTTGCCCCAGCCACTGTCCAGCACCTGCCCTGTGGTAAGTACCCGGCAGAGTAGAATAGTAATTTTGCTCCCCAGCCACTGTGTGCCATTAAAATAACACAGAGTGCAAGCTTTAGGCACAAGCGTTAGTGTGACACAAATCACTGCAAAGTGGCAGCAGAGAATTACTTTCCAAATCAAATGGTGTTTTGTACTGGAAATGTCCCATTTCAGAGCCCAAACGCACTTTGCACTGCTTTGTCTCATTGGGGCATTCCTTGGGGGAAGATCAGGTGAAAACAACCTTAGGTTTTGACATAAACCCAAAACTAAACAGATAGCCTGACTGGAATGTACATCAAAACTAATGCCTACTGGAAGTTGGTGTAAACTATCGGGAGTATATTGATTTCTCCCAGAAACCTAAGCACTGCTTCTGTGCTGCAGTGTCAGACCTTCCGCTGTTGTCTATGCATAGGTCTTTGAACGAAAACGGTATGCTTCTAGTACAACTCCTATGCAAGGCAGTTACCACATACAATGCGTGGATTATTTAAGAATTTGTCTAGGCATAGAGGTTTGTACTGCAAGTGTATGCTTCTAGTCCAAATCCTATGGGAGACAGCAAGCCCACACTCGTATCATTGTTCAAAGGTTGTGCCTTGTGCTAGGTAGCCTTTTTGTGCAGCAGCGCAGAGGCTGAGTAGTAGGAAGCCATTTTTTTAAAGTATGGCTGTGCAATGCTTTCTTCCTGTCTTGCAATGCAGCACAGCAAATTTGGTGGATGCACTTTGCTAAAAATAATACATTTTCTCTATAGGTGTTTTCCTTTTGAGAGAACAGCTAAAACACTTCTTTCGAACAACTCCTTTGGTCGACCTCACTGAAAATATACAAATATACATGGATTTGACATTCTAATGCTGATTGCAATTTTGCTCTTACTAGTTACTTCCACTTGTGTGTCCCTGCTCCACGCCTATGTTGCTCTCAATCTCCAAATTTCTCATTACATTGCTCTTATGTCCTTAACTCCTTATAAACATATCTATCAATCTCTAGCCTAAAAATGTGAGTGAAGCCAGGCATTTAAGAGTGTGATCTCATTGAGGTCAATCGGGAATCAACACTTTTGATGGGAAATGAAAGTTAGAAAAGTGGGTGAATCCGTTAAAGTCTATGGAGGCACATGTTTTTTTTCTCAGGCAGATGAATAGCAGTTAAAAACATGAGACTCCTGCTAAATTCAGGTGTGTTGGTAGGTACATATGTGTACACTTTGGATGCACCAAAGCAGTCTTCGTCGCACTGTGTCATAATCTGCCTGCACACCCTCAAGGGGCCTTTAAGAATTTAGGAATGAAGATAATTTCAAACAGGTACTGGCAAACTCAGGAGCAGGTACAAGTAGTATTAGACACCAACACATGCAGTCTTGGGCATACAGAGGAACAGACAATATATCACAGCAAAGCAAGAGCAGGTGCAAGGAACTGATGCAACAGCGTAGAGGAGCACCCTTATGCAACAGCGGACATAAGTGGGGGATAGTCAATCACAGAGATTGAATGATACATCAGTAAGTACATGCAAGAATATCCACAAATGCAATCAAATATAGGTGATTGTAAGACACAATGACATAGAGGAGGGGGGACATGCAGGATCCAGAAATGGCAGAATCAGACACAGTTACATACAGGATCAGCCAAAGGAAGAATTTGTTAGCCACCTAAAGAGATTAGCGTAGATATCAATAAAAATATTCACATAAATATTGTGGGCACAAACATTGTGCAAAAATAGCATGATGTCAAACAGTATAGAAGGCAAGAATATCCTTTTTAGGTATTTATGTATTTTTTTACTATTGTTGTAAATAATAGTGTCTTTAATTATTTGTCTGTATTTTATTAGTTTTCGTTTTGTATACTATTATGTTGATGATGTGTGCATATAGTGTGTTTACTTTATTTATTTATTTATTTATTTATTGGGGGTTGTTGGGTTGGAAGGGAAAAGGATGGATACAATTTTTATTTATTTATTTATTTTGTATTGGTTATATTTTTAATATGTTGATTTGATTCTTAATTATGTAAATACTTTTTATTTGCAAATTAATAGCTAATTGTAAATAGAATGGTAATTATGCTTTGTACTTTTAAATGGGTTTGTTAGATTATTGATGTTGTAAATATATAATTGAATGCAATAATTTGTATATTATATGGTTGTAATTGTTTATTGTTAATGTGTATTCTTAATTTTTTAAAGTATTATTTTAATTCTTTTCTGTTGGATTTTTAGGGTATTCATTTGGGGAGTGTTTTAAAATATATCTTTAGTAATGTTGTTACTTAGAAATGAAATATTTGTATGTTTTAATACTCCTAATTGTTAATATAATTTGTAGCTTGTAAAAACTTTTATACATTTTACAATCTAAAACTAGGTTTTTATATGTTTGCTAACATATAAATTACGTTAATATTTTTGTATTTTTTTAATAGGGGGGATAGTAAATGTAAGCTTTCCAATATCCAGCATTTTACCTGCTTTTACATACATTGCAGTGGGAATAGTAAATCCAACCCCTCCCAAGTCTACACATTCCCTACTGTTGCTCACGTTGGAGTGTGAATAGTATATCTGACCCCTCCAAAGTCCTAAACTTTCTCTTCCGATGCTGATTTTGGACTTAGAATTCTGGATCTGAAACCTCCAAAACCAGCACTTTCCCTACTGCTTAAGTTAATAGATCTGAACATTTCAAAGTCCAACAATGTTCCTACTGTGACTGTCTTTGGGGCAGGAATAGTACATTTGACCCATGCAAGTTTATTAATTATGTTAATTTTTTTCTTTTCAAGTTTTTTATAATTGCTTTTTTGTGATTTCGTTTTAAGTTATTTCAATATTTATGTTTCTATTTTGAAGTAATACTTTTTATGTGACCATTTTATTATATATTTATATAATATTAATGTCAAAGGTATAGAAGAATATTTATATTTTTATATTATTTCTTACATTTATTAGAAAGTATATATTTGCATTTTGTTTGGAGTTAGAAAATGGCATTTTATCCTTTTAAATTCATATATGTCTTTTTTATGTCATTTTAAAGTAAATATATTTTGTAAAGTTAATATGCTGTTTAATGTTAAGATTTGACATACTTATCAATTTTGTGACAATATTTTGGTCTTATACATTTTTGTTATTAATATTTTGCATTTTATAGTCAACATCTGTAAAGTTTATATTTTTCTCCTCGATAGTTTTGGGCAATGTATTTGTATTTTGATATTTTCAGCTCAAATATTTTGTCACACCACTATTGACACATACAATAAAAAATGCAATTAAATATGGCGTAAGTACAATGTAGGTGCATCTGAAATGCCAGGACAGGTCCACTCTGGAATGTCAATAGGCAAATCCTGATTGAGTTTAGCCATATGGGCCTTGTCAGGGAGATGTAGCTTGACTTATGTAGGACAGTGTGCACGGGAACTATTTCTGGGCATACACATAGCACCTAGTGTGCCACAATGAAGAAAAAAATGTTTATTAGGGGAAGCTAGAATTAATGCCAGTCACTTTGTTGTTTGTTGCAGTGGACTCATTTGCCTAGATGTGGGTATTGTGCTTGATCTGCTACAGGTATCAAGATATACTTCACTGAAGAGGTCTAAGTAGGCCTAAACTGTTCTTGGATTTCTTGTGTTCCTTCCTGAAGGGAAGGTGGTCTGGCATTTTGGGCACGGGTGTTCTTATTGGAGTATGAGCAAGACTAGTTTGCATATGACTGGTCTGTTTAGAGTGCCTCACAAAAAGGAATACCAATAGCCTATTTACTTTTTGTAAAGAAGAAATCTTCAGTCATTACTCGGCCACCAGTAACTTAAACAAATGCTTATTTTATAAGCTGTAGTTATTCATGACATTCATTTTTATAATATTTGAAACCTAATTAATCCATACATCCAACACTATTACTTCTTCCAAGAATATACTAAAAACACAAGATTTCATCATACATTTTTCATCAAGCACAAAATAAAATGAAACGAAATAAAGCAAGCCCCAAACAAATTTCACATCCATACAAAACATGCACAGTCACACATTCTCAAAACATTCTTCCCTCCTTCCCGGATGTCTTCTTAGAAACACAGACCCCTCTTTAGTCTTTCATCACTGTGTCTTAGCCAGAGGGCTAAATAAATGGTCAATGCATGTTTTGGTGACCTATGTAGCTCGTAACCACCTTCTTCAGGACCTCTCTTCCAATGTCCTTTTTCATTTAGAATTATATATAGAGTTTGTTCTAAATAATTATTTGTTTTCTTTTTATTAAACAGGTGGATAATTATATGGTCCAACAAATTACTTTATCTTATTAGTAACCAAAGATTTCACCAGACTGCTCCCATTGCACTTATCATCATAAGTCAAAACCATGTGATAAGACAGACAGTCACCAGAGACACCTGTATGTTAAATATCCAACCATAAGTCACCTAAGAAAAGATTATCCTCTTCATGTCTTATCCCATTCACATTAAAGTGGCCCAGATTTACCTCACATGCTATTCCAACACACAGAACTTACAGGTTGTCAAAAACTATAATCCCTGTACCAAACATGCATTAGCAACTGTTCATAATCTTCAAACTGTGTCAATGGTGCTCACACTTCTCCCATCCATTGGGTGTGAATAATCCCTTATATGTTAGAAAATCCTCTGATACGTAGGAAAACCCATAAGAAACCTTAATTGAAGTCATATTGAAGAGATTTTTAACATTACTTCAGTCTTATCAAGGAAGGCCATTTTCCATATCAAAGGTTCATGGGGCACAAACTGCGTTCGCTCCCATCCTTTCCAGCTGCCACAATCAGAGATAAGTGATGGGTTTAGTTATTTATATGGCCGCCTAAAACTAAAAACATAACGTAACAAATTTGAAAAGTGAATACCTCTGTTACTCTCCATGGCTACTATAGTTCGAAATACCATATCGCCTCTGTCTCTCTACTTTTTAGGTTCTCTAAGGAATCTAGATTATTTTTAAACCAACGAAAATAACTTACCAAAAATGCAAAAAACAACAAAAAACACACTGTAAAAGTCAACATTAGGGTTCCTAGAGCTTAGAGATGGCTAAGATACAGTCAGAGCCCGCTAACTCAGAACAGCCAGGTCTTCAGCAATTCCCAAAAGGAGATCAGTGAGGTACAGCATCTAAAATTCTGCTGAAGGTTGTTCCAGAGCTTCGAGCCCTTGTAGGCAAAGTACCGACCTCCCATATGAGTCTCTTTGACTATCAGAATCGTACCCAAGGAAAGAGCACAGGATCATAATGCGTGAGTTGCTAGAGAGGGTCTTACCAGTCCATGGAGAAAGCGGGACCAGCTTCTGATCTAGCTCCGTGAACAAATCACAGGGCTTTTAATTGGGTCTGCTTCTCCACCTTAAGCCAGTGCAACTCCCTAAGGAGAAAGGAAGCAGATGCACGTTTTGGGAGTCCATGGAGTAGCCTGGCTGTCGAGTTTTAGACTACTTGCAGCCTTCTTACAGGGGGTTTATCTGCTCCCAAATTGAGGACTTTGTCATAATTCATTCTATACAGAATAATGCCCTAGATGACTGTCCTTTGGCCAGAGAAAGGAAGAATCCAAAGGATTTTCCGCAGCCATTTCAGGACACCAAAACAGGTGGCTGTCACCTGCCCAACCTGAGGCTTCATAGACAATTCATCATCCATCAGGAATCCAAGGTTCATCATCTTTTGGAGCGAAGCGGGAAGTGCACCCAAGTTTTGAGGCCAGTGCAATGGGCCCCATAGGGATGGGTTCTTTCCCAACACCGATACCTCAGTCTTTTCCCCGTTCAATTTCATAGAATTCAAATTCATCCGTGGGGAAACTCCAGCCAGATAAGAATTCAGGGTCTCAGAATTATGATCCTGCATGGAAGACAAAGAAGGTTTCGACCAGGCCAGCCAAAGACTGGACATAGATATTAAATAAGGCCGGACCGAAGGCTGCACCTTGAGGTTCCCCTGATGTAAGAGCATGTCGTGTGGATAAAGCATCTGCTGAGAAGAGCTGGAAAGTTGATCACTCAGGAAAGATGCCATCCAGGATAAAGCCGTACCTTGTAAACCTAAGGCAACCAGTCTCTCCAATAGTGCAGCATATGAAACAATGTTGAAAGCAGTGCTGAGGTCTAATAAAATCAGTGCTGACATCTTGTCATCATCCAGGTGCCACCTAAGATGTTTTGTGACTCGTAGAAGAACAGATTCCATACTGTGATCTGCTCTAAACCCTGACTGACACAAGTGTAGCAGGTTATGGGTCTCAAGAAAAACAGAAAGTTGTCTGTTAACGTGCTTTTCCAGGATTTTAGCCATAATGGGAAGCACAGGAATAGGTTGATAGTTGGACCAATTCAGAAGATCCAGGTTGTAAATGTAGTAGTACTTGTATAGCGCACAAATCGACCTATGAGGGTATCTCGGCGTTTGTACGCATACTGCTGTGGAACCCTTCCTGGTTTTTCCCTGTGAAGTGCCCACTCCTGGGCACCCCCAAGGTGAAGCCAGGCATCCTAGCGTTGTTGGGGTCGTTGTGGAGATTAAGCAAGCTATTGCCCAGAGTTGCAGAGTGGGACCCATGGTTAGAATAGGCACCGAGGCGAGAATGATCAGGTCCGCGGAAATTGAGCCCAAGACCCGCCAAGGCGGGAATTGAACGCTGGTCTCGGGCTAGACCTCTGCATCAGGGTCTGCCGCTCTAACCATTGAGCCACACTTCTTCAGGAGGGGCCGGACGATGACATTGTTTCAAGGTTGAGGAATGCACCTTACATGTAAAGAGGGATTAGGAAGGCACATCAGTGGCTTAAAAATATCAGGATCAAGAGTGTAAAGCTTAGCTGGGGGCAGAGTCTAGAGTGGGAGTTCGATTTTATAGACTGTATCGGCGATCTAATTAACGGCAGGTCCAGCATGTCCCAAGAGTTTATTTTCTGAGTAGCAGGGGTATTAGACGCATAGGTGGAAGTTATAGCTGAGAAGATGGAGGCCTCTGTGATCAAGGGCATCATGTTAAACCCAGCTGAGGCAAAACATGCTCTCCCCATTGTAGCGAGAGTTGAATCTCCTTCACCTTTTTAACAAACATGGGCCACTTCTTCGCACTGAGCCTGGCAAAGTATGGGGGAAGGAGCAACATTAAAGGGGTCAGATAGTTCCTGCACTATCCTAAACAGCGTTTGGGGTCCTTTTGGCAGAGGTAATTTGGTCTGCATAAAAGATGGCACAAGCAGTTCTATAATGCCCATGATCATTTTTCCGTGCATTTTTATATTTAAATTTTCGTCTTCATCATACTTGAGACTCTCGGCTCTCTCTAGACCCTTAAATATGGTTTTCTCCTCAAAGAACCTCAGTAAACTGTGGCAGGTCAGGTTAGTTGAAGGCAAGACCATTTCCAATGAGTCCTGCAGCCAGGCAGTAATTCTAAGTTGATCACACATGAACACATGGGCTAAGTTAGGCATTGTGTACTTCAGGTGGCAGTTGAGAATTGAGGTTTCCAGTCTCAACTAGGCTTTGGTCTTGAGTAGTGATCTGCCCTTCTCTCTACAAGGTGCCAGTTTGCTTAAAACAGTGAATCGTACCGCATGATGATCTGACCACAGCAGGAGCACCATAGTAGCAGTAGCAAGATTTTTTAAGTTAGAAAAAAACGGGTCCAGGAGTTGACCTGCTATGAGTTGGGATGGAACTAATAAATGTCAGGGTCAGGGCTCTAAGGTCCTTGATCAAAATCTGCACAACACCGCAGAGCTTTTCTTCTAGGTTAATATTCTTATACATTATTGGTTCCCTGTGCCTCAATATTACAGCCCACCATACTGTCACACAGATTGCTACTCTTACCTCCAAAGGGCCGTTTTTGTTAGTTACTTTAGCCCTCCAATCTTAGTTACACGAGTCATTGGGGGAATCCATGGTGCAGTATAAAAAGTATCCAATGCCAAATTAAATGAGAGCCAGGTTTGTGTGCATTTAGCATTAATTCCTAGATCATGTGTTAATCAAGTTGTGGGGCACTGCCATCTTAAGCTAATATTTTCTTCGCTCACACATACATGTCATTACTACCCATCCATATATATAAGTGAAAATATTATTCATCCTTGAATTGTATGACCTCTGCATAATGGATCACCACCATCTTTAATTTAATAGAGCTCCTGCTTCTATATATAAATATTACTAGTTATCTTATCAAATATTACCAATAAACCATCCATTCCTAAGGTACGTGATAATTAGGTCTCAAGATGTCACCATCTTTTTTTTTTTTTTTCCAAAACCTTTATTGCACTTTGCATATTACACAGCGGAATGCCTACAACCCTGCGGGCCGGCCGCTATTGTAAGATCGTTACTCACAGCGTAAGACAGCGAAAAGGTCAGTTAAGCAATAATCATAATAGTTGTTCATTGAAACATGCTGCGTAAGAAAAGTGCAGTACTAGCAAGTAAAACATTCGGAAAATGCGGTTTTGATGGTATTTTTCACTTTTTCTTTTTGAAAAACAACAAACTAGTAACATTAACCTGTTAGGAATGACATTACGGTCTGCTACAAAACAATGCAGTTCAAGCTGTAAGCGTCTTTTTGGAGGACAGTAAGTCGAGCCTCATTTCCTAGTACCTAAATTTGCCCATATTCAATACATTCCCCCTCACTGCCCGACCCACCCTGGTACTCACTGCAGGACATCCTCACGTATCTCTAACCCTCCACCCCACCTATTCTCAACCCTCATCACTTTCGTCGTCGGAATCTTCCTGGTCATCCTCGGGCAAGGGTTCACAAATATCCCCTCTATATTCATTCCATTTTAACCAAATCTTGTTCCATTTCCCCGGACAGGCTCGGCTGGAATATACTGCTCTCTCGGTCAACATTACTCTGTCCATGTTCAGGCACCATTGGGACTTAGTCGGCAGGTCTGCTGCCCCCCAGCGCTGTGCTATGTCGCGTTTCGCCACCATTACTCCCGCTGTGACCCAGAGTTGTTCATACCTGGACAGGTCAGTAGGTTCCCATATATTCAGTAAGCACCTCCTCGGGTCAGGCAGTAGGGATTGGTCTAGTGTTTGTGAGAGTGTGCGGAGTATTTGTCTCCAGTACTCCTGGATTTTGGGACAGTCCCATATGGTGTGGAAGAATGTGCCCTCCTCTCCGCACCCACGCAAACAGTAAGGATGGGGCGCCCGCTGTATGCGGTGTAGCACAGTCCTCGTGTAGTAAACCCTGTGGAGGATCTTAAATTGTACTAGTCTCATGCGTGCAGAGATGCCCACTTCCCTAGGGGACCCAAGTGCCGCATTCCATTCATGTTCATCCATATCGTGAATGTCCCCCTCCCATTTCTCCTTCAGGTGGAGTGTAGGATCTGGGGTATTATTAAGCAATTTACGATATGTGAGGGACGTCGCTTTTTCTAGCATACAATCAGTGAGGAGGCGGTCTTCCAGAGGAGAAGACTCCGGTAGTGGTGTGCCGGGTGGCAGGGCTGCGAGCAGTGCGTGGCGGATTTGAATGTATCTGTAAAGTTCCCTGTCACCGAAATCATATAGCTCTTTTAGTCGGGCAAAGGGGATTACCTCCTCCCTCTCCCACAGATCACCCACTGTGGTAATGCCAATCGTGTCCCATTGTGCGAACCCCTTGGTGTTTCTGAGATTGCCCAATGCTCGAGAGTCCCACAGCGGAGTCATCTTGGTTATCTTCCCCTTCCAACCCAGAGCTGCCGTTGCCGTGTGCCATATTTGAACTGTTAGTTTTGTGGGGCCCAGTAGTGCCCGCACCTTGCGGCGATCGTATAACGGACCTAACAAACTATTTGTGCCCAGTTGTGCCCTGTCTGAATGAAATGCCGGGTCAGTATGTGGCGCGTGGACCCACTGATTAATTGGCTTGAGATGCGCAGCCCAGTAATACAATTTCAGATTTGGTAGTGCGAGACCCCCGCTGTACCAGTCTCTGTGCAGCTTGGACTGTGCCACTCGTGCCGGGAGGTTGCCCCATAGAAGGTTGGACACCAGAGCCGCCACTTTCTGGAAGAACGTAGGGGGCACAGGATATGGTGAGTTCTCAAGGACATATAAAAAACGTGGTAATGCCATCATCTTGTAGAGTGCCGCCCTGCCCAGGAGCGTTATCGGCAGGCCCGACCAAAATTCTACATCACGTTTAAGCCGGACCAGGTGGGGTTTCAGGTTCTTATCTATGAATTCTGCCGGGTCCCTAGTGATATGTATGCCTAGGTATTTAAAGGACGTTCCCACCAACTTCAGCGGGCACGCACTGTCGAGGTTCGGGGTTGGACCCTGCAGAATGTATACTTCAGACTTGGCCCAGTTTAGTGTATAGCCTGAGATACTGCCGTACGTGTCGCAGATGTGTAACAACGCTGGTATGCCTTCATCGGGGTCAGTTAGATATATTAACATATCATCCGCGTACAAGGACAGCCGATCTTCCCAGCTCCCAGGCCATGTTATACCTTTAACGAGGGGTGAAGCTCGTATGAGGGTTGCAAGAGGTTCTAGAGAGATGGCAAACAGCAAGGGTGACAGAGGGCATCCCTGCCGCGTGCCTCTTCCCAACGGGAATGCATGTGAAATATGGCCATTAGCCACCACGTGAGCCATTGGGTCCGTGTATAGCAGCTTGACCCATGCGAGAAAGCGAGGGCCAAATCCCATATGTGTCAGCGTTTCGAACAAGTATTCCCACTCCACCAGGTCAAATGCCATTTTGGCGTCAAGCGCTAAAATCACTGCCGGCGATTTAATGGTTTCCGTTCTAGCCAGTACACCGTGTAGTCGCCGCAGGTTCAACGCTGTGTTTCTGTGTGGCATAAATCCGGACTGATCCGGATGTATGATTGATGACAGATGGGGCAGAATCCTTTGTGCTAGGAGTTTAGCTAGAATTTTCACTTCCACGTTTAGTAAGGAAATGGGTCGATAGGAGGAACATTCCTCCCGCGGTTTACCTGGCTTGGGGATAGTTACGATAGTCGCCACTCGCTGGTCCAGCGGAAGGGAACCCTTCTCTAGACAGTCCCTGAACATCCCTAACAAATGTACGCTGAGGGTCTCCGGCATCGCCTGGTACCATTCTATGGGTATTCCATTCGGCCCCATCGCCTTGCCCGGGTTCAGAGCCTGAATGGCCAGTTGGATTTCCTCCGCAGTTATATCTGCCTCTAAGTCACTTGATGCCTCTGGTGACAATGTTCGGACCACAATCGGAGCTAAGAGAGCCTTTGCGGTTTCAGATGTGATTACCTGCTCCGGGGAATATACTTGTTTAAAATGGGCCGCCAGTATCTCTGTGATGCGCCTAGGATCTGAATGCGGCACTCCATGCACATCTTTCAGCCGTTGTATCCCCCTGGAATTGGTCTCACGCTTATCCAGCCATGCTAGCATTTTCCCTGCTTTGTCCCCCACGTCATAAATTCTATTTTGAGTATCGGTTATGTGTCCTTTAACAACCAAGCGCAGGTGATCATTATATAACTGCTGTTGGAGAGTGAGTGCGTGTAGGGTGGAGGGAGAGGGGTGTAGCTCATGAGCCGTGGTCCGTTCCCTCAATGCCGTCTCTAAATCGGCCAGTGCCTGGGACTGCTGCCTTTTGTACCCGGTTATAGTGTTAATGGCTTGTCCTCGCAGGACCGCTTTATAGGCTTCCCAGAGTGTCGCTGAGGAGCGTACTGAGTGTACATTTTCAAGAAAGTATTGTTTCGTGGCACGTTTAAGGGCCTTGCGGACCTGTGGAACTTTAAAGTAGGATGCATGAATGGGGTAGATGCGTTTGCGTGCTCTCGTCTGCATGGAAAGTTTCAGTGTGAGGGGTGAATGGTCTGAAATACCCCGAGGGTGGATCACTAGGTTGTCTACGTGGTGAAGGCCGTCACCCATCGACAAAAAGTAGTCGATGCGGGATAGGCTTCCATGCACTGCGGAGAGAAAGGTGTATTGTTTTACGCCCGGGTGCAAGTGTCTCCAGACGTCAGTCATTCCCATGGCCATTGCGAACCGCCGTAGGTACGTGTCTCCCCCCGTCAGGGCCGGTGTGGGGTGTTTATCTAGTTGCGTGTCCATGACTGCATTGAAGTCGCCCCCTAGAATAATCTCACCCTCCGGGAGAGTCAGAAGAAAGTCCCCTAGTCTCGGGAGGTGTACCGAATGTAATGCCGGCGGAATATATACCGACACAAAATTGAAGAGTGTCTCCTCCCATTGCCCATGCACAGCCGCGAAGCAGCCCTGGTCATCAGTTTGAGACGATAGGGGCATGAATCGTGAGTTTTTTTGTATTAGAATGCCGGACCCCCTGGAACCGGACGTGAATTCAGAGTGAGCCCACATTTTGTAACCTCGTCTATGCAGAACTTTGCTAGCCCCCCTACCAGGTGAGTTTCCTGCAGCAGGGCCACAGTAGGTCGCAGTCGCTTAATAGCAGCCAATACCAACCCCCGTTTAACCTTGTCCCCCAAACCCCGTACATTCCATGACATCAAGGACAGAGTCGGGCATTGTGTATCGGTGGGTTCTGCTCCCCCTAATGGTGCTGTTTTGTTAGCCATTGGGGATTATGAGGTGCACAATGGGGTACCCAGGAGACACAAGTGGTCCAGTAGCTGCGACACCGCGCAGTGAAGAGCCTAAAGATTTCATGGGGGCATCAAATCGCTGTCTGTCCCTGCCTGCGCGCATTGAGTCCTATAACAATGGAAACATCGGTCATGACCATGTGTGTACAGTTCCAACATGAGCATTACAAAACAATTCCTCCCCCCGTTCTCGTGCCTAACTGGGTCAAACGGTCCGATACGTCCCTTGAGTGGTGTGGTGCAGTATTTGGCCGTACATATGTGTTCCTAACATACAATTTCCTAACTGTAAAAAAACAACCCTTCCCCCTTCCCCTCCTCCCTGCACCCCTGCCTAACGGACTTTCAACTGCCCGCCCCCCCAACTGAGCAGAGTGCTTAACCCATCCCACAACCAGAGTACTTGCGTGTAAGGGGGAGAGTGTCTCCCCGAGCAGGCGGCATCCCTGCGTGCCTCAGGGGAGGTCATGCCAGTGTCTTCGTGCAGCAAGTGAAATGTGAAGTCGATGGTCAGCAATTGTGATCAGCACAGATCCCGGGGGAAGGGTCACCCCTCTCCATCTGCCCCTCCTGTTCCGCGGAAGGGAGAGCCCACTGCCCCCCCTCCTCGACCAGACGTTTGCGAACCATGTCTGCTGTCGTCTCTGCGTTCGTGATCCGGTCTGTGATTCTTGCGTTGCCGGCCCACCGAGTGCCAACCCTCCAGCCAGTCCCGGGCAGTCTCGGGGGAGTCGAAAAACCACACCTTTTTGTCCGCAACTACTCTCAGTCGTGCTGGAAAGATCATCGAGTACGGTAATTCTTTCTCCCTCAACGTTCTTTTAACTTCCAGGAACGTCTTTCTCTTCCTGGATACCTCAGCCGTGTAGTCAGGGAAAAATGCAAGTCTCGAGTTTTGGATTTGAATGGCTGGTGCCACCCTGGCGGCCTGCAGAATGGCGTCTCGGTCCCTGAAGTTAAATAGTCTTGCTAGTATCGGCCGCGGCGGGCCTCCTGTCTTCGGTTTTCCCCCCGGAATGCGGTGGGCCCTTTCTACCGAAAAGAAGTGTGAGAGTCCCTTGGGCTGAAGTCGGGTTTTTATCAAGTCCTCCACGTAGAGATCCATCGCCCCCGTGTCTTCCGATTCCGGCACGCCTAAAATTCGGATGTTGTTGCGTCGGGAGCGACCTTCTTGATCATCCAGTTTGTCCCTTAGTAGTTTGTTGTCGGCTTGAAGTCGCTCCATTGCCGTTTGCAGTTCAGACACGTCCTCTACCAAAGATTTAGTGACGACTTCTACCTGCTTGACCCTCTCGTTCATTTTTTGGAGGTCCGCCCGTATCAGGGTGACTTCAGTGGCGGTTGCTCCGACCGTCGTCTGCACCTGGGCCAACGCCGCCAGGACATCTTCAAGTGTGGCCTTCTTAGCCCCATCCGCGTCCGCCGCTTTCCCTGCGTTCTTGCGTTGTTCCTGGGGCGGTGTCTGCCTCTCGTACGCGAATCTATCCAGTTTGGCTTGGGTAGAGTTATGTTTGGGGCCCCTGTTTGACATGGTGATGTGTGGTGTTGGTGGCACTGAATGCCACGATATGCCAGCGTTTGTGCCGTCCACGGCCGCACCAGTAAAACACCCCTGTCGTGGGCGCAGAGTCGAGTCCGCAATGAGGGGGTGAAGAGTCCCCCCCGCAGGTTTACAGCAGCTAGAGGGCACCTAGGTTATGTTTTGCCGAGTGTTGGTAAGGGTTATGGCAATCTATGCAGTGCCTCCTTCTGTGGCACTAGAAGTTAGGTGGCTTGTCGACCCCCATACCTTCGCTGAGTCCGCCAAAAAGCCTGGTGGTGTGCCGTGGGTACAGCCTGCGCCGGGACACAGTACCTCACAGAGTCACAGCGCCCCTTCTGAGCGCGAACCGCCGGGAGTTCCACTGCTCCTTCCGGTGTCTTCCACGCGGAGCGCGTTGCAGGAGGTCGAACACGTTAAAGAATGGGATCTCCAGGGATCCGCTGTCCCCCACGTATTAATCCGGTGAGCTGGGGCACTTACAGTTCCGTGGGGAGAGCCGCTGTTAGGCGCCGGGGTGCCGCTCGCGTGAGGCGCGATCTAATGGCGGCGTCACTGCCGTAGCCAGAGGTCCAGAATGCGCCCCCGGTCAGAGCAAGCGGTGTTGTAGGGCTGTTCCAGGCGTCGCGGGGAGCCGCACTTACGTCGGGACTGCTGGGGGTGCGATTGCGGGTTTTCCAGACAATGCGTCCGGTGTCCGACACTTCCTGCCGCACCCCGCCGCTTCGAGGCCACTTCCGGCCGGTCACCCTCTCTCCGCAACACTGCTGCTTCCAGGCTGGCAGGAGGCCCTCTACACCTCCGGTCTCCGCTCGGTGTGTTGAAGCTCGTCCAGGCTGCCACCGATTCCAATTTTGCAGCGCTGAGTGCCGCACGGACTCCGGGTCCGATCCTCCCCCGCCAGCACTATAAAGTTCAGGATTAATGCGACGGATAGTCGTGGGAAGCCGCCGTTACTCGGGAGCCTCCCTAAGCTGCGGCCGCCATCGTTGGCTGCTAGCCACGCCCCTAAGAGATGTCACCATCTTAAACTAGTATCTATTTCACTGCAATGAATTCATGTTGTTAGGGGTCATCCTGATTGTTGTAACTACAAACCATACCTCCACATAAAAATATACAAACAATTGAAAACAACAAAAACTACTCTTAGTTGTACATACTCAGACTTATGTTATGATACATCAAACTTAAGGCGCCTCAACATCTTAATCTAATAACACTCCCCCTCCTTTACATAAATGTTGCTTATTATTTCCCAGTGCATTCAAGTATCCAACTAATGATAAAAAGGAGAGACCTTTGCCATAGTCACAATCATAAATTCAGTAGAGTACAACCAAGATATAGGCCACGTATGTATCTTTCCCCTAATATAACACTCAATCCATATGCAATGAATCCTTGAGGATGAAAGGGTTCTAAGATCCAGCTGTCAGGAAGCCTAACTATGCCTCTAATCTCTTCAGTAAGTTACCACATATCACAAACTAATTAGTGCTATACCACTCTTACAAGAATAATCAATTCTCACAAACTGTCAAGATTGACACTTGCTGTATGACATATCCATTAATTACATGAATTAGAGTCCTACCCAGCTGATCTCTTTATTGAGACCTGATTCATTGGTTTTACGGGTAAAGAGCCACAATGCTTGCCTTTATGTTTGGTAGTGTCTGACTTAATACTATAACGTTTGACCCTATGGAGTGTCAACCACTTCAATTCTGATTCATGATGACCTTTTTCTAAACAGCATTATGTTATTGGCACCTGCATCTTCTTTGTTCACTTTTTGATCTCCAAATCATACCCTAAATTCCCTACGTGTTTCCCCAGCAATTTCCAAAGCTGCAAGGGCACAAAATAAGATAACTGCAAATAAAATAAAATAAAAAGATACACAATATTCTGATGGTTCCATGTTTAAATATTGTTGAAAATAATCGATGTAAAAATATCGATTACAAAAATATCGACTCCCTATACTTAAACATGTAAGTACAATATTATCGACTCAAAAATATTGATATAAAAAATATCGACTTTAAAAACTAACACAACTTAAATTAAAATAATAATATTACCAAAATAAATTACATTTAATATTTATTTTAACTAATTATAAACTTAATTTAATAAATATGAACACAACAATATGTGTACATATACATATCTTTACTTAAATACATTTTATTACCTATTATCTTTATTTAATGTATACATTTTTTTAATTATATAAAAATAAAATAAACACATATATAAATAATTTAAAATAAAATAATATATTCTATATTTAATTAACACATTAAACTAGTTAAAAAAATAATACATACATTTATTAACAAAATAAAAACATTAGTAGTTAAAACGTTGGATAGCGTAGAGGTTAAAACTATTATTCCCACTCCAGTAAGTGCAACAGTAGGGAAAGCGATGGATAGCGTATGGATAAAAATTACTATTCCCACTCCAATGAGTGCAACAGTAGGGAAAGCGCTGGATAGCGGAGGGGTAAAATTTATTATTCCCACCCCAGTGAGTGCAACAGTAGGGAAAGTGCTAGATAGAGGAGGGGTAAATATTACTTTTCCCACTCCAATGAGTGCAACAGTAGGGAAAGCGCTGGATAGAGGAGGGGTAAAAATTTCTATTCCCACTCCAATGAGTGCAACAGTAGGGAAAGCGTTGGATAGCGCAGGGGTAAAAATTACTATTCCTTCTCCAGTGAGTGCAACAGTAGGGAAAGCATTGGATAGCGGAGGTGTAAACATTACTATTCCGCAACAGGAGGGAAAGTGCTGGATCACAAAACAATAAAAGAGAAAACCAGCAACATTTTTATTCAATTTAATTTCCAATATTAACATAATTAATATATACATTTAAATATATTATTATTAACAAAGATAATAAAAATAATTAATTACACATTATTTAACACTATAATATCCACAACACACACCTGAAATTAATTACACAATTACAATTAATAATTACTAATTATTTAATGGTAATTTATGTAAACATATTTAATAATTAATCAATTAAAAATTCGTTATGTACCACCATTCACACCATTTACACATTTAAACACCAAAACACACACCTAAAATTAATTAAAACATTAACATGAATAATTATTAATTGACTAATTGAAATTAATTAACTAATTATTACACTAATATTAATTAATCAATTAGCACATTAATTATTCAATACATTTGATATAATTAAATTACTTCCCACCCTATCCCCCTATAAACCCACAACCCGCTACGGAACTAATAACGCAACATTCTAATTTAAAAAAAAAACAAAATTAACTACTACAAATTATTATTTAAATCTATTTAATTAAATTACTTCCCATCCTATTCCCCTATAAACCCGCAACCTGCTACAGAACTAAAAACACAGAATTAAACTTAAAATATATTAATAACGAGTAAAATTCTAAAACATATATTAAGATGACAATCAATTCTCATTAAAAACACTAAAATACATAACATTACTAATAAATTGATATTTTGTAAACTGTATTTTTGTAAATTATATTTATTACAACAATATTTTTGTAATCAATATTATTTACCTGTCAGTTGGTATACTTGTCAACTATGTTTTTGACGTAAATAATTCTTCCCCACGATTTTTCTGTGGCGATATTTATGTCCCAAGATATTCCTGCTCTGCACCAGCTGCCCCACATGTATGACAGGTCCCACATCGATTGTTACCCTTCACTGGAGTGCCTCCTCCAATGGATCATTGTATCAGTGCTAATTATTTCTTCACCAGGATAAGAACTAACTCGTTACTTAAATTGGGCATTTCTCCTGAACGGATGCAGAGGCTTTTCAATGGGGGTGTCACCTTATTTGGTATTCAAATGTTTCCAATTAGAGTCAAACATTTTCCATATCTTATTGTTGATGTTGGAGTGGGCAATACCACATATCAGTCTCAGCTCCCTCATCTGTTCCTTATTTTGGAAAAGGGCATCACAATCATAATATTTGGCTCTCTTGAAAGCATGTTCAAGTAAATGTTAAGGATACCCTCTTTGAAATAGTTTCTTTTTGGTTCTTCCCCATTTTTAACCCCTTAGGTGCTGTAGACGGAACGGTTCCGTCCTCAGCCACAGTCCTTGTGTGCTGAGGATGGACCTGTTCCGTCCGAGCACCCACCCATGGGGGAAGCACTGGTGCGTCCCCGTGGGCCATCATTTATGGGCATCCACTGGAGATGTCAGCTGGAGCACTTACGCTATTAACCCCTTCCTTAGTGATCTGATGACGTTGCTGTGTGCATGGCACACCAATGTCATCAGAGCAGACTGGGAATATGCTAGAAGCCATTGCTTCCACCTCATCTAAGAAAAAGTATGTTTTTTTTCTTGGGGGACTGGGGATAACAAAGAGGCACAGGAGAAAGGAAGGAGCTTTTCCTTTCCCACCGTGCCTCTTTGCAGAGCATTCCTGCTGTGCGATAGCAGGGTAGGGCCACAATGGTGCAGCAGGAATGCACCCAGTAGGCCACCAGGGATTTTCTTGCCATATTTTTTTGTAGGGGACCAGCCCCTTTGACAAGAGTAGCTCCCCAATAATTTGGTCTCTGTTTTGGCTTTTTAAAGCCCCTGGGGGCAGATCGGCCTTATTCTTAGGTCCATCTGGTCACAAGGTAATAAGAAAGCCACTAGACACTATGGATTTTTTATTATTTATATATTGGGGAGCAGCTCCTTGGGCAAGGGTCGCTCCCCATTATGGGGCAATAATGTGGCATTTTTCTGCCCCCTGGGAGCTGATTGGCCATATTCTAAGAGCCATATGCCCCTAATGAGGTCAGAAAAACACTAAGGGGCCCAATAGGTTGGCGGGCGGATTGCCCCCGCCATGCTGACGGTAGCCACTGCTGGCCTGGCGGGGGCAATCCGCCCGCCATTCGCACCTATATTCCCCCCCCCCCGCCATATAAGTATGGCGGAGGGGACCGCGGCGAATGGAAATACCGTCCACCGCTTTGCGGGCGGAAAAGGATTAATATGGTGGCGGTGTCTATTAGACACCGCCAGCCATATTACAATGAGCTTAGTTAGATGCCTTTCCGTGGCGGTGATGTTGCCAGGGAAAGGCATGCGTTCTTCACTCTGGAAGGAAGGAGAGGTGGGGGTGCACACGGGGGGTACCTGTGGTACCCCCAGCATTTGCATACACGAAGCGGAAGGCACTGCGCGGTGCCTGCCGCTTCGTGTATGCAAATGCATACATGCATTTTTAGCATTGTGGCGGCGGTGCAGATAGCACCGCCCGCCACAATGTTAAAAATGAGGGATGCGCCCGCCACTGTGGCGGGCGCATCCTAATCCCCACCACGGGACCCCCACCCTTATGGCGGGCGATCCCAATCCACGTGAGGATGGCGGCCGGGCAAAGTCCGCCCGCCATCCTAATGACCTCCTAAATTTCAGGGAAAGTTTATGTGTGTAAAAGGTAGTTCATCTGACGGTCTACGTGTATTGGTGTTTGGCTGGCAGTGTGTGGAGACTGGCACTTGGCTGGTGGAGTGTGTGGACTAGTGCTTGGCTGGCGGTGCATGTGGACTGGTGCTTGGCTGGTGGTGCGTGTGAACTGGCGCTTGGCTGGTGGTACATGTCAACTAGTGCTTGGCTTTCGGTGCTTTTGGACTAGCACTTGGCTGGTGGTGCATGTGGACTGGAATTTGGCTGGCAGTGTGTGTACACTAGGGCTTGGCTGGTGGTGTGTTTAGGCTGGCGCTTGCTTGGCAGGCGGTGTGTGTGGACTGGCACTTGGCAGGCAGTGTGCGTGGACTGCCAGTGCATTGGTGAGTGGTAGTCAGTATGTGTATTGACTTGCTTGAGGTACGTTTGTCAGTTGTCTGATGTTTGGATGCTTGGTGGTGAGATTGGCATGTTAGTCCTGTTGGTGTTTGAAAGTGAGGGGCCCTTGAATGATGCTGTTTGAAAATGAAAGTATTGTTTTGTGTTGGGCCCGCAGCTGGCAGTGTTAATGGTTTGCTGTGTCTGACACATGAAGGTGTGTGAATGGACTGTAAAGCGGTTGGTGCCTTGACATGACTTTACAGCTCACAAGCTGTAAGTCAGTGGATCTTTGATCTAATGTTGGCAAATACTTTTGTGGATTGTAGTTGGAAAGTCATTGCTGAATAGTCATTGGTGAATAAAGTTTTTTTATGAACCCCTTACTTACCCTCGTGCCAAATGCAACCAGAATGCCTGTGACTTATTAGTTGTAGGTGTGAAGTAATGTTTTGGTGTTGTTTTTGCTTTTAACTGTCACTGCCTACTCTTTCTGTAGTGAACACCTTCTGTCCTCACACTGTTTTTGAAACTGCTCACCGGGGAAATAATATGCGGCATGGTTTGCGTGGATCCTACAAGGTTTATTTACACAGAAGTCCTTGTAAAGTTGATTCATTGACAAAAACATAATGTGTCCTCACATTTCAGTGTGAGAAAGTAGTGCGATCACCGGGCCAGCACACATTTCCTACCACCCAGGTCTCCCAATAAAATTGATACTGCCTTGTGCAGGTGAACCAGATGCCCCTGACAGGGAAGGGCCCCAAACGTATTGTAGAGGCATCAAAATTATTGATGATAAAACCGCCTTGTTTTACAAGGTTGTCACCTGCGTTTTTGGTCGTGGGCTTCTCCGGCCATCTAGAGGAACCCTACAAAACCCAGACATTTATTAGAAGTAGACACCAAGAAGAGTTCAGGGAGGTGTGGCTTGTATGGATCGCCTATCATTTTCTTACCCAGAATTCCCTGCAAACCTCAAATGAAGCTAAAAAATCACCTTTTCCTCACATTTCCCTGTGATGAATTTGTGGGATCACTTGGCCGGCACAAATTTCCTACCACCCAGTGTTCCCCCTGGTATCCCAACTAAAATGCTACCTCATTAGTGGGTGAGGACCAAAGTGTCCATGGGACAGGGAAGTGCGCAAAACGTATTGTCGAGGCCTCAAACTTATCAATTACAAAATGACCTGGTTTTGCAAGGGTGACACTTGCGTTTCTGGTCCCAGGCTCAGCGGCCATATAGGGAAAACGACCAAACCTAGGCATTTATGAATACTAGAAATCTGGGGCAGTCCATGGAGGTGTGGCTTGCTTGGATACACCAATGTTTTCTCACCCAGATTCCCATACACACCTTACATTTAGCTACAAAATCACATTTTCCTCACATTTCTTTGTTGGACCACTGAACCAACACACATTTTGTACCACCCAGCATTTCCCTCAGTCTCCTGATAAAAATGATCTCTCACTTGTGTGGGTGTCCAAAGCAGAGTCAGCCTAAAAACATATAAAAACAATTGCACTTATGAACACACTTTGATATCCCCTGTTGGAGTACATGTTTTGTTTGGGAAGAAGTTGTGTGTTTCCAGAAAATAATGCTTGCCCTCCACACAACTGTGATTATTTTGTGTATTTATCCACCTGACTAAGCTTGAAGTTTCAAGGGCACATACATGAAATTGGAATTCTATTAAAGTGTCTCAGATAACTATCTAGTTTATGTTTTTTTTCTGGCCGGAGCACAGATGGGAGAAGTGACATCACCAACCTACATGTATATTCAGGTCTGGTGTAACAGTGCAACTGTCACCTGACCTTTTAACCTATACCAATATTATTCAGCGAATTCTTTGCTTAGACACAAATACATGTCTATTCCTATGCTATTTACTTGTAATGCTTCACATTACCATACAACATCCCTTTAACCCCTTCCATGCTGATGACGGAATCGCTCCGTCATCAGCTACAGTTGAGCTGTGCTGATGACGGAGCGGTTCCGTCATGGCCCGGCCGCCGCGCCTGCGCGGCGCTGATTTCGCGCCTGCGCGGGCGTTCTAAAGAGCGGGGCGGGTCATGACGGAACCGCTCCGTCACCAGCACAGCTCAACTGTAGCTGGTGACGGAGCGGTTCTGTCACCAGCATGCGGCGGCCGCGCGGCCGCCCCGCCCCTTTAGCGCTGCGGCGGAATAGCCGCCGCAGCGAAGGGGTTAAAGCCAGACCTATTGATATTGCCAATGCTTCTTCTTAGAGGATGTAGAATGCTTCTGCAGCAAAGTGCGTTTATTATTAATCCAAACAGCCATCATCTTTGCACCATACCTGTATGTACCCAATGCCCCTGTTTATATACAGAGGGCACAGGAGAATAAATGCTATATTTTGTGATCATGGGCTAAGTTTTTTTTCCATTTCATGTCTTGAGGGGCATATTCACTATTACGCAATGCAGAGCAGCTGGCAAAATTGCTGCACTGCGTTGTGTAAAATGGAGAGAGCACAAATGTGCCATATCTACCTCACGCTGGTGCACTGTGTGCTTCCTAGGACCAATGCAGGCGCTCTTTCACCATGCTGCAAGGGTGTTTGTGGTATGGCCATGGTTGCTTTGTGCAGGAAGCAATACATTCCTGCACAGGGAAGATGTGTGGCGCCTCGGCCAGGGTGACTGACGCTGGCATCTGGGGACCATGGTTCGATCCCCAGCACTGGCGGAAGGTCAGCCCAGAACCATGTGACTCTGGGCAAATTCCCAACGGCCCCCAGCACTGGGATGCCTCCGGGTAACTGTTTGCGCTTTACAAATACTGGATTTACACAAAACAATCCTGAGAGGCAATTTTGTCTTTTTATGTCTGCTGCAGCATGTTATGTTGGAATCTTACCTGTTTGTAAGATTCTCCGCACGCTCTTTCCCTGTGTTCCGTGTGGAACATCTGGTACACGACACTCGATAGCTGACAGTTGTTCTGCGCTTTCGAGGTGGTCGGATGCCAGGTTGCTTTCTGCAATAAAACTTACCTGAATAAGGCCTACGTCTCCTGAGTTGTCCTTTCTTCGCTGGATGAAGCATCACAACATTTTTGGCGACGCTTTCTTGATGCTTGGATTCATCTGACTCGGCTCACCGTCTTTCAAGCTGCTCGACCTTCCGTTTAAAAAGCAACCTGGTGATCACTCGTCATCCTCTTCAGCGCTGTCTGTGTCTTCGGCTGTTCCGGTGATTGTCTTACTTCGTTTTCGAGTGATTTATCTACATTTAAGGTACTGTCCTTTAAAGTTTTATCCCTCGCGCTTGTCGAACTCTCAACGTTCCAAGCCCTTCAGTTATTCCACTTCACTGCACCGCACTTGACGTGCGTGGAACGCATTTGACACTCTGCGTATTGACGTTGTTACGCCTTGTGACGCCTCTCCTCTCGTCACTGAAACGCATCCTCATTCAGCTTTATTACGTGTTTGAGGAGTGAACGCTTTGCTGCCTTCTACGCATTGTTTATTGTTCACGTCAGCTCTTCACCGCAGCTCTTCTCTGCATTCCACTCTCCTTTTGTGACGTCAACCTGACTTCGAGTGGTTCCCCGGACTTCGAGTGGCCACGGTGATCTGCTCACCTATTTTGCAGACACTTTCACGGTGATTTGCACACCTCATTTTTCAAGTTTGCAGTTTAACTTGTTTTCTTTATTTTTAAAAACGCTTGCATTTGTTTCGGTTCTTGCTCCATTATGGCCTCAAATATTGTTATGCCTCCAATGTTTCTATCCTCTCCAGGCACACCATTGATAGATTGGGAGGACTGGGTTGAGATGCTGGATAATTACATTGTTGCTCTAGATGGGAAAAACTTTCACCCTGAAAGGAAAAAAGCACTTTTACTAAGCACACTTGGTAATGAAGGTCAGAGAGTGTTTAAGTATTTACCTGTTGCTTTAGGTCCCAATGGGCAACCCATGGATGACGCTTACAAAGAGGCCCTTAAAAGACTTGACACTAGATTTGCCAAAGAGGTCAACTTAGTTATGGCGAGATACCGTTTCTATACTCATCCGCAAGCTGAAAATGAGAGTATTGACGAATTTGTTTCCAGATTACGTGAACTTTCTATCAAATGTCGCTTTGGTAACATGGCTGATGAGCTAATTCGGGATCAGCTCATAGTGCAATGTCGTCATAGAAAAATTCAGGAGAGGTTATGGGCTGCCAAAGATCCCTCCTTAAAAGATGCGATAGACATGGCAAAGGTCATTGAAGAGTCTCAGGAGTGTATCAAAGAGTTAGAACGCAGAGACAAAAGTTCCTCACAAATTGGGAGTGTTGAATGTGATGAATGTTTAGAAGGTTATGAAATTAATGCTGTTTCTAAACGTTTTAACAGAAATAACCCTAACAATTTTCCTTCCAAGGTTAAGAGTAAAGAATGTTGGCGTTGTGGAAGCCAATTCCATTTAGGTGATTTTAAAAAGTGTTATGCCTTAGACCAAACTTGTAGAAAATGTGGTCGCAAGGGCCATTATCTCAGAATGCGTAAACAGGGTGAGGGTTTTGATAAAGCCAAATCATCCGAGACTTTTGACAAACTCAAGTCTAAGGTGAATATAATTAGCAACAGAGTTTTAATGATTCAACAACTTGATTGTGATCTGGTTAGTACCACCTATGATTCTCCCAGATTAACAAGACCTTCCGCACTATTTACCATATGTGGTCAAAATGTTTCACTTATGGTCGATTCTGGCTCCTTGTTTACCATAATTCCAGAATCTACCTTTTCTTTGTTGTAGCGCAATGTTTCTCTGGCTGAAAAAGACATTGATCCAGTTGGGTACCAAGGTAAACCTATTGATGTTCTTGGGTACATGTTTGGCGCCATCGCATTTAAATCCAGGAGTATCAATGGTAAGGTTTATATAGCCAGAGAAGGTCCTCCAATCTTGGGTTGGATGCACCAGTTTGATTTAAATATTGTGAGTAATCCCAGCTCACCTGATGTGGTTATGGTAATTGAAAGTGATATTCAAGTTAAAGACATTTTGAATGCTGCCCATAGAGTATTTGTAGATAAATTAGGGTGTGTTAAGGATTATCTTCACAAAATTGTTTTGAAGCCCAATGCTTCCCCTGTGCAACATAAACTCAGAAGAGTACCCCTTTCTGTTAGACAAGGTCTGAAGGATTTATTGCATGACATGTTAGCTACTAAAGTCATTGAACCAGTCGAAGCTTCGCCCCGGATTTCTCCCGTTGTAATCACGTTGAAATCCGATGGTCGGTTGAGATTCTGCATTGACCTCAGGTCCCTCAACCAAGAGATTATAACAGATACTTTTCCCCTTCCCAATATCAACGAGTTGTTGCAGTCTGTAGGGGGGGTAGATTTTTCTCAAAGATCGATTTGAGGAGTGCGTACCACCAAATCAGATTACACCCTGACTCCAAACCACTGACTGCCTTTATTACCACTGAGGGTACGTTCCAGTTCACTCGCATGCCGTTTGGCCTCGCCTCGGCTGCTAGTGTTTTTCAACGGATGATGTCCAACATGCTTAAGGTTCTGTCTGGTGTTGTCTACTTTCAGGACGACATTCTTGTATCTGGGAAAAGTGTGAATGATCACAATCTAGCATTACGTCAAGTCCTCTTCAAACTAGAAGATACCGGTTTGACTGTTAATAAAGATAAGCGTGTCTTTTTAACAGAAAGCATTGAGTACTTAGGCTATACTATCTCCGCTGGTGGGATTGCTCCCAAAAAGAATCTTCTAGTTGCCATTAGTCAAGCTGCAGCACCTAGAGATAGAGACCAGCTTCGATCCTTCTTAGGGTTAGTCGAATATTATTCGAAATTTGTTAAAGGTTTCGCAAGTTTGTCTGAACCTTTAAGATTGTTATTGAGAAAGGGCAACAGATTTATTTGGGAAAAAGTGCAAGAGGACTCCTTTCAACAGATTAAGGAAAATATCTGCAACGCAGGTATTCTAGCCCCTTTTGATCCTGTGTGCAAATCCTTCCTGACTGTAGATGCTAGTTTAAATGGAATTGGAGTAGTGTTTTCACAACTTCAACATGGCGTTGAAAAAACCATTGCCTTTGCTTCTAGGACCCTAACCCAAGCTGAGAGGAATTACTCGGTCATAGAACGAGAAGCTTTGGCTGCTGCATGGAGTGTGGAGTATTTTCGTGTATATTTATGGGGTGTGAAGTTTGTTTTGAGAACCGACCACAAGCCCTTGTTGAAGATTTTATCGGGTGGCGGTGCTGGTAAAGGTTCTGCTCGTCTTGCAAGATTTGCAGCCAGATTGCAGGAGTACTTATACAAAATTGTTTTTATCCAAGGTTGGAAAAACGTCCAGGCAGATTGTTTATCTCGTTTGTCTGTTGATTGGAAGTTGGTTGATCGGGATCTTGAGAAGTCCAGCGTGGATGAGGCCGTTGCTGTGGTTGGGGATGTTTGTGAATCTTCTGTGGGTGCCTTTTCTCAAGACCAGTGGTTGTCTGAAATTAAGAAGGATTCTACCCTGCAAGAAGTAATTCTACTTATTAGGAGAGGTGCTCCCAGGGAGAGTATGTTGCCTGTTGCTGTCAGGCCCTTTTGGAAACTCTTAGATGAATTGTCTCTTTCAGGTTCTGAGATCATAATGAGGGGTGATCGTTTTGTACCACCTGTTGGCCTGAGATTGCATATTTTCAAGCTAGCCCACTTGGGACATCTTGGTCAGGGCATGACTATCAGGAGGATAAAGCAGGAGTTTTGGTGGCCAGGCATGGATGATGTGATCCGTGGTTGGGTAGAAAATTGTTCCTATTGCAAGGAGAGCGAAAAGAGGTTGAAAGTTGGTCTACAAGCCAATCAAGGGCACATTTCGGATCCTGGGAAACCCTGGTATAATCTGTGTTTGGATTTCATTGGCCCTCTTTCTGGCCTACCTGTTGACATGCGTTTTGCTGCTGTGATTGTTGACGTACACTCCAAGTGGCTTTGCGTGGAGTTTCTTAGAGATATCACCACTAGGTCAACCATTGAAGTGCTTGAGAATCTGTTTTCATTAGAGGGTTTCCCTAATATGGTTTTGACTGACAACGGCACCCAGTTAACCTCTAATGAAATGAGATGTTTCTTCGAGAAATGTGGTGTCAAGCACTCTCGTACCTCCTTATACAATCCCATGGGAAATGGTATGGTCGAGAGGTCCAACCGACTCATAAAAGGTACCATTCAACTCGCTTTAGCCAACAACTTAGATCCCAGACGGTTGGTTCAGGACATGGTTTGGTCATACAGGACTACTCTTCACAGTGTCACTCATCTGTCCCCTTTCCAAGTCATGCGTGGGCGATCTCCAGGTTCCAGAACGGTTCCTGCTTGGTTAAAGGATTGGGTACTTTCCGATGGTGAGAGTTTTCCTGTGGTTGTCACTGGGAAGATTGCTGTTGGTGATAGGGTCAAAGTTAAATCTGGCAGAACTAAGGCTGGTCTGCATAAGTTTAGGGGCCCTTTCCGTGTTGTTTCCCTCAACAAGTTCTCTCTCGTTCTGGAAGGTGGTGATAGATGGAACCTTAGAAATGTCGCACTTTATCAGAAGGGTGGTTCGCTTCATGTCCCTGCTTCCAAGGGTGAGGGTTGCTCAGGTGCTATGTTCATGCCTGATTCTGATTTCAGGGACTCTTGTACTTGTGAGTCTGCATGTGATTCTGGTTTCAGTGATTCTGGTACCCGTGAGTCTGCGTGTGATTCCCTGGTTCTTCCTTCTCCGAGTGTGAGTTTGCCTGTTGGACGTAGAGTACATAAGTCTCCTGCCTACCTCAATGATTATGCCACTTCTTAGTTATTCCCAGCGCAGTGGGATGAATTCTGTATTGTTTCTTGTTAATGTTAATCTCTGGTTTTTTTTGTTTTTGTTTCTT
Organism: Lissotriton vulgaris; assembly: GCF_964263255.1. Lineage (NCBI taxonomy): Eukaryota > Metazoa > Chordata > Amphibia > Caudata > Salamandridae > Lissotriton > Lissotriton vulgaris. The sequence continues at coordinate 1,509,438,532 of NC_141685.1, read as the reverse complement.
TCTTTTCCTAGGAAATAGGATATGTTATGTTGGAATCTTACCTGTTTGTAAGATTCTCCGCACGCTCTGCTCTTTCCCTGTGTTCCGTGTGGAACATCTGGTACACGACACTCGATAGCTGACAGTTGTTCTGCGCTTTCGAGGTGGTCGGATGCCAGGTTGCTTTCTGCAATAAAACTTACCTGAATAAGGCCTACGTCTCCTGAGTTGTCCTTTCTTCGCTGGATGAAGCATCACAACACAGCACACATGGAAAGATGAGAAATAAAGATACTTCTCCTCATTACACCTCACTATTGTAAGTATACAATTTTGGCGTTATCCCAGGTTTGCTGCCTTTCATAAATCTGGATTGCCTTGAACGCCCATGCTCCATCCATGAAATGCCTGCCTCAGCGAAATACAATGCAGCGCAATGCAAGCTTGTGCATTGCGTTATATTTCTTTACAAAGTCACACAAGGCAGGGCAAATAGCCTCGTGCATGGCTTTGTATGTACCATTTAGGACTTGCATTGTCTTGCAACGACTTGTGTCCAAGCCTATTTGTCAAACAATTTTGCATCATGTATGAGTTTAGCTCTGCCATCTAAAGACATGGGCAGCTTTTCCCTTCCCATTTTCTTCTGGCAGTCCAGAAAAGCCAATTTGGTGGTATTCCCGTCATCCTTTGTCCTAATTTATTGTCAGAATGTTAAACATGCACTGACATGTCTGCATCCTTATTCTATGGCTACATTACCCACAAGCATGTCAAGATATAAACGAGGAAAGGTAAAATACCAGAGGTACTTATTCCTGTATTAGTCACTTTTGTTAGAACTTTTCTCTCTTTAAGAGTTGATCCAGCAGAAGCCCAAGATGAACACTTCACAAAATTAAAATGTTTCAATGGGGCCCATACACATTTACTCAATATGCTCATCCACACTCCCTGGTAAATCCGCTGGGAGTCAAGTTTTGTAATTCGCCTAAGTTTTGATTAGTTAATTCCCTGCAACCACAAATATTTTGTAATAATACTCAATGCCTAACTAATCTTTCCCAAATCAAACTCTTTCTTCTGGTCGATGGACCATTAGTTGAGTTAGTTGATGGTGATCTTAAGAGTTAACTAACTAATTCACAGATCTCAGTGAAATAACCACAGATTATGGGTAAGATTCATAAGTCTTATCTAAAGATTTTCAGTCATAAATTGAATGCTCATTAATACAAATTCACAGTGCAAACTCCATCATTCTTCATATGGGAGAGAAAAATTCATTTAGCAAATACATTCATTGACACAAAACTCATTCAATAAATCAATGCATAAGAGTGGATAGATGAAGAGACAAAAGATGCAAATCAAAATACATTTGCAAAAGAATATGCAAATCTTTAGAAATAATAATATTTACCCATTAGGAATACTTAAAACCACTCCTCTGGCCAAAGTACTGGTGGAGGTCCCCAGAATTAGAATCAGGAGACAAAGACTATAGGACAGGATCAGGACAGGACAAATAGTTACTAGTTTTCTCTACAAGCCCGCCACACCAGGGCGCATTCAATCTCTTACACTCTCTCCCTCCTCAATGCTCTTCCCAATCTTCAAATCTAGTCAGGCTGTCTCATGGATTCTGAATCTTCCCAGACTGCTCTCTCTTCTCTCTCGACCCAGCAGCAGCAGCTCTTGCCTCTCTTGCTCTCTCTCTCTCTCGATGATCTTAATACTCCCTCGATTCCCCTCTAGTTATAGACTTTATTTCAACATGTCCCACCCTTAATAGTTACAAATAATAGTAAAATACAAAATGTGATTGGACTAGGGAAGTCTTCATCACACTATGCTGACATATTCATTTTTAATAAAGTTCTATTGTCTTGCAAACCCTTTCCCTTTAGCTCATTGATGATTTTCTCTTCCCATACATATATTGTTGCCATTTTAATAATTTCATTCAATACAGGCTACATAGGTGAGTGATACACGTCTTCTTTTTCTCACGTCTTTTGTCCTTGGTGTTTGGCAGCTATTCAGCTCTTCAGTCATCGGGGCATCTCACGAATTCACTGAGCATGCGCGACTCGTTTTCACCCACCGCCATTTTCCTCCCTCTATCAGAGGCATAACAGGCCCAAATGCACACTATTAATAAAAGAATCATAAACAGATCTTATTTTCCTAAACTTATAATTCTCACTGTTCACCACCCACTTCTACTCTATCGCATGTTAGTATTATTTCTTTGAGCAAAAGCATTAACAACAGTAGCTTTCTTTTAAGTTCAAGCAAGTATATTCCAGGCATGTTGTGCCTTACGACCACGTTAGTCCTTCTTGCGCATGCATGAGATTTTTTACCTCTCAAGGCGGGTTAGTCATGTTATCTGTACGTAATTCTGGTTTGCACATGCGCAAACGTTTTCCCGTATTTAAGCGGGTTTTAGTTGCGCTGCATTTCATTCCGTATTAATTAAGCATGCGTAAAGCTATCTCCCCATGTGTCGGTGTCTGGTGCGTATTAGTTTTGTCTTATCTTCAGTTTTAACAGTTCATAAAAGTTCATGAAGGATTGCTCTGAGCAAGTTTATTTTTCTTGAATCCTAGCTCCGTCAGAGTCAATACACAGACAGTTCATAAATATATATATCGTAGACGTATACCTATGGTTTTCGTGAGCTTTTTGAATCTGTAGAATCTAACCATAGGGATTGAGCCAAGTTGTCGAGTTACTGCGTGTTTCTGATTCATGATGTGCAATCATTGAATGCACGCAGGGTGTTTAATGAGTTCCATGAGGAACATTTTTAAACAAAATTTTTTTCACTCCTGGACATGGACATATTCCTGCTCTTTCTAGGAGGAATTTCAAGGGTTAGAAAGGATGCACAAATGTTTATGAATACCCAGTAACAAGGTTTTTGAGGGGGACCCTCACAGAAATGTCGCTATTACCTACCACTGGTCAGAGATTTACTCCAATGAACAATCCGACAAATCAGGGGGTGCTAAAGGAATTTCACAAGCAGTTATGTTGATTTGCACACAGATATTTGCCACATAAGACCAGACAACATCTTGAAGACCAAAGTGCATATCTACAAAGAAATAAAATAAAATCAGTTAAACTTTATAATATTTACCACAAAAGTGGTAAAACAATTTGATCAAACTTTCATTATTGATGTTCTAACTAACCATTGCAAGAGTTTTATTTCCATGTATGATGTATCTTTTATTTAATGTATTTTGTGGTTATTATGTACTTTTATGGATCAATAAAAAGACTCTGAATAAAGATATTATGATCAAGATTAAACTCTAATAAATAAGCGATAATTTTCCCTGCCTGTTTGCCTGGTGTAGTGGGTGACAACGATCCTGTGTATTGAGGATGAAAAGATGCATATAGAGCTTATACTTTAAGGACTAAAGTTGTAGTCCACTGATATTTCTAATTAGCACAAACACAATTCTACTATTACTACTATTTCTGATAATAATCATCATCATAATGTTAACCTGTTCATTCAAGACTTTGTATTGCCCTTTCCAAGCACTTTCAATAACACAGGTTCCAATTATCTAATTATCTACGTCAGTAGTTCTTAGTGTACTGATTTCAGAAGAGTGGAGGACTCTGGCAGCCCCTTCTAGCTGCTAACCCACGGTTTTCATTTTGCAGGCAGAGCTCTACAGAGGGCAGGTTGCGCCTGTAGCTGCCGCCATTCGAAAAAGTAGTACCTATGTGTCATTTTAAGGGCTTTACTATGGGAACTAATGTTTATACTAAAACATAGTTTTTTTATTACTAGTCAATTACTAGTAATACTAGTCAATGCTGAGCCGGTGGTTGCCGGTGGGGGCCATCGGCACACATTTTTTGGGGCCGGTACTTATTTCCCAAAATATTTACCGAGTGAAGGAGTAGGAAAAAGAGACATCGGAAAGATGGAGGAAGAGAAAAATTGCATACCCGTCACAAAGGGAGAAAGTAGGAACCTGAAAGAGCGAGAACAGGGCCAGGGGCTGTCTGGTGGTGGATTAAAAACTACGAGCCTTGGTATTTATTCGGTGCTCGACATTTCCTTGTACCAACTGCCGGCTGTTGAGACAGTCTCAGGCACGGGAACTTGTTCTTTCACAAATTAGCACTGAATTCGGGGTCTGCTTTTTCCACCAAGAACTACCAAATTTACCTGCAGATTTACAGCAGGTGATGAAAAAACATTACTATAGGTGAAACTGTCAATCTACAAAGTAGAATGTATCATTAAAACGCGTTTGTGTACATAATAAAAACCAGATGAATTTGCCGTCAACTGCTTTACATTTTTTTGGTGGTTAACGTAATTGGAAGTATGTTGGAAGCAATATCCAATATGCGATTTAAATCTAGTAAACATTATTATTTGGAGGGGGAAGTAGTTAGCATTTCTTTGTTTTTAAAGAAATTTAGCTTCGCAACCACTGTGACAGTTTATATTGCCAAAAACATAATTTGTTCAATTGTTCATATTGAAAATATGTACTCTTTATTACACCAATTTCACCACTAGATGGTAGCATTTTAAGCATTTTAATGAATTATCACTACATCACATTTTTGGCAAAGAGAATGCTGACAATGACCTTCTGTTACTTTCAGAAAGCGAGTGTTTTATGCGTCTGATATGTTGCTAAGGTACTTTGTTTGACTGTTTTGAACGTGAGAGTTATCATGAGAAAAACTTTTCATTTGGCAAATCTAAAAACGTATTTTCTGCTAATCTTTGGGCGTTACTTTAGGAACAATTTCGAACAGTTTTAATAAAAGTCTGCATAAATCTACCCTCATGATTTTCTACTGAAACGAAAAATAAATGATGTATTGATAAAGCATGCTTTTTACTGGCATGATTTGGGTACCGAGAAACTGGCACCAACAGGTCTGATGCAGGAAAGACTTTACTGCTACAAATCCGGTGCAGCTGACTTTGTGAATAAAAAGTCAGAATTTGCATTGCACAAAATTGCGTTGCGATTGACACATTGACAATTGCACTCACTGCAAGCCCTCATATCCTTGAGGAGTCACAAGGTGGCGGAAGTGAAGGGATAGTCTTCTCTCCTTGCAAATTGCACTGGAATGCGCAAGGGGGACTGTGGGGGGAGGGGGGGTGGAGAGTCCTGTATCTTGAAATCTTGTGACCAACGCCAAATGTTGCTTTGTTTTGAATGTCTTAGGATTTTGTTTCAAAAGTGAGTCACAATTACTTCGTAGTATCCTAGGGCCAGATGTAGGTAGCCCTTTACCGATCGGAATCGGCCGGAAATACCGATTTTCGGCCGTTTCCGATCGGTAAAGGGATAGGCTAGGGAGATGTAGGTGCACATAGGGCCAGATGTAGGTAGCCCTTTACCGATCGGAATCGGCCGAAAATACCGATTTTCGGCCGTTTCCGATCGGTAAAGGGCTATTGAGATGTAGGGGCACATTTTCGGTAATTCTACCGAATCGGTATTATTACCGAATCGGTAAATTTACCGATTCCGTAATATGTACCGAATCGGTAAAATAATTACCGATTCGGTAATATATACCGATTCGGTAAAATTACCGAAAATGCAATGTAGGTAGGCAATGTACCTTCTGCACATGGCTTACAGAATCGGTATTTTACCATGGAATACAAATCCATGGTAAAATACCGATTCCGGTGTGCATGCACATGTGTGCATGCACACCTATGTCATGTGACAGGCAGACCTGCCCTTAGGGCAGGTATGCCTGCCACATGGCACCCAAGCCTGTTATGGGGGTGCCAGGGGGTGTCAAAGTGACACCCCTGCACCCTTGTGAATTCGGTATTTACCGATTCGGTAAATACCGAATCGGTAATGCCCATTCATTCCTATGGGCTTCAAAGCCCATAGGAATGAATGGGCATTACCGATTCGGTATTTACCGAATCGGTAAATACCGAATTCATCCGATTCGGTATTCCAGCACATCTGGAATACCTACATATCGGACCCATAGATTTACCGAATTTAAATTACCGAATCGGTAAAATTCGGTAATTTAAATTCGGTAAATCTTTTCTACCTACATCTAGCCCTTATTCGGTAATTTTACCGAATCGTTATTATTACCGAATCGGTAATAAGTACCGATTCGGTAATAATTACCGATTCAGTAATTTTTACCGATTCAGTAATATTTACCGATTCGGTAAAATTACTGAAAATGCTATGTGGGTAGCCAATTTTCCATTGGCACATGGCTTACAGAATCGGTATTTTACCATGGAATACAAATCCATGGTAAAATACCGATTCCTGTGTACATGCACATCTGTGCATGTACACATGTGCCATGTGACAGACAGACGTGCCCTTAGGGCATGTCTGTGTGCCACATTGCACACATGCCCGTTTTGGGGGTGCTAGAGGGTGTCAAAGTGACACCCCCTGCACCCTTGTGAATTCATTAATTACCGATTCGGTAAATACCGAATCGGTAATGCCTAATCATTCCTATGGGCTTCAAAGCCCATAGGAATGAATGGGCATTACCGATTCGGTATTTACCGAATCGGTAATTAAAGAATTGTTAAGGATTCGGTAACAAATCCAGATGTTGGGACCTACATCCCATTTACCGATTTTGAAATACCGAATCGGTAAAATTCGGTATTTCAAAATCGGTAAATGGGATTTACCTACATCGGGCCCCTAGTGCGTGCCTTAGCTAGGATATTCTCCTGCCTAATAATTGAAAAGTACTCTAACCTAATAGAGCATGATCACAATTTAAAATGGCAGCCAGGCTGAAAAAGATCACACAGGCAAGGAATCGCATATGCACGACAGAGAAGCTAGACTTAAAATCAGTCTCTTCAAAATCATGCAAGAATGTCATTTGTTCCCTTATACATAATGCAATAATACATTATTGCCAGTAGCTCTATGCTGGTGAAGCCAACAACCTGGAGCAGAAATCTCACCCATTTTATGGTACTGCATTAAACTACAATCATTCAGGCAGCAGGTATGGCATACCAACTCAAACCAAGAGTGATTTACAATGTGTCCTTTCACTCGATCTTGCAATACTCCATGACACTCTTGAAATACCAAAAATATGAATCAACACAGAAGACTGACTCAATGAACAACAACAGATATATGACTTAATTTGGGGTCCATTTATTGCACCGCTAATGAGACAACTGTACATAATCATTTTACTGTTGAGTCATCTTGATGGTATATACACACTTGCATGAAGTCTCTGAGACATGATTGTAATGAAACAAAATAGGCCTTTGTGTCCTTCATTAATGTTTTCTATTAAGGTGGTACATTTGCCTGAGCATCATTTATCATTTCTCTGATAAAGTTTAGCTCTATTGCTCTTAAAATTCCTTCCTACCTTCCCCCCTTACCATTCATATCTTTTCCCAGTCTTGTCTTCTACCAACCTCACTTAACACCTTACACAGAGATCACTGGTAGAGCTCATTTATGGTAGTTAACTACATTTTAAGATATGTCAGTCAGTCAGTCAAAATACTTTATTTCGATAAATTAATATCATAAAAAGACATAGGCACAATACAATTTCACACAATCAACAATAAATATTTAATACAAAATCAAATCATGATTAATTAACATACTATATCTATTTACAAAAAAGATATAAAAAGTGTTCTTTTTAAAAACTCTTATTAAAATACCATAAAAAGAGGTCAGTTGAATAAAACTATCTATTCACATCACTTACATATTACATTTATACATATTAATTTCATGAAGTAAGCATTTCATATAAACAATATTTAAATTCGTCCATTATAGAACCATATTAGTTATGCTATTGGACGACTTCCTTTTCTTGATCCTGAGAGCCCCCACTAGAAAACTAGGCCTACCCCCGCACGGAGCTCTCTGATTAAATCTAACGTAACGAACATCGGATTAACTTCCCACGATGCCCTAAATGTGTCTAGCACCGCGTAAGTGCTCTCTGTAGCGATCGGTGCAGCCCGACTATTGACGTTGCCTTAATTAATCATTGACCACATGGAGGACTTCTAACCCAGTGGTTCTCCTAGGACATTTGGGACCGAATTCTAGCTTATGTTCAATCTATCTCAGGTTACCTGCCCCAATCCCCTGGTCCTGATGAAGACCCCGCAGCAAGGATAACATTTCCTGCATTCATAAGAGGGTCGAAACGTCGACTGTTGTTCTATTTGTGGCAACCTCAGGCAAATATTGTGTAGATAAATTGTACCTTGTGAAGTATGCCTTTCTAAATAATGGTCGCCATTTTTATTATGGCCATTGCTGCTATATAAATTACAGCCAAACGTGTTTTCAAATGTTTGATTTTACTGTCACTTAATCCTACCACTCCCTTATCCTCACTTTTATCACTTCCTTCCTCCCTCCCGGGGCACTGTATGACCTTGAATACAGCTGACTGTTTGCTATGTGTATTCATTACACTTGATCCCTCAGTGAATAAAACTCTGTGGATCTAATGATTGTTTTCTGATTAATTCATTGAATTGTGTAAATTGTTCCTTGTCCACACTGGACCCCTTCCTCCTAGTACTTACTGAACCCAGGTCCCAGTGACTATATTTGGGTAACCCACTCATGTATAAACCCACTAGAAAACTAGCAACATGGAACATGATCCTGGGGGTCTGCAATAACTGTAAAAACAGGAGCGCTGGCTTCACCTGTATAAATCCTGCCTCCTTTAGAATCGGGATCAGATATTTCCTCCTTATTGCCGTGTAGTGATCACAGAACATCAAAAAATGCAATGTGTTCTGGGTAGAAAAATTATCACGAGTACACGGCATTGCATTTTCAGGAGTACACCAGGTTGGGAAGTGTCCAAGGTTTAAATGGATCAAATTAAACCGAAAACGGGTTAAAAGAAAACGATGATAAGGTTGGTTCACCGTAGTTAACCCCTTCCATGCTCATGACGGAACGGTTCCGTCATGAGCGTCGGTTGGCCTGTGCTCATGACGGAACCGTTCCGTCATGGTTCCATAGGTTCTTTAGAACCTTCAGCACCGCAGCGGAATTCGCGCAGCGCTGAAGGGGTTAAATACAATTCAGGGCCTACTTGAGTGCTCAAGATAATACTAGTCCTCACAGTTGGTTTCTCAAGTTCTGCTTGTTCCCTTTCCAGACTTAGCAATTCTCCCATCAAGCCTTTAATCAAGACAATGTCTTTAGCTGTTATAGAGGCCGGGGAGGAGAAGAGATCTGGTCTCCCTAACTTATCAAGACAGTCTTTAATGTAAGCTAGCCACAGGATCTGGTTTACTCTATCCAGCTGCAAGCAGTCTTTGAGGATGATATGTTAAGGGGAATTTCTTGATTCAACCAGGTCTTTAGCCAAGCCAAAACAGGGGCCGCTTTAATTGTGTCTGAAATGTATCCTACACCAAGTTCAGTGTGAACAATATATGTTGAAGCGGACTGTGGGACAGAGAGGACAGCTCTTAAAAATGTGTTCTCGGTAGTCTGTATACTTGCCGTAGAACAGTATCCCCATATGGCACTTCCATATGTAGCAACCGCAAGACATTTTGCTTTATATATTTTTAGTAGAGTTGCTATTGGCCTTGCTCCCAATTTTTTCGTAAAACCCTGGAGTGCAGAAGATGATCTAGCAAGGGAGATGTTTCTGTTTTTTAACTGGGGACCCCAAGTGCCTCTCTCATCAAAAGTGATCCCTAGGTAAGGAAAAGCGGCTACTCTACAAAGAACTTGTTTGCCACACGGAAATGTTTTTAAAAACGTATTATTTTTGCCTTTACCCATTATCATAATTTGAGACTATTTTCACATTTATCTTTAGATCCAAAGAACCCATAAAGTCTTCAAAAGCATCCAATAATCGTTGAAGACCAACACCAGTACGTGAGAGCAAGACGGCATCATCCGTGTATAGAAGAACTGGAATTCCAAGTTCTCCTATACGTGGGATGTCAAGGGATGCCTCTTTTAGTGCAGGTTCCAGGGCATTTATATAGATAGTAAATAGGAGGGGTGCCAAAATGCACCCCTGCTTAACACCCCTTTCAGATTTAAAGTAACTCGTGCAACGCCCCTCCGAGGTAACTCTAACTGATGCTATTAGATCGGTATGCAGGTCTGCTAGAAAACTAACACATTGAGCAAAATTTTCCATAATTTTGAGCAGTTTACAAGATCAAAAGCTGACGAGAGGTCCATGAACCCCAAGTACATGGACCCCTCCTTGGCCCTCGTATATTTTTCTACCAGTAAGTGCAAGTTAAGACCTTGATCTATCGTGCTCCTTTTTGATCTAAAACCGTACTGAACATTTGATAGGACCCCTTTCTCATTTAACCAATCATTCAGTTTTGATAAAATAACCTGGCCCAGTATTTGCACCGACGAGTCAATCAATGAAATGGGTCTGTAACAGGATGGGTCTTGCCTGTTACCCTATTTAAAGACCGGTATGATGACAGATTTTTTCCAGGAATCAGGGATTTTATCATTCGTAAGAGCATTAAAAACATTACATAGAATTTTAGACCAAAATGTCGGTGCACTTTTGAAAACATCCCCTGGTACCCCGTCGGGCCCGGTGCTTTATTTTTCAGGGTCAGGTCTATTGCCCTTTCCACTTCTGCCGCCTCAAAAGTGACGGTGGCGGCCTCTGCAGTACAGAGTTCCACTTTCTGAATTTCTAGGATGACGGCAGAAGTGGCAGCACTACTAGTTTCTGAATATATCTGTCTAAAATGTTGGATCCAGCCCTCATCTGGTATGTTTGCTTCTAAGGGAGTGTTTTCATTATCAGAGAAGAGTGGCTGATTTATAATTTTCCAAAATAGCCCACTATTTTTTAGAGTTTCTGGGTCGAGAAGTTGGGCCAAAGCATTATCTTTCAGGTCCCTCTTCCTTTCTAGGATACTTTTTTTGTATGCAATCCTTGCACTAGCTATATCTGCACGAATTTTGGGAGTTGCTTTCAATGCTTTAAGTAGCACTCCATGCGCCTATGAACATTTTTTGTCGAACCATCTTTTGCTCACTAGCGGATTCTGCCTGGATTTAGTCTGCAGACTACGGTTAATTTCTATGCAGATATTATCAAATGCCACTATGACCTCTTTACTTTGTGTTCTGTTCGCTAAGCATATTGCAACTTCATCCTCTAATTTAGACAAAACCTCATGAAGAAAGGTTTCAGGGACTATTTTTGTCCATTTCAACCTACGATTCTGATCTTTTACCGTGACGTTCACTCCCCCTCTTACTTTCACTGATTTTAAAGAAATTAGGTCTGTATGCTTCACTTCAAGTAAAACAGGATTATGATCGCTAAAAGCTGATACCTCTGTATAATAATTTATCACATTATTTAACAAAAAAGAAGACACAAAGATATAATCTATAATAGTACCCACATCTTTTCCCTTAAACGTAGGGGACCTATTTTTTCCATCCCCGCAGCCTGACTCGTATAAGTTCCATCTTGCGAGAAAGGTTTCAAGATGCTCTCCTCGCCTAGTGTGTTCCAAAGGGATAGATGAGGAGAGAGGGGGACCTTCATCATCTTGTTAATGCATGGTAGGGTGCATGGGTGTATATTAAAGTCCCCTAACAATATTAATTCAAAAGTATTTACATTCACACTATAGACTGACAAAAATGTATCCAGTGCTTCCAAATTTTGGCTGGTACACTCATTAGCATTTGAATTGTAAAAATTAACAAAAAGAATCTTGGCCTTGTCATGAGTAGAGAGTTCAACAATCAGACAATTTTCAGACCCCAAAGAACACTGGGTTAGTTTACCTTTTATATCCAGTTTTAATAGGCTTAGCAAGCCCCCCTTAGATCTTCGTGCCACACTACTAATTGCTGGGTTGAAAAAGTGACTATAGCCATCCAAAGAGAAGCTGTTCGAATGGTCCCATGTCTCTTGTAGGGCAATGATGTCAAACGATTTTAATGTCATTAGCCATTCAGCATTCCCAATTTTATTCTTTATACCAGCAATGTTCCATGTAGCAATTTTAAGAGACGGTACTGGTGACTGAATAGAACTCCCCGAGACAGCGGGCAGTCAATCGTTTTCCTCTAGTGATGATAAAGCAGTATAACGATTGTATAATGGGAGGGTATGATCAAACTGCCTATTTGCTAACTGATAACAATATGAGTCCCCACTATTTTGATGTAAAGGTGCATTTGGAACACAACCAGCCATCCCCCTTCTAAGTCCATTTACGGGATACCTTTGCTGATGAGATGGTCGGTATTGGGTGTTATCCAGGTGATTGTAAAAAAAGCCAAGGGGTCTAGCACATACAGAATTTTCCATGGTTGGTAAAGAGGCGGCTCTAAGGAGGACTGTTGCAACATGTTGTGGATGTTTAAAATTTACGATAATACAGTCCCCTCTTGAATTTTTTCTAGCGTTGCCAATCCAGCTGACTCTACGGGTGGATATTATATCATTTGAAAAGGCAAGCGGAAAGCCACAATTCCTATTTAACCAGGCCAATGTTTCATTTTTTAAGGCATCATGGGTTTCTAGCCTAGGATCAGTCAAACAAGAGTCAACCTCTGGAACATTTTTTAATACCACAGTGTAAGGGACGCACTCCGGTGGGAGATTGACAAAGTTTTTCCTCCTAGGCCTACTTCTCCCCGCACTTTCTCCCCCTGCCATGATGTTCTGGCTGCCATTATGTGCTGTTTGTGGTTGAACTGATGTTTGTATTATTGCAGTTCTCACTGATAATGGATTAGGAGGTGGAGTACTCTGTGCGTTTACGACTGAAGATGTCTGTGCAATGACCCCTGAGCCTATATCCCTAGTTCTGGCCGATACAGATGTTACAGGTCCCGCTTTAATGTTACCCATCGGACCCGAAGGGCCAGGTTGGGGGCTCGTATTTATGGGGTGCAGAGTCATATGAGAATCTAGGAGACCCCCCAGTCTAGTGACCTCTTGTGCGGCCAGCTCGATCTTTGCCACCAATGGTCTAAACATTGCCTCTAGTTTTGACTCAAGGATAGATACCAAGAGTTCTATATGGGCAGGACACAAGGTATTTCCCTCAGCATTATTTATGGGTTCTGGAATATCTCCCCTGCTGATTGATGTTGTGCCTGCTTTTTTGGTCTTCCGACCCACCACCCTTTTGACAGGGGCCGTCCTACAAGCTCGCACCATTCTCCGAACAGGTGATTGAGTTGGGGAGAGCCTTAGGGAGGGTGTCGGGCTCTGGCTTGGGATAGATTCAGTTATAATTTCCCGCTCTTCTGTTGACACTATGATGGATACATCATTGTTCGTGTCATCATTGTTAGGATCAACCAGGCCACTGTCTGGGTGTGGTAACGGTGTGGTAGGCGAACTCAGCCTTTTGGGAGAGGTATCAGGGCTTACCCTATTTAATGATAATCTCCTTTCTTTGTTAATCTTGCTAACTACCTTAACAAGATAGTTTTCCATTGTCCTTGACTCGTTAACTACCGCTGGTTTTGATGATCTAAGCTTTGACATAATAGGACCAGCAAGTACCAACTTCAGAGAAAGTTGATCAACAGTGTCTTATCCAGTTGTTATGGAGAACTACTTTGACAATAAAGGCCAGAAAGCGTAAAACAAGAAATAAACAGTACTAAAAGTAATGTCTTACTGAAAGTCCAAAGTCCGTGGCCCAGCCCAGCCTCTTCTGGCCTTGGACGGCCACAGACGGCCCGCCCTTGTCCCGGGCTTCTCCCGGGCGCGCCCACGCACGTCCCGCGGGACGAGGGAGCAAGTGATCCTTTATGCGCCCCCAGGCGCTTTCTGGTTGCGTGCGTGGCGGCGTCCTTGCCGCAAGGGGCTGATGGGGGTTGTAGTGCTGCGGCCCGGCGGAGCCAAGCCCGGCCAGGCCACCAGCGGAGCAAAGCCTGGCCCTCAGAAGACCACAACGATGGACAGGAGGTCGGCGGAGCCAAGCCCGGCCACGAACACACAGCGGAGCCAAGCCCGGCCGTGTGCAACTCTCTGGTCAGTAAGAACGGCTCCCCCTGTTCTCTGCTGCAAGGGATCCTTTATGCGCCCCCAGGTGCTTCCTGGTTGCGTGCATGGCGGCGTCCTTGCCGCAAGGGGCTGCTGGGGGTTGTAGTGTTGCGGCCCGGCGGAGCCAAGCCCGGCCAGGCCACCAGCGGAGCAAAGCCCGGCCCTCAGAAGACCACAACGATGGACAGGAGGTTGGCAGAGCCAAGCCCGGCCACGAACACACAGCGGAGCCAAGCCCGGCCGTGTGCAACTCTCCGGTCAGTAAGAACAGCTCCCCCTGTTCTCTGCTGCAAGGGATCCTTTATGCGCCCCCAGGCGCTTCCTGGCTGCGTGCGCGGCGGCATCCTTGCCGCAAGGGGCTGCTGGGGATTGTAGTGTTGCGGCCCGGCGGAGCCAAGCCCGACCAGGCCACCAGCGGAGCAAAGCCCGGCCCTCAGAAGACCACAACGATGGACAGGAGGTAGGCGGAGCCAAGCCCGGCCACGAACACACAGCGGAGCCAAGCCCGGCATGTGTGCAACTCTCCAGTCAGTAAGAACAGCTCCCCCTGTTCTCTGCTGCAAGGGATCCTTTATGCGCCCCCAGGCGCTTCCTGGTTGCGTGCGCGGCGGCGTCCTTGCCGCAAGGGGCTGCTGGGGGTTGTAGTGTTGCGGCCCGGCGGAGCCAAGCCCGGCCAGGCCACCAGCGGAGCAAAGCCCAGCCCTCAGAAGACCACAACGATGAACAGGAGGTCGGCGGAGCCAAGCCCGGCCACGAACACACAGCGGAGCCAAGCCCGGCCGTGTGCAACTCTCTGGTCAGTAAGAACGGCTCCCCCTGTTCTCTGCTGCAAGGGATCCTTTATGCACCCCCAGGCGCTTCCTGGTTGCATGCGCGGCGGCGTCCTTGCCGCAAGGGGATGCTGGGGGCTGTAGTGTTGCGGCCCGGCGGAGCCAAGCCCGGCCAGGCCACCAGCGGAGCAAAGCCCGGCCCTCAGAAGACCACAACGATGGACAGGAGGTCGGCGGAGCCAAGTCCGGCCACAAACACACAGCGGAGCCAAGCCCGGCCGTGTGCAACTCTCTGGTCAGTAAGAACGGCTCCCCCTGTTCTCTGCTGCAAGGGATCCTTTATGCGCCCCCAGGCGCTTTCTGGTTGCGTGCGCGGCAGCGTCCTTGCCGCAAGGGGCTGCTGGGGGTTGTAGTGTTGCGGCCCGGCGGAGCCAAGCCCGGCCAGGCCACCAGCGGAGCAAAGCCCAGCCCTCAGAAGACCACAACGATGGACAGGAGGTTGGCGGAGCCAAGCCAGGCCACGAACACACAGCGGAGCCAAGCCCGGCCGTGTGCAACTCTCCGGTCAGTAAGAACGGCTCCCCCTGTTCTCTGCTGCAAGGGATCCTTTATGCGCCCCCAGGTGCTTCCTGGTTGCATGCATGGCGGCGTCCTTGCTGCAAGGGGCTGCTGGGGGTTGTAGTGTTGCGGCCCGGCGGAGCCAAGCCCGGCCAGGCCACCAGCGGAGCAAAGCCCGGCCCTCAGAAGACCACAACGATGGACAGGAGGTTGGCAGAGCCAAGCCCGGCCACGAACACACAGCGGAGCCAAGCCCGGCCGTGTGCAACTCTCCGGTCAGTAAGAACAGCTCCCCCTGTTCTCTGCTGCAAGGGATCCTTTATGCGCCCCCAGGCGCTTCCTGGTTGCGTGCGCGGCGGCGTCCTTGCCGCAAGGGGCTGCTGGGGGTTGTAGTGTTGCGGCCCGGTGGAGCCAAGCCCAGCCAGGCCACCAGCGGAGCAAAGCCCGGCCCTCAGAAGACCACAACGATGAACAGGAGGTCGGCGGAGCCAAGCCCGGCCACGAACACACAGCGGAGCCAAGCCCGGCCGTGTGCAACTCTCCGGTCAGTAAGAACGGCTCCAACCGGGGGCAGAGTCAGCACAGCAAGCAGGCAATCCCAGACGTGCGGCTCAGAGTCATAACGGTGACCACGTACCCTGTTGAGGCAAAAATCCCTCTCATGTTAAGGTTTGAGAGCATAAACAGAAATAATCCTGTGTTAAAAATAACACTGTGAATTACTGCACAAGTGGTGTAAGTAATCTATGTATGTTTGTTTGTCCTGACGAAGGCTCCATAGACCCGGCTGGGCACTAGGGAGCTGAAACATGTCGACGCTATTCATTAAGTGGTATAGTAAGATCCAGTAACTAGGGGCCCGATGTAGGTAAATCCCATTTACCGATTTTGAAATACCGAATTTTACCGATTCGGTATTTCAAAATCGGTAAATGGGATGTAGGTCCCAACATCTGGAATCGTTACCGATTCCTTACAAATTCGGTAATTACCGATTCGGTAAATACCGAATCGGTATTTGCTATTGAATCCTATGGGCCTTTGAAGCCCATAGGATTAAAGTCAAATACCGAATCGGTATTTACCGAATCGGTAAATACCGAATTTGGCAAGGGTGCAGGGGGTGTCACTTTGACACCCTCTAGCACCCCCAAAACGGGCATGTGTGCAATGTGGCACACAGACATGCCCTAAGGGCACGTCTGTCTGTCACATGGCACATGTGTACATGCACAGATGTGCATGTACACAGGAATCGGTATTTTACCATGGATTTGTATTCCATGGTAAAATACCGATTCTGTAAGCCATGTGCTGATGGAACATTGGCTACCTACATTGCATTTTCGGTAATTTTACCGAATCGTTATCATTACCGAATCGGTAAATATTACCGATTCGGAAAATTTACCGATTCGGTAATGATAACGATTCGGTAAAATTACCGAAAATGTGCCCCTACATCTCGATAGCCCTTTACCGATCGGAAACGGCTGAAAATCGGTATTTTTGGCCGATTCCGATCGGTAAAGGGCTACCTACATCGGGCCCCTAGTTCTTTTATCTATACCCACCAATATTTTTAGTGACAGAACTAACCTCTTCCTAATAAAGTCTCATTTTGGTTATGTTCTGTTTTTAAACTATCCCCATCCATATTTTCACCCCCTTTTTCTCTGGACACTG
Organism: Lissotriton vulgaris; assembly: GCF_964263255.1. Classification (NCBI taxonomy): domain Eukaryota; kingdom Metazoa; phylum Chordata; class Amphibia; order Caudata; family Salamandridae; genus Lissotriton; species Lissotriton vulgaris. Next base: position 1,509,421,454 of record NC_141685.1, on the reverse strand, counting down.
CTGCCAGAACCTGAGGTTGCCTCTGGGTGAGGCCGGCATACAGTACGATATTGGACATCCAATGACAATGCCGTAACGCTAATGTGGGGCGTGTAGGAAGGTGGATATCTGACTATGGTTACCCCCAAACTTTTTGCCTGGTGTTTAGCTGGGTTTTGACATAGTTGGCCTGGGATCCTGCTATTCAGGGCCCCAGGCTAATTGCTCTTTCATTAAAATGGACTCCATTTACCTTAGGTGCATACACAATTGGAACTGGTTCACCTTATTGGCCCCTGTAACAGTGTACCCTAGGTACCCAGGGCATAGGTGTTTCCAAGGCCTACCAGGGGCTGCAGCATGTATTGTGCCACCCCTGGCCTGGCCTCCATATTTGACACAACTGGCTGATCACTCAGCTGGGGTAAGTTGGTGTAACCACCTCTTACTTAGATATAGTATCCCTATATCTACCCTTACACTGGACACATATGTTCCTATCAGCCACTCCTATGGAAGGCCTCATCAATCCTGGAGGCAGAGTGCTTGGAAATATGTGAGATGGTGCTCTAGCATGAGCTGAGCCTCTCTGCAGCTGTCGGGAACCACTCCCTAAGCTGTTCCGGGATATTGCCATACCATATACTCTTAAGTGCATTATAATCCTCGCAGTTGTATGCTATCTTTGGTTTGGCTTTATCAAAACATGTCGAGTAAGGTGTCATACGAATTGGAATACTATCCCCTCAACAGTTCTGTCGACGGGGATAGCATTCCACCCTTCTAGAGGGACACAACATGTGTGTAGCCTTTACCCCATTTAAAGTTAACCAGAGCCTCAGCATCACAAAATGGATGCTGCCACCACAGATACAAGTCTGACCTCCTGCTGCTGGGAGTCCTTCCAGCGAGGGAGGCTTGGACAAAGGGTTTCCTGCCTTGGGAGGTGCGAGCACCACCCCAGACAGGGTTTTGTGTATTGGGTAGGACAGGGAGATTGAGACATGCCCGGGGCACACAAGGTGTCCCCGTGCATAAGCCAGTCCAAACCGGTCCTGGGACTTTCCAGACCCAGGCCTGGCGAGGAGCTGGACAAAGGAAAGGGGGTGTAACCGCCCCCCTTCCTGGTCCCACCCAGAGGAGGGACCTAGTAGGTGATCCACCCCTCAGATTGGGAATAAGAGTGGGAGCAGTGCCATTGCACAGCAGATCATCCTGAATCAACTTTACACGAAGAGGAAGACTGGACTTCGACATTCTGCTGCACAGAAGACTGAAGAGAATCTCCCTTGTGGCCTAGGAGTGGCCACCCTGTGAACACAGGTACCAACCAGCGAATCGACGTCTGCTTTGACGCCGCCTCCCGCCAGAGCCCGAGCCCAGAGCCTGACAAGACCCAGACACCCAGACTTCTCAGAGCCTGATCCACAGTCCCTGCAAAGAAGGGACCCGTGGAGGCACAGAGAGACGTGGGACCGGACTTCTTGGAAGACACTCGAAGAGCTGACAGTGCAGCACCAGAGGCATCCTCGACGTTGTGCTTTGAGGACTGAGAGCCCCCACCACCGAGCAGCCCTTGCAACGAAGATCAGCCCCCCAGCATCTCCACGATCTGCGTGGGGCCCTTTTGCATTGTGCCACTTGATGCGCCATCCCGGCCACTAGCCACGTGGTCAGCGGCCATCTTGGCGATGAAACCGAAAAACTACACTGCTGATCTGGTTGCTCCAGACTTGCCCCAGCTCCTGTAAAAAGGAGCACACGCTCTGACCTTGCTGGTCCGAGTATTAAGCCTTTTTTGACTCCTGCCTGGCTTGCATTAGCCAAGGCCTGTTTGCTCAGATCAAGCTACCAACACCGCCAACAGCGAGAAGCCTGCGTGGGACAGCTCGTGACCGACTCCTGGACGTCCTTGACCCCCGGTGTCTACGTGGCTGCAGAGAGAAGCTACACCTCAACGCCTGTTTGCACCCAACATCGCCTGGTTCCAATCTGGTTCCACGGTAGTCACTGGCTAGTGACTTTGAACATTGTCCCCTCTGCTTTCAGGTCTTCACATCTTTAGATCCACCCTTGGATCCACCGGAACTCTTCACCTCGAGCCGCCTGCAGCATCTTCAGCTCCAAGCACCATCGACCAGCGTGACGAAACTCGACACTACTTCGACCCTGTGCACCCGCTTCCTGTGGGTGAGGTAACTCAGCTCCACCGGTGTTCCTACACTGGTACACACCTCTAGGGCCTGTGTCTCAAGTTTCAGCTTTCTAGGTCACTCGGAAGGTTCCGAACTAACTAACTTTGTACTTTTTACGCACCATAGACTTTGCATTGGTGAGTGCGTGCACTTTAAACACTGCACCTGAGTCCCGCGGGCCTTTCCCGACTTAGTCACTGCTAGTCTCGAATAGCTCCAGCGATTCCCAAGGCCCTAGGCCTGTTTTCTTTCCGATTGGTATCTCTTATACCACTTTCTTAGTATATGGTTTAGGTGGCCCCTAGGGCTCATCTATATTGTGCAACTATTGTGTATTTTAAACTGTCTTGTGTTTAACGCTTGTGCTTCTGTGCTCATAAAGAGTCCAGAGGATACTTTTAGTTAATAAATCAATATATATTTTCAATATATATCTGTGTGGTGTCCTTTCATTTGGTATTCAAGGGGGTTGTGTATGGTAATACAGCTGGCTTCACATGCCTTTCAGAGTTTAGCCTAAGACTGCTTTGTCCACGTTACCACTAGTATAACTGGTCTATAAGGTTGACTTACAACCAATCATCATAAGGATTGCTTGGCATGGTACAGAGTGATTACTAGAATTAGTGAGCATTATATACCAGGCCAACTTCTCACAGGGCGGAGCACTGAAATATACCGCATTCGAATAACATAGCGTTTATGAGGGTGATCCATGCCAACCAACGGTTGAGTAGCTACAAGTGTCCATTCCACTACTTGATTACTTAAGTATCAGCCATCTTCAGCCAGGATACCATGACTCCAGTGGCGTAGTGAGCAAGTCACCCACGTCTGGGCATACCATTCCCACATAGGGTGAACAGCAAAACACACAAGATGATGGACAGAATGTTGCACAATGGCAAAACATTCACCCCAGTCACAGATCCGAGTTTAATCCATTGTTATTTTGCTCACCAAACCACCCCAGTTCAGACATGGCCATATGCAAATCAGTCTTGTCCCTGTGCCTCATAGGAACAGTCCCACCCGAACTGTCAAGCCATGTCTTTCCTGGACCGGAATCAAGCATCCTAGGACCGGTTTATGGCTATCAGCCGTCTTCAGCCAGGATAGCTTGACTCCAGTGGCATAGTGAGCAAGGGACCCACGTCTGGGCATACCCTTCCCACATAGGGTGTACAGCAAAACACACACGATGATGGACGGAATGTTGCACAATGGCAAAACATTCACCCCCAGTCACAGATCTGAGTTTAATCCATCGTTATTTTGCTCACCAAACCACCCCAGTTCAGACATGGCCATATGCAAATCAGTCTTGAATCTGTTCTTCATGGGAACAGTCCAGCCTGAACTGCTAAGCCATGTCTTCCCTGGACCGGAATCAAGCATCCTAGGACGGGTTTCTGGCTATCAGCTGTCTTCAGCCAGGATAGCTTGACCATGATATAATGGGGGCAGGGCTTGGCAAATTGTTGGCATTCTTTGCTTGATTATGCCAGGTAGTATATTGCTGCTCCTTAAATAATACTTGTGATTTCAGGCATATTGCTAACATCCCTGGCATGGAGGCTCCCACTTCTGATATTTTGTTGGTCCAAGCATTAGGATGGTAATTCTTGGCGTATTTTAGGTATCCATTGGATGAGATGTTGATACATGTTAGTGGAAGGCAGGACATATCCATATATGGTAGTAATACACATGGTACTTGATGAAAATGACAGCTTGATATTTGGACATGAGACGTGTTTTTCTCTAAAAACTAAACTTTGGTATAGCAAATCAGAATGTGTGTTTTTTGGTGTACTTATTAAGTATTACTTTTATTTGGGGGTATTTATTTATTCCTCAAAATGGAAAACTTTCATAGCAAAACTTGGTTATTTCATAAATCATAAGCTGACATTTAGAACAATGGACTAGATGTACCACCTGTGCCTCATCCCTGGTGGCCAGTGGTAGGCATTAGGTGTGTTTTCTGTTGTAGGCTTTTAATTAGTTTTGTGCTCTACTTGCTTCTGTGACCGTTTTTATTTCTTTATATTGTAGGCATTGTAATTAGTTCTGTGCTCTATTTTCTTCTGTGACCGTTTTTTGCTTTGTATTGTATGAATTGTCTCATCTGTTTCTGTGACCGTTTTCTTCCCTTGTGCTTGCCACCCTTTTGCCCTCTCTCACCCTTTGCTGTCCCTTCTTCCCGCCGCTGCGTCCCCTGCGGCCCCGCCCTCGCTCACCCATTCGTCGTTCCCCCCTCCCAGCTGCTTCTCCCTCCCACCTCTCCTTCTTATGGGACCCGCTGCGTGGCCGTGAGAGCGACCATTGACCCTGTTCCCAAGCAGGTCGCTCCCCACACCACGCAGCTCCACCTGACTGCGCCCGCATCCCTGCCCAGCTGCCGCTGCTACTGAGGGAATTCGAGGCCCGCCTCCACCCGCAGGCTACCACCTGTGCCTCATCCCCGGTGGCCAGTGGTAGGCCTTAGGTTTGTTTTCTGTTGTAGGCTTGTAATTAGTATTGTGCTCTACTTGCTTCTGTGACCATATTTATTGCTTTATATTGTAGGCATTGTAACTGGTACTGTGCTCTATTTTCCTCTGTGACTGGTTTTTGCTTTGTATTGTATAAATTGTCTCATCTGTTTCTGTGACCATTTTCTTCCCTTGTGCTTGCTGCCCTAGTGCCCTCTCTCACCCTTTGCCGTCCCTTCTTCCTGCCGCTGCGTCCCCTGCAGCCCTGCCCCCGCTCGCCCATTCGTTATTCCCCCCTCCCAGCTGCTCCTCCTTTCCACCTCCCCATCCAATGGTGGGCGCTGTGCCCAGCGCCAGAACCCCGAGCCCCCGCGAACGCCATGATGCCCGACTCCGCTACGATGCCAGCACCCTCCACGCACTCAACTCCGTATGAGAACACACCTGCTACTGGGCCACCCCTAAGTGCACCCAAGGACCCTTCACCTGCCGGAACTGCAGCTTCACCAGCATCCGGCCCGCAAAACCACCAACCAGAGAACCAAACTACCTCAGGTGCGTCCTCCTGACACCCGCTCCGCCCGCAAACACGCTGTTGAACCCTGGGACCTTCTCGACTCAACCTCCCCTGATGACGCCTTCCTGACAGAGACCTGGCTGAACCCCGCTTCAGCACCCAAAATCGCCAAAGCCATCCCTGAAGGTTACAAGATCACCCGCAGGGACCGCACCAACAGAGTAGGAGGAGGAATCGCCATCGCCCACAGGAACACTCTCAGAGTCTCGACCAACAACGATGACACCCTCCACACCGCTGAACACCTGCACCTCCAGATCCACACTGACCCCAACACCACCCTCAGAGTAACCCACATCTACAGACCCCCCGGACACCGACCACAGTTCAGCGACTCCATCGCCGACTTCATCAGCACACACGCCCTCGCCGCCACGAACTACATCCTCCTCGGGGAACTGAACTTCTACCTCGAGAACAAAAACGACACCAACTCCAACTACCTGATCGCCAACCTCACCAACCTCGGACTCAGACAGCTCATGACAACACCCACCCACCCCGCCGGCCACACGCTTTACCCCAACTTCTCCATAAGCCCCCACATCTCCTTCAACCACACCACCGAACCCCAGTGGACCGACCATCACTGCATCCATTTCACTTTCAGGAAGCCCACCGTGCACCACCGCACCAAACAGATGCCTCGCCGCAGCTAGGGCAAAGTCACGGAAGACCATCTAACCACCACCCTCTCCCACAGCCGACCCCACCGACCAGGACGTCACCGCCCGCAATCCCTGACAGAGGATTGAAGACTGCGCCAACACCCTCGCCCCACTCAAGAAACCCTCCAACAGCCACACCAGCAAGAAAGCCACCTGGTTCACCGAAGACCTCCAGGCCTCCAAACAAACATGCCAAAAACTGGAGAAGAACTGGCTTTGCAAACAAACACCGGACAGCTACGCAGCCCACAAGAACGCCACCCGCAGACACCATCACTTCATTAGATCCACCAAGATGGCCTCATTCAAAGACTGCCTAGATAACAACGCACACAACAGCAAAGAGCTCTTCAACATCGTGAAGATACTCTCCAACCCCAGCTCCAACACCAACGACATCCCACCTTCGCAAGACCTCTGCAACTCGCTGGCCACCTTCTTCCACTGCAAGAATGCCGACATCCACGACAGCTACAATGCTACAACTGCCCCGACAACCACTGAGACCTCCGTCCCCATGACCACCACCCGCACCAACTGTCTGCTTTCCTGGACCTGCATCAACGACGAGGACACCAGCAAGATCACGAACACCATCCACTCCGGATCACCATTGGACCCATGCCCACACCACATCTTCAACAAAGCCAGTGCAGCCAGCGCACCCCATATCTGGAGTAATCAACATCTCCTTTGAGACAGCAACCTTCTCAGAAAGCTGGAAGCACGTTTAGATCAACACCCTACTCAAGAAGCCCAAGGCGGACCCCAAGGACCTGGACCTCAAGAACTTTCAGATGATCTCCCTGCTCCCGTTCCCAGCAAAGGTCATCTCGAAAACTGTCAACGAACAACTGACCTGCTACCTCAAGGAGAACAGCATCCTGGACCGTCCCAGTCCGGATTCCGCAGCAACCACAGCACCGAAACCACCCTCATCGCTGCCACCGATGACATCAGGACCCTGCTAGACAATGGAGAGACAGCAGCTGTCATCCTCCTGGACCTGTCAGCTGCCTTCGATACGGTCTTCCACCACACACTACGAACACGCCTACATGACGCCTCCCCCTCTTCTGCTCCAATGCCACCGAGATCATCTGGGGCATACCCCAGGTCTCATCCCTCAACCCGACACTGTTCAACATCTACATGGCACCCCTCACCCATGTTGCCCGCATGTTGCCCGACAGCACGACCTCAACATCATCTCCTACGTCAATGACACCCAGCTGATCCTCTCCCTCACCAAAGACCCTCACACCGCCAAGACCAACCTCCACGAAGGAATGAAGGCCATCGCCGAATGGATGAGGAACAGCCGACTGAAGCTGATCTCCATAAGATGGAGGTCCTCATCCTCGGATCCAAGCCTTGAGCCTGGGACGACTCCTGGTGGCCGACCACAATGGGAACAGCCCCGACACCCACCGACCACGCACACAACCTAGGGGTCATCCTCGACTCCATGACTAAGCAGGTCAACGGCGTCTCCTCCTCCTGCTTCAACACCCTCCACATGCTCTGCAGGATCTACAAGTGGCTCCCCACCGAAACGAGAAGAACGGTCACCCAGGCCCTCGTCACCAGCAGGTTGGACTATGGAAACGCCCTCTATGCAGGAACTATGGCCAAACTCCTGAGACAGCTTCAAAGCATCCAGAACGCCTCTGCACGTCTGATCCTCGACATCCCCTGCCACAGCCACATCACACCCCACCCAGGACAACTGCACTGGCTCACTGTCAACAAGAGGAAAACCTTCAAGCTCCTCATCCACACATACAAAGCACTCCACATCACTGGAGCAGCATACCTCAACAGACGACCTGCCAGCTCCGCTCCGACTGGCCTCGCCCGCGCCGCAGTCCCCCGCATCTAAAGAACGACTGCCAGCTGCAAATCCTTCTCCCACTTCATCGCCAAGACTTGGAACAACCTCCCCAACCACCTAGGGCAGGCCCAATACCTGCTGAACCTCAGAAGACAACTCAAGACCTGGCCCTTCGAGCAGTAGAAGCATCCCCCTACCCCAGTGCCTTGAGACCCTCACGGGTAAGTAGTGGGCTTTACAAGTGCCATGATTGATTGATTGATTGACAAAGCTTTTAACAGGTGGTAAACCCTCCAATTCACTAAATCAAAGGGTTTGTGACTGGTTACCACTGCTAATGGGTGCTAAAGTGCTTGTGCTCACTGTTCAAAACATACATGATGACATTGGCTTATACCTAACTGGCATATTTCATTTACAAGTAAAGTGGTACTACCTCTGCCTAGGGCCTGTAAACTAAATGCTACTAGTGTTCCTTTAAATCATGTCTCAGGTCTGCCATTGCAGTGTGTATGTGCAGTTTTTATATTGCCATGTGGACCTGGCAAAGGTTGACTTTGCCAGGTCAAAACCTTTCTTTTTAATATATATTTATGACACTCAAAAGGAGGCCCTGAACAGCCCAGAGGACAGGGTGCAATGTATTTAAAATTAGGACATGTAGTTTTAAGTTTGACATGTTCTTGTAGTGAAAAACTCTTAAATTCATTTTTTTTAATAACTTTATTTTGTTGGTTTTCAAGCAGGCAAAGTTACATTAAAGAAGATCCACAATTGTCTAGATATATCACAGCTGACCCATTCATTGCCATAGGCGTCAAATCCTAGGCTTGCATGGCCGGAGCTTACACTAATGTCCATATGAGAAAAAAGGGAAATGACCATTCGAGGGCCATGAGTTTTTATACTTACGCTGACAAGCAATATGTAAATCTATTCCATAGCAATACCCTCCTGCAACCCCCTCCCTCCTCCCATACCCCAATTCCCCCTCCCACCCACCCCGGAACCGGTGTGCCCTTGTGTTGCGCTTATGGGGAGTTGACTTATCATCTAAGGCATACCTACAGGGTACGGAGCTTCAGTGAGTCTAAGCAAGCAAAGGTATTTGGGGCAGGTAAGTTTGTTGAATTTGTGCGCCAGTAATGAGAGGATGGGGTGCCAGATAGAGTTGAAAGAGGCTGCTGAGTGTGTGAGGTTAGCTTGTATTCGCTCCATACCAATGATGTACCACAATTTGTGTAACCATCCTGTATGCGTTGGACGAGAATGTGTGCCCCATAATGACAAAATGTGATGTACCGCTGAGCCTGTTGCTATTCCCATTTGTTTCCCTCGTATAGATGTGAGAGGGAAGGTAAGTGCGTTCGGTAGCCCTAAGAGAGCATATGCATGGAAGCGGGAAATTTCAGTTTAAAAATGAGTGTCTATATCATTGAGTACCTTCGTCCAGAACCCTGTTACCTCCTACAGTCCCAGAGTGTATGTGTCAGTGTACCTTCACCGCCACAGCCTCCCCAGCAAGTGGAGCTGCGATCTGGATGAATTTTATGTTATCGAGCCGGGGTCAGGTACCAGTAAATGACCACTTTAACTGCTGCTTCCTTGCTTGCTATATTTCTTGCAGTGTGGTTTGCCCTATAGTAGATTTGCTGCCATTCTTTCAAGGAGAGGCAGCGGCCTAATTCTGTTTCCCATTGGCGCTGTCCAGCTGAGCGCTCTTGGGATGCCGGTGGGCGCAGCAAGAGATATAGGTCAGAGATCAACTTGCAGTCCGAGTGCCTGGATGAAAGCCACTTTTTGTAGGCCGTAAGGCGGCAGCTGACCAGGGTACGTATTTCAGGTTGTAGTAACCAATGGCGAAGTTGGAAGTACTGGAACCTTTTGGGGTCTTTAATGTCAAACCAGTCGTGCAATTCAGAGTAGAGAATGAAACCATGGAGATCAAAAAGGTGATCTGCAGATTTGCAGGTCAAGGCTCGCTATTGTGGGAAAGCCCGCGCCTCCAGTCCTGGAGGGAAATCTGGATTATCAAAGAGGGGCGTGAGGGGCGAGGGAAAGGAAGTAAGATTCCGCTTAATTGCATCTGAGTCCCATACCCACATCACGGAACGGGTAATGGGAGAATGATTGAGATATGATGGTCTGTCTAAAGATTTCAGAAATTGTATCTTCCACAGAGATAGTCGTGAAATCGCTGTGTCCTGGAAGAGCCATCTTTTTTCTGACTTTGGTCTACTCCATTTTATGAGAAAGCGAAGTTGGGCTGCTTTATAATAGTCGGGAGATTAGGAATCCCCAAGCCTCCCTCATCAGGTGGTCGGTAGGCAAATCTCTGCATATCCTTGGTCTTTTCCCAGCCCAGATGAAGTGGTGTATCTCATTTTGCAGTGCATGGATATATCGCAGGGGGGGACCAACAGGTATTGTCTGAAATATATACAGTATTTTGGGCAATATGGATATTTTTACCACTGCAACGTGGCCTAACAGTGACAGGGGGTGCATCCACCACCGGCGCAGATCTCGCGTTACTTTGGTAGTGAGGTTAGAGTAGTTACGTGCAATTGTTTGGCCAGTGGAAGGAGTTAGAGCTATCCCCAGGTATGGGGTTTTGGTTTGGGCTCACAGGTCTCCAAGCTCTAGAAATGCGTTCTCAGGAGCGTTCTCATTGAGGCCTAGAGGCAGAAGCATTGACTTCCCCACATTGACCTTAAAGCAGGAGACCTTACCAAAGTCCGCCAACTCTTGCAAGAAAACTGGGTCCGGAGGTCTGGGCGTGACAAGAGTTGCTAGGATATCGTCTGCATATAAGCTGACGGTGTGCTGTTCGCCCCAAAGGGGATACCAGAGATGTGGGTGTTGTCCCTAATCCGCTGCGCTAGGGGCTCTATGTAAAGCACAAAAAGCAGGGGTGAAGGAGGACACCCCTGCCGTGTACCGTGCTGGATGTCGAAGGGCTGTGAGCTGATCCCGTTAACCCGTATTGTCGCTCTAGGTTGGTCATAGCAGCTCGAAACCGATTCCCTATGCCAAAGTGAGCTAGCGTTTTGTCCAAGAAGCCCCAGTCCACCCGGTTGAAAGCTTTCTCAGCGTCGACTGAAAGTACTATGGCGTCCAGTCCCATATAATGGGATTTATCTATTAAATGCATCAGCCGCTTGGTGTTGTCGCTGCTTTGCCTGTTAGGAATAAAGCCTGATTGGTCAGGTTCGATAATGCCAGGTAGACGTGGTCCCAATCTGGCAGCTAGGACCCCTGTAAAGAGCTACAGATCGAGACTGAGTAGGGAGATTGGCCGGTATGCTGCACACTGAGTGGGATCCTTCCCAGGCTTGGGAATGACGACTATGTCCCCCTCAAGCATATCTGCTGGAATTGTCCCCAGTCCTTGAAAGGAGTTGAAGAAGCGTGTTAAAACCGGGGCTAAGGATTGACAAAATGTTTTATAAAAACCAGCTGAGAAGCCATTCGGTCCCGGTGATTTCAAAGGTTTGAGGCGGGAAATCGCACTGATCACCTCTTCCACCCTGATTGGAGCATCAAGCGCTGCGCCGCCTGATGCGTTGATGGCCGTTGTTGCTGCCTGACTAAGATAGGCCTCACGCACGCTGTCAATTGATGGGTCTCTACTATATAGTGATGCATAGAAGTCTCGGAGGGCTTCTGCAATATGCTCGTCGAGTTCGACCCATTTCCCAGTTGAGGTATGGAGGGCTGTAATTTTTTCGCGTTCCATCTGGCTCGGAGTTTGCTCGCGAGAAGCCTCCCTGTCTAATTTCCCCCTATATAGTATGAGTGTTTAAGCCGTAAGGCGGCATTCTATGCTCTATCCAAGTCTAGGTATGCAAGTTGCGCCCTCTCCGCTTTCAGCTGTCGCCACATACGCGGAGCCGCCAACTCTTCCCTTTTCTCTTTACGAACCCTATTATCTGCAGGGGAGATGGCTATTAATTCTCCCCTCACTACTGCTTTAAGGGCTCCCCATAATGCCGCCAAGGGTGTATCCGTGGAGTCATTGTACATCAAGTAGTCGGTAATGCACTTCTGCACCTGTTGGCAAATGTCCGGTCATTGTAGTAGGGATTCCCAAAGTCACCACCAACCTTTCGATCTGCATAGGGGACGTATGTCAAGAGTTACTGTCACTGCTTCATGATCAGACAAAGCTGCAGGGACAATCTCGACAGTTTGGACCAAGGTGTTAAGTTCGGATGACCCTATAAAATGATCAAGGCGAGCATATGTGTGGTGTACATGGGAATAAAATGAGTATTGCTTGCTGTGAGGGTGAGCCGCTCTCCAGATATCTATCAACCCTTTATTGTGTAGCCAATCTCTCCCTGCACTCAATATCGTCCCAGTTGCGCCATACCTGTGGCCTGACCTGTCTTTCTCTGAATCCATAACTAAGTTAAGGTCTCCGCCTATTGAAATCTGTCTGTCATGATAGCGAAGAACTTCCAACAGGGAGTCCGTAAGAAAGGGCTCTTGACCAGAATTAGGAGCGTAAAGAGATCCTATGACGACAGGGGTGTCACCCACCCATAACCTATATGACAGCAACCTCCCCTTTATCTCTGCCACCTTGTCTCCAATCCTGCCATGAAAGTGTTGTGCTAGGAGTATGGCCACCTCCCTTTCTTATCTAGCATGGAGGAATAAAACTGGTTTTCATTCTGTGCCAGTCCTTAGATAGCAAATGTGTCTCTTGTAGGAGGCATATCGAGGCCCCCGAGTTCTCTAGGTAGCTCAGATAGGGTTGTTTAGCCCGTTCACATTAAGGGTTATAACTTGAGTGTACAGGTGGACATAGTACATGGCTAAGTGTGTATCAATTGAATGGTAGGGTCTGTGACTAGACGGAGCATACTCAAAAGTCCTTGCTGTATGAGCTCACTGTTGGAGACCAAACCTGATTTGTCTTCACTCCCAGGTTGCAAACCCGTTCCCTCCCTCCCATGACCCAACAACCCCCACCAGTCCCCCTCCCTACCCTCCCGCCACCCTAACCCCAACGAAACATACCTGTTTATCCAACATTGTCCAAGATCCGCAGCCCGAGCCGCAGACAAACGGCAGGAAAAAAGTAAGGTGGCCTAGTAGCCCGGATGACCCGGGCTCCCCGCCCGCCCCCCGCCCAGAGTTAGCTAGGATCTGGTGCGTGTTACAGTCCCCATGCTGACATTAAGGAGATTTTGACACCATAGTGTCTTGTGCTACTGCTGCAAGGGCCGAAGCTCTTTCGGTGGTCATTGTGGTTCGATCCAGTTTTGCATCGGACTTAGGCGACCGGCGTCCGCCTATTTTCTGCCATTCATCTCCCATTGATCGTTGCAAAGATTTAGGAGAGGAGTCTCGGCTGTGTTTTGCAAGTCCTAATAGCTTGCATGTCTCTTGGAGGGAAGGGAGTTGGTGGAGCTTGCCATTTCATTTAAAAATGATGCAAAAGGGATGGCCCCAGGAGTAAGGCACACCATTGGTTTTTAGGAAAGTGGTCACTTCTTCGAAGGCTTTACGTTTCTGGAGGGTAATGGAGGCCAAGTCCTGATAGAGAGCAATGGCATGCCCCTGGTAAGTGATTGGCTGTTTCAATTGAGCTTCTCTCAGAATACGCTCTTTTAGGGGGAAGTCTGGCAGGAAGGCCAAAATGTCAGGTGGGGGAGCTGGGGCCCTCCTCCACAGACCCACCCTGTGGGCATAGTCAATGCAAATCTCGAAGTCTTGGCCATTACCAAGAATCTCCCTGAAGAGGCCCTGGAGGTATCAGGTTCCGTTCGTCCCTTCTGTTTGCAGTGGGACACCTTGCATGTGGACATTGTTCCTTCGGGATCTATTTTCTAGGTCCTCCGCATGAGCTTGCAAGTCAAACTGTCAATCCTTAAGGCAGAGTACTTCTTGTTGTAGCTGCTCTATTTCCTCCGATTTAGATTGTTCTTCATTCTCTATGACTGCCATCCGTTCACCTAGTTCGTCCACGTCTCAGCGTATTTCGAGAATCTCCCCTGCCACTTCCTGTTTCAGTGTTTGAAAATCTTCACGGAGAGTATTAAACAGGGGTTCAAGGAATGCCCGGGTGATGGGCACCTCTCTTTCTGCCTGTCACAGGGGTGGATTTGTTACTGGGGATGTAAGGTGTCCTTTATCTCCAGAAGTTGACCCCTTGGCAAGCATTTCTTTCAAGGTGCGGTCTCCTTTTTTACTCATGTTGGCCATGGTGATGAGGATGCCACAGGTTATACTGGGTGGATGGCGCTCCCTGATCGTGGCAGCAGCTCCAAGCGTGGTATCAGCTGGGTGGGTTTCTTCAGGTTCACGGTGCGAAGGGTGAGTTTGTTGCAGGCCAACGCAGCACCCAGCCGAGTGAAGAGTAGTCCTTGTGTAATCGCTCTCCGGTGTGCCAACCACTGGGTATGGTGTGAAGGCAAGGGAAGGATTCAAGCCAGATTGCATGGAGGTGTCGATGAGGGCCCGGCCATTGAGAAGAGAAGCACATGCAGGGACTCGTCCAGAAGGGGTACTGAGATGAACAGCAGAATTCCCTATAAGTGTCCCTAAGTCGCAACTGCCCTCTCCTGTATCAAAGTAGTATAAAAGCAAACTCCGGACATGCAAGCCCCCCTGCTGATGCACCGATGGTTTGCCCCCACCAGCACTGCACCCGGTCACCTGGTCCAGCGCGCTGGCCCGGGGGCCTTAGTGGTGCTTGTGAGGATGTCAGGTGCAAGGGCCCAGCAAAGGCCTGAAGAGGTGGGCTAGAGGTCTAAGGATAGTCCTGGGGCTCACTCGGATCCCCCCTGCGCTGTGGGAGACTTTTGAGGCGCACTGGAGCTGGGGTGCATTAGTGGCTGCCGTGCCATCTATGCATCCGTCAGTTGTGCGCTTGTTAGGGGATTGGCACCAAAGTCACTCACCGCTCGTAGTGTAGTTGCAGTACAGGGCTATAGCTGGGTCTCAGTCTGTGTAGCTACTTATAAGTCTGAGGAAGGCGCCCACTGCAGTTCACCCTGCCCTACTGCCCGGGCGCCATTTTCTCGTGGTGGGGTCTCACAGTGTGATTCCTGCTATGAGCTGTGGGCCGGATCCAATGCGCGCCGTGCCTGATAAACCCCCCTGAAGACTTGCACATGCGGCATGGGGAAAGCTGTTAGGCACCTCCGGCGATAGAGCGTGATGTGGGAACCGGGGGAGGTTGCTACAGCCGCGCTGCAGAGTTGGGGACCTCAGTGGTCCCGTCACCAATGGGCGCTGCGTTGTCCTCCTGCCCCCCGGGCTCGCGCCCCACCTGCCCCGGGGTCAGGCTCCGTGCCGCCGCGGCTAGGCCTGAAAGCAGCGCGCTCAATTTTCGCGCCTCTAAACAGTCCAGTCAGCCACCGGGGTACGCGCTGATCCGGGGGAATGGCGCTCAACTCATTCTGTGCCGGAGCCGCTCAGCACTTGGAGCACGCCCTGTCCAGTGGTCTGCAGAGGTGCTCAGGTCCCCGGTCGAATCTCCAGGCTGAAGTTCAGTGGTCTGCAGCAGTGCTCAAGCCCACCTTTGTCCAAAGCAATTCACCCCATGGGCACCATTTCAACCTGGGACCGCCGGAATGGCACAGATCTGTCCATGGGTGTTTCGTAGAGGTACTGCCCTCCTGACCTCTTTTCTGGTAGCTGCTGCGCCCCCACATGCAATGCTGCCACTTACAGCATGTTTTAAGGGACTATGTGCACAGAAAAAACTAGGGGTGAAGGGCCACGGCGGGGAGCATCAGTATGCCGTGTCTGGTCAGGTCGCCATCTTGGCCACACCCCCTTAAATTCATTTTTAACTACTGCAAGGCCTCTCTGCCCCATAGGATAGCATTGGAATTGCTTTATTACATGTTATAAGTGTAATTTTCAGATGGGAATTAATGATCACTTCATTTTTGGAGTTTCTGGAACCACAATTTAAAATCCTAACTTAACGTTGAGTCGGATTTTAAATTGTGCTTCTGAAAATGCCCCTTTTAGAAAGTTAGCATTTTTTTGCCTTAGTCATTTAGTACCTGTAGCCTGGCTCTGTTCACATAACTGGGTGTAGCTGAAAGTTAAGGTTTGTGTATTCCTCCTAGACAGCCATATACAATAGGGACTCTAGGTGTGCCTGGATGTGCCATCACTGGCAGGATGGGGGGAGGAGCTGGGCACAATCCCACTTACACCTGAATAGGCTGTGTCCTGCCTGCACACAAAGGGCTGTATACCCCCTGCAGTTAGTCTGGAGCCAGGCCAAGGAAGCAGGATGCAAAGATTGTCGCGTTGTTCCTAATGACAGGGAAAGGCGTTAGTACAGTCTGTGGTGCAAGCGGATTAGAACAGGGTAACCTAGTGGTCACCCTGGGAATCAATTTTGTTGTATTTAATGCCCTCACACACCCTTTCAGGTGCCATGCTTCATCATTTGGGCCTGCTCCTCGTTGGGTCGGCGGTGCAATACCCAACGGGCAACACCTCATAGAGGGGCTCTTTGGCGGAGATCTTTTTCCAACTGCCGTATAGATGAAGTGCGGGTATGGGGCCAGGATTCAGGGTAGACGTAACTATGTGAAGTAAAATAAAGCTAGTGGTACCAGAGACAATTTTATTCAGGAGGGCCACTGCTTTAGTTAAAAACGAAATCCTAGAGGAGAGTAGTGGAAAGTGATGTTTCCCACTCTCTTCTGGAGTGTGTTAGAGTCCGGTCAACATGTTTCTCGCTGCTCTAAAATTTACTGAGCGATTCTTCAGGACCAGGGGGACTAGTTAGAGAGTATCTAAGGGTATATGTAACTGTCTACACTATTGCCACTTGGTGTGGTGTATGTAAGCTCGTTTGACTACCGTCCTAGTGGGTGAACGGGTGAATATTACTATATTACCCTTCTTCAAGTTGCGATTGTTTATACCTGTTGGAGGCAAAAAAAGGGGAGGGGGTAAAAAAACATATCGCAAACAAATAATAGCACGTTGCATTAATGACTGTGATACTTGTGTGTAACGCATGCTGTGATTCATGCGTGTCGTTATAACACAAGTGTGTCAAGCACTCTCAACAGTGGGATTTCGTGGGAGTGACATGTGAAGATAAAAACCTTGTGTTTAAAAGAAAATACCAAATTGGTATTTGTTGCACGCAGTTATTCATAACTCACCTAAAGTTAAAAACAATCAGACAACAACAGTATCCAGCGGGTAAAGCTTCAGGAGATCTTCCACCACAATGCTACATAGAGGGAAAGATCTCAGTGGTATTTACAATGAAAATAGAGACCTTGTGATGTTTACATTCTAGAGTCACTGTGATTCATAGATACATACAGGCCACCTTGCAGTTGTATTCAAAGTTTGTGTATTGCTGAGATTAAACATATGGGTCACACTCACTAGATTCAAAGATTACGACATAAGTCCTAGACTAGGTGTGTCCAGAAGGCTAAGTTATAGGTCATGAATATATATACCTATAATATATGTGTCTGTGATACTGCTCAATGTATTTTGTTTTTTGCAGGTGTATCTAGGTGGTGAGGAGGTGGTGGTTAACTCCTTACGACTGGGTAGTATTGTTATTAACAGCTGTGGAACGGATAGAGTCCGTTTTGGTCATTATTGTGTTAGGGCTCTTTTTACTGTAGTTTACAACGAAGATACAGTATATATTTCCATGAGTTCCCTGTTGCCAGACCCTGTGTGTGTCCAGTTTATTAATGCCACAAAGGTATCGCCAAGCGTATGTCCCATAATAGACTTTTCTGAAGGTGTTTTACATGGAGTGCAATTTGGCTTAGTGGCTTACAAAATCCCATAAATGTGGTCGCTTAAGGGTGCTAGACTTATCCCGCTCGTACCCATGCGAGGGACTGTGTTCTATTTCGGGGTGCGGAATATTTTAATTGCAAGTTGTAAACCAATTATTTAATTGCTTGATGGTGAATGCAAGGTCCCGCTCGGGCATACCCGTAAACGAAATCCCGCCGTGTAACGTTTACACGCAAATATCGGCGGGACGCTTGTTTATTCCGCGTTTGGATCGTTTCACTGATTTACTGACTCCAATACAGTTGTACCGCTCATATACACATGCCGTTAGCCTCTGTGTTTAAGTAATGCTCAGTGCACTGTTAGCAAAAAGAGGTCGGTGGACAAGGAGTCACAGCGCGCATAAATTAAAATGCGCATATATTAAACAACACGGCATGTGCTATATAGTCACGGCGAGTTATAATTGTACAATTAGGTTGCATATTTCATTCAATGCCACTTACTTGGTGAATGCCTGAGCTTCGTTTACAAGCACCTACCCATCGCCGCTGGAACCGGGTGGAGGCAGTGGGAGGGGTTAGGTTTGTTTATAAAGGGAAGTGTCTACGAACCCCATTGGTTGGTAGTAGTGGCAGCCATGTTGTAATGGTTAGTGGTTGCCACATCCATGTATTCAAAACCTCTACTTATTACCCTTACAAATAAGGTTCTGTGTGCAAATTGTAAGGGAACAACCTATGTTGGACTTAAACCTCGGGTTGATGTAATAATTAGTTATTATAGCTCAGGTCAGTGCAAAAAATCGAACTATATATTTTTTACCTGAAAGATAAGAGTATTTGTTACTAACCCAAAACCAATATACCATCTGTACCAGACAGATATTATGATCCTTTCTTACTAAACATATATGCGAATACGAGGAAATGGTTATAAAGACTAACTCCCCTGATCGTAGTTACATAATATGCTAATACGAGCACATGGTTAACACGAGTTTTTGCACTGACCTGAGCTATAATAACTAATTATTACATGAACCCGAGGTTTAAGTCCAACATAGGTTGTTCCCTTACAATTTGCACACAGAACCTTATTTGTAAGGGTAATAAGTAGAGGTTTTGAATACATGGATGTGGCAACCACTAACCATTACAACATGGCTGCCACTACCACCAACCAATGGGGTTCGTAGACACTTCCCTTTATAAACAATCCCAACCCCTCCCACTGCCTCCACCCGGTTCAAGCGGCGATGGGTAGGTGCTTGTAAACGAAGCTCAGGCATTCACCAAGTAAGTGGCATTGAATGAAATATGCAACCTAAATGTACAATAATAACTCGCCGTGACTATATAGCACATGCCGTGTTGTTTTAATATATGCACATTTTAATTTATGCGCGCTGTGACTCCTTGTCCGCCGACCTCTTTTTGCTAACAGTGCACTGAGCATTACTTAAACACAGAGGCTAACGGCATGTGTATATGAGCGGTACAACTGTATTGGAGTCAGTAAATCAGTGAAACGATCCAAACGCAGAATAAACAATGCACCTGCAAAAAACAAATACATTGAGCAGTATCACAGATACATATAGTATAGGTATAGATATTCATGACCTATAACTTAGTCTTCTGGACACACCTAGTCTAGGATTTATGTCCTAATCTTTGAATCTAGTGAGTGTGACCCATATGTTTAATCTCAGCAATACACAAACTTTGAATACAACTGCAAGGTAGCCTGTATGTATCTATGAATCACATTGACTCTAGAATGTAAACATCACGAGGTCTCTATTTTCATTGTAAATACCACTGAGATCTTTCCCTCTATGTAGCATTGTGGTGGAAGATCTCCTGAAGCTTTACCCGCTGGATACTGTTGTTGTCTGATTGTTTTTAACTTTAGGTGAGTTATGAATAACTGCGTGCAACAAATACCAATTTGGTATTTTCTTTTAAACACAAGGTTTTTATCTTCACATGTCACTCCCACGAAATCCCACTGTTGAGAGTGCTTGACACACTTGTGTTATAACGACACGCATGAATCACAGCATGCGTT
The DNA here is from genome assembly GCF_964263255.1 of Lissotriton vulgaris. Classification (NCBI taxonomy): domain Eukaryota; kingdom Metazoa; phylum Chordata; class Amphibia; order Caudata; family Salamandridae; genus Lissotriton; species Lissotriton vulgaris. Next base: position 1,509,401,889 of record NC_141685.1, on the reverse strand, counting down.
ACACACAAGTATCACAGTCATTAATGCAACGTGCTATTATTTGTTTGCGATATGTTTTTTTACCCCCTCCCCTTTTTTTGCCTCCAACAGGTATAAACAATCGCAACTTGAAGAAGGGTAATATAGTAATATTCACCCGTTCACCCACTAGGATGGTAGTCAAACGAGCTTACATACACCACACCAAGTGGCAATAGTGTAGACAGTTACATATACCCTTAGATACTCTCTAACTAGTCCCTCTGGTCCTGAAGAATCGCTCAGTAAATTTTAGAGCAGCGAGAAACATGTTGACCGGACTCTAACACACTCCAGAAGAGAGTGGGAAACATCACTTTCCACTACTCTCCTCTAGGATATCGTTTTTAACTAAAGCAGTGGCCCTCCTGAATAAAATTGTCTCTGGTACCACTAGCTTTATTTTACTTCACATAGTTACGTCTACCCTGAATCCTGGCCCCATACCCGCACTTCATCTATACGGCAGTTGGAAAAAGATCTCCACCAAAGAGCCCCTCTATGAGGTGTTGCCCGTTGGGTATTGCACCGCCGACCCAACAAGGAGCAGGCCCAAATGATGAAGCATGACACCTGAAAGGGTGTGTGAGGGCATTAAATCCAACAAAATGGATTCCCAGGATGACCACTAGGTTACCCTGTTCTAATCCGCTTGCACTACAGACTGTACTAACGCCTATCCCTGTCATTAGGAACAACGCGACAATCTTTGCATTCCGTGTAATTTGGGCACGTTCTGTGTGGACCTTCTGCTCCGGCAAGAGAAGCAATAGCCCAAGACTCCTCTCTTTTGATACTAATTCCAAGGAAGCAGGATGCCTGTGAACTTCAAAGGGAAACCTCTAGAAGCTTCTCTTCCACTTCAAAAGCCCAACTGGGCAAAAAATACTAGACCTCAGACACCAACTCTTCAGTAGACTTCTGGACCAGTGGATACTCTGCCAGGAAGAAGAACTGCTGTGCTGCTACAAGGACTGCCACCCAGCTGGACTGCTGCTCAAAAGAAACTGCTGCCCTGCTGAGCCGACCTGCTGCCCTCTTGCCTGGGGAAGAAGAACTGGAACTGCAACTTCCTCTTGAACCCAGGACCTCACACTGACTTCAAGGGCAAGTCTGCTGGCCTCCTGATTTGAGCTTTAAGAACATAAAAATGACCCCCAACAAGCTCCTGGACCCAGCTGCAGCAAGTTCCTGACCCCCATTCGGTGCCTTTCACGTCCTGAACGATCGGTGGGGCTCACAAGCTCTTAAATCAAGCTTTTGGGCTCTTTGTCACCAGAAACTGGCCCGTTCGCACCAAGACCAGTCAGCTCACACAGAATTGCAGGACAAGGTGCCGCCAGCACATCTCTTTGCACAGCAGCATCAACAGTCTGTGAGGACCCCAAAGTGAAGCACCAGTCCAAACGTCTGAGACACTTGGCCTGCTCTTTGTACCACACCGACAACAGCCTAAGGCGCTCTCCTTGCTTGCCACGACCATCTCTAATGTGAACGGGACTCAGGCACAAAACTTGAGAAGACAAAGCTTTAGCATTACTAATCTGGGACTCTATCTGACACGCACTGCACCACGGTCAGCCTGAACGTTTGACTTTGACTCGGTCCAGCACAACCAGATATTCACAGTTGGCACTTTCTGGTTTTAGGTGCTCTTTTACATTTTATTCTTTACAAAATCAGGGGTTCTACTGATTGAATTTGAATCATTTTGTTCATGGTTTTTATTTATTACTTCAAGGTCTATCTTTCTAACCTTGAGTGGGATACATTTAGTGTGGTGTTTTCACTTTTTACTGTTTGAATTGTGGCACAAATAAGTTACACATTGCCTCTAAGTTAAGCCTGACTGCTCTGTGCCAAGTTACCAGGGGGTTGAGCACAGGTTAGTTTGGGGTTTGATTGTGCCTTACCTTGACAAGGATTGTGGGTGCTACTTGACCAGGGCTGAGAACCCAGTCAACCAGTAGACCAATTTCTTACAACTTTCTCTTACATATATATAATTTATATTTGATTTATAACCACTGCTGCTGTCTGGGATCCTTGTCTGTAACCTGGTGGCTGTCAAAACTATTTAGACCTATATAATCTGAATCATGTGCATTGCTGCATAAGCCTGCAAAAACTGTGTGCTCTGCTGAGTTCACCATATGTGAGATTTTTATACTTTTTTATTTTTGTAGGGTGCTCTTTCCATGATTTTTGGTCATAGCATATGACTGTGAATCTACCAGGAAGGGGCAAGGTGTAAAAAATAAAAGGAAGTGCTATATGATTGTGAAGATAGATTATATAGAAATAAGTCAAATGAAAATTGCCTGTATCAACTATGTCTATTTGGACATTTTAAGTAAATTGTACTGAATTAGGCACTATTTTGCCATCATCATCTTAAAACGTTCTTTTGCTGGGTGAATCTGGAAAAAACCTAGAGAGATCAGGCTGACCTGGAATAGAAGAATGATCTGGACTATTTCATGAGTGCCATTTAAGAATCTGTAGCTTTTAAGCAAACATATGTGAGTATGGTTTCTCAAATGCATTGCTGGCTATGTAGTTCCAAATTATGTGGGAGAGCGATAAGTAGTCACCCTTGGGGATACTGAGATCTCTTGCTACACTTCCTCATGGCAATTTGGGACATAGGTCTATGCTCCACTTCGGAGAAAAGGTACAGTTGTCGCTTAAAGGTTTATAAAAAGTTCACTCTCTCCCTGTTTACATTTTATAGACGTGTCTGGAAAATTGTATTTTTGAATCCCAGGTACCAGAAGTACAAAGACTTTCCACACTTCTACTGGTGTCAATAACTGATCAACAAATGTGATTAACAGAGCTTGAGACGTAAACTACGTAGACGTAAAGGTGGATGCTAATAGCATATCTATCAAAAACTGGTAGCTGTCATATTTCCAGTTGTATTAAGAATTTGGGGAATGGCGGCATGTTGATCCAACAGGACATGTCTCTTGGTAGGGCATCTGCCAGTGTATATGTATTAACATGACTGCCATTTGTGAATGGTTCCTTCGATGCCTACTTTACTAGCCTTCTTTTTGCATCCCCCGGAATATGCCATGTACAAATTGACCTGCTTGAACAAATAAAATGATCAAATGTCCCCCAAGTACTACAGAAAATACAGTGCACAGGGACATTATATTTATTGACAGAAAAAGTCTCAATTTAAGGAGTCTGTCTTCAGAAAAATAATAATGTCTGAATGCCACCATTACTTGGTAAACTGGCCATCACTCTTTTTGTATCTCTGAAGCATGCCCCTGCATTGACGTGGAAGCTGCTTCGTCGAAAAAACACTGCCAACTTTAGGGAAATCACTAAGGGGCATATTACCACCGATTAGCGATATTTATCGCTAACTAGGCTTAGTAACAAATTTTTTGACGGTAAGCATCGCCGGAAATTATCGCTGAGATAACTTGCTATTAGCAAGGTTTATCTCAAATGTGATAAAAATCAGGCAAAATGCGTGAATATCGCTGAGAATACAGCGATATTCACGCATTAGCGACGAAATGCTCTTAGCCATATTATCCACCTCCCATTGGATAACATGGCTAAGAACTGGTCTGAGCAGGCGTTAGTTTTTGGCGATAGCGGGAATATTTCCATCGCTACGCCCGCTTTGCTAATAGGTGATAGCGACATTAGCGACTGCTTTCAGTCGCTAACAGTTTGGGTACGCCCACTTTGCATGTCATTAGCGATAAATATCGCTGACATGCAAAACGGGCCCCCGCCTAAAGCTGTCACTAACTGCTGTTAGCGACAGCTTGCTAATATTGCGATAGAATTATCGCCGCTTAGCGACCGAAAACGGCTGCTAAACCGGCGATAATTGCCTATCGCCCTGCTTGGAAATATGCCCCTAAAATTGGTGGTCTAGCAGAGGCTGGACCTGCGGATGGCTTTGCTTTCTCTGCCGTTTGGAGGGTGACCTGCCAAACTTTAAATGAAGGCGAGGTGTGAGAATCCAGATCTGCAGAGATGGGCAACATCAAAGCACTGACCATATCCTATGAATGGTGCAATTTGTCAGCCACTGCTGTCCGCATGTTCAACTCTAGGATTTTCCAGCTTCACTCAGCCTCTTCACTGTCATATCCCTGTGGGAGCAAAGCCCCACGATCATATGAACCCTGATATTTTGAAAACCCAATTTCTTATCCAAATAATTTGGCTCCAAAATCTCCAATGGATTTAAAAGTTAGAGATTCGCGAGAACACATACAGGCTAGCAGAGTAAAACAGTATAAATTAGGAAACACTAATAACTGAGTTCCAGATCAAAAATGAAAAAAAAAATGTACTGATCACAGAAAGTTTAGTAAATACGGTAAGCAAAAACGACATGATAAAGCCATGAAGGCTGAAATACAGAAGAGTCCTAATTAACAAATCTAAGTAAAACCCTAAGAGTGAAAACCATAAAGAGTTCCAACAGCATTTGCAGATAGAAAAATCTAAGACAAATGGACAAAGTCTCAGGAAGGGAAAAAAATCATCCGGCATAAAACGGAATGAAAAAAATAAAGCCCATAGAACACCAGAATGAGCTCACTAATACTAAACCCAAAGAGCTTTTAGACACAAATCACATTTCTTTGAATAAATTCTGTAAATTCAGCATAGTATGATCATAGTTAGGGTCGCATTGGCAAATCAGAAACAGCAGCGTAATTTAGATCTGTATAATTATTTAATACCAATACACTTCTAAAGGTAAGAGAAATCTTCCACCTTACTCTCCCACCAACTGAACTTCGGAGCTGCTCATCACAAAATGAAACATTTCTCAAAAAAGACTCATAGAAATAACACAACCATGACTTCAGCTGAACTTCCAGCAGAAGTTCTTGAGTTTGACTCCGGGTACACGATGGAAGCTTTATACACTATACACATTTCCTAATACAATACTTCATTCTAAGTCATTGACCTCGTTCTCTCGATGCTGTTCAGAAAGAGCAGAGATGGTTTGCAAAAAAGAACACTGATTGAAAGGGGAAGGAGCACGAGAAAGATGAGCAGAACACCCTAGACGGTAGCCTTGTTAACACTAATTTTGTTTCATGTGAAAATGTGGCATAACTCCTTCACAGTGCTAATTACATTTCTATGTAACTCAGTAAACTAATTTCAAGTACAACATCATTAACTCGTCTGTTACAGATATACGCATCATTAAAACCCAGAAATTTCAGAAATTATTTTAACTCCACATTGCACATTTTGACATTTTTAAAAATGCTACTACATCCCTGTCGATTGATCCAAAGGTGCAGCGCGTGTTTGGTCTCATCATGTACCCATCATTGCTGAGCAGTTCTAAACTATGGGAAACCTGCACAAGAAGAACAAGATTTGGGAAGAAATCCAACAAATCCGCCAAACGTGTGCTCTGCAGCGGTTCTTGAGAGGCACTTTCTGTTTCTTTGAACTTTGAATGTTCTTCAACTCTTTCAACACGAGTTTCATTTCATGCGATTCGTGAAGAGTTTTTCGTGACGATGGTTACTGAAAGGGATTGAGCTACATAAACCATTGAATTGTGAAAGACACTAGCTCGCCTAAATCCCTATTTCACTATTTGTGCCTCTAGTCAGCATGACAGTGATTGCCTCCACTGAATTGCTTTGAAGACAGTGATAGTTATTTTATCCTGCTTTTTTATTCAACAGATATCAATTTGTCTGTGATGTTTTATTAATGTTAATGTTTTATTAAAACCTCTCCTTCTTTAATGTTAAATGGGATACTTTTGTTTTTCTGTCCAGCCACAGTGGAGCCCGCTGCGAGTAGTCGCACACCCTGGCAACAGATGCAGGGTTACGCCCTGCTACTTGCCACCACAACTCACCTGTGAACAGGGACATCTTAATGATTCCGAGGGACCAGGGCCAAATGTATTTTGGGGGCCCCTGTTCGGAACAGCTAGGAATTTATGATCTAATTTCAGCTCTTTAATGCCCTCTTTGGCCAGGTAGCTGACAGTGCACTGGCCCAGTGGTCAAAATTCTATATGGCTGAGATACCCGCCACCCCCTCTCAACACAATCCCCAAAGGAGGGAAACCGGAAACAGCTCTTAAAGTTTTTTGGAAGAGGGAGGGAGTGACCCTCCCGGCCGTATTTATTAAAACAAAAATTAAAACATTAAACAGTTCATATTAATGTACAATTTCATTACCACATTGCGATGTTTGGCTAACCTTAACAGATTCTCTAATACAGAGGTTCTCCTAGCCGAACTAACATCCTACAAAACATTTTTGAAATATTGAAATTGTACATCCTAACGTTTAAGGGCCAACGGCAAGGTCGTAACCGGTGTCAAGATCCCTAACCAGAAATACCCCCCCCACTTGGGAGGGGCGACAGCACTGAGGCGTACCTCAAGTGCAAACTACCAATTTCCCTTGACTTGACGGGGGCACCCATAAACTCGACGCCAGTTAAAGGTCGTTCGAGGACTCGTGTGAGGTTATCTAGAAGGTATCGTAGACCTCCCCCCAAACCCCGCACAACTTACCACATCTGCCGTCGCAGACGTTACTGGCCCCGGGAAATTCCCCAGGAGGGGGCTGTAACCCCTCCTCCACAGGAAGGGGCCTTGACCGCCTTTCCTTTTCTTTCGGCGACCCATCCTTAGAAGGGACCGCCTCCCCGTTGAGGGGCCAAAGGCCACCTCTCCCGAGCGCTCCCATCCGTGTTGGGTGACGCCCACTCATAGGGATCTTCCAATTAGTGCTCACCGATCATGACCTTAACGCCCGACCAAAATAAATACGACAATTCTAACTAAATTACTAAATGACTCAATTACTTGAAAGACAGTAACAACAACCACTTTATTAAAACATGCTTACTGATGAACACTAAAGCAGGATTACTTTATTTGTAAAACGTACCACAAATTGACCATTCTTTATTGCATATTCAACGTTATCACGATACTAATCACACCTGTAAACAAAGAATTAGAGTTACCACCTCAAACTTTATTCAAAACAACTTGCTGTCCTCAGGGGCTGGTGGGTGGGTCAAAATTGGCTCTTTGTTCCGTCTCGAGCTCTCGTACAGCGAGGAGGTGCAGCTTCAGAGCACAGGAACAAGAGGATGCCTTCAGGTCTTGCGTCTCTTTTTATCCGTCTTCAGGGCGGGCGTAAACCCGCCCCTGCCTGCCCCGAGGGCGTGGCCAGCCGCGTCAGTGTCTAGGCCAGCCCACTCTAGGGCGGGAAAAAGCGCGCCCCGGCTACGCCGCTTCGGGCATACCAGCCGAGACGCGCCTCCCGCCCAAAATGGCTTCCCGGGGGGATCGAGGCACTCTGCCATACGTTCGGGGGGACCGAGTGGTCGCCCCTTTCCATATGGCTGAGATACCCGCCACCCCCTCTCAACACAATCCCCAAAGGAGGGAAACCGGAAACAGCTCTTAAAGTTTTTTGGAAGAGGGAGGGAGTGACCCTCCCGGCCGTATTTATTAAAACAAAAATTAAAACATTAAACAGTTCATATTAATGTACAATTTCATTACCACATTGCGATGTTTGGCTAACCTTAACAGATTCTCTAATACAGAGGTTCTCCTAGCCGAACTAACATCCTACAAAACATTTTTGAAATATTGAAATTGTACATCCTAACGTTTAAGGGCCAACGGCAAGGTCGTAACCGGTGTCAAGATCCCTAACCAGAAATACCCCCCCCACTTGGGAGGGGCGACAGCACTGAGGCGTACCTCAAGTGCAAACTACCAATTTCCCTTGACTTGACGGGGGCACCCATAAACTCGACGCCAGTTAAAGGTCGTTCGAGGACTCGTGTGAGGTTATCTAGAAGGTATCGTAGACCTCCCCCCAAACCCCGCACAACTTACCACATCTGCCGTCGCAGACGTTACTGGCCCCGGGAAATTCCCCAGGAGGGGGCTGTAACCCCTCCTCCACAGGAAGGGGCCTTGACCGCCTTTCCTTTTCTTTCGGCGACCCATCCTTAGAAGGGACCGCCTCCCCGTTGAGGGGCCAAAGGCCACCTCTCCCGAGCGCTCCCATCCGTGTTGGGTGACGCCCACTCATAGGGATCTTCCAATTAGTGCTCACCGATCATGACCTTACCGCCACAGGCCGGATAGTTGACCGGCTATCCGGACCCCCCCACAAAGCTCCTACCTAAAGGTCATGTTGTAACGTTTTTAACCATGCTAAGAAGTCTCCTATGAGTAACTCATTCCCCACCCGAGACAAATGCACACCATCCCCCAAATACATACTGTCATCATTAATACAGCCATGCGAAATAGAATGCAATGTCCTGGAACGGAACAACCGACTCACTTTGTTATTAAGTTTTCTAACAGAATGATTCAAAGCGGAAATAGAAATAGCCCCCCGCCACACCTTTCGTGGGATCATATGGGACCACGCAATTGTGCACCCCGGAACTCTCCTCGCCAACCAACTTACAGTGGAAAGCATTGCCTCCAGGAGAAGTCGTCTACCGGTGGTGACCAAATCATTGCCCCCTAAATGCACTATAACTATAGCCGGCGGTGACCTCGTCCGCCCTAACAGACCTTCGAAAAATGACTGAAGCTGGTCAATACAGAGACCGCCTCTTCCGTGGAAGGACACCCTGTACCCGTATTCCCCAGCTACGTGAATCATATCACCTGCTTTGAATACGTCCGCGGCACGCCTCACGTATGAGTGGCCCACGACCCACACCTCCTTTTTCACAGCCGGTGATGTCTGACCGCTGGCCCGGTGTTGGGTCGACTGCATAGTCCGCCCCGCCTCGTAGGCTTGCGTAACTGAAAACCAAACAAAAACAAGAAGCGTGAGTACATTATTACAGCTTCACAACATGTGCAACCGCACGTATCTCTTATAACAATTGGAGGACCAACGCCCCACTCGTTTCACTTGTTCAACATTAAGACCCCTGGCTGTAGCTTCCGTAGCAGCCCCTATCCGAAAGGAATGGGTCCCAAATTCGCCCGGGTTCAAGCCCGCAGCGGCAATTGACATCGCAAGCACCCGCTGAAACTGAAATTTCGTCAGTGGGGTGGCGTCTGCGTGCCTTAACAAAGTCCCCCCCCCATGATGCCACCCTTCGTGCTAGGTAATCTTCTAAACACTTTACCGGACACATGGAGGACCCGGGAATCCTGCGTATGATTACGCAGTCACCCATCCCATCTTGATCAGTCTTGGACCTTACAAAGGAGACTGTCATTGTTTATCCCCTGATCTGAACGTGTTCCTGGCACAAACCCCCTGCCACATCCAGTTTGTTCCTTGCAACCAGTTCGCTTACCCGCATCGCCCCGTGAAATGCTAGCGAAAAAGCGGCTCGGAACAGCACCGCCTCAAACTGAGATGAACATGTGGCCGGGAGTGTGGCCAACAACTGGGACAATCTATCCAAACCTATCGGGCGCCTTTCATCTAATCTGCGACCCTCAAGGCGTTGCCACCCACGCAGCGCTTTCTGTACAACGAAAGACGCTGTCGGGTCCTGGATAGCGTGTGCTCTGGCAACAAAGGAAATGGCAGCACGATGCCTCTGGGCCGTAGCCACCGATTTCCCAGCCCTACGTAATGACATCAGAAAATTCACTACCCATTCCTCGTGACCCCAAAGCCGCTCTCTATCAGTCCCCAAAAAGGCTAAATAGGACCGAAACGCCCCTTCGTATGCCTTCCTCGTCCTTGGTGCTAGACTCTCTCCCACGAGGTGACGAAGTTCGGGGCACCGAGAGACCAGAGAGCTTCGGGAAAGGGTGCCGGCTCTGGGTCCGCTGAGGGAAGGAAACCCGAGAAAGCCTGCATTTGAAAACGAGACAGTGCATCAGCCGCCTGATTCATTACCCCTGGGACATGTTTTGCTCTGAATAGCACATTCAGTTGCATACACAGTAAAACAATTTCTTTGAGCAGTCTTAAAATCAGTTTACAACGTGCTGCCTGACTATTGATGCACTCAACCACGGTCATGTTGTCAGACCAAAATATGACAGAGTGATCTTTGAACCCTTCGGGCCAGGTTCTCAGGGCCACCAAAATGGGAAAAAGTTCCAGGAAAGCAATATTAGTTGTCAGACCACTGTCATGCCACCATGTCGGCCATCTCTGTGCCGACCATTTTGTGCCAAAGATGGCACCAAAACCCATGCTTCCTGCTGAATCTGTCCACAGCCCCAGCTCGTCAGAGGACACGGCTGGTTTGTTCCAGACCACTCGACCATTAAAATCCGCCAGAAATGCTAACCAAATACGCATGTCCTGGCGGACCTCAGCCGATAGTCTCGTGTGATGATGGCCCTCCTTTAGGCCGCCCATAGCTTGGGAAATTGACCGGGAAAAGGGGCGGGCCATTGGTATCACCCTCAGGGCAAAATTCAACTGTCCCACCAACTGCTGTAGTTGATGCAGCGTAACTTTAGATGCATTTATACATACTTGCAGAGTTGCCCTGAACTTCCCAACTTTGTCAGCTGGCAATCGAAAACAACCCTCACTGGAATCTAACTCGATCCCCAGAAACTCAAGGCAAGTCGCAGGACCCACCGTCTTACCTGGTGCCAATGGCACACCAAACTGTTTCATTAACACACAAAATTCGGCCAAGGCCTGGCCACATTCGAGATCCTCGGCTGCCCCAAGGAACAAAAAATCATCAAGGTAATGCATTACATGTTGGAAACCCGTCTTCTGTGTGAAGACCCATTGTAGGAAACTACTAAATTTCTCGAAATAGGCACAAGATATAGAGCACCCCATCGGCATACACCTATCCATGTAATAACAACCCTGAAACATGAATCCCAGGAGACGCTGGTCGTCTGGGTGTACCGGGAGCAGTCGGAACGCTGATTCGATATCTGATTTCGCCATCAGCGCCCCGGGCCCCAGGCGATTCAAAATGGCTACGGCCTCATCGAAGGATGCGTACCGCACCGAACACACTTCTGGATCTATTGCATCGTTTACAGAAAGACCACGTGGAGCTGATAAATTATGAATCAGTCGGAACTCGCCTGGATCCTTCTTGGGGACCACCCCTAAAGGGGAACAAACAAAATTCTGGACCGGGGGTACACTAAACGGGCCGGCGACCCGACCTCGAGTCACCTCTTTCCGGATCTTATCCTGTACTACGGTCGTATGCTGCAGGACGGAAAGTTGATTTTTACACTTTTCCACACCCTGAAAGTCCCCTACCGGGATGCGGAAACCATAGGAAAAACCGTTCCGCAGCACCCCAGCAGAAGTACGATCCGGGTATTCACTGAGCCAGGGAATCATCGCCAAGGTATCAATCGGGGTAGGTAAAGGCGCCCCTCGGACTATATTAGACCTGTTTGGCGCCTCCTCTCCCCCCATTATCACCCGTTTTGGCTCTGCACGTGGACTCAGGATGGGACGACCCGCATCCACTACACTCATGTTTAAATTTACACGATCCCTGTGGCCTAGTACATTTACCTCTGTTGAAATTAAAGCAGAACCCCCTTTTTCCTGCATTGCCGGCAGGTCTCGAGTGATCTTCGGTACCCGTACCTGAACGAAAGGGCGTCCCCCCATAATGGCGGGAGGATTCGCCAACATTACTTCCTACCAATGGCATTTTCAACATACCCGTCTCCTTCATTTTATCCCATGTCAAAGAATCGTAACAATCCCAGGTTAAGCTTTTGTTATGCTCCTTCGCCTTTCTAAACAGATTATCGTAGCAGAACCACTGGTTACCCTGGTGTGATGTCGAGTACCCCATGATTCGCGACTGATAGGTTGGCAACTCGGAAAGCAACTCAGGCCTACGTTCCCCTAAGATCGACGTAAAAATTCCCCATGCCTTGCCCCAATTGCCAATATTCTCGTTCACTTTAAAGGCGGCCATTTTCGCGCGCCAAACACTCGGGTGCATGAGATCCTTCTGACCCTTAACATGCTCCACCTCATAATGATCAACAAGCAACGAGAAGATGTTCACATATTCCCCTGCCCAAATTTTTTCCTTAATCGTCAAAGGAACATGTTGACCCAATCTTTCTCTACGAGAGGGTGCTGACTCATCCCTCGCAATCGGCAATGGCCGCTTACCTGCACCGGACGCTGCCTCTGCGGTCGCACCCGTCCCTGGTGTCCTGTCCACTACTGCAGCCGGCACGGACACCTTGGCTGCCTCCCGTTTCTCACGCAGTTGCTTCATCAGCGCCTGCGCGTCGACAGCCGTGGCGCCCTCGTTACCTTTACCCAACCACGCTGCCAATTGTGCTGCCAGCTCAGGTGGCATATCGTCCTCGGACACGGGGGTGACCACAACGGGTATCGGATTCCCCTCCTCCGGCACGGGAGTTGGTGCCTCGAGCGGGGCACTGGGACCCGGGATGTCTTCTCCCGCTGCTCCCCTCCTGGGCCTCTTGTTTTTCCCTCCCGGGGCTGCTCCCGCCAAAGGACGTTTTGGTCCCCCTTCCTCGTTCTTATCCACCCGCTTCTTTAGTTCGGACATCTCCTTCATGAGAACACGCAGCATCTGTTCAGTAGTCATGCGTTTTCCCGCCTTCTTCGGCATTCTCCAACAGAGTAACTGTAAAACAAACAAGAACGATTAAAACGCTCAAAATTGGCTCTTTGTTCCGTCTCGAGCTCTCGTACAGCGAGGAGGTGCAGCTTCAGAGCACAGGAACAAGAGGATGCCTTCAGGTCTTGCGTCTCTTTTTATCCGTCTTCAGGGCGGGCGTAAACCCGCCCCTGCCTGCCCCGAGGGCGTGGCCAGCCGCGTCAGTGTCTAGGCCAGCCCACTCTAGGGCGGGAAAAAGCGCGCCCCGGCTACGCCGCTTCGGGCATACCAGCCGAGACGCGCCTCCCGCCCAAAATGGCTTCCCGGGGGGATCGAGGCACTCTGCCATACGTTCGGGGGGACCGAGTGGTGGCCCCTTTCCAAATGTGTTTACATCTAATCTTCAGGAATAGAGATGTGTGTTTTCAATTTTATAACACAGCAGCAGCTCGCTAATATTATTTCAAATAATCTCTGTAGCCCCCTCCGATTTCCCATATGTGAGGTCCACTTTAAATCCAAAAGAAACTTTTTTATGGATGTTGCAGGAAACATAAACACAACGGTTCTCTGCAACATGACTGGAATCGGCTCCCACCCACCACACACATTAAAAATAAATAAAAGAAAACACGGTATTTAAAACAATCTTTTTAAGAATTATCGAAAGTCATCAGCACAATTATTTGCCTTAAAGGCGGAGGCCATGGGCCAGGGCCCACTTTGTGTATGCCTCAAACAGCATTCCAAGTAACATTTCCACTCCACTCTGCTCAGATGTTTGAGATTTTTTTGACCCGATCTTGACTGCTGTTGAAATGTACTGAATCGCAGTTGATATTCCTGCAATCCAGCTAAGGATTCAACCTGCTCAACCCTGCTTTTTGGAGGATCGCTCTGGTCCTTATCTGCTCCTTGAGTTACAATGCTCAGAGCCAATGGTTTAATGTATAATGATAGGGCCCCCCTGCAGAATGTAACGAAGGGCCCTGGAATCACCCAGACTGCACAGATATTCATTGGATTTGGACTCAAAAGGGCCCCCTTGAAGAATTGGGGCCCCCCATGCTGAAGGAGCCTGCATTACACCCCTGCCATAGACATCTGGGGCATATTACAGAATATGGCACACACTCTTTGTTTGCTCTGGGCGCACCTCTTAAAAGGTGTGCCATGTGCAAACAAGGAAAGTGTGCCATAACATATTGAATATGCTGCCCCAGGGCAGCTGCTAAGTCGTGCTGCCCTGGGGGCAGTGCAATCAAGTGAAATATGGAGGGGCATTGAAGCAGCCGTTCCATGTTTCACTGTGCAGGCGGCAACCCACCTGCACTTTTAAGGGGAATTAGAGATCCACTTGCAGGCAGATGCAGTGAGTGAAGGCACCCACTTGCAAGGGGATGTCTGGAGGCCCCACCAGAGTGCGGCTATCAGTCAGTCATTGCGCCTCCTGACAGCTTCTTTGCCTCTGCATCTGTATCAATATCACAGCGAAGGTGTACAGGCAAATAAATTCGCTCATTTGCATGGGGCCACTTTCCCACGCAAATGAGGGAGCACCCTCTGGTGATAACGTTGGCTCTACATGTCATGGGCGTCACCACCCATCATTGTCAGAACTGCTGTCACACTGGTTTGTCATGACCAAGTACCAGTATTTGGATGTATGTCGTTACAACGCATGCTTTTTCCACGCATGCCTTTACAACGCAGGTTTTACAACGCAAGTCGTTACAATGACTTGCGTTGGGGGGCGCTGGATAGTGAATAGTTTAATTTACTATTCAAACTCCAGTCCCCGTTGATAGTAGGGAAGGTTTTGGATAGTAAATTAAACTATTCCCTATCCTACAGCGCCCTCCAGCACAAGTCGTTGTAATGACTTGCGTTGTAAATCCTGCGTTGTAAAGGTACTGCGTGGAAAAAGTTTTGTTGTAAAGGATGTTTCCCCCAGTATTTTACATATGTAAGTCTTCTCATTGTCAATTGAGCATTCCACACCTGTAATTTGTGAAACGCATGAGCATTCAAACACTGTAGACCCTGGTGGCAGTGGTAGGTGCCAGCCTATGTGAAACATGACTCATGTGTGTACTTCTGCAGCAGTAACATCAAATGTATTAAGCAGACCATTGGCATGTGAGTATGTGCACATTGCCCCCATGCGCATGCACCCTAATGGAACACTTACCGCAGGGTGCAAATGCTCAACATTGCCAACGTGCCTGTAGGTATTTAAAATGCTCAGTGCTGTGGCTCAGTGATTAGCCTCCTTTGACAGCGAACACTTATCTGACTCATCCTGGTTCCTGGCAGCAACATCCTCCCTGCTCCACAGTGGCTTCCTTCCAGGTCACGCACGGCCTGAACGACGGCCCTTTGGGCTTCCGCTTCGGTCTGCCAGTTACCCGGCAACCTGTAAAAGAAGTGCAGTGCAAAAGAATTGAATGCCCTTCATCTACACCCTTTTCCCATGCTTGGTATCGAAAGTTTCAGCTGCAGAATTCAGGTAAAAGCGAGCCATATTATTACAAGTATATGGTGGCCTAGCAACAAAACAAGAAAGATGTATTTCTTGTACATCATGGACAGGCACTGAGGGCCTGATTACGATGGCTGTGGGACCTTTACCATCAGGCCATCGGTGGCAGTCCCACCGCCATCTTCTCCTGCAGGTCCGCCTGCTGCATTACGATGGCAGGTGGATGGTTGACTGGCACAGAGACCAAACACCACATATCTGGCTCAATGAGCCCGTTAGAGAAACTGTAATCCCTACAATAGTCGTGGTGCCTGCTCAGGCACCGCCGTAGTGTTTACAATGTCACTTTCCACTGGCAGTCAACCCGCCATGAAAAGGCAGGCGGACACGGACTTTGTGGTCTCCTAGCGGACCAACCTTTCCCCTTGGCCCTCCGCTACGGGCCCCCTCAACACCCCAGCACCATGAGGCAGGCAGCGCATGGTGCCTGCCGCATAGTGCACTGCTGCTTCAATTGTGGGTTTTTTGTATTGTGGCATGTGCTGCAGCCCTCAGCACAAGCTGCAATACAAAATACATACATTGCGACTGCCGTGAAGGCAAGCTCATCGTAATGCGGTCAGCTGGACCTCTGACTCCTAGTCGAGTGGTCCTGCTTCCGTGTGTCTATCAGGCAGACGTAAGTCTGCCCAACATCATAATCAGGCCCTTAAATCTTAACTTGAACTCCTTGATTTGAACTACATATTAAGGGCTCCTATGCAGAACCTACTGTTGTAGCAGAGACTGTGTTTTTTTTGTACTTGCTTTTTAACTCAACTGCTTCATTGTTGGTGGTAGACAGAGTCCACTTGACATATTTTATGATGCACTTGTGAAGCAAGGAGTATTTGCATCTTGGTTTGTTACAAAACTAAACTGTGTTACACAAGTTTCTAATGGTCTATTTAGACCAGGAAACAGAAGTCATTAATAACAGATATGTTTTCTTGCAGATCCTATGAATATTGACAACCTTGTGCTCCTTTACTAATCTTGTACTACTCTGGAAATTGATTCCCTGAACCCCATGTGCTGTACACATATAGTTGACTAATATTTGTATTTATGCCAATTGGTTATTTTGTATCTTGCCAAAAGTAATCTGTGTATTTCTTTGCAGATAGTTACGTGCATCAATACATCTTAACCCAACATAACATTGTGTTGAGAAACCAAGCCCGAACCTGAGAACCAAAATCCAGAACCCATCAACAACCAGGTTGGAAAGAACAGATTGGAGATGTCTTGGTATTTCTTTTCTCTCTCTCTCATCCCGTTCCCCTTCCCCTTGGGAGGTCATGAGCGGGGACTTTTGGTTCCATTGCCACCTAATGAGCTTTCATAGGGATCCTGGGAATATCCTCGCCCAATTGAACCACCTCGAGTTTAGGTGAGTGGCACATGACACTATATGTGCATCCGCGCTTTCTGTATTACAGAAAGTACAGCACAAGTGTCTGCGGCCCTTTCTGTATACCAATGTGCCAGGGCACTTTCCATATTATAGCCCCAAGGAGTACCTTTTGCGGGACCTCTGTCTGCAAGGGATATTAAATTAACAGTGTTGCTTTTCTGGATTTTTCCACTTGA
Source organism: Lissotriton vulgaris (assembly GCF_964263255.1). Classification (NCBI taxonomy): domain Eukaryota; kingdom Metazoa; phylum Chordata; class Amphibia; order Caudata; family Salamandridae; genus Lissotriton; species Lissotriton vulgaris. Next base: position 1,509,385,167 of record NC_141685.1, on the reverse strand, counting down.
GGAAGCAAAGTGGCTTTGAGAGCATTTATGTTTCTTATTCCATGCCATTGCATACATTCTGCCAGACATGCCATGGCATGGTTTAAGTTCTGAGGGGGCCCATCCAATGCAAGGATCCTTAGCGGGCCGCAAAGGGCCTCTGATATTCCTCTGCGCAGGGCATGTCAGAAAAAAGTTTGGTGGGTGCATGTGTGAAGGCCAAAGACCATGCTCTTTGCTTGTACACTCAGCATGCAATCAGTAAAACATAGTTATAACATTCCACCTATTTTCTTATATTTCATTACTCACGAAAGCCCATGGCTTATCAGCTGTTTATGTACTGTTAGGCATTGCACATGAGATATCCTAATCATCAAAAACCTTCCCAAGGAATCCATCAGTCCCTTTTCATATCCTTACTGAAACCGCATCCTGTTTGTGAGCGCAACTTTTTGCCATGATAAATGACTCAATTGTGAATAAGGCCATGCTAATGAGGGAAGCACTTACACTGTAGTACGGACACCAGCGCAGAGGGGACAAGACCATCAGAAGGCGCAGTGACTGGTTGACAGAAAGGGGTGGCATGCATGCAGTGCACCCTTGAATGTGACCCCTGCAAACTAAGGGGGAAAAGAGTCCCTTATTCCTCCCAGACATACCCCTGCAGGGGGCTGCAGTCACTCACTACCCCCTCCTGCAGAGGCATCTCTGGCCCCCTTTCAAATGATAGATGGGTGCTGCCTACACTGTGAAAGATGGATTGGATGCTTCAAACATCCAGTCTGCAAACATCTTGTCACTCATGCGCTGCCCCCAGGGCAGGTATGAGTTTGTGGCTGCCAGGGGGGCAGCACATTATCTTTAATAGGGTGCACTCAGGGTTGGACTGGGTACAGCAACCAGCCCTGGCAGATTTCTGCTCAACCGGCCCTGGGAGTGTGGGCGCTAGCAAGAAACACTGCTCCTGCTTTTGCTACAGGTGGCCGATATTGAAGCACTGCTGGAAACCCGGCCCCCAGTGATGAATCCGCCCCTATGGGCACAAAATCGGCCCCCACCCCTCAGACCCACCGATGAAATGCCCGGAGCCTCCTACAGCAGACCAGCCCTGGGCACACTGAGCTGGACTGCCTCTGGTGCACCTATTTAAAGGCAGACTGTGGCACAGGAAAATATATAATATAACACAAGGTATTTATTGCAGCTTCCGGTTTTTATAAAAAACTTCAAAACTTCCAGAGAAAACAAGATACAAGACCCTCCAAGCTTTGACTAGTAGACTTTAGAAATTCTGTTCTGTGAAGGCCCAGTTTTCAGGATTTGAATATCTGGGCTTGACAGAATGTAACAGTTTTGGTCTCCATATTCGGGATAGCCATGTTAAACTCTGGGAAATGAACTGAGCCACTTCTTAGTGGGAGGTAGATGTATCAATTGGGAGGAGGTACAGGCTAGATGTGGCAATCAGATCAGGCTACTCTTTTTTAGTTAACTTCAGGTCAGAACATTGATAAATAAATATATACCTCCAGGAAGTGCAGGAACCCCTCCGGTATTAGCTGCTCCGTTCAGAGCTAAAGTGCAAGGTATAGGGAATTGGTATCGACTCTTCAATCAATCAATCAATCAGGAGATTTGTATAGCGCACTACTCACCCGCTAGGGTCTCAAGGCGCTGTGGGGAGGGGGGAGTTGCTACTACTTAAACAGCCAGGTCTTGAGTTGTTTCCTGAAGGAGAGATGGTCCTGGGTCAACCGTAGGTGGCTGGGGAGGGAGTTCCAAGTCTTGGCCGCAAGGTAGGAGAAGGACCTTCCTCCGGCGGTGGTTCTGCGAATACGTGGTTCGGTGGCGAGGGCGAGGCTGGCGGATCGGAGCTGGCGGGTGGGTGTGTAGAATGTGAGGCAGCTGTTGAGGTATTTGGGGCCCATGTCGTGGAGAGCCTTGTGTGCGTGGGTGAAGAGTCTGAACGTGATCCTCTTGCTGACGGGTAGCCAGTGCAGGTCTCTCAGATGGGCAGAGATGTGGCTGTGACAGGAGATGTCCAGGATGAGTCGTGCAGAAGCGTTCTGTATGCGCTGGAGTCTTTTCTGGAGTTTGGCTGTGGTTCCTGCGTAGAGGGTGTTCTCGTAGTCCAGTCGGCTGGTGACGAGGGCCTGGGTGACCGTCTTCCTGGTTTCGGTGGGGATCCACCTGAAGAGCTTTCGGAGCATGCGCAGGGTGTTGAAACAGGATGAGTAGACGGCATTGACTTGCTTGGTCATTGTGAGGGAGGAGTGCAGGATGAAACCCAGGTTGCGTGCATGGTCAGTTGGCTTGGGGACGGTGCCCAGGACCGAGGGCCACCAGGAGTCGTCCCAAGCAGAGGGGGATGGTCCTAGGATGAGGACTTCCGTCTTGTCCGAGTTCAGTTTCAAACGGCTGAGCTTCATCCATTTCGCAACGTCTTTCATTCCTTTGAGGAGGCTTGTTCTGCCGGTGGCGGGGCGTTGGGGAGGGAGAGGATTAGCTGGGTGTCGTCGGCGTATGAGATGATGTTTAGGTTGTGTTGGCGTGCGATGGCTGCAAGGGGGCTCATGTAGACATTGAAGAGGGTGGGGCTGAGCGAGGATCCTTGCATCACGCCCCAGATGACTTCAGTGGCCGCGGATTGGTAGGGGGGAGGCGGACTCTCTGGTTTCTTCCGGCGAGGAACGAGATGATCCACTCCAGGGCCTTCCCTTGGATTCCATTGTTGCTGAGGCGCTGTATTAGTGTGCTGTGGCATACGGTGTCGAATGCTGCTGAGAGGTCCAGGAGGATGAGGGCAGCAGTTTTAAGGGTGGGCGGAAAATCCATTTCGCTCGCGGATTTTGCGGATTTTCGGTAAATTCGCAATACGCGAACGCTCGCGAATTTACCGAAAATCCACAATTTTTTTTTTCTTGGTGATACAATTTTGCGGCGCGCGGCGTTCACTTACCGTCATTCAGCGTTTGCCGAGTTGTTTTTCTCGATATTTTGCGAGTGCTGCGCCATTTTGGATCTTGCTGCGAGATCCCGCGGGAGTTTGGCGACCGCGATTACGTCATCGCGCTCGCCACCTTGCACAGCGAGAGTTTGTCAACGCGAGATCGCCGTGATCACGTATCGCCAGAGTTCGCAATCGCGAACCCGTACGTGCGGTGGGCAGCAACAATCTCGTACTCGCGAAAATACAAAATTTGCAATTCTGCACAAGAAATCCACCAGCAAGCAGCATAAACCTTCTGAAAATGATGATTTTTATCTGAATAACTCCTCAGGTTGACATTTGCCTGCACTTTTTTTGCAAGGAGTCCATTTTGGGGTGGGGGGGTGGGAGGAAGGAAGTGCCCCACAGTCTCCAACTTCCTGTTCCTGTCCAGCAGGCTCCTCCCAGTGCTTTGTCCATCTCCTGGTCACTTTTCATTTGGATCTGGAGCTGGAAGGATTACTTTTTGTGGATGCTGCTGGATATTTGGATTTGAGGCCTTTTTGACTTTCTTTGGATCACTTTTGGATTAGAAATTTCACAAGTAAGTTTGTTTGGGGCATTACAGTTGCTGCAACTACAATTTTGTAATTTTCGATTTTTGGGCTGTTGTTGGGGCCTTTTGCCCTGGGGTACTCAGTGGTGGGTGGACTGAGTCTTTCTGTGGGGTCTCTTTAATAAAAACATCATGGAGGGCCTGGATGGCTTGGGATTGTGCTCATTTTCCTGTGATTTTTGGTCTGTTGTTGTGGCCTTTTCACCAGGGCTAGTGAGTGGTGCATGTGCCTAGTCTTTCTGTGGGGTGTCTTGAATTTAAATATCAAGGAGGGCCTGGATGGCATGGGATTGTGCTGATTTTTCTGTGTTTTTCGATTTTTTGGGGTGTTCATGGGGACAGGCCATGTGGGTTGGGGCCATTTTGAGTGCTGCTACAGGCCCTGGCCATGTACTGGGAGGGAGGGGGCCATTTTGAATGCAGGCAGTGTTCTGAGGTCTGCAACCATTTTGCCTAGCTTTCAACCTTTATGCCCAGGGATACTGAGTGGTGCATAGGCCTAGTCTTTCTGTGGGGTGTCTTGAATTTAAACATCATGGAGGGCTTGGGATTGTGCTGATTTTTCTGTGATTTTCGTTTTTTTGGCCTGTTGTTGTGGCCTTTTCACCAGGGATAGTGAGTGGTGCATGTGCCTAGTCTTTCTGTGGGGTGTCTTGAAGTTAAACATCATGGAGGGCATGGGATTGTGCTGATTTTTCTGTGTTTTTTCGATTTTTTGGGGGTGTATAACTGAACTGATGTTCCTCTGTCTTCCATTGCTTTTAGGTGCACAAGAGAACCACCAGTGCCAGGAAGAAGTCCTGCAGCGGTGTGTGTGTGCAGCATAACGTCACGCGACGTCACGTCTGGCCACAGACAACTCTGCAACTCGTGCAACTGCGGCCTGCTGTTCTGACCTGCTCTGAAGAAGATGTCCCCAAAAAAAGTTCCCCGTAGCTCCTCTAGCAAGAAAGTTGCCAGTAAGGAGCAGAAGAAGCAAGTTACCAAGGAGGCTGGTGTGCCGCCCGCCACGTTTTTTGGGAGTAAAAAAAAAAGTACGCCTGCAGCAGCAGCAGGATCTGCTGGGGACCAAGCTGGGAGCAGCACCCCCGCTCCATTGGGCTCAGTGCCCCCACCACCACCACCACGCCAACTTAAGTCCAAGCCCTTGAGTGCTGCAGAGGCAGTTAGTCTAGTTGTTCAATCACCTTCGACCAGTGATGTTGGCTCATCGCAAGAAAGTAGCAGCAATGTCCCTGAATCAACCCAGGTTGTTGTAACTCATCTGACGAGTGTTGAACACCCACAGCCGCAACAACAACCACATGTGCAAGTACAAGCCCAAGTACATGTGGAAGGAGAGGCAGCGCAAGGAGATGCGCAAGCAGAGGTGCATGGAGGGTCACAAGTGCCCACAATAGTTGTTCCTCCCGAAGTAGGGGCACATCAGGAAATCGACAATCAAGCCAAGGTATCATTTGAGGAAGCCACTCCTCCTGATTATCATTCATTGTCTTCCACATCCCTAGCAAGGAAAATATCAAGGGGGGTGTCTACATCTTCTTCAAGCCCACCTCCTTCTGATGATATGGATGAAAATTGGGAACCACCACGGCCGTCTGAGAGTGAGGCACACCATGATCTGACAAAGGTACTTAAGCGTAAAAGGAAGGTCGTCGAAAAACTCATAGTTATGGAGTGTGATGAGGCTCAACAAGAAGTGGCAGATACTGCTGCTGATGAAGGCTCTCACGACGACGACGCAGTCATCATAAAGGTCACTGCAGCCCCAGCGGGCATGCAGCAAACAGACATTTTGACCCTAGCCCGAGAAGCTGCTGAGCATAATGATGATGTCGACGAGGAGGCAATGGAAACACAACAATCATTGGAGTTAAGTAGTACACCAACACGTACCGCTTCCATATTTCTTCCTCGCCAGAAGGGACCTCCATCCACCTCGACCTCAATTAGTGGTGGTGAAAGTGCACAACGTACTAAAGTTCGGCAATCCACATCCTCCACTTCATCTGGCATTATCAGCATGACCACTGCCACCAGTATTGCCGCCTCCTCCGGCCCCCAAAGACAATTCAAGTCCCCAGCTTGGGACTTCTTTAGTGTTTGCCCAAAAAGGGAAAACTTTGCCATTTGTAGCATTTGTAAGGTTGCAGTTAGTCGTGGTAAGTTTGGTACCAACTATGGTACCGGAGGCCAGAGAGGTCATCTTAAGAGACAGCACGCTGTCCAATGGTTTGCGCACCTACAGGCGATCAAGGAAGCCCGAATTGCACGTAATGAAAACGTTGATTTTTCATCTGATGATGACGAGGAGGAAGAAGACGTGTCAAACACTTCACTTACACCCAGTACCCCTGTCAGCAGCACACCCCATGTGAGCCACACTAAGAGTGTGGGAGAGAGTGAGACACCAATGCAAAAAAGTTCATCAGCGAGCGTAACTGGGTCGAAGAAATCATCATCATCATCCCGTAAATGCTTGGTCCAGGGCAACATTAAAAATATGTTGTTTACAGAAGCGCAATATGAACGCAACCACCCACTGACGCGTCTGTATAACACTAAGCTGGCTAAAATGCTAGCTCTGGACCTTCTCCCTTTTTCTTTTGTAGAAGGGGTTGGTTTTCTAGAATTAGTGGCAGCGTTCTGCCCTAAATGGAAGGTTCCTAGCCGGTTCTATTTTGCCAGAATTGCGGTTCCAGCACTACATGAAGATGTGCTGGAGGTGATTGGGGCAGCTTTTCAGAAGAGTGCTGTTCACACTATACATCTGACAACAGACATGTGGACCAGTGGCGCAGGCACTGATTACATGTGCATCACTGCACACTGGGTCTCTTTTTCAGGGGTTAAAGCAAAGCTAAACGCAGGTGTTGACCCGGACCAAGTTTTTAAAGCTGCTCGGAAACATGCAACACTAGCCATGTTTGGCTTGGAGAAACGTCACACAGCACAAAACATTTTGGATGAGTTTAACACAAAGGTCCTTCACTGGCCGTCCCCAAAAAAACGCCAGATTGGTTATGTTTCCACGGATAATGGCGCCAATGTAGTTAAGGCCATGGAGCTGGGTCAATATTTCAGAGTGCCGTGTTTGGCGCACTGTATAAACCTGGTTGTTAAAAAATTCTTGAGTGATAAAGACAGTCCAGCGTGCGAGGTAGTGGACACCTGCCAAAAAATGTGCAACCATTTCAGCCATTCTTTTAAGGCCCGGATGCATCTGAGGAGCCTGCTACATGAACGTCGAATGCCAGTGAAAGCACTCATCCAGGAGGTGGCAACACGTTGGAACTCAACATTCTACATGCTTGAGCGTCTGTATGAGCAGTATACGGTACTCAATCACTATTTCTTAAAACAGGGTACAGCTCACAAGGACCTGAGGATGGATGCGGCGCAATGGAAAATAGTTAAAAGCCTGACAGGAATGCTTCGTCCTTTTGAGGTCTTCACGCGTGCAGTCAGCAAGGAGGACTGTAATTTGGGAAAAGCTATCCCATTGTTGTACATGCTGGAGCACCAACTGAAGGCGGTGTCTTCTGTGTTTCAAAAAAATGAAAAAAACTAAGACCCTTTTGTTTTGGCGGAGAAATTATTGGAGCCTACAAGGTGATGAACGTCTTAAAATGATCCACTCAGAACAGCATTACATTTGTGCTACTATTCTGGATCCACGCTACAAAAAGGAGCTGGCAGGCCAAGCACTCTTTACTTTTGCTGATGAAGATGTTAAAAAGTACAAACGTTGGCTAGCCTTGTCAGCCAAGAGGTTTGAAAGAGAACGGCAGGTGATTGAAGGAAAAGGCAGTACATCAGCATCAGCAGGCCATCCCCAGTCAAAACAATCCACTTCTGCACCTGTGGCTGTGGCACAAGTGACCTCTCAGTCGATAAAGACACCGGCAACCGGATCATCTGCACCAGACACAACAGTAACATTGGATGCTGAAGAGGATTGGCTAACTTGGCTTGGGTTTGGTTCTCAAAAAGTCACAGCAACAGCTAAGCAAAGTGGAGGAACCTTGGAGGAGGACCTTGAGCCGATGGTGCAGGACTATCTGAATGACTCAACAGAGGTCTATGTTAATGCTGACCAATTGGCGTATTGGCATGGGAAAAAAGAATTGTGGCACAGCTCTCCAACCTGGCTTTAAACTACTTGTCTTGCCCACTCGCAAGCGTGTCTTCTGAACGTGTTTTCAGTGCTGCTGGTGGCATTGTAACTCCCAAACGGAGCCGCCTCTCGCCCAAAAATGTGGAGAGGTTAACAATGATCAAGATGAATCAGCACCTCATACCACCAGATTACAAAGTAAGAGAAAGCATGCCGGATGAAGACGAGGTGGACAGCAACGTAGATGAGGGAATTTCTTCTCTGTTAGGTGACACTGAGCTCACCCTGCCTGAATTCGCAGAGTATGATGACGAAGCCTTATTCTTATTCCTGGACCACACCGAGCCCTGAAAATGAGACAATGAATCAATAACTTTCTTTTTCGTCCTTATTCACTTTTATTCCTGTGTGTCTGTCTTTCTTTGTTGTGCACAGTTAATATAATTCAAACTTTAATCACCTAATCACAAAAACAAGCCCATCAGCAGAAATGTCTTCACTTGTTTGCTTATTGATTTGAAGGTGCTGCAGTCTGCATTCCTCAGGTTCACAAGTTCAGAAGAACATGCTCCTCTGTCCTCCTCCTCCAGACTCCTATTTCCCTCAAAGCAGAGGGCTGGATTACGCCCAATGAAGAACGACTCAGCACTTGTGGGGGTGTTCTACTTCTTTGCGGGTGAGTTGACGGCTCTGGGGCCATTGCTGGGAAGCTCTAATACCAGATAAAAGTGGTTTGGACCAAATCGGAGGCAGAAATCTTTTTGTGTTTTTGCTGACTTGCTTGCCTTTGAGGTGCTCTTTGGGGGGGTTCCGGGTGTTTGTGGGTGAGTTTTGGGGTCTGGGAGCACTGCTGGGACAGTATAATCTTGATTGCATTTGCTTTTCAGGAAATCCGTGGTGGAAAACTGGAGTTATGGCCTAGCTGCACAGCGCGTTTGGACCGAAGGCCGAGAAATATTGTAAGTATGAGATTTTCCTTTTGGCTGTTTGGGGGTGTTGTGCTTTTTGGCGGGTGGGTTGGCGGGTCTTGGGGCATTCCTTGGAAGGTCTAATACCGGATAGAAGTGGTTGGGACAAAATCCACGCTGATTTTTTTGTTGCTATTTCTGACATTTTGCTCAATGTAGCATTTTCGGGGGCCTGTTTGGGGGGCTTCCTGGTGTTTGTGGGTGGGTTTTGGGGTTTGGGAGCACTGCTGTCTATGGATACTTTAGTTTGCAAGAGGTTTGAAGCAAATCCATGGTGGCAGAGGGGAGTTAGGGCCTAGCTGCAGAGCGCACGCGGAGTGATTTGGGAAATTGGCAAAAAAATGACGAAGTCCCCATTTTTGTACTTTTGCTTTTTGGCTGTTTGGGGGTCTTCTACTCGGTTTCTCCTGGGTTGACGGCTCTGGGGCCATTGCTGGGAAGCTCTAATACCGGATAAAAGTGTTTTGGACCAAATCGGAGGCAGAATTTTTTTTGTGTTTTTGCTGACTTGCTTGCCTTTGAGGTGCTCTTTGGTTGGGTTCCATATGTTTGTGGGTGAGTTTTGGGGTCTGGGAGCACTGCTGGGACAGTCTAATCTTGATTGCATTTGCTTTCCAGGAAATCCGTGGTGGAAAACTGGAGTTATGGCCTAGGTGCACAGTGCGTTTGGACCGAAGGCCGAGAAATATTGTAAGTATGAGATTTTCCTTTTTGGCTGTTTGGGGGTGTTGTGCTTTTTGGCGGGTGGGTTGGCGGGTCTTGGGGCATTCCTGGGAAGGTCTAATACCGGATAGAAGTGGTTGGGACAAAATCCATGCAGAATTTTTTTTGTTGCTATTTCTGACATTTTGGTCAATGTAGCGTTTTCGGGGGCCTGTTTGGGGGGCTTCCTGGTGTTTGTGGGTGGGTTTCGGGGTCTGGGAGCACTGCTGGCTATGGATACTTTAGTTTGCAAGAGGTTTGAAGCAAATCCATGGTGGCAGAAGGGAGTTAGGGCCTAGCTGCAGAGCGCGCGCGGAGTGATTTGGGAAATTGGCAAAAAAATTACTAAGTCCCCATTTTTGTACTTTTGCTTTTTGGCTGTTTGGGGGTGTTGTGCTTTTTGGCGGGTGGGTTGGCGGGTCTTGGGGCATTCCTGGGAAGGTCTAATATCAGATAGAAGTGGTTGGGACAAAATCCATAAGGAAAAGCCTTTTGGCACTTTTTGTAACTTAGGGTTTGTTAGGGTTAGCCCTAGCAGCAGGATTGCATGTGTTTCGGGGTGTTCTAGATTTTTGCAACTGAGTTCTGGGGTCTTAGAGCACTCGTGAGAATGTGTAATTTTGGTTGCAAGTCATTTGAAGAAAATCCATGGTGGGAAACGGGGGATTTGGCATAGTTAAAGAAAGCCTCTGGCACTATTCTTAACTTAGGGCTCGTTAGGGTTAGCAGTATTTCTATTGCATGTGTTTGGGTGGGGGGGTTTTCGAGTCTTGGAGCGATGCTGGCTATGGATACTTTTGCTTGCTTGCAAGTGGTTTGAATTCAATCCACGGTGGGTAAGGGGGTATTTGGGCCTACTTTTACTTTCCAAGTACGTTTTGTCACCAGTTTTCTGCTAGGCCTCGTTGTTTGAGATCTGATTGGGGGTCTTCTACATATTTGCTTTAGTAAGGGTCTGGGTGGGAGGACTGCTGGGAAGGTCTAATTTTGTTCTAAAACACAGTTTACAGTACACGTAGCTTGAGGGGAAAGATCCGCTAAATTAATTTGCCCATACTTATTCATCCTTCAAAAGGTGACTCAGACAGAGTACGCACTTTCAAAAATATTGTACTATCTATCAGGAAAATCAAAGTGTGACTTTTTGCACTACACAGCGTACATACCTTATATTTATTTATCAGTGCTGTTTTTCGTTCAATAATTACAGGCCGGGTTTCAGTCTGTGCAATGGGGAAAAAAGGATGGAGTCAGGCTTCACATTAGCGAGCCGCAATTCAGCATCCGCCAGGCAGGCAGTGGACAGGGTGTCTTCTGGTCACCAACATTGATGGACGAAGCGTCAGCTGGAATGGAGGAGTGCCGCTAATAAGAGGAATTGTTTGCTGCATGCAACTTACTTACCAAATTCAACAGGAGGACAACTACAACAACATACAGACAGATACAGTATCCATTCTTTTCTTGCATGAGTGTGACTGCATTTCTTGGATCTCTCTCTGCTTCTAAATTGATCCCTACAGCCATTCTATAGGTTTTACTTCGGCTATTTTTTAAACCTAATTTAATGTAGCCCTGTACTGTCGCATTCTGTCATTCACGGTTGTCGAAAGTACTACTTACTTTTCAGTAACAATGCATTCAGTAGTGCATGCACTTCCTTTATGTCACGTTATAGATTTATGGTTAGCTTTGTACCCAAAAATTTCTTTATGTTCAATTATTGTTTGTCCATGCTGTGCTTTTTTTTTTCTCTCAACAAAATCTACCCAAAAAGAAACCCCCATTCCCATCCATTTTACAAACCCTAACCCTCTTCCCCCGGGCTGTGTGGTTTTGCTTGATGTGTGACTAAATTACATCAATAATTCCACACACTTGTTGGGGAGGATAAGGTCATATCAACAGGCTGGTGAAGGAATCCGAGGATATATTCTAGACTTACTCAGCTTCAGTACTATTTCTTGTAGTAGTAGCTAATGTCCAAGAAATCCTACACAAGTACAAGTTATACTATCAATACTTTACCATTTGTTAGGCTACATTGTGGCACTGTTCTAGTGTACTGTCACCTGCTATATTCTCTATCGTACCGTTGTAATGCTACAGTAAGGACAAACCAGGTTTCATTTTCTTTTTTTCCATAGCCATGCAACTGCCACTGTGTCACACCACTAGTACCACCGCAATGAGGAGGAAATTTCATCCGCCCTGGATTGCCAACCTTAATCGCCATTTCCCGTGGAGCCAGCCCTGGGCCTAGCCCTACTTTCAAACACAAATTACAGGTAAGATAAGCGTTTGGTTGGAGGTAGTATAATGGAGTATTAGGAGAGATGAGAGATTGACGGTAGTACTACTAAAGTCCTAGGACTATTCAGGAAAACAAACTTACTGTTAAACCCCCACCCACCAGACTCAAAAGCAGTAAAAAACAGGTATGGTCAGATAAAGTTTCAAAAAGTATATTTTTATAGCCCTAACAAAATAATCTCCCGCAAGACCCTCCCTAAGCCCAACGATTGTCCTTCAAAAGTCCCCAAAAAACCCAACTCCCAATTCCCACCCCCCAAAAGTCTCTAAAAAAGGGGCAAGGGGCACTACGGTAGGGTGCTGTTGGCTTTAGCGGTCAGGGCATCATGCTCCTTGCGGAGGGTGGCATGGTCGAAGCGGAGGCCCTCCACCAAGTTCTTATAGCTTAGGACCTCCTGCTCCAGGTAGGACACTCTGAGGCATAAGCGGCGCCGGCGTGCCTTGCAAATCCTGTGGGGGGCAGCTGCTGTCTTTGCTGCTCTGCGGTGGTGTTTGGCTTTGGTAGCCCGACTCCGTACCGCTGGAGCACTGCGCTGGCTGGCAGCCCGTGGGGGCACGGAGGAGGATGCAGCTGTCCCAGTGGATGTTGTTGTAGTACCAGACTGCGTCTCCTCCTCCTTCAGGGCCACCAGCCGCCGATATTCAGCGACAGTGGCATCCAGCCTCCGTTGCCGGGCCATTCGAGCCAGCTCTCTCCTCCTTGATGGTCTGTTGGATTTGGAAGGAGCAACTATATGAAGAAAGAAAGACATAGTCTGTAACCAATGCTCCTTAAGATTAACACAAAATGATTGAGCAGAAAGTTGTGTCACAGTACAAGTAGCAAATTGAAAGCACAGTACATAACTATTGAGGACAGTATCTATGTAACCTTCGACTTCTTCATCCTTGCTCTAACATTAGTGGGAGTTTAAGGAACAAATTCTACGAGCACTATGGACTTCCATTACAGTCGACTATGACAGTACACCAGTCTTATTCTTCTTCTTCTCTCTTGTTTAGGAAAATTGGTACGTTATCTTATGCAAGCCGGCATAATGCCAGCGCAGTGAACTTGCACCCGAGAAAAACAGACGCACACCATGATGAGTGAGACAGACTTGCGTTACTGTACCGGTCCAGTACATGCAGGTGGTGAAGCTCTTACTTTTCTATTACGGGTGGCACTGAGAATACTCTGTTAAAAGGGCTACTGCTTAATTAATTTAGCTTTCACCCTATAGTGCAAATGAGTATTAGAAAAGGAAAATGAAGAAGCTAAATAATCTGATTATCTATCACTTCACATGGGATGTATTTGATGACATATGGGATGACTTTAGGTGCTTTGCTTATTATTGAGTGAACAGTGATACACCCACACATGAATGACGTACTACTATTAAACTAAAGTTATTAAGCGAGGTAGGGAGTGTCCACCGTAATAACCGGACATATGCTGTGCTTGCAGTTGCAATACAAACTACTGCTACTATTCATGGTAGTATTTGGACAAAATTACAACTTCTTTTCCTTGCCTTTCCTACACTGGAACGGACGTGCGGGTGCGGTGTTACATGCTCTTCAAAGTAACACTTAGTTCATCCAGTGACCGTCTACTCTCTCTAGATACACATATGCTATCTAAGAGTCAGATAGTACCATGATCCAGGCATCCATCCATTCAAAGTATATGCACACATACAGTTTCTGTCTCACCCACCCAGGCTGTTCTCCTTCCACCCATCCTTGCTTCATCATTCACCCAGCCATGCACCATACCATATTCTTTCCTTCCCAGCCACCTCGGGGACCAAGCAAACACATATCATTCTTCTTTGCCAGTCATCATTACATTTCTCGTCCTTCCACACTTACTTACACCCTTCTTTTGCTTTTCGTTCATCCCATCCATCAAGTTCATCTCAGATCTGATTGGGATTCTTCTCGCCAAAAACTTCACAGCTAAGTCGAAGTACATTTAGAGGAGGCTACTACCTGGTTGATTTATAATACACCTGTGCAGAAAGCACACTCTGCAGTCTTCAATCTCAATAAGTAAGGAATATATAGCTTGCCTCTGCCCGCCACCACCGTGTTATCCCTCACAGAATTGTCCAGCACTTCCACCGCCTCCTCCCCCGAGTTGTCCTCGTCCAATGCCACCACCACCACCGCGCTGGCCCCGCCTCCAGATGTTCCACCTACAAAGTACATTTAATAATGTTAGAATACACCACTCACTGCTATATAATATTTGGTCTAGGAGGGAGAAAGAAATGTGAAAAAAACAGAATACAATTTAATAATTTGTGACTGTCTACTCTAAAGTAAAAATGTCCCTTTTTCCAGGGAAGGCTGTTGTCTTGCTGCACTTTTTGGCACAAATGATGAATGCTTGCTTTTTATTTTTAACACGCACCACTTTTTCTCCTAACAGACAGAAGCTTGACTTCTAAGAACACGAGCAGGATCAAGTTCAAACCAGGTGAGAGCTCGGCTCGACCACAAGAAATGTGTCCAATTAATCGTCAGCACTAAGCACTTTTCCATTTTCAGTTAAACGTTTACTTTTATGACAAACTTGATTTTAATAAATGTGTTTACTTTTAATAAAGCTTTTAAACTTAAATAGACTCTGTGGGTTTTGGTCCTCCAGACTAGAGTGGATGAGCTAAAGGTTTTGGAATTTTTGCAAGCATGAGTCCGTGCCTCTGACATTGGGGATCAATCATCGGTGACTTTGGGAGCTAAATGACTCTGCCACACTATCTAGTCAGTAAGGAGATTGGGGGTTCAACTACAAAGTCTGTTATCACTGAAGTATGTGGAAAGTCTAACAGCACCTATTATAATTGATAAGCTAAGCTATGCATTATTTAGTGTCCATAGTTCTGTTTGTGCAGATTTGTCCCTGCAACAGTAGTAGAATGGATTGTCCTCCTATCCAAACCAAAAGTAAAGTAGTATCTTATTCTTTCTTGGTGGTCATTCACCTTTTTATTGTTGGCAATTGTCAAAGCATAAACATTTAGAAGACTTGAAAAGACATTATGGACAATCCCAGAGGACTGCACTCAGTGCATAGAGCTATTGCTGACTAGAATGGGAGTCCAATGGAATTGCCAAATGTGCAATCTTAGTTAGCCCCACAGACAGACTAATAAGAATAATCTAGTAATACCACACGGAGTCATAGTCGAGGCAGGATAAGAATTTAGATCCAGTCTACAAGAAGATCAAAGACGATTTAGAAAAAATCGAATGAGGAACGCTAGGAAAAAATAAGTACTCTATATTAAAATTAAAACTTACTGGGGCCAGCAAAGGAGCCCTCGCCTGCCCGATCCTGGCCTGCATCCTGAACAGCACCCTCCTTCTCCTCCTGTGTCCTCCTCTTGCCCCTGGGGGGAGCTGATGTACAACATGAAAGAAAGAAAAACAGAAAACATGGATGATATTTGTCAACCAAATCAAACATTTCAAAAGAACTAACAAAATATTTGCGAAATAGCAAATAGACAACTATTCCACCGGATATATTATTGACCAATCTCATGTGGTCTACTACGTTATTAGTATTGCTTGATTTGCGGACCGTCGAATTGAAAACTTCTTATGTAACTCACTAAACAAAGTACTAAAAAGGTTTGCCTAGGATTGGCAGGCAGCAGTCCGCAGCACGCAAAGTGACAGACAAAGTCCATCGTGATTGCAGATCAGCGACAACACTAAAGTTTCCTACTACATTAACCAGTCATTAAAATACTCAAACTATCAATCCACCACCACTATTTCTTCTTATCGCCATGTGTACAAAGGAAGGACTGGATTTGAGTCTGTAGGGGCTGATTTAGAAGCCCCTTGCGGCTCTTTTGCTCCATTGTTGCGTGACTTTTGTGACGCAGCGGCAGCACAAAAGAGGCGCAATGGTGCGGCGTATATTAACAACGTGATGCATATGGGAGATGCATCACGTTGTAAAGCCCTGCGCCATCAGGGGGCGTTCCGGCGCAAGGGAGGGCGTTCCTGCACAGGAACGCATCCTAAAAGTGGCTGAGGGAAATCTACAAGATTTCAATCACTCACTTTAACGACAATGATGCGTGACTCAAACCCTGCGCCTGCTTGAAGCAGACGTACGGCTTGACGCAGCATTGGGGAGATAGGGCACCCCAGAGCATTGATGGAGCTGCGCCATCGTTGCGACGCAACTCCAGCAATGCGCCGCCTTTAGGGCACAGATGCGTAACGCTTTGGTGACGTTTTGGGCCCATGGTGCGCCGCATTGTAAATACGGCGCACCATGGGTGATGGTGGCGTGGCGCACAATTACTGGCGCATCCCTGCTACTTTGCAGGGATGCGCCGGTAATTAAAAATCTGAACCTTAGTGTGAAGCATTACGCAGTTCTTTAAACTACACTCATACATAATTTCACAGGCCAATGAAATGAACACAAAATCGAAAACAAATAAGCATAGTAGCAACACTAGTGAGAAGGAGAGGAGTGCACCTGAAATGCACAGAAGATTTTGAAATATAATTTACCTACAATGTAATGAGCAGCATTATTGCTCTTGGTAAAAAACAAAAATTTGCAATATAATAACACACAGCAGGAGAAAACAGAGTAGTAAAGAAATAGCTACTACTACTCACCAAGCCCGGGGATCTCAAGGCCAAGCAGGTCGAGCAGAACTCGTTCACGGTCCAGGACATCCGTCCAGCGGTGGGTGGCCTCGTTGTAGGTGCGCCGGACCCGAGAGTGATGGTACATGGCCCGGCACACCTTCTCCCACCGCTTCCGGCGCTCCCGGATCCCGTACCCGACACCGATCCTGCCGCCTGCCATGATGGACCCTTCTCGGGATGCTTCCCGGCTCCCTTCACCATGGTCTGGGTGGAAAGGAATAAAGAAAATAGAATAGGGAAGAGAAGAAAAGAAAAGAGTTTCAAAAAGTAGTTTAAAATTAACCAAAAGTAGCAGTAAACACAAAAATATAGGGCTAGAAAAATAGAGGGATATATAATAAGTAAAATAGATTAAAAAAAACTTCAAACAAGCAAAGGATGGCAGAGATTTAGAGAGGATACAAAAAGCATGCCCAGAACCATAGCAATGAATGAGAAACAAGATGGCCGGGCCCGTTCAAGACCGCGCGGGTAAGTTCGCGCAAGATTTTCCTCGCGAACACTCGCAAAATTGTACTGGCGAGCCGCACACTTTGCGAGATTACACTTTGCGCCCGGAAATGGAAATACTTCATGCAAACAAGATGGCCGCGACCTTGAACGACCGCGAGGGTAACTTTGCGCCTTGCGCTACAAGCGGCTCGCGGAAACGCACAAAACCTTGCGGACTAACACGCCTCAAAAAAACAAATCGCATATTCGCACGAATTCGCGGCTTCTGAATCCGATCTTGCGCATGTTCGCGCCCCGCGAATCCCGCGAAATTGCAGAAAAACGAGTTTTGCAAAACTGAAAGCACTCAGCAGGTGCAAGAGTTCAAACTCATCATTAGTAACCATTCCCTGTAGTGCTTCCTGACTTGGGCCCCTCCAGAGTTCAGTTGCTAGTTGCAACAATTGTATGACCCTGCTCTGACCCTCACTGCAGGCTCATAGAATAGCTACAAGTAGGCCACAAAGGTCCTGGAAAAAAAATTGCACTGCAACAGAAAGCAAATTACTGATAAGGAAGCAGGTGCCAGACCTGGAATTTTAAAACAGTGACACATTAATAAACTAACCCCAAATTAATTCATGTCAGTTGAAGCAGGGCAGGTGTGCTTGCTTTTCCCCCCATAATCTACAGTGATGATGAACCAGAGGATGGCATTGATGTAACAGAGGGTGGCATGGGTGAAACAGAGGGTGGCAGTGGTGAAACAGAGGGTGCTGGGAACCTGTGATGATGAACCAGACGTAGAAACAACATAGTCGCGACCGTTGCGAGCCGACAAGTAAGTTCACGATTGTGAACTAATACCAAACCCTCGCGAACTGGCAGAAACCCTTGCAAACACAAAAAAAAAATCCGCAAATTCGCGAGAATTCGGGAATTTTGCGGATTGCGAGTTCGCGAACGCCAGATTCGCAAAATTCGCCCATGCTTAAGCAGTTTCCCCTTTGTCGGGCAGGAACCTGATGTAGTCGGTTGCTGCGATGAGGGTGGTCTCGGTGCTGTGGTTTGCTCGGAAGCCGGACTGCGAGGGGCCGAGGGATCCGTTAGACTCGAGGAAGGTGGAGAGTTGTTTGTTGACGGTCTTCTCGATGACTTTGGCAGGAAAAGGGACGAGCAAGATGGGGCGGAAGTTCTTGAGGTCCGTGAGGTCTGCTCTGGGTTTCTTCAGGAAGGCGCTGAGCTCAGCATGTTTCCAGCTCTCCGGAAAGGTGGCAGATGTGAAGGAGTTGTTGATTATGTCCCGGAGTTGGGGTGCGGTGATGGAGTCGGCTTTGTTGAAGATGTGGTGTGGGCAGGGGTCGGTTGGGGAGCCGGAGTGGATGGTGTTAATCATGCGGGTGGTGTCTTCGGTGCTGACCGGGGTCCAGGTGCAGAGGGTGGTTGTGGGGGGCGCTGGTTCGGTGGTCGGGTGCGTGGTCTGTATGCCAAAGTTGTTGTGTATGTCGGCGATCTTGCGGTGGAAGAACGAGGCGAGTAAGTCGCAGAGGTCTTGCGAGAGTGTGATGTGATTGTTGCAGGCGCTGGGGTTGGAGAACTCTTTAACGATGCTGAAGAGTTCCTTGCTGTTGTGGGTGTTGTTGTCCAGACGTTCTTTGAATGTTGTCCTTTTGGTGGTGCGGATCAGCTGGTGGTGTTTGCGGGTGGCGTTCTTGAGGGCTGTCATGTTTTCTGTTGTCTGGTCATGGCGCCAGGCTTTCTCGAGCGTGCGGCAGGTTTTCTTGGAGTTTTTGAGGTCGTTGGTGAACCATGATGCTTTCTTGCTGCCGAGTCTGATGGGATGGTTCTTCAGTGGTGCTAGGTCGTCAGCTCAGTTGGTGAGCCACTGTGTGAGGTTACGGGCTGCTTCGTTGGGGTCCCTCGTGTTGGTGGGAGGGTTCTAGTTGAGGGAGGTGGTGAGTTGGTCGGAGGTGATCTTGCTCCAGCTTCTGCGAGGAACCTGTTGCGGGGGTGGTGGGTCGTGGTTCTCCTGAAGTTGAAGTGGACGCAGCTCTGATCAGTCCAGTGTAGTCCGGTGGAGTAGCTGAAGGCAATGTGCTTGCTGGCTGAGAAGATGGGGTTTAGCGTGTGGCCGGCGTAGTGGGTGGGGGTGTTCACCAGTTGCTTGAGTTCGAGGTTGGCGAGGTTGTCCAGCAGGGCAGTGGTGTTGCTGTCATTGTTGTTCTCCAGGTGGAAGTTGAGGTCCCCTAGGAGGATGTAGTCCGAGGAGGTAATTGCGTGTTTGCTGACAAAGTCTGAGATGGCTTCACTGAATTGTGTGCGTGGTCCCGGTGGTCTGTAGATGAGAGTGCCTCTAAGGGTGGTCTTGGGGTCGGTGTATATCTGGAAGTGAAGGTGCTCAGCGGCGGTGAGGGTGTCGTCGAAGTTGGTCGTGATTCGGATGGTGTTTCTGTGACGATGACGATGCCTCCTCCGGTTTGGTTGATGCGGTATCTCCAGGTGATCTTGTAGCCATCCGGTATGGCTATGGCGATGTCGGGTGCTGAGGAGGTGTTCATTTAGGTTTTCGCGAGGAAGGCGGCGTCTGGTGATGTTGTGTCGAGGAGGTTCCAGAGTTCGACGGCGTGTCTGTGGATGGAGCGGGTGTTGAGCAGCATGCACTTGAGTTGAGTGTTGCTGGTGCCTGGCTTGGCGGAGCGGTGCTGGTTCGGCGGCAGGAGAATTTGCAGGCTTGGCAGGTGAAGGGTCCGTGGGTGCGTTTCGGGATGGCTCCGTAGCAGGCGGAGTTCCGGTCGGCGTTGAGTGCGGGGAGGGTGGCGGTGTCGTAAGCCTGTCGTGTGGGCTGGCATCAACGGGGGCCAGGGCTCCTGGTGCTGGGCCCGGTCCAGGCGCGGACAGGTGCAGAAGGGCTTGCTTTTGGCGTGCCAGCGGCAGGCCCACTGCACGTCCTCGCAGCGGCCGCCATTTATTACGCGCAGGTGATGGAGGGAGGCTCAGCTGGGAGGTTGGGGGACGAGGGCGACCAATGAGGAGCTGGGGGGGCGGGGACGCAGGGGAGCAGCGGTGGGAAATCAGGAGACGGCGGCAAGAAGCAGAGGCGAAATGGCGGAGGGGCCACCTGAAGAGCAGGAGCAGGAGAAACAGCAGGCAGGCTGCGGCGGAACTGCAGGAGAAGGGGAGCGACCTACCAGAGGTCAAGGGTCGCTTCCAAAATCAAGGTGAGCCCTTTCTGGTTATTATTTTCTAGAGAAATTAAAACTAGAAGTATCCTGCAACCTGAAGGATGGAGAGTGGCAAACTATTTCAAAGCATGGCACTAAGGCATTGAGAGCTGCAAACTTTAAAAGAATGGCATTTTTGTCTCACTGGATGTCTTATTACACCCCGAAGGCTCTTCATAAAATCTATCCCTAGGTGGAGAATAAATGCTTTCGGTGCAAACAGGTGATTGGCTGCATGTTTGTTTTACATGCCCAAGGTTGAGCCAGTTCTGGGAGTTAATCTGTGATGCGCTTAGCCATGCTCTCTTGAGTAGGATACAACCCGAGCCTGAGCTAGCACTTTTTGGTTTACCAAAACAGAGTCAAACCCAGCTATTAACTAAAGGGGGGAAATGTTCTTATCATTTGCTTCTTTAGTGGCACGCTCATTGATCCTCCAGAACTGGAGAACGACCAAAGTTCTGTCTTTTCTAGAATGATATAATAAAATGAGGTGAGTAAAAACTTTTGAAGAAGCTTACGCGTAAAGGGTCGGTGTAATCAAAAAAATTACGTTAATATGGAAGTATCTATATCAGATGGAAAGTGATCTTCTGGGGTAGTTTTATCTGGGCGACTTTTTGTCACTCTAGCACTAGCACTTTATTATATATGGAATAACGTTTTTTAATGTTATGTTTACTGCGAACTTATCTTCTTTAACAAACATGATTATATACCATGGGCCTTATTTATGAAGGCCTTGCGCCACTGGTGAGTCACTTTTTCCCATATTAAAAGTGACGCACCGGCGGCGCAAGGCCTTCATAAATAAGGCCCCATGAATTTTTGTATCCATACCAGTACCTCTTTTTAATACTTTTTCTTTCTATGCACTCTGCTCAATAAAAATGTATATAAAAACAAGAGGTATTTATTCTTCCTCCCTTAGTGTGCTCCGGACCTGCCCTATTTTAAAAAGTAAGCCGTGCAATTATGTTGACAAATAATTTGCATATTCAAGAGTCCCTCGTGACAGTTTCTAGCCTATTTCATTCCATTTTGGCATTTATCTCTCATAGTGCTTCACGTGCTGGTGGAGCTTTAAATATTAATGCACTTGGAAAGAGACAAATCACTGGTATTTATGCCTGAAAGTCTAAACTTTGCTTATTTGGGGTAGATAAAGAAAAAAGTAATATCGCTTTGTTCCTCTAATCTATAGAACAATAAAAATATGACATGAACAAACAAATGGTTTTAGGGCAAATGGATGATAAATCTCTTCTGTCTGCTAAAAGCCTAGAACTAATGCAAATATACTGAAGCTTTTAAAATGCAAATATGAGACTTTACTCAGAAGCTCATGTAGAACGGCGACAAAGCCTCCCAGCACATGCTTCATTATTTCCTTGATAGTAAGTATAGTTTATTGATGAAAGAGCACAGATACAGAAGGAAATAATGAGTCGTGACGTCCTAATCCAAACGGATGTGTTTCCTACTTCCTGTCTCCGCAGACAGCGTTTCTCTTGCAAAGGATTGGTCTAGCTGCTGTCCTGACTTACCACATCAAGGCCGAGCTTTTTTAACAAATACACAAATCACCGTATTACAGGTTACACTGAACACGGTCCATTAAACATAAATTACGTTTTGGGACATGTCGACTTATGTTTCCCGCATTGTAAAATGCGCTTAAAGCACTAGTATTTCAGTACACTGGCTGCATGGAACTGTTTTGATAATAATATATTTCACTTTGACAGCACCAATGAAAGTATAGAAATCGTATTAATACCTTGCGTAATGTTATATGACAAGGGCACATCAATACTAATATAATTACTAGAGAAGCGCCATAGTAGCATGGGTTCTCACTAACAGTTTCTTAGGGGCTGAAGGTTTTGTGTGTGATGTGACCGAGGGCCGCATTGATGCCAGCAGTGCAGTGGTAGGGCGGGGTGTGCGCTAGATGTGCTGGAGGGTGGTGCCAATAAGGTGGGAGTGGAAGTAAGGTATATACATCCAGTGGCTGAATTGCACAATGTGAAACCAGAAAACCTGTCATTAATCCCGGCTTCCCCTTCCCCACTTCATCAAACTGTGTGATCCTAGGCATTTTTTTAAATTTCACCTTCCCTCCTTTGTCTTCATTGTCAAATGCATAAGGACTTCGAAATAGATCATCTCTGGATGCGCATTGTACAAAACCTTCTCCAGTGGTTGATTTAATCAACTGTAATGTTTTTCATGTATAATAGGAACCCAGCCCAAAGAGTGCACCTAACAACTGGCTTGCATATTATGCCACTATTGACATGATTGTCAGGGTGAGGGGACATAATGAATGTTTGTAAATTCATGTTTGAAACAATTGCTTTAAAAAAGAAATACTTCCCAATGCACTGATATAACGTGATGTACTAAGGTAAAATGGCTTGGCATGTAAGAGAAGTACACTTTTTGAATTTTAAAGAGACCTTATCAAATTTTTACACCTTTCCTGCAAGTTCTGTCAAAAATAAAGGTGTTTCTAAAGTCTGGAGGTGCAGAATAACCTAGCTACTTATTTTCTTCAATTTCAAGTAACCCTTACATAAAGATTTGCAGGTTTATTTAACTTATTTCCTAACGTTAGAGCTGAGTCGAGAAAACGGCAGCTTAGTTCGGATGTGGAGCAAGTGTGTCGCATGTACAGGTCAGAATGGTCACATGTGCTCCCCGGGGCCGTACTTTGCGTATCACTGACCTATAAATTGTCATACTTTAATTTCTTATTACATGGGCGTTGTGAGTTCGCAAGTATCTAACAAATGTACATCACTACTTATTTGTAATTACTTACTACAAACCAATAATGACATTCCAGTAGGTGGTGTTCCACTTTTGGCCTTCAGGTGGCAGTTGCCACTCACTTTTACTAAAGCAAACCATCACACTGTATGATTCAGTAAAGTGCTGCTTCATGAACTGTTTCCTTTTGTTCACTAAAGAATAAAGTACCCCAACTGGATATGTTAAAAGTATATAACAAGCCGCCTCAGAGTTGCAAGCCCTTCGGCCTCCCGCCTCTATATGGTAAAGGGGCCCCTATGTGATTTACTGTGTTGATCTGAACTCACGGTGAATGGTGCTCCATATTTTCCCTAGTTTGCTTCTTGAGCCAGAGTGTAGTTACAGGGGCTCCGATCTGTTGGGATAGCCTTTCACTTTTCAGGCATGGTTTGGGCCACTAGCATTATCCCAATTTTGCTCTTGCTGGAACTGGGCGCATGTTTTTGCAATCTGCTGGAGCTTCTCATTACAGAAAAGGGGAGAGAGAAGGAAGCAGAAACACGAATAGCAGAAACCATCTTGTGGGGCTGACTCTAGGGACCTAAGCATAGCAGCCCATTCCAAGATGGTCACTCCCTGAACCTATTCCTATGGACTGTAGGCTTCCCCAAACTAATGACCCTACCAATTCCTGTGTAACCCCTTCATGCTCCTGCGCCTTCCTATCTCTTGTCTCTCTCTATATAAGGCTACCCACTGTGTTTTCAATTTTTCAGTTCCTTTTCCTTCTAATCTGAGCCCAGAGTTTTTTTATGCCTGGTTGATTTTTTCATACTTGTGTCCTTTAATTAGACACCTGCTCTTTTCACACAAAATTATCTGTGTGAAGAGGTAGAGTGGATGCTAGAAGATATCGCCCTTTCCTTGGCAACACGACGCCAAGAAATAATATCGACTGATCCAGGCACTTGCTACATACTATGATGTATAGTTCAGGGAGCACTATCTAATATATAATTTAAATAAGTGTTATTTATTAAGAATGTTTCATTTATATACTTAAGTAGTGGGGCAAAACACGAGTAAGAAAAGGGGCAGATTCACAAAGCTTTGTCCTCCATCTTTCCAGAGCACATAAGAAAAGAGCCTTCTGAGCATGAAAAGATTCACTAAGGCACATCTTTGGTTTTGTGTTCCACCACTTAGCTGACAACAGACAGATTGCTTTAGCAATCAAAACTGCTCACGGACAGCTTAAACAATGTCATGAACTGTAATTGGATGTTTTATAATTGGGTAAATTCCTGTACGTCAAATATGGAAATACTGACATTTGGAAGCAATACTGCTTAGATTCTTCACACACTGTAGCCAGGGAAACTATGCAACTGTTGCAAACCCAACATATTTCATGTGTCATGAAACCAAACTTACTCCATGTCTAGGACATCAAGGTCATATCTGTTGCTGTTATCACTGGTGTAACAAAGGACCCTGCACTCCCCACAGTGCAGTGGGTCCTGAGCTCCATCGGGCCCCCTTAGGACTGTACCCTGGCTTGAGAGCTCCTGAGTAGGTTCGGAGGAGGGGCCCCTACATGTATTTCCCTGTATATGTGAGCCCACTGGCTGTCTCAATTGGTTAGAGTATTATACATATCACCAGTCATGTGTTGAATTGACTTTGCAAATTACATGTATGTGGGTGCTCAATTGTACATCATAAAGGATTAGCAGAGATTCAACTGATGCATGGTGGTTTCTGGTGTCCCATTCAGGGGTGTGTTTTGGCAAATTAGCAGCTCTCGCCTCCTCAACCCCACCAAACTGGTTCTAGGGCCAGCTCACCCTCTCACTGGGCTAGTGCCAATCTGGCTACAGTTGGCCCAGGGAACGAAGGCTTTACTTCATCAGGTCTCCCTTTACACTTAACTATGAATGGACAAACCTCACTCCGATCCCTTTCAAATCAATGCTCTTGAACCGTCCCCTCTGCCCTTCCTGAACTGAGAGGAATTACACCCCTCACACTCAGATGTGCCTGACAAAATGCTTAAGCAATTGTCTCTGCTCTAGGAACAGTTTTCACACCTCATTAAGGGGCAGCACTGACAGGGGTCATCTGCTGGCAGGCTAATGTAACTGGCCTACTGGAGGTTCAGACAGACATGGCCTAACTTTTTAAAAGCTACTTAAAAGAGTGACTTGGATTTATAATAAATATTAAAAACCTTGCTGGAATCATTCCTTTTGCTTGCCACAGACCCAAGTTAGCGTAGATAGTATTTTAGTCTGACCTTTAGTTTTTTCATAGGACAGCTACAGACCTTTACAGTGAAAATACCTTTTGGGGGCAAGTCAATGTAGGGACATGCGAACACTAGTTTCTTGCATGCACTACTGTTAACTACTATGTACCCTCCCTTGTGGGTTATATGATGTACTTTGTGGTGAGTGTGACTTTGTAAGTAGAGTACGTTCCTACCAAAAAAGGATTATTTTGACAGTTTTGACCGCTGGCTTCAAAGCTGCAGCAGTCAGGCAACAAAGGCAGGCCTGAAGGCATGTTTTCTTTGTCAGCCTAGTCGATGACACAAGATGTGCTGCAGGCAAAAGGTGACATTAATTTTCAATGCCTTCTTGGGAAGTTAAATATGCCAATTGGGAGTTATACAATACTGTCATGTTATAGTGGTCAGAGCACACACACTGGGTCTAGAAAGCAGTTTCCCAGTACACCAAGTCTAAACACCATCAGTCCAAAAACAAAAGGTGGACATTACAGAAAAAGAGGTACTTTCTCTGACATGCATGTACACACACACACAGACACACACACCCACACACACCCACACACACCCACACACACACACACACACACACACACACACACACACACACACACACACACACACACACACACACACACACATACATGTTTATATCACTCTATGAAGACCAGTGAAAAAAAACCTACATTATGAGGGCCACCCTTTCTGATCATCAGAGAATCAAAATGATCATACATTTTATGTTTATACTATAATGACAGTATGAAAGTTATATCAAATTTTCAAAAAACGATTATGGGAATAGTTTTGAGACTTTCTGACATAACCCCCTTATGAGGACCGCATATGTCCCGTATCCAAGAGTTATGAAGACCATTTTTACACACTACATAAAGACAGCAAACAGCTTTACGAGGACCGGTGTGTGTTTTTATACAAGGCTGTTTATGAGGACCAGATTATATTTTACATATAGTGTCTTCCTATTTGGTACAGTATATATTTGTCAAAAAAACAGCCTTTATTTGGATCCCTTTCGTATGTGACTGACAATTTATTACAGAATACATATGCATTTAGCAAACACTGTTTTCTTATTTCATCCAGCGTATATTTAACTGACCATACTGGATTTCAAATAGTGTATTATTTAGACAATACCTTTAAAAAATAGTTCCTAACTGCTAAAATATCCATCTTTTCACTGTGTTTCCCTTTGAATTTGTGTAGTTCTGCATCCTCAATTCAGTTGGTATTTTGAACATTTGCGAAGTGAAGAGCTGTTTTTCAGTTTCCAGCCACATGTGCTATATTCTTAAAGTGGTAAAAAATGTAGGGCCCGGATTAGGCATTGTAGCCCTTGTAAAACTGCAGACGGGATCTCCATCTCGTTTGTGAAGGTGTATCCCATTCATCCAACTCTAATTATGGCATCTGACAATTTGTAAGTAAATTCTGTCCATAAATTGTGAAAAGCTGGTTAAACGTCAACTTCAACATAAGAACTTGAGGTCGCTCAGATAAGACCTGGAAGGCAAGAGTAGAGCTGAACCTATTTTGATCTTTAAAATAGGGATACATAGGTGTTTGTCTTTCTGTAGCTATGAGTTTTACACATGTTTAGGTGCCTGATATGTCTGTGCTTCTATTGCCATCATATGGATCATATCTTAGTGTGTGTCAAAAAAGTGTGATCTGTTATCCATCACAACGAGGACCATATGATATTGTGTGTTAAACATCTGACCCTACTCTCATAGCAATTACCTCACCATTAGGTCTGATGCAAATTTGTGCTGTTATCAAAGCTACTGTTATCAAGCATGAATTTCTTTTCTATTCAATAAGGACTATATCACCTAGTATATTACAATTGCATGTGGTTTTACCATTCACACTGAGAAACAGATAATATGGCATGCTACAAGATTTTGTACTTTGATACATCACATTGAGGGCCACATCATGGTGTTTGTTAGTAATATGAGCGGGTGCCTATTCATCACAGAGGACATTTTCATACTGTGTATTGCAGGGTTGTGCATGCTTTAAACATCACCAGGAGAAAAATATTATGGAGTGTGTTACAAGTCAATGCTTGTTAGACCAGTCAGCCTTAGGGTGGTCGTCCCCAAAGCTGAATGCCTTCACCCCCACTATATTTCTGAATTTGCTTTTGTTGGCCTTAGGACTGCTAACCAGTGCTAAACTGCTTGTTCACATTCCCTAAAACATGATAAAATTGGGCTACAGACCCCATTGTCACATTTAATTTATTTGCAAGTACCTAGTAAAGTAATATTGCATGTACACCCACGGCCTGTAAATTAAATGCCATTAGTGTCCCTACAGCACTTTTTGAGCCACCCACTTAAGTAGACTTTTTTTAACCTGTCCCTGGTCTGCCAGTGCAGCTTGTGGGTGCAATTTTAAACTGCCATTTCCACCTGTCAAAATAAACCTTTTACCAAGCGTAAACCATTCTGTTGAGTACATATAAGTCACCTATAGGGTAGGCCCTCAAAAGCACATAGGGCAAGGTGCAGTTTACTTAAAAAAGTTGGACATGTAGTTTTTAATCTGACCTGTCCTGGTAGTCACTATTGCAAGGCCTGCCTCTTTCATAGCATACCATTGGGTACCTTATTACATTTAATAAGTGTTAATTTTTTATTGGGAGCAGGTAGGAAAGTCATGAATGGTATCAGAGTAATTTAAAACCATCTTGAATGGTAAATTCATATTTCAATCCTCAATTTTAAAAATGCCACTTTTTAGAAAGTTGGAAACAAGAAAAAGGTCTGGACGTACGTTTTTGAATAAATACATTCATAAATAACCACCTTAGATTCTCAAGTAGTTATATTGTTTTCCTTACACTTGTTATTTGTTCATTTATTTGTGGAACAAACAAGATGGATATTTCTTTCATGTCTTAAAGAAGAACAATTAGTACCAACATATATCAACAGCACAATGGTGACAGTACTTTGGACATATAACAAATACTTAGGAAATGACCACACATGACAAAACAATAGACCAGTCCTTATTTTAACATAAAGAACAATGGCGGTACAATTCAGTTATGTGTTTCACTACATACACCTGCCATAACCAGCGAAGCAGTTAAACAGTTACACCAGGCCTAAATGTCCTGTTTGTACTCGGTATGGGTCGGTTGATTGGTGGTGATTATTGCTGGCTGGGTTGGGTCGACACATTTCAGAACCCTATTTGATTTCAGGGTTCTCCTCAGGACCAGGACTTGGTCATTCACATTTGAGGTGAAGGAATTCTCACGGGTGATGATGCCTTATGAACTCAAGGGGTGTGGTCCTTTTTCTCTTGTTGTGTCCAGAAATGACTGCGGCGGTTGCTGGTGCTTCAATATGATATTCACGCTTCAAAATAATTAGATGATGACAGGGGGGACTTGTTAATGGCTTTCAAGCTGTAGCTTTGTGAATGGTTCTCATGGGGGCCCCACATGGTTCCTCTCCTCATGTACGATGTACATCCTATGTACTCTGTCCCTGTTGTAAATCACAGATACCCCTTTATCTAAATCCTCCCCCCACCACCAAGTATAAATCACCCAAATCTTTTTCACTTGCCCTTATTAATGTCCGCTCGCTCGGGAAACACCGACAGGACGTAGCCGACCTGATGGAGGACAATAGTTTAGACTTACTATTTATGACAGAAACTTGGATGGATAGTTCGTCCGATCCAGATATAGTGATTGCAGCTCCAAAAGGCTTTTCCATCCATAGACTGGACAGACAACGCAAGAAAGGTGGTGGGATTGCCGTCATTATACGCGACACTTTTATCGCCAGAACCAACATGATCTTACTACCATCCTGTGAAGCTCTGCAATTTTCTATCAAACTGACTCCCTCCCATAACTTTAATGGGATCCTTTTGTATCGTCCACCAGGATCAAGGACCGGATTAATTTCCAACCTCAGGTCCATTCTGGAATCTTCAGCCCTTGATAGTTCCCTCACTGTCCTCAGTGATTTTAACTTTCATTTTGACAAAACAGAGGACAAAGATACTGCTGCGCTTCTAGGAGATATGACCACCTTTGGTCTTCCATTGTTGGTCAAATCATCCACACATGACGGGGCCCATATATTGGATGGCATTTTTACCAACTCACAGGATTTACAAGTCTCTCAAATCCTTCCAGTTACTTGGTCAGACCACCATGCCATCATGGCGTCACTAACCATTCAAGACATTGGAGCCTCCACACTACCATCCAACTCTCAACAGTCCTTCCAGGCGTGGAATGACATTGATAGTTCCAGCCTGAAAACTCTCTTAACCAAATCCACTCCCCCTCTATTAACCGACCCTAACACCGCCACCTCCCAATTCTATGAGTGGGTGGGCTCGCCGGCATCCTCCCTGGCCCCGGTTAAACAACGGTCTCGCAATAGATCTACCCCGTCGGCCCCCTGGTATTCGGAGGCCTTAAGAGAACAAAAACAACAGTGTAGGAATAAGGAGAGGCACTGGAGGAAAGACTACTCTGTAGAAGCCAAAATTAAGTATAAAGAAACGGTAGCCAAATATAAAACTATGATTAATGAGGCCAAGAAAAAATTCTTTAGCGTTAGAATCAAAATGGCCAAAAACTCCAATAAAGCTCTGTACGAAACTACTAAGCAGCTAGCAGGATACTCCACAAACCTGACTCCACCTCCCTCACAACCCCTCTGTGACGCCATAGCCAGCTTCTTCTTTAGTAAAGTCAACGACATCTATTCTGCCTTTGCTAATAACACCAAACTCCCTCCCAACTTGTCGACCGCCGCCCATACTGGACCCATCCTCTCTCAGTTCGCAGAAATTTCTAGTTCCCAGATTGCTGATATTATATCCACCATTAGATCAGGTTCTGCTCTTGACCCCTGTCCATTTAAAGTACTGCTACCTGTTATTGAAACGGTTCTTCCTGCCATCACCTCTATCTGCAACGCAGTGTTTAGTACAGGCACTTACCCTGATATTCTAAAAAAAAACCTCATTAAACCACACTTAAAGAAGCCACATCTCGACATGGAAGAACCTAAGAGCTATCGACCTATTGCCAGCCTACCAGTACTGGCTAAAAAAGCTGAAAAAGCTCTGAATCAACAACTCTCCGCGTTCTTAGAGCAACATAATTTACTTGATGAATCCCAGTTTGGCTTCCGCCAATTCCATGGGACGGAGACGGCTCTGATCAAAGCGGAGGATGATATTAGTTCCATCCGCGATGCTGGGGCTACAGCAGTCTTGATACTGCTAGATTTATCGGCAGCCTTCGACACGGTCGATCATGCTACGTTGATCGACCGTGTCGAAAACATGGGTGTCCAGGAAAATGCCAGTAAACTTCTGGCCTCTTTTCTGGCCAATAGAACCCAGGTGGTCACAATGGGACCCTTTCACTCTTCCACCTTGTCCCTGCCATGTGGAGTACCTCAAGGATCATCCCTAAGTCCGACACTTTTCAACATCTATGTGTCGGACTTAGCCAATGTTATTCGTGCACATGGGATGAGCCTTACTACCTATGCAGATGACACACAGTTGGTCCTTGCCATTAAGAACAACGGCCATAAAATAGCGGAAGATCTTAAATCAGGCATGGTAGCAATTGGGAGCTGGATGGCTTCCAATTGCCTAAAATTAAATTCCGACAAGACAGAAGTAGTCATCTTCGGACCGCTGACTCCGGAATGGTCATCCAATTGGTGGCCATCCTCATTAGGCTCGCCTCTCGAGCCTGTCAGTAATGTGAGGAACCTGGGAGTCATTTTTGATAACCGCCTCACTTTTCATCCACACGCTAACCAGATCACCTCCTCAGCCTTCCACAAACTAAGACTCATCAAAAAAATCCTCCCCTTTCTTCCTGATACAGCTGGTAAAACCCTGGTTACTTCCCTTGTATTGTCCACCTTGGATTACTGCAACGCTTTATTCCTCAATGCACAAGAAGGAGTTTTAAACAAAATGCAAATTATACAAAACTCAGCTGCCAGGCTACTGGGAAAAATTCCCAAATATCAATCCGCCTCGGACACAATCAGAGAGTTACACTGGTTACCCATCAGAAACAGAATAAAATTCAAAACTCTCTGTATTGTGTACAAGGCCTTGCATAATATGGGACCAGCATATCTTGTCCAAAATCTGATTCCCTATTGTCCGTCCAGAACACTACGTTCTTCAAGTCTAATTGATCTTGTGGTTCCTCGGACCAAAACTGTTTCTGGGGTGACAGAAGATTCCTGGTGTCAGCTCCAAAATTGTGGAACACGCTGCCCGATTTGATTAAAGCCAGTCCTTCCCTCTGGTCCTTTCGTAAGCAACTTAAGACCTGGCTCTTTAATCACTAGACTCAGCTCCCCCCTCTCAGGTTAAATATTACAGATATCTTAGCGCCGAGACGCCCATGGGCCTTTGTTCACGCTTTAGAAATATCATTAATAATAATAATAATAATATGTGAAGCGAATGATTTCTGGCAGAAACCGTAATGCATTGACATTTTTGTGCAGTGTAATGCCAGTGGCGGGGAACACAAGTATTTCAATGACTTCCGCATTGTTGGCATACCAGGGAGAGACGATGCAGCAGAGGAGGAACTCGATCGGGAACTTATACATAATTGAAGGAGCTGAGCCCTTCATTGAAAGACTCGCAATCCCCACCGCCGGCATTACACTGCACAAAAATTTCATAAGGCTGCCTTAAGATGCTTGATAGAGGCAGAACTGTATCCAATTCTGAGTGCACTCCTGACAGAGATTGTTCCTCTTAGGTGCTGATAAGCAGGAGTTGTTTTTGATAGTTTAGTCCATTAAAATGATTATATCACATTTCATATTGCAACATTGTGCGCTATTAAATCCTTTTTTTGAAAAAGCATCATGAATCACAGCAGGGTCATGGTTGCGGGGCGGCGTGGCGGCTGCGCATGGTGTGCCGGGATGACAGGCATTGGATTTGTTATTTTCGGGTGGCGTTTCTCAATGTACCCATGTCGAGTATGTGCTTTTCATTAATTATGCAAGTTTAGAAACTTAGTAGAACTTAAATGTTTATCTGTTATTAAGATAAATATTTATATATATTTTTGATGACCCTATATATTTTGTGATCATGTGAAAGCATAAGGTAAATCATGCACTTGTGTTAATTTATTTACGCTGCCTAGACCTATTAATGCCAGGCTTTCTTCCAAAGGTTCTAGGCATCGTACAAGGTCCAACAAAGTCTTTTCACTATGTTTACTCATATGTGAGCTTGGTGTTTATAGGTGATATGGTATAATCACCAAGTATGTATTGGCTTTAAGAAAGACCAGTTTGGTTGAAACGCGTCAGCCGAATAAAACTTTCTTTGAAAACCTTAAAAAAAAAAAGAACCAGCAGGGTCACAATCACAATCTTGCCAGTGGTTTTCTCCTGCTCTGTAAAATGACCATAGCTTTGATTTTTACAGGTGTGTTGGTATGTTACATATGTGAGCTACTATTATCATACTTTGGATCAAGTCATGGTGTGCATCACAGCAGTTTGATTTTATCCATCATAATGAGGACCACATGATGTTGTGTGTTACACAACTGAGCTTTTTCCTATCACTGTGATGACCACCCCACTAGGTCTGTTGCAAAATTGTGCTAGTACCTAAAGTACTGTTACCAAGAATTAACTTCTTTCCATAACAAATAGGAATATATCTCATTGTATGTAACAAATTAATTTGGGTTTATCAAGTGCAATGAGCACTAGATGCCATGACATGTTTCAAGATCGCTTGTTTTGATACATCACATTAAGGAGCACATCATGCTATCTGTTACAACATGAGAGATTGTCTATTTATCATAGAAGGTAATTTCACATAGTTTTACATGGATGTGCATGTTTTAAATATCACCAGGAGGGCAATATCATGCAGTGCACTACAGCTGCATGTTGGTTTATTTCTTCATTTGTAATTAATCGCAGAGACTTTGTGATGTGCTGGCATACAATAACAAGGCTACCGTAGCATTCTTAATAGACATAGACCAATTCCTCATTACAACTGTATTCATGTGAGATTGATCCGTCCTATCTGGTGTCACTAAATATGATTTGTTTAAGACTTTTAGTCCATCAAACTCATAACGACATCACAGTGCATGATTTAACTCTCTGTGATATTACACCACACTCTGATGAAAAAAAACTCTTGCGTGTTTTTATCCATCAAAATGAGGACTACATTGTGGTATGCAATTCAGATGACCATGTGTGTAAATTGTGAGGTTTTATACATTGCAAAAAGGAGCATAGCAAAGCACATGTTACAGTTTTCTTTTGTGTTTCTAACATGTAGTAGGCACTGCCACAACTTTACATGTGTATCAAGCATATGAACCTTTCTTCTGGACACTGAAAACCATTTCATATTTTGTGTATCACAAGAAGGTGCTCTTTTATGCTTTACAATTGCTCCTATATAAAGGTGGCTTATGCTCCTATGTGCACTTATAGGTCACACTGAGGACCATGTTAAATTGTGTGAGACAGGTTTGTGTACCTTTATCTGCCACAAGTAATATTGTGGTGCCTATTACAGAGGTTGGCGTTTTTATCTATCACAATGAAGACTGTATCAAGATGTGTGTCATAATTGTGTGTTTTTATCCAACACAATGAGGACCACACTTTGGTTCATTTTAGACATGTGTGCTTCTGCTATCACAGAGTCACACCATGTGATATTGAACAAGTTCATGTTAATGTAGCTTAATTAGAAGTACTACATTATTGTGATTTAGTTTTATTGCACATTCCTTTAACAGTAAGCTCCATTAACAGTAAGCTTCTTTAACATTATGTTGGGTATTAGTAAAGCGTTTTTATCCATCACAATGAGGACTGTATCAAGATGTGTATAACAACTGTGTGTTTTTATCCAACACAATGAGGACACATTTTTGTGCAGTTTAGACAAGTGGGCTTCTTCTATCACACAGTCACATCATGTTGAATTGAACAAGTTCATGTTAATTTAGCCATCATTAAAAGTACGACATTAATGTGAATTAGTGTTATCACATATTCCTTTAACAGAAAACTCCTATGACATTATGCTGTGTATTAGTAATGTGTATGATCTTAAGTAACTAAAAGAATCTATATTGTATTGTATCTTGGAAATGTGTGCACTCATCCATCACAATGAGGGCTCTATACAGGCCTGGTCCCTAGGACATGCACCATCCAGCCAATCGACCATCATAAAAAAGCACAGGTGCTAATGTGCACCGGTATACATTTACACTTGCAAAAAGATGACTAGTGAATGTGAGTAAATACTTCTGTGTGTGGGGTTAGTGAATTTCAGAGGGCCTTGTTGTTCTGCAAAGTATTTGTGTGCCTGCAAATGTGCTACTTTGTAACTGTCCACAAACATTTCTTCAGCCCATTCCAACCCAGGGAACAATCTGATATTCACTTCTAACAGGTGCCAGATTAAATCTGTTTCCAGGGTTGGAAGTGGAAGCAATCAGACTAAAAATTGGAAATAGCATAGATGAAGAGATTATTCCATAGGGGAAAATGTTTTTAAAATGTTATTACTTCTACTTGCTTCAGAATATTTCCCAAAATCTAAGCATGCAAACTTGTTCAAGAGAAAATGGAATTCTCAAAAGAAAATGAAGACTACCCCTTGAAATACATCCTCTGTAGCTGTATGCTAACTGTCCCCAAGGCAACCTTTGTGAATTAAAAAGCAGCTTGCTCATGTAATCCAAAATTATAATAAATGTAGCACTTGGTGTAGTGAATTGAGTAAATGTAAATGTATAGTATTTATATAGCACACTCCTACCCAGAGGCCTCATAGCGCTGTATTCATACCGCTGTGGAACCCATCCCGGCATTCCTGTGAAATGTCTACTCCTGGGCACCCCCAAGGTGAAGCCAGGCATCCAAGCGCTGCTGGGGCCGTTGTGGAGATTAAGCAAGCTATTGCCCAGAGTCACAGAGTGGGACCCATGATTAGACTAGGCACCGAGGCAAGAATTATCAGGTCCGGGGAAATTGAGTCCAAGAACCGCCGAGGCGGGAATTCAACCCTGGTGCCGGGCCAGACCTCTGCATCAGGGTCTGCCGCTCTAACCATTGAGCCACGCTTCTCCAGTAAATGATAAAGGAGTATAAAAGGTGTTTGTCTATATGAATCACAGCAGGGTCACAATCACAGTCTTTCCAGTGGTTTGCTCATACCCTGCACAATGACCATAGCTTGGAGTGTTATAGGTGTTTTGGGGTTTTATATAAGTGAGCTACTATTATACTTTGAATCGAGTCTTGGTGTGCATCACAATTGTTTGTTTGTATCCATCACAACGAGGACTATATGATGTGTGTTTTATATCTGAGCTTTTGTATATCACTGTGAGGACCACCCCACTAGGTCTGTTGCAAAGTTGTGCTATTATCTAAGCTATTGTTACCAAGAATGAAATTATTTCCATCACAAATAGAATTATACTACATTGTATGTTATAAATTAATTTGGGTTTATTAAGTGCAATGATCACTAGATGCCTTGAAGTGTTACACGATTGTTTGCCTTGATACATCACATTAAGGAGCACATCATGCTGTCTGTTAGTAATATGAGACAATATCTATGTATAACAAAAGACAATCTCATACAGTGTTTTACAAAGATGTGCATGCTTAACCATCACCAGTGGGGCAATATCATGCAGTGCACTAAAACTGCATGTTGATTTACCTCTTCATTTGTAATTCATTGCAGAGAATATGTGATGTGCTTGCCTAGCATCATAAGGCTGCCTTAAGATACTTCATAGAAACAGACCTGTTCCTCATTAAGACTGCATTCCAGTGAGAGACTGGTCCTCCCTAGTGTCAATAAATATGAATTGTTTAAGAACTGTAGTCCATCAAACTCATTACAGCATCACACTGCATGTTTTTAACTCGGTGTGCTATTACAATGCACTCTAAAACAAAAACACAACAGTGTTGTTATCCATCAGAATGACGACTACATTGTGGTAGGCAATTCACGTGACCATGTGTATAGCGTGTAAGCTTTTATGTAATGCAAAAAAGGGCACATCATGGCGCATGTTACAGAATTGTGTTGAGATTTTTAACATATTATAGACCCTGCCACAACTTTATAAGTGTATCAATCATATGAATATCTGTTCAGGACACTAAAAACAACTTCATATTGTGTGTCACAACATTGTGCTCCTTTATGCTTTGCAATTGCTCCTATATATATATGGATTATGCTCCTATGTGCACCTTATAGGTTAAACTGAGGATCATATTACATTGTGTGAGACAGGTTTGTGTGCATTTGTCTGCCAGAGGAAATATGCTGCCTATTGGAGAGGTTGGTGTTTTTATCCATCACAATGAGGACCATATCAAGATGTGTGTCACAATTGTATGTTTTTATCCAACGCAATGAGGACCATATTTTGGGGCATTTTAGGCATGTGTGCTTCTTGTATCACAGAGGAATATCATGTTCCATTGAGCAAGTTCATGATAATGTAGCTATCATTAAAAATAAAACATTAATGTGATTTTGTGTTTTCGCATATTCCTTTAACAGAAAGCTCCTTTAACAGTAAGATGGTTTAACAATATGCTGTTTAGTTGTAGTGTGTATGATCTTAGGTAACTCAAAAAACTATATTGTATTTCATCTTGGAAATGAATGCACTTTTCCATCACACTGACGGCTCTATGCAGACCTGGTTCATAGGACATGAATTTATCTACATCACAAAAAATCCCAAGGGTTAATGTTGCGTGCCTTTATCTGCCACAGGAAATATTATGCTGCCTATTACAGAGGTTAGTGCTTTTATCCATTGCAATGAGGACCATATCAAGATGTGTGTCACAACTGTGTATTTTTATCAAACACAATGAGGACACATTTTGGT
The DNA here is from genome assembly GCF_964263255.1 of Lissotriton vulgaris. Classification (NCBI taxonomy): domain Eukaryota; kingdom Metazoa; phylum Chordata; class Amphibia; order Caudata; family Salamandridae; genus Lissotriton; species Lissotriton vulgaris. The sequence continues at coordinate 1,509,348,153 of NC_141685.1, read as the reverse complement.
GCATTTTAGACACGTGTGCTTCTTCCATCACAGAGTAACATCATATTGTATTGAACAAGTTCATGTTAATTTAGCCATCATTGAAAGTACCACATTAATGTGAATTATTGTTATCACTTATTCCTTTAACAGAAAGCATCTATAATATTATGCTGTGTATTAATAAAGTGTATGACTTGAGTAACTAAAAAAAAGTATATTGTATTGTACCTTGGAAATTAGTGCACTTATCACTCACAATGACGGCCCTCTACAGCCTGGTCCATAGGACATGCATCATCCATCGAACAATCAATCACAAAAAAGCACAGAGGCTAATGTGCACAAGTACATATGTACACTTGGAAAAAGATGACTATTGAATGTGAGCAAACATTTTTTGTGTGTGGATAGTGATCTTCATAGGGCTTTGTTGCTCAGTAAAGTATTTGTGTGCCTACAAAAGTGTTCCTTTGTAACTGTCCACAAACAATTCTTGAGCCTATTCCCACCCAGGGAACAATCTGAGATTCACTTCTAACAAGTGCCGGATTAAATCTGTTTCCAGGATGGAAAGTGAAAGGAATCAGACTAAAAATTGGAGATGGCATAGGTGAAGGGATTACTTGACAGGGGAAAATGTTTTTCAAATGTTATTACTTCTACTTGCTTTGTAATATTTCCAGAAATGTAAGCATGTAAACGTGTTCAAAGGAAAATGGAATTCTCAAAAGAAAATGAAGGCTACTCCTTGAAATACATCCTCCTTAGCTATAAGCTAACAGTCAACAAGACAACCTTTGTGAATTAAAAAGCAGCTTGCTCTGTATCCAAAATGATGATAATAAACGAAGCACTTGATGTTGGGAATAGAGCCAATGATTAAAGGGTATGAAGCTGTTTGTCTACATGAATCACAGCAGGGTCACAATCACAATCTTTCCAGTGCTTTGCTCATACCCTGCACAATGACCATAGCTTGGAATGTTACAGGTGTTTTGTGGTGTTATATAAGTGAGCTACTATTATACTTTGAATCAAGTGTTGGTGTGCATCACAATTGCTTGTTTTTATCCATCGCAACGAGGACCGTATGATACTGTGTGTTACATATCTGAGCTTTTTCCTAGCACTGCGAGGACGACACCACTAGGCCTGTTGCAGAGTTGTGCTATTATCTAAACTATTGTTACAAAGAATGAAATTATTTCCATCACAAATAGAATTATACTACATTGTATGTTATAAATTAATTTGGGTTTATTAAGTGCAATGATCACTAGATGCCTTGAAGTGTTACACGATTGTTTGCCTTAATACATCACATTAAGGAGCACATCATGCTGTCTGTTAGTAATATGAGACAATATCTATGTATAACAAAAGACAATCTCATACAGTGTTTTACAAAGATGTGCATGCTTAACCATCACCAGTGGGGCAATATCATGCAGTGCACTAAAACTGCATGTTTATTTACCTCTTCATTTGTAATTCATTGCAGAGAATATGTGTTGTGCTTGCCTAGCATCATAAGGCTGCCTTAAGATACTTCATAGAAACAGACCTGTTCCTCATTAAGACTGCATTCCAGTGAGAGACTGGTCCTCCCTGGTGTCAATAAATATGAATTGTTTAAGAACTGTAGTCCATCAAACTCATTACAGCATCACACTGCATGTTTTTAACTCGGTGTGCTATTACACTGCACTCTAAAACAAAAACACAACAGTGTTGTTATCCATCAAAATGACGACTACATTGTGGTAGGCAATTCATGTGACTTAGGGCCCGATGTAGGTAGGGCGTTACCGATCGGTAACGGCCGAAAATACCGATTTTTTGCCCTTACCGATCGGTAAACAGCCATCGAGATGTAGGGAACGAAAAACATAAAGAATCGGAGTGAAAACCGAATCGGAATGAGTACCGAATGGGAAAGAATCCGATACGTACATACCGAAAATCGGATATGTAACGATTCGGAAAAACACCGATTCGGATGCAAAGACCGATTCGGTCCATTGACCGAATCGTTAGTGACACCGAATCGGAAAATCACCGATTCGGTCCATGTACCGAATCGTTAGTGACACCGAATCGGAAAATCACCGATTCGGTCCATGTACCGAATCGTTAGTGACACCGAATCGGAAAATCACCGATTCGGTCCATGTACCGATTCGTTAGTGACACCGAATCGGAAAATCACCGATTCGGTCCATGTACCGAATCGGTAGAAAGACCGATTCGGACATGAGCCGAATCGGAAAACATGCCGATTCGTAGGAATCGCCGATCGGGAAATTCCCCGATTCCGACAGTTGGGGAGATGTAGGGAGGCACAGAAACACCGAAATCGGCTCAAAATCGGTAGAATTCACTCGGTATTTACCATGGATTGCAATCAGGTGGTAACCAACTCCAACCCATATAAACAGTCCCAAAATGCATTGCAACTTGCAGGATGGCAGCTTTCTATGTCATTGCGAGGCGGCTACGGCTACAGCAGGAAGGACAGAGGGAATGGCTAAGAAATGAACAGGTCTACAGACAGAGGATAACCCTGTTCATGCTCACAGAGGCAGAGATACTACAGAGATACAGGCTGGACTCTGACACCATACTTGAGCTCATCAGGGATCTCAAGCCATTCTTGGACCACCACACCCCAAGGGCACACGCCATCCCTGCGCACATCCAGGTGCTATGCAGCCTACACCTGCTAGCGTCTGGCAGCTATCAAAGTGGTGTAGCAGCAGCAGGAGGGGTGAGCCAGAGCAGCCTGTCAAGGTTCTTCCACACATTCCTTGACGCCATGATACACAGGATGGACCAATACGTCTCTTTCCCTGCAACCCACGCAGAACTGCTACAAACCAAAGCTGACTTCTACCAGATGGCACAATTTCCCCAAATCATCGGTTGCATAGATGGCACGCACATTCCGATTTGCCCACCAGCGGACACCGAATACATATACCGCAATCGCAAGTCTACACACACCATCAACGTGCAGGTGATCTGCAATGCAAAGTGCACCATCACAGACCTGGTAGCAAAATTTCCAGGGAGTACCCATGACTCCTATATTTTCCAACAGAGCGGCATATATGCACGGCTGATGGCTGGCGAATTTGGAGAAGGATACCTCCTAGGTGAGACACATCATCAGACCCCCATAACACATAGTAGGTAGGTGGAATACATGTATGCATGTGTCTAATGTGACCCCTTTCTCTTCCAGGCGACAGTGCATATGCCCTCCGCTCATTCATACTCACCCCCTACCTCAACCCCTCCACACCCAGCCAAAGGAGGTATAACCGGGCCCACATACGCACAAGGAATGTTGTCGAACGGACCTTTGGCATCTGGAAAAGTAGATTCAGATGCCTGCACAAGAGTGGAGGTGCAAGGCAGTATACCCCCATCACCTGCTGCAAGATCATAGCTGTATGTGCAATGTTACACAACCTTGCGGTGAAGAAGGGCACTGAGGTGGAGTTGTCTGACTACGAGGACCATGACGACGACGAAGCTGTGCCACTGACACAGCCAGCTGGGGTGTGTATGCCAAGTGATGGCAGATACAGACGTGAGGAGATCACTGAGAACTATTTCTGACTGAGTACAGATGCAAAGACAGCTAAATGTTGCTTGGAAAAAACAAATTTTAATAGTGTTGCACCACAGTTACAGCACTGATGTGCAACAAAAAATGGAGTGTGGTAAATAAAGTAAAGTCCAAGGTACTGGTTGCCTCACCCGCCCTTGCCAGGCTATTTCTTTGCCCGCTTGCCAGACCCACTGGGGTGTCCCTCAGCCCCCTCTGAATGCCCCGCAGCATCAGCGGAGCGCCTGGTGCTCCTCCGTGGCTCAGACGCAGCGCTAGCCGGGCTGCTGCGGCTGCTGCTGTCCCCAGCATCACCCAGGTCCAGGGCCGGATTGGAGGCGGTGTTTGAAATTATCATGGCCTCCATGGCAGTGGTGATCCGGGCCATCCCCCTAGTAAGCTCAGCCGTATGCTGACTAAGGACAGATTCCTGGTTGGCGCTGCGATGGCACAGTTGTGCCGTCGCCGCTGCAAGGCGGCCCATGGCGCGGTTCAAAACCCGGGCATCCCGCCTGCGCACAAGCTCATGCTCCTCCTGTCTGCTTGATGAGTGGGTGATGGCAGTGGTTAGCCTGCCTAACCCTGCTGCCACCTCCTTGTTGGATTCCACGACGGCCTGGAATCCCTTGACCAACTCTCCCTTCTGCATGTTGTGCTGCAGGAGATGGCGTTGGCAGGCCATAGTGGATCTTGCTTGTTGCCTCTGAATTTTCACCATCTGTCCCTCCAGGCCCAGGAATACACTGCCCTCCCGTGCTGGTGCAGCAGTGGTGGTGATGGTACGGCGCCGGGCACCGCTGCTTCCGGCCTGCTGAGTGGGCTGGGGTGCCACTGGTGGGGGTGTGAAGCTGGCCGGTCCCTGAGCCCCTGCTCCCAGGACAGGTTGAACAGGTGGCAAGGCCAGGGTTGTGGCAGGAGCTGGTGTAGGCGGAATGGTGTCCCTTGTAGGGGAGTTCTCTGGGGAGAACTGCAAGGGGGGTGTGCTGGCCATTACTGGGGAGTGCAGTGCATCGTAGTCAATGACCAGGACTCCCTCCATACCTAGCCCTGTGGTGTCTCCTTCCTCCTCCTCCTCCTGGCCAGCCTGGCTGGTGCTCGGCCCTGCGACTGCAGTGTTGGACGGTGCTGCTCCCTCTGCTGTCACTGTTGTTCCGCCTGATGGGGCCCCTAGGTACAAAGAAGCATTTGTAAACTGAGTGCCGATGTATTACAGTCAGTACAATTATAGCATTCCACATGTCCTTGCATCTCCTTACACTGTGTCACACTGTTTCCTGTCTTGTGATTCTGCACTGCCATATTTAGCTAACTTCTGCTGACTACATGTACCATGATGCTTGTCTCTTGTATGTTGGTGACGGTACTGTGCTGGGGTTTGCCTATGCATTGTGTCTAATGGGGAGGTGTCTGGTAGGGTGTGTCATGATGCGCATGCTTCTTACCTGTAGCTGTAGCTCTCGCAGAGCTGTCCAGGGTCCCGATTCCACTGACACTCTCCCTCTCAATGGTGCTGGAGACCAGGTCCTCCAGCTCGGTGAGGGGTGGCGCCGGGTTGTTGCCTCCTCCAGTGAGTCCAGCCTGGCTCTGTATGTCAGCCAGCTTCCTCTTCGTGAGGCTGCGGATGTCATAGAATCTCTTTTTCAGTTCTTCTATGGACCTGGGGGTGACACCCGCAGCATTCACCTTCTGGGCGATGTCGGCCCAGATCCTCCTCTTCGTGCTGTCTGGCACGTTGAGGGACAGCTTGCCAAACAGCTGGCAGTGCACCCTCACCACCTCCTCGACCAGCACCTGAAGTTCGGTGGTGGTGAACTTCGGCTTCCTCTTCTGGGAGGACTTCTGGCTTCCTGACTGCTCTGCCATGTTCTCCAGTTCAGTTGGCAACCTCCTACTCCCACTGCTGCTAACTGTGAGTGTTGAGCTCAGGCTGACTCTCCAGAAACTTCTTAATTAGCTGCACCTGCCAGGGTTGCCACTCCCTGTTTGGGTGGGGGAGGGGGAGCCACCTCATTGGCTGAATCGGCTTTTGCCGAATCGCTTTTACCGATTCGGTAATAGCCGAATCGGTAAAATCCGATTCGGTATTATCCGAATCGGTAAAAGCCGAATCGGTTCCTTCAATGCATTCCTATGGGCTTTTTCGCCATGGGTGTGTTTTCATGGCTTCGAATCTATGATTGCCGAATCGGATTTTACCGATTCGGCTTTTACCGAATCGGTATTCGCCGATTCGGGACTATCCGATTCGGTGGTAGCCGAATCGGTAATTTCCGATTCGTTGTTAGCCGATTCGGTACTTTCCGATTCGGACCGTGCCGAATCGGAACGTACCGATTCTCATTACCGATGCCGACCGATTCGGTATTCATTCGCTTTTTTTCCCCTACATCTCGTTTTCCGATTTCAGAATACCGATTCGGCCCGCCTCGGTATTTTGAAATCGGAAAATCGCGTTTACCTACATCGGGGCCCTAGTGTATAGCGTGTAAGCTTTTATGTAATGCAAAAAAGGGCACATCATGGCGCATGCTACAGAATTGTGTTGAGATTTTTAACATATTATAGACCCTGCCACAACTTTATAAGTGTATCAATCATATGAACATCTGTTCAGAACACTAAAAACAACTTCATATTGTGTGTCACAACATTGTGCTCCTTTATGCTTTGCAATTGCTCCTAGATATATGGGGATTATGCTCCTATGTGCACTTTATAGGTTAAACTGAGGATCATATTACGTTGTGTGAGACAGGTTTGTGTGCATTTGTCTGCCAGAGGAAATATGCTGCCTATTGGAGAGGTTGGTGTTTTTATCCATCACAATGAGGACCATATCAAGATGTGTGTCACAATTGTATGTTTTTATCCAACGCAATGAGGACCATATTTTGGGGCATTTTAGGCATGTGTGCTTCTTGTATCACAGAGGAATATCATGTTGCATTGAGCAAGTTCATGATAATGTAGCTATCATTAAAAATACAACATTAATGTGATTTTGTGTTTTCGCATATTCCTTTAACAGAAAGCTCCTTTAACAGTAAGATGGTTTAACAATATGCTGTTTAGTTGTAGTGTGTATGATCTTAGGTAACTCAAAAAACTATATTGTATTTCATCTTGGAAATGAATGCAGTTTTCCATCACACTGACGGCTCTATGCAGACCTGGTTCATAGGACATGAATGTATCTACATCACAAAAAATCCCAAGGGTTAATGTTGTGTGCCTTTATCTGCCACAGGAAATATTATGCTGCCTAATACAGAGGTTAGTGCTTTTATCCATTGCAATGAGGACCATATCAAGATGTGTGTCACAACTGTGTATTTTTATCAAACACAATGAGGACACATTTTGGTGCATTTTGGACACGTGTGCTTCTTCCATCACAGAGTAACATCATATTGTATTGAACAAGTTCATGTTAATTTAGCCACCATTGAAAGTACCACATTAATGTGAATTATTGTTATCACTTATTCCTTTAACAGAAAGCATCTATAATATTATGCTGTGTATTAATAAAGTGTATGACTTGAGTAACTAAAAAAAAGTATATTGTATTGTACTTTGGAAATGCGTGCACTTATCACTCACAATGACGGCCCTATACAGCCTGGTCCATAGGACATGCATCATCCATCGAACAATCAATCACAAAAAAGCACAGAGGCTAATGTGCACAAGTACATATGTACACTTGGAAAAAGATGACTATTGAATGTGAGCAAACATTTTTTGTGTGTGGATAGTGATCTTCATAGGGCTTTGTTGCTCTGTAAAGTATTTGTGTGCCTCCAAATGTGTTCCTTTGTAACTGTCCACAAACAATTCTTGAGCCTATTCCCACCCACGGAACAATCTGAGATTCACTTCTAACAAGTGCCGGATTAAATCTGTTTCCAGGATGGAAAGTGAAAGGAATCAGACTAAAAATTGGAGATGGCATAGGTGAAGGGATTACTTGACAGGGGAAAATGTTTTTCAAATGTTATTACTTCTACTTGCTTTGTAATATTTCCAGAAATGTAAGCATGTAAACGTGTTCAAAGGAAAATGGAATTCTCAAAAGAAAATGAAGGCTACTCCTTGAAATACATCCTCCTTAGCTATAAGCTAACAGTCAACAAGACAACCTTTGTGAATTAAAAAGCAGCTTGCTCTGTATCCAAAATGATGATAATAAACGAAGCACTTGGTGTTGGGAATAGAGCCAATGATTAAAGGGTATGAAGCTGTTTGTCTACATGAATCACAGCAGGGTCACAATCACAATCTTTCCAGTGCTTTGCTCATACTGATGTTGTCATTGCACCATTGTGAGACTCATATTGTAGGTTTCCTGGAGTCTGCTGACCAGGACAAGGGATATAAAAACAGCATACCATTTTAGAGTTCAAAGTAATGTCCTTTAATCCTGACGTGTTTCAGAGCACTACGGCTCCTTCATCAGAGGAAAATGGTGTTCAACAGCTTAAACGGCTTGAAAGTATTTATGCGCATGCACTCATTTCATGGCACACAGGTGTGCCGTTCTCCCGGCATGCTGATACTTGTAGTCACTGATAGCAAGTCACGTATTTCCCAATGGGCACCGTTGACAAACGGAGGAAAAGACAAAAAGTGGAAAGGGTCTGAGGGGGGTATGAGATTGAAGACCTAACAACACCCTACCCCTAATGGACTAATGGAAAACACAAGGGGTGCTAAGGTCGGTACCGACCTTAGCGCACCGTTGACAAACACCATCTGTTCAAAACATAACATTCATACCCATGTGGCCCTCCGGGCCGGAATGCTGATTCTAATCAAGTCCTGTCCACTGTACCCTATTGCAAACACAAAACTTTTCATGTCAAAGGCCACGCTCCTGCTGTGTCATCTTCCCTGCGGAAGGGCATACGTGACATACATGTGCATTGCCCGCATGTGTGGGGGGTGCTGTGCGTGTAAGCGTCCGTAGAATACTGCTATGATACGATTGAATTTTAAAATGTGGATGTCTAACTCGTTTCCATACGTACACGTTCGTGGTCTTTGGACCGTGATTTACAAGTTGTGTGGATATCTAAGTGTGTACATACATGTGCGTGTCTATGTACAAATACACGTCTCTATGTGTGCTAGTGCCCTGTGCAGTGTTCATGCATGCTGTCTGCATTTACATACGGATGATGCAGTTTGTACCTGTGTGCATACATTCGCACAGCTCTGTACAAAGCTCTTCTGCACCTAAACAGAAGTAGGGAGCGCTATCCAATGTGACAGCAGCGTACATGCGGGCAGGGCACACTGTGCATGGATAGGTTTGTGTCTGTCTGTCAGCGCGTCTACTTTGTGTGCCTGCACAGAGTGTGCTGCGCTGCTGCTGTGGGTCCCTGCGAAGGGCGCCTGCGGTTCATTTGTAGTTTTGTAACTGCAGCGACAATTTCAGAGCGAGGAAGGCTGAAAATCTGCTAAGTGTTGCTAACCCCGTGCACACAACTCCTCAAAGTGTCTGCCTTCTCCGATGCGCACTTTACCTCACCCGGGCACCCAGACATTAGAGGCCGAGTAGGCACAGAGATCTCAGAGGACTGGGCAGGCAGAGCGCAAGCGGATGAGCAGGGTGGCTGAAGCAGGCTGACTTCTACCTGACCTGTTTCTGCCTCATCCCCAGATAACTCGTCTTCCTCTCCCTCCTCAGCACTGTCTGCTGCCTGGAGGTGTCGGTCAGGGTCACCCTGGGTTCCCTCTAGGGGAGGCATGTTCCCATCTGGATGAGAAGGATCTGTGTTAGCAGCCCTCCTAGCATCATAAGTCTCTAAGAGACCAATCAGAAAAGGAATGGTAGGGTTTGAACCCTGTTTTAGTTTCCTGGAGGTACACACTTGTCTCATCTCCTGGAAACTAAGAGCAGCATATCTGGAAGGGACCTGTGGAGGGTCCACAACCACAAGAGGGGTCTCTGAAGACTCTCCGTGGTTAGACATGCTTCTAGTGTGGTGTGAGTGATGCACCTACCTACACTATTTGTTTGCCTACTGATCCCTTGCTAAGAGCTGTAGTCAAGGTGTGCTAAGCTTTGTTAAACTACAACAGCTGGTTCAGTAGAACTCAGAGTATTCTAAGCTAAGTTATATGTACCTTAACCTATGTGATCTTTCACAAAGATATTCTTAGGATACGTGTGGTAAAACAACAGCAAGCTCAAATCCCAACCGCTGCTCACCAATGTGAGAAGTTGGCCTGATATGCAGTGTTCACTATTCTAGTGATCACTATGTATCAGTCCAAACAACCCTTATGGTGATTGGTTGTAAGTCAACCGATAGACCAGCTATCCTAGTAGCATGGACAAGAGCAGTCTTCGGGCTAAACTCTAGAGGGCGTGTTAAGCCAGCTGTTATACCATCACATATACCCCTTGAACACCAAGTGAAAGGACACCACACAAGTGTTATGAAAATAAACAGTGTATTTATTTAGATCACAACAGCCCTGTACTCTTTATTACGACAGGGTACTAAGCACACAACAAAACTCTTACGAAAATACTTTAAGTTGCACAATTTACACAAATGCCCGAGGGGCACGAAAAACCATATACTATGAAAGTGGAATGCGAAATTACTAGCAGGTAAGTACTGGACTAATAGGCTTTGGAATCGCTAGGACAACGTTACTGAACCTTCAGATTACTAGTAGGAGGCCTAGGGGACTCGGGTGCAGAGTGTGCACTCTCACGCGGGATGCGGGACAAAGTCTATGGGAGTTAGTAAAAGCAAAGTTAGTGTTCTCGGGCGAACCCGATAAGGTAGGTCGAAAACGACAGTGACTCTGGACCCTTGGATAGTGAGGCTATGCTGGGGCACCGAAATGCCGAAGTTACCTAGCCCAGGGGCTGCGGCTGCATGGGTATGTACAGACGTCGGGAATCCTCGTTGACGAACCAGGAGCCTGAAGAAAGAGTTGCTGGCAGGCGACCAGTGAAGATTGTTCGAAGTGATCCAAGCCTGGATCGAAGATGGATGACACCTGAAAGCAGAGGGGACCAAGTTCTTAACCACTAGCCAGTGATCAGATGGCACCAGGAGGGCACCGGATGGTAGTCACCTCGACCAGGTGAGTGGGCGACGCTGGGCTCTGCAGACTCACGGACCAGGAGGCGTTGTCGGCGACCAGGATGGAGGTGCGAGCTGTCCCACGATGGTAGATGCTGTCGACGTCGCTGGACCCAGGATTGGGGCAACAAGTCTTGGCAAATTCAAGCCCACGCGGTGGACCTAAAATGGCGTCTTGAGTGGACCAGGAGGGTCCGGGGTGCTCCTCTTTTGGAAGGGAGCAAGGGCCAGTCTGGAGCAACCAGACCAGCAGCGTTGTTGTCGTCGGGCGTCGTCGGGAACGCCACAAGCCAGCGGGCTAGTAGCCAGACAACGCAGTGAGCAGCCAAAAAGCAGAAGGGCCCCACGCAGATCTCTTGGATGCTGGGGGGCTGGACTTCGGGGCTAGAGCTGCTCAGGGTTGGGGCTTCTCAGACCCCAAAGCACTCACCAGAGGATCCCTCGGCGGTCGTGCTGGATAGAAGTCGTGCAGTTCTGATGATGGCCGGTCCCTCGAGGTCTCGTCACACCTACGGTTCTCAGCTTAGCTGTAGAGGTAGGTAGAGGTCAGAGGTGCCAGGGAAGCCGGGTCTCGTCGAGCTGGTCAGTCGGATTCTGAAGGAAGGACGTGCAGCAAACCGCAGAGTTCTTAGATGGTGCCTGCGGATGCAGGGTGACTACTCCTTAGTCACAAGGGAGAAATCTTGAGAAGAGTCGAGAGTTCCTTTCGTGGAGTTTCTTTATTCAAAGATGATCTAATTTGGAAGGGTCCCCGCTCCTGCCTTTATCCTAAAGAAAGGGGTGGGTATGCGACTAGGTCCTGCCCTAGGGGTGGGACCAGGAAGGGGGGTGGTTACACCCCTCTCCCATGCCAGACTTTCCCCAGGCCAGGGGCTGGTGTGCCCCTGGAACTGGTTCTAGCCGGCAGATGCGTAGTGAGCACCGGGGTGCCACTTGCAGTCACCTTCCTGAAAAGCCCTGCCTACCCAGGATACACAAAACCCTGTCTGGGATGGTGTGAGCACCGCCCCTGACAGGAAACCCTTTGTCCAAGCTCCCCTCGCTGGAAGGACTCCCAGCTGTAGGGGGTCAGACTCGTGTCTGTGGTGGCAGCATCCATTTTGTGATGCTGAGGCTCGAGTTAACTTTAACCGGGGTTCACAGTTACATACATGTCGTGTCCCTCTAGAAGGGTGGAATGCTAACCCCGTCGCCAGAATTGGCGAGGGGTTAGTATTCCAATTCGTATGACACCTTACTCGAAATGTTTTGATAAAGCGATACCAAAGATAGCATTTAACCGCGAGGATTATAATGCACTTAAGAGTATATGGTACGCGTTATCATGGAACAGCTATTAGGACTTGGTTCCGCAAGCTGCAAACGGGCTCAGCTCATGCCAGAGCACCATCTCACACGATTCAAAGCACTCTGCCTTCAGGATTGTCAAGGCCTGCCATAGGAGTGACTGATAGGAATCTGTGTGTCCATTTTTAGGGTTAGATATAGGTATACTATATCTAAAGCAAAGGGTGATTACACCACCTTGCCCCAGCTGTCATGCAGCCAGTTGTGTCAGATTTAGATGGCCAGCCAGGGGTGGCATAATACATGCTTCAGCCCCTGGTAGGCCCTGGGTACACCTATGCCCTGAGTTACAGGGTCTGATAAGGTGGCCCAGTACCAATTGGTAAATGCACCTAAGGTACACGTTGTAATTTAATGAGAGAACAGCTAGGCTGTGGGTCTGATTAGCAGGCCCACAGCCAGAGAAAGTCGTAAACCAGTGAAACAAAAGCAAAAAATCTGGGTGATCATAGGATTGCAGACCCTACTCTCCTACAGAGCCATCATACAAATATAGGTTTTATAAAACTCGACTGGGATACCATCCGACCCCGTGGGCTTACCCGACTGCATATGCATGATGGCTTTCCTGACCTCGTCAAGCTCAAACGGGGCACACACAAATGTCTGCTGTGTATCGTTCAACCACCCCAGCGATATATCGTCCAAATATGCGTCTAGGTTCAATTTTCCCGTCCTAGTGGTTGTATACAATGCCGTGTAGTGCTCAGTGAAGGCATTAAGTATGGTCGCAGTGTCCCTATATACAATGCCGTCCAACCCTTCCAATTCTAGGATTACATTAGAGCCTCATGACCTCCAAATCGTCTCTGCCAGCGCCTTCCCAGGCCTCTCCCCCTCGCCATAGCGGCGGGCCGTCCAATACTTCCCTCGAAATCTCGCCTCTCTGCGAGCCTCATCCATGTAGGCTGTGAGTTTCGATCTAAACTGAGATTGTTTTTGGATATGCCATCCGGCCTAGTAGCTAATCTGCTCTCCAATGACTTAAGTTTGGTCTCAAGTGTACGTAACGTGTTCAAAATATCTTTAAGCATCCCAGCACCCTTTGCTATGCAAAAACCTTGTAACGTCACTTTGAAAGCTTCCCAGATAATTTCTATGCTATCTACCGAATCCTTATTACGTATGAAAAAATCTTTGATCTCCTCTCTGAGCTCCTCCTGAAACACAGTGTCTAGTAGTATGGTAGGTTGCAACCTCCAGCTGCTTCTGGGAGGACCATAATCTGTGGAGGACAATGTAAGCCGTACCGGTGCATGATCCGAGTAAGTCCTGGCTAAGTGTTGTACTTGTAAAATTGCTGGACATAGCCCGACACTCAAGAAAATATAGTCCAGTCTCGCCCCAGTAGCCGCATGCGCAGTAAAGTGGGTTCCCTCTAGGTCGTTAGGGTGCAAGTGTCTCCACGCATCTATCAGATTGTGGTCCGTGAGTGTGGAATGCAGCATGGCACGGGCGTTTGTGTAACGATGGGGAGCTGGGTGGGACCTATCAATATCCGGACTCCGCGCAATGTTAGTCACCTCCCCACACAATATGGTTGGACCCAAAGTCCACAATCATAGTTCTGTAATGAACTGGGGGTCGTCCACATTAGGACCATAACAGCAGGCCAGGGTAACAGAATCAGACCCCAACCTCCCCCAAGTCAGGCAATATCTCCCCTGGGCATCCCACGTGGCTCCCGTTAGTGTGAACGGAGTGCCCCTCTTAACCAGAATCGCCACACCTCTCGCATAGGAAGAGAAAGAAGAAAAGATCCTGTGTGCCGCCCATTTACAAGCAAATGTGATGTTACGTCTTGGGTTGAAGTGTGTCTCTCCTGCAGCATTGCTACGTGTACCTGGTGTCTGTCAAGATAGGATAGTATTTGGCGTCTCTTACGCGGGTCACGCAGCCCCCGTACGTTCCATGTAATTATGTTTAGTTTAGTGCTGTCAATGGGGGTCATGAGCTAGGCCTTGTACATCTCTACAGTGCTCCATCGGATAGCATCGCCTCTGTTCCAGATCCACCACCTTTAGTCACTTAACAACTGCGGCTCCAGTACAACAACGACATTTCAAAGTAATATTAATCTTTGTGTACGACCATACAGTAAATCCCTTGGATGTGCTTATTGACAACCACATGTACTAAATAACCCCCTCGAACAAACCCCCCACAGACCTACGTCTAATCAACTAGAACTGCAAATTCCCTCCCCCCACCCACTGAAGCAACCCAATCTTGCCAAAATCCCACGTCCACCCTCCCACCCTACCTCCAAATTGGAACCCCACTTCTGTTACCCTCCCCTCATAGTTCAGAACTTGTACTTCCATGGGGTAATACCCGTTGGGGGACCTTCTAGACAGCTATGCAGTCTCCTCACTCCCCTTAAGTTCTCCTCCGAAGGCGCTGCCGGCCCTATCATGAGGAGGGGGGAGCAGGCCTGGAACCACAATGAAATGTAAACAATTGAGCCATACTGGAAGGATCTCATCTCGCATCAGCTAGATTGTCCGACCAAGCCTACCAATCCGTAATAGTTTCCTTGGATGTGTGCAGATTACTTTGCTGGAGTCAGTCATTCCAGATCCTCATTTTCATTCATGTCACCATTCCACTGCGAGGCCTCCAGTCGCTCTCCACCCCGGTTTGCTCATTTCAATGTTCGGATGAAGTCTTCGACTTGCTGGGGAGACTTGAAGAATCGCTGCTTCCCTTGGCTGGGTAGAGGAGTGCGTAATCAATTTGCTCCGATCGCAACTTCCGCTTGACTTCCACAAACACTGCGGCGATCTTCTTGCACGATAGGTGTGAAGTCTGGATATATGGAAAAGGTGTTATCATCATATGTCAACTTCTGCTTGTTTCTCGCAGCTCTGAGGGCTACATCCCGGTCTCTATAATTAAGTAATCATGCAATTATAGGTTGTGGGGGGCTTCCCGGCACCGGACGTGGACCGAGGGTTCTGTGCGCCCTTTCCACAATGAACTGCGAGGAAAAGGCGTCTTTGCCTATGGACTCCAGCAGTAGTTTTTCTATATAGTCCTCCATTCTACCAGTATTTGTCGATTCTGGTAAGCCTATGACGCGTATGTTGTTGCGCCGACTGCGCGCTTCCAAGTCCTCATTTTTTGCGGCTATGATGGGTAGCAGTTTATCCATTCTCATAAGTTGCACTGTACGGGTTGCAGTGACGTCATCTGATTCTGATATGTGTCTTTCCGCCTCCTTAATGCAGTCTTCCTGGCCATCTAGCTTATGTGCAATGGCATTCATCCTAGAGGACATCCGGTCCACCTTGTCCACCACTGTTGCAAATCCTTGCCGCATCTCTTGTAGTATATTGGCCATGTCCGAGGCCTGTGAATTGGCTCCCCCTCCAGCGCACTCAGCCAAGTCCTGCTCCTGGTCGTCAGCAGTAGATTTGCTTCCCTTCTTTGCAGCTTCAAAATTTAGTTTCGGTTGACGAGTGTCGGTCTTCCCCATATTTCAGCAAGAGTGCGACGCCTTCTGCGTATGTATCAGGAGTAATCAAGGCAACCACCAGTCTAGGGTGAAGTGTGTGGGCCAGCCCGAGTCACCACATGGCCCTTTCGTCGTCAACAGCTGATCCTGCCCCGCACTCTTGTCGCATCAGCTTGCTCTGTCCAGCGCTTCTCAGCAGCTCTCACCTCACTGGGTCAGCTACTTGCCCAAGACTGTGTCCCGCTGAAGCATCACCTCATAATCGCCAGCTGCCGTCTCCACCAATGTATGGCGATTCACAGAGCTACTTGAGCCCCTTCCAAAGCCCTGTAGGGCACAACGGCAGCAGGTTGCTAAGTCCGTAAAACCGCAGCAGCCTGTGACATCCAGCACCCACAATATGGGGGTGGAGTACTCGTGGCGGCCCGGCAGTTCCAGTCCCTGTCAAACCACCACCCAATGCTCTGCCGCTCCAAGGGGGTTGATCGCACCTGTCGCAGGTCGCTTCAGGCGCTCCGCACCGGCCAGTAAGGATCTCACTCCTCTTGCACTCTCGTCTCAGCCGGCTATCCACGCACTGCCACTGCCCATCTCCCCTCTCACCACGGGCATCACACAGACTGTTCCATACCGTAACCGAGGCGTGTAGGGGAAGAACACTGCTCAGTATCTTCGCGAAGCCTGTCCCCACACCTCGGAACGGCTCTCCTGCCAAAGGCGCTTTCCCCGCAGCCGGCATTGTATGTCCGGCCTCCTCAGTATATTTATTATCCTGCCCCGGTGTTCACTAGATCTTCACAGCGGGGGGGGGGGGGCGGGGAACACGCGCCAATCCTCCACCGCTGCGCTATGTGGGCTCCCCACAAATTCACCTACACAGTCCTACCCGCCTCCGTCAGTATGTCCGCATCCATCAATCAAATCGCAACACCATTATGGCTCTCGGCAAAGTCTCTTGCGCAGTGGCCTCATGGAAAACTGCGCCGCCACCCCCAGCAGTACTATCTCCACAAATGCCTCCTTGGCGTTCTGTTGCACCGGCAGTCCGCCTCTGCGCCGTGACTCGGTTGTTAGCGATAACGCTGATTCACTGTGTCGTTGCCGGACGCGCGGCCTGGTTGCCTTGTGGTAATCCCCGGCCTTTCCCAGTCACTGCAGCCGAGTCAAAGCTCCATGCAGGTCAGGCGGGCGGCGCGGCTCAGATTTCAGGCGCCCCCCGCTCCGATTGTCCGCCGCCGATCCTTCCGCACTTCACTCCACTTGTAGCCGCGGGGTAGCGCCACTGATCTCTCGACAATTTACCCCAATTAGCGCCCAATTGTTCAGGATAAGTGAAGGATATCAGTTCCAGGAAGCAGGAGCCTCACATCAGTGCGGCCATGCTGCTTGCGTGCTCTCTAGCGCCCCCCTCAATGGGGTAAAGTGTGGATTTTTTTGTTTTGCTAAGAAAATGTAAGTGATGTCCAAGATGGTTGTTGTGGCCTCAGGGTGCATTAATGGTGTATTTTCTACTGAGGCCATTGTCAATGTTGCTTAACATCTGAAGGATGAAAGGCTTAGATGGCCATGCTGGGATTCCAGGGCGATCTGCTGATTCCAGCTATCAGCAGTGAGGGCTTAACTTATTTCCCTTTTTTAAAAATCATTGTTATCTGCAGCCTCTGTTTTGACTTAAAGAGCACGCTTTAGTGCCCTGACTTCAGAATCCGTTAGAGTCTTTGAACTACCAGCCACCAAGAACCCTTTTTGCATGCGTGTAGTTGACTTAGAAACCTGTGAAGGTGGGCATAAAATAGTAACTACGAAACACTATTGTCAGGAAAGCACGGCCAACAGGGTGGCTACTGATGTGGCGCTTTCTGTACTGGATGGATGCAGTTGCTGCTTGTTCCAGCAGTCTCCCTCATCTCACCTGGTGGTACCACACATCCTCCTCATGTTTGAAAGCCCTTGTGTAGCAAACACACCATGGACCATCTGTTTCTATTGGACACACACCATTGAGTGGTGATGCGCTAGCAACTTTTTGGTTGGTACAAACTATCACTTTGTCTGCTTTATCTTCCTTGCAGTTTTCACAGCCATTAGGCTGGTGGACAGACGGAAAACTGTCACTTTTGAAAAGTTCATTATTATGGAAATGTTCATGTGAATGTTTGTTTAATTTCCATCTGTTGTTTGGGATTGGTCTGTGTGGAATCCTTGTACACGCATTAGTCTGGTCCTCCTATGACTACTGCCTCCATAGTGTATGATCTTCAGCCTGTTTTTGGTTTCCGCGCCATTGTTCAATTAGGTAGACTAGTATTCTTGGAACATCCCATATTCACGAGAACATCAGAATACATCAGCTCTGTATGCAGCCATTGGACCTCGATAGATCGAGTCGATGAGACGAGGTCCATGTGCCATCACGGGCTCAGCCTAGACTTGTCCAATTGAGATCCATGGTTCAGTGAGTAAACTGGGCTTTTGGCTTCTTCTCACAGATTGACCCCACCATTTGATCCAACTCACAGTAGGGCTGTGGTTCTCATGCCCTGGATGATCGTCCTCCTCCAAGCCTCACAGACGCCTTTAATCCCACCTGTCTGCTCGCCATTGCACTACTGCAGCGTGAAGGAGAGGGCTGTCTAGATATGTGCATTTTACCTGTCTCCAGAAAAAGATGTATTTAGCAATTTTTCCACTCTCTCCTTTTCTTGTGAAGGCAGAATGTTCCAGTAGAGTTGCAGTCACTTCAGCAGGGTCTCCTATCTGGCAGTCGAGTGCTCGTAAAATTCCTGTGGCACATGATTGGAAAGTCCCTATCTCTATCTTCACGTCACTGGCTCAGATCTGGCAGGAGTCATCACTTTGCACGGGCCAATTTTCTTCTTACTTTCATTTTTATGTTGAGCCTGCAGCAGCGCACATGCGCTGAACTGGCGAGACTTTTAGTAAGGGGCTTTGAAAAGCTCACCACAGGCTCGTGCGTGTGTGGCCTATTGCTTGCCGTTACCCACACATGCGCCATATGTTTTGAATTATGGTGCCCAGACACAGATGCGATAATTCAAAACATATGGTCTGGTGCTCGCTCTTGCGCACGCACCACTCACTCCATCGTCATGGCTGATTAAGCGCATGGCTTGCGGGCACTCTTATAGCGCGCGCACATGGGCCAAGCGCCACTGCTCCCGCTAGTTTATAAGAATAAAAAGAGTGACCCGTTCAGTTTCTGTGTGGTTGGACCGAAGTCTGTGCTCTTTACATGCGGTTTTCATTTAGCATCTCCTAACCTTCATGCTTCCGTCCTCCTCAATCATTTTCTGTCCACTCGCCATGTTGGGAAAGATGGCTCCATTTCATTTTTACCTCCGCCACTGCGACCTTCACATATGTTTTGGAATTGTTAATGAAGCAGCCTAAATATGCAAAGGGAACCCATGGTAATTAATTAATGTCTCAATAAAATAGTTTCCCTCGAATACAGCAGTCTTTCAGCACAAAAAATCCATGTTCTATACTCGAACAATGGTGAAAGCTGCAGCGCTGGAAGACTTAATGGCCTGCTTTTCTTGTACGATTTAAGTGCAGAACTTTTCATTTACATTTTGAGGATGGTATGGTGAGTGACTAGAATGCCTTGCCAAAACACCTGCATAGACATTGCTCATAAATGGATAAACATATTCTAGAAACAGTCTCCTCAAGTGTCCCTTCTGTCGCTCTTCTCCATTGAGGAGCAGAACATGTGGTGCATTTGGACCAGTCAACGCCTGTGCTGTGTTTACTTCCTTATTGCCTTTTTTAGAAAACTTCTGAATGTGGGTTGAATGGGAGTATTTTTCTGTTTTTTCACTTATTTGTCCTATAGACACCACCCCAGACATTAGCTCAGAAATCTGAATAGCAAGTGTAGCATTTTGGGATTTTCCTTTTTAAATATTCAGTTTTTTTTAATCATATATTAAAGATGCATGCAAGGGCAAAAAAAAAGAAATAGCTCACCTAGCACATGTCAAACATAACATTCGTTACAAGTCCACTATTCACAGATTGAAAGGGTACGATGGGGAGTGGTACATCCATCATAAGAACAAGCCTTCCTCGTCCATTTCTAATGTGAGATTCATCACCTTCATACTCTTCAGGCGCCAGATTGGATAATCTCTCTCTCTCTCTTTCTCTCTCTCTCTAAATCTCTCTAAATCTCTCTCTCTTTAAATCTATTTTTTCTCTCTCTCTAAATCTCTGTCTCTCTCTCTCTCTCTCTCTCTCTCTAAATCTCTCTCTAAATCAATCTCTAAATCTCTCTCTCTCTCTGAGAGTTTGCCGTTTGCGGCCGAGGGCCATGCCCCCTACATCTCGGCCACAAAAGACCAGGCATTATAGCATGGAAGCTCTCCTCAGCATAAGGCCGTTAGGAATGAACTGTGGCCTGCATTTACATCATACTACAGAGCTCCCAGAGATCTGTCCAAAATGTAAACTATCGCTCAAACCTAAGCAGGTCCTAGATACGAAACAGGATTACTGTATGCTCTTATTAAACTGCAGATCCCTGCCCAAACATAAGGTGGAAATTGCCCTTTTGTTAGAGGAACGCATGCCAGACGCAGTGTTTCTCACTGAAACATGGCTCACGTCGGACTCCGACCCTGCATTAGTGACCGCCCTCCCTCCAGGCTTCCAAATTATCCAACAGGACCGCCCTGATGGGAGAGGAGGAGGCCTAGCCATCATCTATAAAGAACAATACCACTGTCGAGTAATCTCTGAAGCAATTCCAGACTGTGAGAGCTTAGCATTTATCCTAGAACTCTCCCCTAGCAACTGCTTTTCAGGAACATTAATATATCGACCCCCGGGCCCCCCCAAACAGTTTCACAATCTCCTCCCATTGATTGTGGCTGACCGTGTTAGCACTGCCTCTAATTACACTCTGCTAGGGGATCTCAATTTTCATTTTGATACTGCCCTGGACCATACAGCTACAGCACTTACAGACGACCTAGCTGCACTACAATGAGTGAAGGCACCGACTCACGCTAAGGGCCACTTACTGGACCGTGTGTTCAGTAACTGTGCAGACCTTGTGGTTGGGCTACCAATCTCCCTCCCATGGACTGATCATCTACTAGTGCCTTTCACCTGGACCACATTTAAGCCACCCCCCGTGAGACCCACGGTAAGACATGCCAGATCCTGGGCGCGGCTACCAGTCGATGACTGGACTAGCAGACTCGCGATTGACAAACCCTCTTACAATGAGGACCCATGCCTGGCCAACCTGGATCACGTTGACTGGATCACAAAAGCGCTTGAAACCATTTTCCCCCTGAGTAAAATAACGATGAAACGCTCCCACAAAACGGCCCCCTGGTATTCAGAGGCTCTCAGGGAAAAGAAATGCGAATGCAGAAAAATAGAAAGACGATGGCGTCTAGACTACTCTAAGGAGGAAAAAACCCGTTACCGAGAGGCAATCAAACTCTACAAAGGCGAGGTCAAATCTGCCCAATCTGTATATTTCTCGGACAAAATCATACTAGCAAAATCCAAACCTAAGGAAATTTTTCAAATTCTGAAAAAACTCATAAACCTCCATCTTCTAACCTGCACGAGGAAAAAACAACAGACCACTGTAATGACTTGGCAGAATTTTTCCACCAAACAGTCAATAAAATCTACTCATCCTTCCCCTCTACAGGTACTGTCCCCATAGCCCAGGATCAAACAAATCTGGGAACCACTTTATCAGAACCCCGTCCTACACTGGACCACTTCCCCCCCTAGACCTTGAATCCTTGGACTCCATTGACCGCAAGGTAAAATCTGGGTCCCCATGCGACCCAGCATCTCCACAAGACATGATGCTGGCACCCCAGGTCACTTTACCAACCATTGTGGACCTCCTGAACGCCTCCATTACCTCTGGTACTGTCCCTCCCGCTTGGAAGCGGGCCATGGTCCGAGCTCTCCTGAAAAAACCCAATCTAGATCCCTCTGACTTTAGCAACTACCGGCCGATTTCTCTGCTCCCCTGGGTGAGCAAAATCCTTGAGAGGTACATCAATCTCCAGCTGGTGAATTTCCTTGAAAATAACCAGCTGTTAGATGCCACCCAGGCGGGTTTTAGACCCAAACACGGAACAGAGACCGCCCTTCTAACAGTCAATGTGGAACCCAGAAAAATCCTAGATCAGGGGGGGTCAGTGGCAGTGATCCTCCTTGACCTAAGCGCGGCATTCGATACTGTCAGCCATGACACCCTGCTGAGCCGCCTCTCGAGTGTTGGAATAGTAGATAGTGATTGGCTATGGCTCAAATCCTTCTTGAGCGACAGATCATTCCAATTCTTTGATGGAGAGACAGTGTCCATGAGTAGGCCGTTGAGGTGCGGAGTCCCACAAGGCTCCTCTTTAAGCCCTGCGCTTTTATTTATTTATTTATTTAAATACTTATAAAGCGCAACGAAGGCCCATGGGCATCTCGGCGCTAAGTATCTGCTAAATTCAGCCCTACAGGAGGATGTGATTATTGGTCAAATAGCCACGTTTTAAGGTGTTTTCGAAAGGACCATAGGGAGGGGCTGCTCTTTAAGGACAGTGGCAAAGTGTTCCAGAGCTTAGGTGCTGAAACGAGGAATCTTCTGTCACCCCATGAAACCAGTTTGGTACGGGGTACTTCCAGCTGGAAGCGATCAGAGGACCGCAGGGACCTGGTGGGCCGGTAGGGAACAAGTTGTTGAGTGAGAAAGGCCGGTCCCTGGTTGTGCAACGCCTTATAGACAATGCACAGGGCCTTAAACTTAGTTCTGTTCCTGATGGAAAGCCAGTGAAATTCTCTGATGGTTCCTGAGACTGATTGAAATTTGGGGATATCACCCAGCAGTCTGGCAGCAGCATTTTGAATGGTTTGCAGCTTATTGAGGTCTTTTTCTTGAGAGTTCAAGAATAGGGCATTGCAGTAGTCCAAGGTGGACAAAACCAAGGAAGTGATCAGGGTTTTACCAGCTGAGGCAGGAAGGAAAGGGAGGATTTTTTTAATGATTCGTAGCTTATAGAAAGCGGAGGAGGCAATCTGATTTGCGTGAGGGAGAAAAGTGAGACGGTCGTCAAACATGACACCTAGGTTCCTCACTTTGCTGACGGGAGTGGGGGGAGGACCCATGGACTGTGGCCACCAGCGGGAGGACCATTCTGGGGTTAAGTTTCAACATCTATATGAGACCACTGGCTGAGGTCGTTCGTCCATTTGGGGTTAAGATCATTTCTTATGCGGACGACACCCAGCTGGTGGTCTCCTTGGCGCAGGAGGCCGACCTGCCGTCGTCAGGTGGGCTAATGAAGTGCTTAGAGGAGGTAAAGGGCTGGATGACCGCCTCATCTCTCAAGCTCAGTGGGGACAAAACAGAGCTGATGCTCCTGGGCCCTGCAAACCCCACCTTTTTCAATTCCTTGTGGCCTTCTTGTCTAGGTACCCCCCCAGTACCCAAGGATAATATCAAGAGCCTTGGGGTGTGGCTGGACAAGACCCTCTCATTTAACATCCAGGCTACAAAACTCTCGGCTACCTGCTTCGGAATTCTTAGGATGCTAAAGAAAGTCCTCCCTCTTCTACCTATGGAGGCAAAGCAGGTGGCCATCCAAGGTCTTATACAGTCCCGCCTCAACTTCAATAATGTTCTCTACCTTGGCGCCCCGGAGTACACCTTGCGCAGACTACAGATAGTGCAGAACTGTGCAGCCCACACACTGTTACAGCTGCCACGCAGACAATCAGCCAAACCTGGTCTGATCAGCCTGCACTGGCTGCCAGTGCGACAGAGAATCATCTTTAAGGCCATGTGTATTGCCCATCAGGCCTTTTGGGACACAGGACCTAGGATTACCCGGGACCTAGTAAAATAGTACCACCCCAGCAGAAACCTTCGATTTAGCCAGGCCTTTATGGCGATAGTTCCGAGAATAAAAAAGGCAAGGGCGGGTGGCAGGACATTCACCCATAATGCCTCCAAGATCTGGAACTCACTTCCTCTTCATCTTAGATCCAACCCTAATCTCCCCTCATTCCGGAAACAGCTGAAGACTTTTTTGTTTAACTCCCCACAGTAATATCAACAAGTTACCTCTTCAAGCAATTTCTATTCTGTTCTCTAGCGCTTGGACGCCTCTGGGCAGCAACCGCGCTCTATAAATGTACTTTTCATTTCATTCATTTCATTTCTGAACCTCTGTAAAACTCTCTCTCTAAATCTCTCTCTCTCTCTAAATCTCTCTCTAAATCTCTCTCGCTCTAAATCTCTCTCTCTCTAAATCTCTCTATCTCTCTCTCTCTCTCTCTCTAAATCTCTCTCTCTCTCTAAATCTCTCTCTAAATCTCTCTCTCTAAATCTCTCGTTCTCTATAAATCTATTTCCCTAAATCTCTCTCTAAATCTCTCTCTCTATATCTCTCTCTCTATATATATATCTCTCCCTCTAAAACTCTCACTCTCAAAATCTCTCTCTAAATCTCTCTCTCTCTCTTCCCCCCCCCTCAGCTTCCCCCTCTTCTCAATTTTTCCTCCCCCTGTCGGCATTTTCTTGCTTTCAAACTCATCCAGAATCTTTCATTATTTTCCAACTAGCTCTTTGAAACCCACAAGTCCTCTCCCAATCTCTCTCTCTCTCTCTCTAAATCTCTCAATCTTTCTCAATCTCTCTCTCTCTAAATCTCTCCTCTAAATCTCTCTCTCTAAATCTCTTGCTCTCTCTCTCTTGCTCTCTCTCTCTAAATCTCTCTAAATCTCTCTAAATCTCTTGCTCTCTCTCTCTAAATATCTCACTCTCTAAATGTCTCACTCTCTAAATCTCTCTCTCTCTCTAAATCTCTCTCCAGACTCTCCTTGGGCTACAGAAGTTTATTTTCAGTTTTGGCATAGAATGAATAGCCACATGTGTAATGAGTGTACAGTGGGGGTTTAGCTTCCCTTGGCATAGCCATTATATCTCGCCTTTGGGACCTTATAAGTGTTTAGTTATCCAGCACAATATCCTTGGTGCAACAACATCAACTGTTGCATGGCTAAACACTTATAAGGTCCCAAAGACGAGACATATTGGCTATGCCAATGCTGGCTTTCGCTTAGTTACAGCATTAATATGTGGGGAAAATGCATAGGGACAATTTTCTCCCTGCGTCTAGGCCTCCTCAAAATCATTGCATATCCGGACTCTGCTTCTGTCTGAGTTTTCTGATTCTTGATTAAAATGTTTACTGAGACTTGGAATTAGCCTGATTTGTAATTGAAAGTAAAAGTTCGCAGGTCGAGCACTTTGGTGATAGAGATGAATTTGGAAAGAAAGATTTCAAATTGAAACATTCCCCTCACTGTTTATTGCGCCGTTTACTGCTACCTGGCTCACTGTCATCAGTACTTAGTCCAGTTGATGATGATACACATAACTATTACAAATGGGTGATGGACGTGTAATGAGTGCAAAGTGATATCTGATACCCTAGGGCAAGTTTGCATTGAATGATATGATGATGCTTTCCTGCCTGCAAGATTGCTTATGGTATCTGGTTTGCCAGATAGCTATGGGTTATATATAAGCTGAGTTGCTTATTTTCTGCTGTGACATGATAAAAAAAACCTTACTGAGGATTGCAGTCGGCATATTTTATTGATGTTGTCATTGCACCATTGTGAGACTCATATTGTAAGTTTCCTGGACTCTGCTGACCAGGACAAAAGATATATATATTTGCAGTTTATGTCCCAAACGTACAGGTAGCATACAAGACTGGACCATCCCCGTACAAGTTATCACCAGATCTACTGGGGGGTGGTGGGGGGTGGAGTTTTTATATTGCATATGGTTTGGAATAATGGCTACACCTCAAATGTCAGCCTATTACAACATGGAGGTCTACTGTATGTCCATGGACTGAATGTCTATGTGGTGTGTGAGCCAGAGTCTCAGTTGCCACTTCTTACACTAATCATTGTCATGTACATCCTTCCTACTGTCTTCTGTGCTCCTCATCCTTATACTGTTATAATTCTGACAGCTCTCTTCTACCTCTGACAGATCATCCCAGTCTCTGACAGATCATCCCAGATCTATCCTCCATTCCAAGCACTTTCAGATCACGCTAAGCTCTAGTACTTTCCTCTCTTGCTACAGCTGCGCAGAGGTGAGCACCGCTATGGTAAGGAGATGAAAGAATGTGAGCACTGGCCGGCCAGAATTCATCCTTGGAACTGAATAGAAAAACAGTGAAACCACTGAGACATTTCCACATCACATTGTTGTGTGCAGAATCGAGCCTGTGCTTTTAATGATCACATTTTCGTTTTTGACACTCCAAAACCTTCTGCAGGTGCTTTCCAGTGAGAAAATAGCACTTCGATTGAAATTCTGAAGCGTGTACACCTTCAGCTATCTCACTGTAGGAGGGACATTCCCAGTCCCAATTTTGAGAAGTTGAAATGACTATTTATAAAACATATCTTTTTTTATGGTTGGCCCTATGTTAGTACTTTTCATTAAAAACACACATCATTGGAGTCTTCAAAACCCCTTCTTCTTCCGAGACTATGTCACACAAAAAAAAAACCTTTTTAAACTCTGGCTGTTAGGATTTATAATGTTTAGAGCTGGGTTTCCAGCTATAAAATGTTTTTTTTTTGTTGCAAAAATGATAAATTAAAATACACTTTCTGAAGGTTAGAAGGATATATTCAAACTCTCCTAGACTTCTACTGACGGTATGGGAACCTGCAGCATCACACACACTTTAAGACTTCTATTGATAATATGAGGACCAGGAAGACACACCCCTGAAATCTGATTGGTTGCTTTCTGTCCTTAGCAACTGCACTGTCTGTGTGTGTAGAGAGAGGATATTTTTGTGTGTATAGGAGGGTATTCATCACACACACTGTCTGAAAAATAGGAATTATGAAGCCCTCTTCAAAATTTCACTCAGACAGCTGAGAGAGCTTCCCTCAGTATGTAAGCACTGTAAACGTTATGAGGACCGGCTTTCCGGTCCTCATAGCGCACTGGTCCTCATAGCGTTGGTGTGCAAACATGTTCTGGTCCTCATAAATATAGATATACAAACACACACACACACACACACACACACACACACACACACACACACACACACACACACACAAATTGGGTTTCTGGTTGGCTAGGGTATGCAGCTAAGGCAGGCAGAACCCACAACTCTAGTTAGGGTATTACACACCCAAGATAACCGCTGATCACTGCAACACACTCACACCAGCTACACAATACACCACAAAAGAGACTTCAAACAGTATTATATAAAAATATGTTTCTGTTTTGCATATAAACATAGGCCAAAACAACATGAACCAAAATTTACTTTGCCAACTAGCCAACTGTCAGAACATCACAGGTAGTGCAATAACATAAAGACTTATATGTTGCATACATCATGAAAACACCATCCCTGCACAAACAAGTGTGAATCCTGAAATATTACTTGTTATCTTGACAAGGCAAGGCAGAAAACGACATATACCATAACATCAGGGCATGAAATATAGCAGTTTGGTTAGCAAGAGAACACGAATAGCCGCATTAGTGCAAGCATTGTGAAACACATCAAGCATCTTATATCACAATAAATGCATGTATCACCAAATATCATCCTCCAGTTCCACCAGTAATACCTAGCTCACTAATTACCATCATCAACACATAGGGTAGGTCACCTAAAATTAGGGGAAATACATAGATCCAACGCACCTGCGCCTCTATTGTAGGTTGTGAGATAATATAAGCCCCAGCCTAGGTTACAGGAACACCTGCACACCTACTACGTGGTTTACGATAAAAACAAAGCAGATTCAGCAGAATCTGAAACTCCGTCTAGGATTTCCACCCATCCTGCACAAATAATGAATAAGTGCCCCCAAATGGCATAATTCAATGGGAGACCTTGCTGGTGCCGCCTGTGAGTAGAGAAACAGAGAGGAGCAACCCACAGTCACACTGTGGTGCTGCGTCACCAACAATTTAAATATCCCACATTTACCCCTACAATCCCCACAACCCACTGCTAAAATTAAACTGTAAAAAAAAAGAATTACTAAATTAAAAAATATTTTCAATTAAATAATAGTATTTAACAACTAATTATAAAGTAAGTAAAATTAATTTACTCCCCACACTGTACCCCTATAAAAAGTAAAACCCACACACAAAAATATTGACAAATACCCTAATTAAATATCAACTAATTAATTAATATTAATGATCAAGTAATTATTAATTTATTAGACATAAATTACTTCCTACCCTTTACCCCTATAAACCCCACAACCCGCACCTAAAATGCCTAGCTGTCACTTACCCTAGACGTGGATTAGAGTCAGGCTGCAAAGCACAATGGGTCATAAGCCCATAGAAATGCCCACTTTCTAAAAGTGTCATTTCTACAATAGTAATAAAAAAACACCTACAGCAACAAGCAGTATTTATCACACCTATTTCAAACATATCACACATGGCAACACTATTCCCTGAGAACAGAAATTACTACTGAAAAACATACCAGGGAATTCCCAATGCAAATCTATGAGAGGAGCAGGCCTCACAGTAGTGAGGACCCAAATATGTTGTTTGTCACTACCAGGACATGCCACACAGTGAAGGCACATGTCCTACTTTTAACCTACACACCACTCTGCCCAAAGGGCTACCTAGGGCCTACCTTAGGGGTGACCTATGTGTAGGAAAAGCAGAGTTTCAGGCTTGGCAAGAAACTTTAAATGCCAAGCCATTGTGGCAGTTAACTGCGCATACAGGCCCAGCAGTGGCAGGCCTGAGACAGGTTTGAAAGGCTACTTCTATGGGTGGCTCAAGAAGCGCTACAGGCCCACTAATAGCATTTAAATTACAGGCCCAGGGTGTATGGGATGTCACTGTACAAGGGACTTACAGGTAAATTAAATATGCCAAACAGGTTTAGACCAATCACACCATGGTTAAAGGAGAGAGCACATGCATGTTAGCACTGAATAGCAGTGAGAAGGGGGATGGAAGCACACTGCTTCACCTCCCAGCAAGTTCACCCCTTAGCACTAGGTAAATGCAGTTCACTTTGAATGCTTACTTGTTCATTTTTTGCTGAAGTGTTTCACCAAGGTTGGTGAAGGTTAGTGGTGTGAATCTCTAGACACATGTGTTTCTGGATATTATCCTTCATTGGTATAGATAAAAAATAAACATCATATGGGGGTGCTGAGAAAGCTCCCACAATCCTCTCAGGTCTCAGTACCTCTCTCTGGTGCATTGGTGCATCTCCAAAAGCTTGTCAGCTCAATGGCTCAAGGGAGCCTTTTCAAATAGAAGGGGGATGGGAGCACACTGCTTCACCTCCCAGCCAGTTTACCCCTAAGCATTATGGTAAATGCAGTTCACTTTGAATGCTTACTTGATTTTTTGCAGACGTTTTTCAGCAAGGTTAGTGCTGTGAATCTCTAGACACGTGTTTCTGAACATTATCCTTCATCAGTAGAGATAAAAAACGAAATTCATCTGGGGTTGCTGAGAAAGCTGCCACAATCCTCTCAGGTTTCAGTACCTCTCTCTGAATAGCAGTGGTAAGTGCCCAGTGTTCTAAAGCCAACAAAAACAGGTCAGGAGAAATGCAGGATGAAGGCAAAAGGTTTGGGGATAACTCTGCAAAAAAGGCCAAGTCCAATACAAACACATACACACACACACACATACACACACACACACGCAACCACACACACACACATGCAGATATACACATATGCTCTCTCATAAACACACACACACAGAAAGATGTAGCAGCACACATTCAGTCAACTGCCTCAAAACATTCTTTCCCATCCCCAGAATTGTTTTCTCACCACATGTATGTTAGTCTCATTTCTACGACTCTGGTTTGGCAGTTGTTGGAAATGGCCCTTTCAGCAGGACCATCCCCAATCTTTGTGCCTTCTTCCTCCCCTTTTTGGTGACATAGTTGGTGTTGGCTTTAGGAATCTGTGCACTTTAGCATTGCTAACCAATGCTAAAGTGCTTGTACTCTCCCCTTAAAAAACATGGTACAATGGAATTATAATCACTCGGCATATTTAATTTACTTATAAGTCCCTAGTGAAGTGGCACTTCATGTACCTAGAGACTGTAAATTAAATGCTACTAGCGGGTTTGCCACCTACTTAAGTAGCCCTTTAAACATGTCTCAGGTCAGTGCAAGTTTGGAAAAGTTTGTAAAAATGGCCCTTCTAGCCCTGTGTACAGCTGCCAAAAAGTAAAAACTTTGGGAACTCTAACAATGGCGGGCGGACAAAGTCCGCCCGCTATAAGTGCGGTGGTCCTGCATATACAATTAGTATGCACCCCCTACACTGGCGGGAGTATTCTGCATTTTTAACATTGCGGCGGGCGGTGCTTTCAGCAGCAGCCGCCGCAATGTTAAAAAGACATTTGTGAATTTGCATGCACAACGTGGCAGGCACCCCATGTGCACCCCCCACCACCCAACACCCTGGGGGCCCGCAACGGGCCCCCACATGCAGACTCTGCATGCCTGCCGCCATGGAAAAGCACATCACCGCCTGCATCCTGATATGGATGTCTGTGTCTTACGGACACCGCCACCATATCAAACCCCTTTTCCGCCCGGTCTCCTGTTTGGCCAGCGGAAAACCAGCGGGCTGTCTTTCCGTCCACCGGGGTCCCCTCTGCCATCCTAATATGGCGGAGGGAAATAGGAGGCGGGCGGTGAATAATGCCTGGAGAGTCAAACATGGCTCCCAGAGAGAGTATTCGTTTCACAGCAAAAAAAACCACCAGTTTTCCAGGATAGATTATTTTCTGCTTGATCGAGCGATGTTACCAAATATTCATTCTATTGCATATATCCCGAATGGATTATCAGATCACTCCGTGGTCAAGTTGTGCATTAGCATTCAAAAAAGGAACCCGTTAGAATATAGGTGGACTCTGGATAGGACTATTTTACTGAAAGCTGATTTCAATACAAGCACCAAGAAAAGTATAAGAGAGTTTTTCCTATTTAATAATGAATCAGCCCCGAATCGAACCATATGGGACGCTCTTAAATCTTTCTTAAGAGGAATATACGGCTCCCAAATGGCCCTAAATAGAAAGCTAATTAAAGAAAAAGATGTAAACAATCTCAATCTAATTAAAATAAAAGAGCAGCAACTTCTCCATGCCATCTCTAATGATCGAACAGAAATATCGAGGTTGGAAAAAGAACTAAATGACTTACAAATTAATCACAGACTATGCTCTGAAAAAATATTAAGAGAGAAGTGGGAGGTAAGCAAGTTGCGTAATTTTGAATATGGGGAGAAATGTGGATCATTACTTGCCTGGAAAGCCAGAGCTGACAGGTCCAGAAACAGTATTAAAACTTTAATACAAAGAGGAACTGGTGCTGTTCTATCTGAGGATGAAGACATTAAAGAGGAGGCCAGATCTTTCTATGAAGATCTTTATCGTGAAAGAGTGAACACTTCATCGGAAGAAATAGAAAATCTAGACATTCTGAGAAATCTAACTCGCTTGAGTAATGAAGAAGTAGCCTTCTTAGGAAAAGAAATTACTGAGGGGGAAATTAGATCTCAAGTTGAGAAAATGGCAAGAAAGAAAGCTGCGGGTCCAGACGGGCTCCCTACAGAAATCTATAAGGATAATTTGGATGAATTTATTGTTCCAATGCTTAAACTTTTTAATGAAATTTTCATCCAAGGTCAGCAAATCCCATCTTCTTGGCTGGACGCAACCATTTCATTAATTGCGAAGCCAAACAAAGACCCACAAAGGATAGAATCATACCGACCCATATCTTTATTGAACTCGGACTTAAAAGTTTATTCAGGTATCTTGGCAAATAGGCTCGCTAAGGTAATCAAATCCATTATACATCCGGACCAACGCGGATTTATTCCGGGCAGACAATTGAATGAACTCACATTCCAGGCAATCGGAGCTATTGATTACGCAGTTCAAAACAAAAAACCTTTGGCCATAGTCGCAATAGACGCAGCGAAAGCGTTTGACCAAGTAAACTGGAAATATCTATGGTCAACGATGAAGAAATTTGGTTTTCCTGAAATTTATATTAAAAGTGTGGTGTCTTTATATAGAAGTCCCAGGGCTAAGATTCTGGTCAACAGAGGACTGTCAGAATGGTTCAGTGTTGGTAGAGGAACAAGGCAAGGATGTCCCTTGTCTCCATTATTGTTTGATGTCTACATTGAGCCTTTTGTTTGTTCTTTAAGGCAGGATCCTATCATTTCTTCGTTTACAATTGGGGAATTATCAGTTAGAACAGCGTTATACGCAGATGATCTTTTGCTGTATACCTCAAACCCCCTCGAAGCAATTCCTAGATTATTTTTGCTCGCGGAGAGCTTTGGTCTGGTCTCAGGTTACACTATTAATAAGGAGAAAACCGAGGTAATGTGTTGGAATAATCCACTCCCTATTCCAGAAGCCAAAAGCAAGATGAGATATCTAGGTATTTATTTAACCCAGAATATAGACGACACTCCGAAGGTTAGTTGGGAAACTGTGATAAAGGAGATAAAAAAACTTCTCTCTAGGTGGAATACTCTACCCCTAAATATCTACGGCAGAGTGAATCTTGTTAAAATGATCATTCTACCTAAGGTTACGTTTTTGTTTAACTCTATTCCCTTAGTTTTCAGTAGAAAAGACATTCTTAATTTACAAGGTAGAATAGGGTCGTTTATTTGGGCAACAAAATCTCCAAGGATAGCTTGGAAGAAGCTAAGGAGAGGATTAAAATTAGGTGGTCTAGCTCTCCCTGACTTATTATTTTATTGTTATGCTTTCCAGCTTAAAAACTTTAGGATATTAGCTAATAGATTGGATTTTACTTCAAATAGTTTACTATTCCAGGCTATGCTCCAGGATCTCCCTTTCGGTACTGATTATTTTTTGTTTAAATTTGGTGACAAAAATTTTTTCAAAAAAGTAAGGCTGAAAGTTTTAAAGGCTGCTTTATACTATTGGTCGCAGATGTGTAGGCTGCTGTGTATTCAATATTACCACCAATACTCCCCAATTTGGGACTCACCAGGCACCCCGGAGTGTTTATTGGATCAATTGGCTCTCCCTTTAAAAAGAGCAGGTCTCCTGAAATGGGGGGACTTATGTGATGATTCGAAAGTTTTAAAGTGGGAATTTCTTGAGGGTGTAACTGGAGGGACATTAACGAGGTTCAAGTTCTATCAACTATCGGCCTGGTGGGGAAGTCAAAATTGGGTCACAAATGACGAGGAATTGTTCTTAGAGTTATATAGTAATTCTAGAGAAATGAAAAGGGAAACGGCACAATGGTATCATATATTATTGAACAATAAAGACAATTTGGAAACTGAGATTGCGAATATATGGGACCCTTCCTCAGTTCAGATAGCGGAGGAAGTAGAGAAATTATGGATTGACTCTTTTTCTTTATCCCAAAAGATAATTAAACCTTCTAATTTAAGAAGAAATCATTTATACACATTGCACAGAGTGTACTGGACCCCAGCGAAGCTCTCTAGGATCTCTGGGGTGCAATATTTTTGTCCTAGGTGCAATCTAATGAGTGCAAATGATATTCACATGTTTCTTGAATGTCCTAATATAGCTAATTTTTGGGAACAATTGTGTAAGTTCTTAGAAGAGGTATTGTTGGTCCCAATTCAATGTACACCCAGATTGGTTTTCTTTGGTCTAATGCCTGATTATGTGTTCAATAGTAATTTGTCACAGTTTATTTTTTATGTTATGACCATTGCTAGAAGAGAGATCTGCAAAGCATGGAAGTCTGCATCCCCCCCGAAATTTGCAGACTGTCTTAAACACATCGTGGCGGTGAGTAAATTCGATATTTTATGTGGGGGTGATAAAGCTGTCAGGTTGTGGTCAGCATTGAATGCCTGGATCGAAAAGTAACAATAGTCCAATGATTATGCCAGAGGTAAGTGGTCCTGTCCTTCCTTAGCCGCAAGAATCGATCCGAAAGGAAGTTGGACGGGTAACGACCATTCCTCTGGGCAATCTTCTACAGCTATCCACAAACACGAGGGCTGGAAAGGATAGTTTGTGACAGTGGCTTGAAGAGCGCCTATTTTAGAGCAGTCATTAACTGGTGGCATATATGAGGACAACAAAAAAAAAAAAATAAAAAAAAATAAAAAAAAAATATTGGCGGGCGGATCCGCCCGACATTACAATAGACCCCTTACTACCTCCTGCACCACAGCTCATATTGGAACACTGACTGGTGCCCAGTGCTCCCACCCTGCACCTCTGGAACCCTCATCAAGTGCTACCGGATGCACCTTCCCCCTTTGAGAGCTGTCGCTGTCTCTGAAACCCCAGCCAAGGGGTTGAATCCTACTGAGCCCCCTGCCAGGGGCCCCGCTTGAGCCTTGGGGTGGCTGACTTTAAGCCCCTGAGCATCTGTATATAGAACAGGCAAGTGTAATGTTTTACACCAGAATTTAAATATTAATATGCAACTTGTAACATTCTGCTCTGTGGGACACATTGTTAAGATGTTTGTATATAACTCAGGGCATTTGATTTATTTGTAATTGTATCCAGAAACAAACAAACACCTCAGTTTCAGTATTTCTCATAATTCTCCGTGACACACCAACAAATGTTGTTTGGACCTTTTGGACAGACCACCTCACTAAAAGATATGTTGTGCATTTCACATTTACTATCAATGTTTAGCAATACATTTCATTTTCTAAAATAAAAAATAAAGTGTTCTAATTTTGTTGTGATTTCAGCCTGTCATTGACACGTGCTTAAGGGAAGCTGCGGCTGTACAAACCACAATTTCAGAGAAAAGAAATGCAATGTTCGTAAACTCATCGTTAGGTAATTTACTGGATTGATAATGCCAGGATTAAGGATTGATGGCGATGGGGTGCAATTTATTTCTTCTAGAAGAAAAACAGCTGTTTCGAAGACTACAATATAGTCAGAATGCTCTGTGACTGCCATTCAATATTGTCTTTACTGTTTTTCTTTGTGTGCATCATTTCTCTTTCTTTCCTTCTTTCTATGTACCTTCTTCTTCATTTCACCTTCCCTGAACAACTATCCGGCCTCTTCAGATTTCCTGTATTTATTTGCATTGGAATTTGAATTACGTTTAAATACCGGTTGTAATTATTTCATAATCATCGTCTTTTTCAATAACATAAAAATAGTTTCCTCTTTGTATTCCTTATGCCACCCTCTTCTTTCTCGTTAGGCTTTTCTTGATTTTTTTGTATTCTTGTTCCTGTTCACATTTTTGATTACCCGAAAATCTTTGTAATTGCCCTTGTCTTGCAACAACTACTGCATGTTCAATTATTTCTGCTTGTTTCTCTTTTCCCCTTAATTTTACTTATGTCGTTTTTTTCTCTTTTGTGCGAGTTCGGCTGTTTTTCTTCCTCTCGATTTTGATGTTTCAATATTTGGTCTTATGAATCTTTTTGATTTTTCCCCGTATTTCTCTTGGTATGGCTCCTTTGTTCACATTGTATTTTAAACACAAATGAGTACTTCTTCCCATTAATACCATACGGCTCTAGCTCCTTCTTTCAGCAGTAACAACCTCTATAAATTTACATTGTGCCCAGTATGCCAATGTGCTTTTGTAACATGCGACTTACAATAACATATAATTTAATTAATATTAGCATTTACATGATTTTTGTACTGAAATTGCATAGTCACTGTGCCTGCCCCGAACCAATCTGGAAGCGCATTTTGTTTTGCACAGTTTTTAAGTAAAAGCAAAATAAATGGAATTCCCAACCTTTAATGACAATTTAGGGTTGCCCCAATTTAATATTTTCTACTTCAAAATTACATAGATAATTGAATAAACTAATGCAATTGCGCTTAAAAAATTTGAATTTAAAAAGATTTTCAGTGTTGATATGTAACACCACCAAACTAATGCTTTGCACTATTTCACTGCGTGCATTGGGGTAATTGCCCTTCCTGCCAAAAACCTTCTAGTAGGGGTGGCATTATTCACAAAGGAACAATAACTGGGTAAATATTGTTTGCAGTGTATCTGCAACACCAATACCAAGTCACAACTTACAACAACAAATAGCTTATTATTAATCACATAGGCTAAATCTGTGGCATTTACCAATGCGTGTTTACTACTGCAAGGTTTATTGCTCCCATAAGGATAACATTGGAATTGTTTTATTACATTTTATAAATGCAATTTCCATATAAGAAGGGATTACTGATTCATGTTTGTTGTCTCTGGAATCCTAACTTAAAATCATAACTTATAATTAAGTTGGATTTTTACAATACTGCAACTGCCACTTAAAAAAAGTTGGTATTTTCCTACTTTAGACATTTAGGGCCTCATTATGATTGCGGTGAATCCGCATACTCCGGGCCGGCGGAAGCCACCGCCGTCCCGGAGTATGCGGATTCACCGCTGCAGCCACATAGAACACCCACCGCCAGATTAGGATGGCGGTGGGATTGCGGATGGACCAGCGGCGGACTGCAGGTCCGTCCGCCACTGATCCGCGGGGAGGGGAGGGCTATTTGGTGACGGTGTCTGCAAGACACCGTCAGCCAAATTAGGATTTGCACGGAGACATGCTTTTCCGCGGCGGCTTTTCCGCCGTGGAAAAGCATGTGGACTTTGGCTTTTGGGGGCCCGTTGCGGGCCCCCAGGGTGTCGGGGGGTGGGGGGTGCACATGGGGGGTACCTATGGTACCCCCAACATTTACATGCACAAAGCGGCAGGCACCGCTCGGTGCCTGCCTCTTTGTGCATGTAAATGTAATACATGCATTTTTAACATTGCGGCGGGTGCAGCTTGAAGCTGCACCCGCCGCAATGTTAAAAATAGAGGATGTGACCGCCACCCTGGCGGTCACATCCTAATCTGCATGGAGGGACCGCCGCTGCCCCTGCGGACGGTCCCTCCTTTTCTATGGTGGCGGACGGACTCAGGTCCGTCCGCCATCATAATCGGCCCCTTGGTGCCTGCAGTCTGCCTCTGGCTGACTAGGTGTAGTTGGCAGTTGAACTTTATGCATTCCTCCTAGACAGCTTCACACAATGGAAGATTAGGTGTTACTGGATGGGCCATCAGTGACAGGGTGGGAGAGAGGAGCTTGTCTCAGCCTTACTTACACCTGAATAGACTGTGCTCTGCATTCACACAAAGGGCTGCATACCCCTAGTATCTAGTCTGGAGTCAGGGCCAGGAAGGCAGGGCATCTGTGCACTTCAACATCTATAAGCTTCTCCACGCTTCAAAGGCACAACTGTGTATAAAAGAAGGACTTCAGACACCACTACTTCAGTACAAATCTGGACCTGTAGATACTGTGCCAGGAAGGACAGCTGTGCTACAAGGACTGCCACTTTGCTGGATTGCTGCTCTGAAGTAGATGCTGTGCTTGTATGCTCACATTCTGCCTGCTGCCCTCTTGCCTGGGAAAGAAGAACTGGACCTGCAACTCCATCTTGAGCCCAGGACCCCAGAGTGGCTTAAAGGGCTAGTCTGCTGACCTCCTGATCTGGGCCACAGAAACATAACAGGATCCCCCACATTCCTGGACCCATCTTAAGCAGGTATCTGACCCCTGAAGCACCTCTTAGGTTCTTGATGTGGCTTACAAGCTCTTAAATTCAAGCTTTTTAGCTTTTCAGGACGCTCTCCTTGCTCCCGGTGACTTTCTTTAATGCAAACGGGACTCGTGGCACAAAACCTCAGAAGGTAAACCTTCAGCAGGACTAATCAGGGACTGTATCCAACCCAAGCTCCATTGTGGTTGGCTTTGAACTTTCGACTCTGACCCGGTCCAGTGTGACCATATAGCTGCAGTTGGTGCTTTATCCTTCTAGGTGCTATACTACAGGTTATTCTTTAGAAACTCATAACTCCAGATCTGCTGGTTAGACTATTGTTGTGTTGGTCTTCTTTTATTTATTAAATTACGCTTTATTTTTCTAACCTGGTCAAGGGTCTTTATGTGTGGTGTTTTCTCTGTTTAACTGTTTGAAGTGTTGAACAAATACTTTATTGCTCTGTGCCAGGCTACCAGGGGGTTGAGAGCAAGTTAATTTGTGATTTGCTGGTGCCTTAACCTAACAAGGGTTGTGGTTGCTGCTTGCAATTGTATTTGCCATCCACTACAGCTGCAGTACAAACACAGCATTAAGGCTATTAGTGTAGCCTAACTAACTGTGACCATTGCAATTTGAACTGTCAAAATAAACCCTTTGACAGTTCAACTCCTCTATTTAATGCATTAGTTAGTCACCCTTAAGTAAAACCTGCAGCCCACAAGACAGGGTGCATGATATTTAAAAGACATATAGAAACTTAGGGTTAACATGTTCTTACAGTGACTAGCTCCAAGAGGTTTATTTCACTCTGTTGGGCATAGCTGTTCTTTTTAATAAATATTTTTTAAAAAGTTTTTTTTAGAAAGTTTTATTTTCCCTGCCTGAATTTCCTGGAGGCTAATTTGCATTGCTCTCAAACTTCTCCCAGCCACGGTTTAGCATTTGAATAGGTGTGCAAAAAGTGTTAAATGCTTCTTAGGAGCAAACATAATCTGACCTGAATGGGCACAGATGACTCCTGTGAACACCACAGAAGAATGGAGGCTGTGAGCATTCGTCTAAACATCACAGTGTCAAATCCTGCTTGAGTGTCTAATTCTACTTGACTGGTCTGCTGGATTTACATATAAACCTTTTATGTGCACATGAAACGCAGAGAACATTATGGCAGGATAATTCTTGTCTATCCTATGCCTGGAGATTGAAAACTGCTACTTTTGTTCTACCTTACTTCCATCTCTGAATTTATGGGGGTGTGGTCGCTGCCTCACACTGGATTTTGGTCTTAGATGTGGGCCGGCACTTGAATTACCATAGCACATTCCCCACATACACACCCAGCCCTTAGAGCCCAAGTTGAGTGTGGCTGCAGGATTTCACCATCTTGAAAATGCTCACAGTGGGTAGGGTTGAACCCACTAGCTTATGCCAAGTATAAATGTATCATTTCCAGGCACCCATGCGGAGCACTTCTTAGACCTGTGGAAGATCCACACACTCCTGATCCTGAGTAAGAACAGAAGAGCATTGGACCAGCTGTCTGTAGACTGAGAGGAGCCCTGAAGAATTGGACCTGCTCCCTGTTCTACCCAGCAGAAGGAAGTAGCCTCAAAGGGTCATTATCTGACCTCCTGGTAATAGAGATAGGGATACAATAAAGTACAACATGCCTTTTTGCAACTGACCAGTGACAATTGAACCTGGACTGATGTGTTGGGCTCTGCCTGACACCGAGTCAGTCTCTAAGTGCCTCCTCTGAGGCTCTGGAGTACTTTATAAGTGTAGTCCTGTGTTGGATTGGGACATATAGGGCTAAGTCATAAGGTAGAATCTTTGACCAGGAAAAGCCTGTTTGGTACACCAGACCTGTACTCATTTCAGTCAGCATCAAATGTTACCTATGTCTCGGTGTACCTCGAACATTGACTATCATTGCCACTTTGAGCTTTTTGTGATTCTGTTTCTACTGAAATTTTTTAAAATTCATATCTCTGGTTCCCCTTATGAAATTTTTGTCATTTTGTTTAATTACATTTGACCATAGTTTTCCTAATTTGATTTGGGGTTTTTATTGTTTAGCATTTTGACTTTATTACAGTTATTTTGCTGCATAAATACTTTATACATTGTCCTAAATTAAGGCTGTCTGCTCTGTGCGATTGTGACCAGAAGTTTTAGCTCAAGTTAATTTAGTGACTTTGAGCTTCCACTCGGGTTATTCCTTGATATGCATAGTCACTCACCCCAAATAATAATCCAAGGGGCATATTAACAAGATGTGCGTTAAAAAACGCACATCGCACATTACACTATCGCCGGATTTTTTCGCTGTGTTAACGCGTTACTATCAACGCGCAACACATAGACGATAGTAAATCCTGCGATAGTGAACATTAGCGTTTGAAAACAAGCATTGTTTTCACGCGCTAATGTGTGCCTTGTTAATATGTGGGGATGGATTCAGCTTTATGATCCACACCCCCATGTTAACAATGCCTAACACCTGGTCAGAGCAGTCGTTGGGAGACCTGCGATAAACAAGTTTATCGCAGGTCTTTTCTTCCCAACGCCTGCCTTGGTGATCGGGTGTTCCCACCTCCAACCACATTTTACATGTGGTTGGACGTGGGAACGCCCACTTTGCATGTCATTAGCGATGTTTCTCGCTGACATGCAAAGTGGGCTTGTGGCAGGCGTTGCAATGCCCTTGTTAATAGGGCATTGGAAGTATCGCCGCTTTCTCAGCGAATTGTGCCGAGAAAGCGGCGATACTTCAGCTTGTTAATATGCCCACAAGTTCTTAAATGCATTTTAATGTGGAATTGCCACCCTGCATGGTTATGAGTTATCCTGGGTACAGGAATGAACCCTGTAGAACAAAATGGTTTGTGTACAGTTTTTCCACCTGCTGGAGGCAGTTAGGAAATGTTTCCTGAACAATCCCAGAAAACAAGAATAACGTGTGGAAATGGGCATGGCAAGTCCAGAACCCACGTTATTCCCCATTCCAGGGCAACATCTCATGCTAGGCAGTGACTGGAGTTTTGCTATGGGCCAGAATCAGTAACACTGGATCGGATATGCCCCCCTCTCCCACGTGCTACTGGCCATCTTTGTCGTGGGGCTCAGTGTTGCCACAGTTGTTCATCTGAAAATATAATTGTACCAGATTTTCCATGCCTGCAGCATAGAATAGATAGGGAAAACATTTATGATATTATTCTCTACTAGCCAAATGCACTGGACGAACAAATTAAAAACAGAGGAAGGATGCTTCCGGTGAAAGAGTGCCAAAATAATTTAGCACACTCAAATATTTTTTAAACATTTTCAAATCTGTCTGTTTTCGAAGCATTTAATGCCCAGTGAAATTGGGATTAGTTCTTCTTAATTACGCTTTATTTAACAATATAACAAAAAGCCTCAACAGCATTATTTTACCATAATCTTGAACACATACTTTCTGGGGAAGAGGCACATTATCCGCTTGATCCTGAAATGAGCAGTCGCCGCTGCAGGAGGATTTCAGTTGCGTGTCTATATTGCCCTTCTACTCTTTCCAGATAAAAGGTTTGCATGAACATTGTTACCTAATATCTATCTTTAGCTCATAATCCTAATCCCACGAGCCACCGGAGGACAGGCCTCTGTGCTAATGCTTTGAAACATGCTAGTTAAGCAAAGCAGTTTGCTGCCTGAAAGAGAGCCGCCACAACAATGTTTTAGTGACTGATATGTGAGTGATGTGCACTTCACAGATATGCAGGAGTTCGTCAAATATATGAAAACAGAAGCATTGAGAATGCTTGCAGGTCCCATATTTATAGTGTCACCGTCGTTTCGGGTTTAATGTAAACAGGTGTCTTTTATTTAGTTTGGTATAATTGTATGCGGGAAGAGATCTAATGGAACCTGCTATGGGTCTGATGTTTGCTCAAGGCCTGTCCAGTACAAGCTGTTTAGTTCTCTTATAAGAGAGTTTGTCCAGCAAAGTCTGGCTTGTCCTGAGAAGTAGACCTCATCCCTGTAGTAGTTAAAGGACTTTACTACGTATTCGTTGCTTATAGTGCGACTCACCCATGACGTGTTATTTGATGGCCTTTTCTTTAAAAAAGGTCAGTGAGAGTTGAAGATTGCACTTTCAAAAATCAGTCCAGTAAAGGGTAATCTACTGTTTCCCATTATGGGGCAGATTTACGTTAACTGGCGCATCCCCAGGGAAGCGCCAGTTAATGTGCGCCATAGTGCGCCACAGCTCCGCCACCCATGGTGCAAGGCAGGGAAGATGCGTGACGCATCTTTCGGCGTACGGGCGGCGCATTGCTGGAGTCATGTTGCAAGTGCGACATGACTCCTGCAATGCACAGGGGCCACCCCTACATTGCATGGTGCATCACCTGTACGCCTGCTTCAAGCAGGCGTAAGGAATGGACGTAGAAAGTGACTCAGTGAAATCTTGTAGATGTCACTTTCCAGGGGCGTTCCTGTGACGGAACGCCCCCCCCCGCATCGGAACGCCTACATGAAACCTGACGCAGGTTTCATGTGGTGCAGGGCCTTACACCGTGACGCATCTCTATAGATGCGTCACGTTGTAAATGCCTCGTAGGGATGCGCCATGTTTACGCCGCCTTGCGTGACGCAACAGCGGCGTAAACGTGGCGCAATGGCCTCATAAATCTGCCCCTAAGTGTTTATCTAAAAAAATGGCATGAATTGAGTCTAAGGGTTTGATTACAGTTAACACTCAAAATGCAAGTGCAAATTTCACGCCTACAAATTGGCATTGTACTGTGGTGCACTAAATCGCAAAGGCACAGTTTTCACCAGATTGGTGAATATTAGAGCAAATACTGCATATTATTCTCCCATCGTGCTGCGTGGAAAAAGGGCTTGTATGCTGTTTACTCCTACAATTTGGGAATTTTGAATTCTATTTTAAGATCATCTGAAAGTTTGCACCAGAATCGAGACTACTGGCCCCACTTAATGTGCTTGCCTTTTCAGTACCCTTGCAGTCAGGTCGCATACATTACAGTTCTCTTAAGCGACGTTTTAAGGTACTGGTAAATTGCGCTTTGGCCCAAGGGCCCCATTTTTCTGGGGGCCCCAACATTAAGGTTTCTGAACAATCCCAGACTTTCCAAAGTTCTAAAATACCCAGTTAATTTACTTAATTTCTTTTTTTATCAAGCCCTGGCTATTCGGCCAGCATAGCCCCAACCTGAGGGATAGTGAGGGACAAAGAAAAATACCTATTAGATTCTGTGTGGATTCAGCAAGCACTTTAGAATTTTTAAGCACATAGGCCCATTCCAATTACACAGGTTTTGGCTTTATACAGCATGCACCACGTACTGCATAGTAAAGATTGACATTGCGTGCATCCTGTGTGAGTGATTGTCCTGGTGGAGCTGCTGCCAGGCCATTTTGATAGCCTACTGTCTCCTGATGCAGAATACTAGTCCCATGCGGCACAGGGAGTGTGATAAATAAAAGCCACCCACAAGCACTCTATGCCTTAATGGTGCTAACAGACTAGCTACACCACTCATTATGGATAGAAGGCTTGGTCAGACCACAAGGCTGTCTAGTTTTTTGGTGCAGTCCAGTTGGAGACCACAAGCGCCACAGTAGGGCCTGATGGTAGGCATGTATCAATGTGAAGTGCAGAACGGCATTAAATGCTCCCTCCTAGTCTGCACTGTTCATGTGGAGCAGCTGCTAGACCAGTGGAATCACAGTCTAGTGCCACCGGACTCAGAATCCTTGTTCCTCACAGAGCAGGGAAGGAAGTCCTATGAGCAAAAAAAAAACCCTCCTTGTGCATTAGTTCAAAAGATGAGGCACCAGTCCACTGCACCACATGCAGCGGGTTTGTTCGGGTCACTCGTTTTTCTGCTTCTCTGGTGCCAGAGAGAGAGTCTGTTTGTTCTAGGGTTGGGCCCATATAATACTGGCCAACAAAGAGGGTTGTCAGTGATCCGACCATAGTTGCTGAGGGTGTGAATGATCTGAAAATGGATAATAAATTTGAGGTCTTTCTAAGCAAGGGGGCCCAAATTATTAGGGGTGGTCATAGTTCACGAAGTAGCGCTACGAGTAGCTACGCGTAGTGCACTTCGCACTACGCGAGCTACGTGTAGCACTATGCGAACTGCGTAGTAGCATGTTCGCACTGAGCAAGATACATTTCAATGATTGCACAGTGTGGACAAGCATCCGGCACTGTACAATCATTGAAAACAGCATCTTGCACAGTGCGAGCTGTTCTTTTCTGCCATTCAAGTAGATTTTTAATCGAGCAGCAGCTTTCTCAACGCGGACGGGTAGTTTCTCATCGCGAGCGGTCGCGAGCATGCGTGACCACTCGCAATGAGAAACCTGACCTCCCTGCGTTGAGAATCTCGCCGGGAGGTTTATTTTCCATGCTCGCGATCGGCAACTTGATGTTGCTGATCGCGAACAAGGAAAAAGTCTTGCGAGTATGTCATTTTGCTTGCTCAATATTTAGTACATTTAGATTTGCCTCTCGAAGAAATTGAACTAAATCATCCCAAGCATATTCAGCACAGCTTAGAGTAAGGAACCATGTAGGAGTTCCTAAGTTCCTTAGCATACAATTTGAGTTCTCCATGACGACTGCATTAGTACTTATTAGTACCACGCTGACGCGCCATGAGATTAATTAGCTCAGATTCCAAAACATTATCTTTCTGCACAACTTTATCCATAAATTCCTTTGCCGAAATATTTTGCAGATGTACTTCTGTTTTCAATATATGGTTTACTGCATAAGAAAGTCCAGACAAATCACTCTCAAACAAAAGATGAAACAAATACGGAATACATTGTCGAAATCTTGGATCTTCTGCATATAAAATCTTGATGTCCGGTATTCAGATGCAGGAATCTGCACAGGTCCGTCATCATATCGTCCGCTTTTTCCTGTGGGAAACAACTGAGGGAAACAGCGAGCTTCCAAGCTTTTTTCCCATACATTAATGGGACTTCCTTTTGCTTCTTTCATTTGGAATAATTCTATAGTATTCCCCATCACTTCTTTAGAATGCAGTGGATGAACACTGTAATGTTCGTAGATTTCAGTTCTGGACACATCCACATTTTCAATTTGTCCATATGGGAAGTCACTATATTCTTCTACAGTTATTTCTTCTTCTCCCACATACACATTTCTGTAATATTCATTATTTTTTACCAGATACAACGTTGCCTTTTTAGATTTCTTAACATCCACTAATTCTTGCCAGATTTTCTTACTCTTAGTAGGAACGGC
The DNA here is from genome assembly GCF_964263255.1 of Lissotriton vulgaris. Taxonomy (NCBI): domain Eukaryota; kingdom Metazoa; phylum Chordata; class Amphibia; order Caudata; family Salamandridae; genus Lissotriton; species Lissotriton vulgaris. Next base: position 1,509,303,683 of record NC_141685.1, on the reverse strand, counting down.
ATTAACAAGAATAACTAAAGGCTCATCCTCTACATTTTCTACACCAATTGTTTCAATATTTTTCTTTAAATCTAGAGGCAAATATAAAACTCTTCCCTTTAATCCCCTCTGTAAATCAGAAGGAGGCAATTTTCCTGTCTTAGGCTCCATACGAACAATAGCCTGAAATGGATGCACACATTGAATAAGAATAGACTCATAGGTATTTAAATCCATCAGTTCAGAAGGAATATTTACCAACTCAAGATCTCACACTACAAATATTCCAAGTGTACACTGGAGCTTTAGGACGTCTCCATAAAACTTCACCAGCTAACACCTCTTCTGCATTTCTAGGAACTATTTTCTCTTTCTCAATAGGACAACCATTTCTAACCTCATAAGCACGACCACTAGTGTCAACTGCATGCAACAAATCATTACTCTGAAGACAACTTTCTTCATTAAAAAAGGCTCAGAAATAGAACTATGTTTCCATTCACCCAAAAAAACTCTCAAAAATTACTTCTGTTAATTACTCTTCCCCACTTACTTTTGGCCTTCATTAAATGGATTGGGTTATCTAGTGATCGAATTCTATTGATTACTAAAATAAACAATTTTGCTTTCAATTCGAAAGCTTTCTCAACTACATTTTCTATACCTTTCTTCTTCTAATAAAAAATTGTTTTTTTTACATCCCTTAATTTCTTTAATTAAATTTAACAGAACTCTATTAAAAAAATGTTTTTTCCTAATTTCCATAAATCAGTTTTTCCTCCATTTACTATACACAATTTTCTCTGCAGTTGACTTTCCATGATTGTTCTCTTTATTCTTCTTTTTCTTTTTCGTGCAGACACACTAATACCATTCTTTCCTTTGTGCACACTACTCTTAGTCTTTAATATTTTCCTCAGAAACATGTTCCTTCTCTTACCAGGACTTTTTTCTTTTTCTTAACACATGGTTCTTCATGTACATCTTGTGGATGACTTCTCTTCAAATAAACACCTTTCTTTCGTTGTTTCTTCTTTTGACATTTGGTAGGCATGATACAGTTTTTTCAGTATTGATAAACAGAATCTATTAAAAAAAAATATATAACATTACAAAAATATATATATGAAATATTCTATAATATTACTTATAAGAACAGAGGGACGATTATGATGAGAAACGTGAGACTATGAAAATAAAAGTACTTACAACAAGAGAGGAAGAAGTATGAAACAAGGGAAAATATAACGAAAAAGGGGAGTATAAACAGACACTGCAATATAACGGGATGAAGGAAGTATGAATAAACTGGAAAGTATCAATAGGTAAGGGAGACTATGAAGAGAAAGATAGAAATATGAGGAGAGAAGAATGAGTATAAGAAGAAAAAAAGAAACTAAGAAGTCAGAGGGAGCACCATAAGACAGAGAAAGACTTTAGAGAAAAAAGAAGGAATATGTCAAAAAAGACACGCAACTATAAGAACAAAAAACGAATACCAGCAAAGGACAGTGTGTATAAGTACAGACAGAACAGTACCAGAAGAGAGCACGAGGAATGTGGGGAAAAGTGGAGCATAAGGAAAAAAGGGATGTAAAAGAACAGAGGATTCAGTCTGAGAAGAAAAGAAGGAGTACACACAGATGGAATATTATGAAGAGTGAAAAGGGTATGAGGAAAGAGGCAGAAGTATGACAAGAGAAACAAATATAAAGAGAGAGATCAGTATGAAAACACAAAGAATATGAGGAAGGTGCTGCAGAGTGTATGCAGGGAGTCAGGGAAGAGTAAGAGAAGTGAGCAAACAATATCAACAGATTTAAGAAGTATAAACAGAGAGGACAGAAAATGAAAAGAGAAAAGGAAAATGAAGAAAAAGAAGAAAATATGAACACAGAGAGAAGGAGTATAGGACAAAAAGAAATATAAGAAAAACTCAATACTACAAGGAGACATGCACAAGTAAGAGAAAAGAGAGGAGAATATGAAAACAGGGGGAGTATAAGAACTGGGGGGACAATGAGGAGACGAATATGACAAAAAGACGGCAATATTAGTAGAGAATGCAAAGTATAAGAAAAGAGAGAAGAAATATGAGTACAGAGAGAAGAGTATTAGAAAAAAAGAAAAGTTTGAGAAAACAATAGAGAGTACGTACAAAGAACAGCGAGAATAACAAGAAAAGGAGAATATAAGAACAGAAGAGTATATATGAAGAAAGAGGAAAGACTGTAAAAAGACACAGACACAAAAATGTGGACAAAAGACAATTATAAAGGAAGACTGACCGTAAAAGGAGAGAGGGAGTACTATGAGAAGACAATAAGAACTATGACAACAGTGGTGAATATAAAGACATAAGAGAATATAAAGAGGAGGACAAATATGCAAAAAGAGGAGCAAGTATGAAAAAAAAGTATAAAAAGAGAGCAGAGTATAAGAAAAAGAAGATAGTATAATGATAGAGGAAGGAGTAAGACGAGACAGGAGGGAGTATAACAAGAGAGTGTAGAAAATATGAAAAAATGTTCTAATATAGGGCCATATTATCGCCGCTTTATCTTCAGTTTTCTGCCGATAAAGCGGCGAAAATGTTATCACCTGTCTTGATAATATGCCCCATATTCCTTAATCTACAAAGATGCACCACAAACATTCCCATACAATTTATCAACTCACCTTTCAAATTGATTTCCAGATTAAAAAGAATACCACTCACACAGTAGATATTCTTATACAGAATCTCTCTAGTTCAGTGTTTTCATCAAAACCACGAAATGGAACATTTTCCCTCTCATTTTACACATACATATATATAAACAACCAATTAACATCCTTCACACATTAATTCAAAACGAAACACACATTTCTATTGCTTTAACATTGCAAACCCCCAACAGACCATGCAAAAGTCAACTGTCAACAGAGGTCAAAAGGTCAGCACTGTATAAAACACTGCTCCTCAACAATTTTAGACTATGCATAAGCACTTACCTATAAGTACCAATGGAGAGAAAAGGTCTCATTACAAGCAACCAACATATAAACACATAAACTTGATAGATATCTGAAAAATATATTTTTTTTTATTGATTTTTTCTTGCTTATGTACGCTTATGTGAAAGGACTTTCAGAGTTCGCACAGTACTCGTACACTAAATATACCGTACAAAAAATAAAAAGTAGCATCTATCACAAATGTTTTTCAATCCCCGGGGACCGCATCCCCCAGTGCTCATATATAACGTTCAGCACCGTGGGGAGAACCCCAAAACCCCCACGGTCCCAGCCGACTCCCTGCGTCCTTCGGGAGCCAGCATTCCTTTTTGTCAGAGAGACCAGCTTACAGGCTGCTCTCTCAGACAAAAAGCAATCTGCTTTCCTACTTGAAAGAGAACTCTCGCCCTACCATAGCAAAAAGCAGTGTCCCAGGGATAGGCACCCCATAACACTACAGGAGTCGGCCCTGTTAGGTGGTCATCCCCACGGCCATCAAAGGCTCAACAAAGCCCATCCAAAACATTGACCTTGTAGATCATTCTAAACTCCCCTAAGCAGTCCTAGTGGGACAGGAAGTCCTATAGCAAATAGCAAACTTTTCCTGTCAATCTACACACTCAATCTTCACACATATACAAATAAATAAAAAATCACATTTATTCCCACCTTAAATCAAAACGAAACACACTTTTATATTGCTTGAACTTTTGCACCCTTTCCAACTGACAAAACTTTCAACCCTTCCCCCATTTCACAATCTGACAGTTACCATAAAACACTTCAGAAAACATTTAACTCAGCACACAGGTGAAAAGTTCATTATACATTGTTGCAAATTAAAACAGCAAGTGTGCTTGACTTGCAAATATACCAGCTTATCTTATGTAACATTCTTTTCTATCAGTTTTTCTTAACCCCAAAAAATCTGGCTTTTAAAAAACAGAAACATGCATCCTAGCTTAGTGTACAATATTGTCGAACAACTAATCATTTCTTTTCTTTTTTCAAAACTGCATGTTGTCCACCATTTTAGAAAAATCTTACTTTTCAAACTGCCATTTCATTTACAGAGACCTTCAGAGTGCATCCAGATCTCTCTTCAAGATGTTTACAGTGTGGATTGTGGGACACGTCTATATTTTCTGGAGCCAAAGGTACGCACAACAGAAAATAATTCACAAAGACCTATGTTTACCAAATGTAGGCATTACATGGATTGGACAGAGAGGATTAAAGTGGCATCAATTGATGCAATTGGTGAAATGCTTTTTACATCTTCAACACCCTGACCTCATAATTGTGCACTGCAGTGGCAATGACCTAGGCACTTTGACTGGGGTAGGTCTAGAAATGCTTATGAAGGACACCTTTCAATAATAGATGACACTGTTCCCCAAAACTGCCTTTGTATATTCTAATATATGCCAAAGGCAGAAATGGAAATGGTCCAAAACTATTGTCCACAGATTGAAAAAGCTAGGAAACATGTGAATAAATCAGTTTCTGCCTTTCTCAAAGACTATAGAATGGGGTCCATCTACCACAACAATCTTAATTTCAATATGGATGGCATCTATAGGAGAGACAGTGTACATTTTACAAATGAGGGAAACAGAGTATTCCTCTTGAACTTTAGACTCAGCATCGGTACTTACTTGTAGGTACTAAAATCTCCCAATAAACACAAGGGCTCTTTTTAGAGCCACCCAACATCTAAACACATACACTTCATAAATATCTGAAAAATATTCTTCTTTTTCTTCCTTCAGTATGCTTATGGGATGACTTCCAACCTTTGCACTGTACGTCGTACATACGTGCTTGGTACGCGTACCATAAATCAACCATAAAAAAAAATTGCCTTTATCTGATCTCAAATTTCTCATTATCCCCTATGACCCCATCACCCGGGGCTCAAATGTAACGTTGCGGACCGTGGAAAGACCCCAAGTCCTACTCGGTCCCAGCCGGCTTCCCACTTGCTGCGAGAACCGTCATTGCTTTTCGTCACAAACAGCAGCTTACATGCTTACATTCTACTTTCAAAGATTATTTCAACACTTATACATTTTATAAAATAATATAGTACTGCACGCTAAAGGAGAAAAGTCAGCACAATTATAATAGAGTAGAAAATAGAAAAAAAAATACTTCCACACTCAACAAACTTGTAAGCAGACTTCACAGTTTAATTTAAAAGCACGCTACCACAACTAGTTTTGGAAACGCATTATACAATAAAATATGTCACGAAATAGGCTACATACATGTTGACTGTATTGTAACATCACATACAAAAAAGAAAGCCACTCTTACGCTACCAGGAAAACACAACACTATAAAGCCCAAATTTCCATTGCATTGATTCCTTAGTTGAAGGTCTAGTTGTCGGATCGACACGCACACTCCCTCATGACTGGTATACACCCACACCACACCCATTCAGCATATTCGTCACTACACACTTGACCCTATGTATAAAAAAGACGGAGCGCACGTGTTGTACGCCATTTTAGAGTTGTTCCCAAAGCACCGAACAAGGGGCCGACTACTACATGCGTGGCCTCTTTGGTCACTGAGTTAGTGGTGCCCGAAGCACTGAGCTGGTGAAGAACCTGCGATGATGATAATGGGAGCACAAGTATGTCATTAGCCATAGAGATATCAAGACTTGGCACCATATATGAGACTTCTTTGTTGCAGATCGGGACTACATCATGCAGAAGGTGTCTTTTCCACGAAAAGGTGAGCAGTAAGGCTTGAGTATGCCTTGGAAGGAGTCAAAGAGTTTTAGCTGACTACATACAAAAATGCGACTTAGTATTTTACACAAACGCACTCCTACATAATGTATTAATTTACATGTTTAATTTTTTTTCCCAATAGCAGTAACGTTTTTATAATCGCTGAAATGTCCGGAATATATTCACAATACAAACAGTTCGTAGAAATATGACAATCAACGATATTATCTAACTCAAAATGAATATAGCAAGAATTACCAATCATAACAGCTTTCTTTTAATATCTTTTAGATGTACAGCTTCATGATGGATTATGTAACACGGACATTGGCAATAGCACAAGGTGAACAAAGAAGCTTGTTTCTGAAACAACGACAATTTATCTGTCAAAGGAGAGAATATGTAGTATGCAGCAGGCGCAAAAAAAACATTGGGCTAACGGGGCTTCATCTAGGATGAGATAGCTTCCTGGGCCCGCACACAGTCACACCCGAGTACGTCACAGATCTTTTAAAGACATTTTGCTTGTTAATAAGGCTTTGATAATCCCCCCTTACAGCCCCTGCAGCTCCACTCTTCTTTTTGCTTGAACTAAACCACCCACCCCAAATTATTTCCCCACCCCCGATATTTTTAACTGTGGTTGCGCCTCTGGCTTCACGTACCCCTCCCCTATCGTGTGTGTCTCTCCCATGTTTTAATGTCCTATTTTACTTTCTTTTTCTTACTCTCTCACATAATTTCTTTTTCTTTTTTAAAAATGTGGACGCTGCTATCTCCACTATACTGTATACAACCATATCTGAATTGAAATGATTAACTCTCTTGATTACAGTGAAGGCTTCTTCCACACGTAGAGCACCATTTTTCAATAACGCCAAGGCACTAGGTGACAAAGAATTTTGCTTCCGAAACAACAAATTATCTATGAAAGGAGTGAGTGGGTAGTGTGCACCAGCCTCTCTGTGTAAAATATATAATTACCTCCCAGCAGTGACAACAGATAGGTTACAACAGTCTGACAAACAGATCTACAAGCTTATTACGCCACTTTTGGGTCACTTTAAACATAGGAAAACTGAAGCAAGCAGCTTGTAAATCTACGCGTAACTTTTCAAGAAAAAATCTCAACTCCAGACTCTGCGAGACAGTTTTAATGTTGTTTTCTCTCTCTCTTTCTCTCTCTCACTCTCTGTGACATAATTTCTCTTTCTCTTTTAAATTCATAGAAAATGCTATCTGCCTTGACCTGCAAAAGAAAATGTGTCTTCAAGTTGTGACTTCCACTGGCTGCGGTGTTTGGCCGCAGTGTTTATACAACGGTAGGTAAGCACAGAGGTCTAAATATACAATGCCTTCGATACAATGCATTAGAAATAAGTTGGTATATTTACAATTCCGTTGATCCACTTTTGTGTCAGTAACGCAGTAGGCACTTCCATATAAACACCACTTGATCGCAGCTCTATAACAGAACTGAAATGTACTAGGCACACTGAACACGTAAAACTGTAGTGTTACCTTCATTTGTGAAAGGAGACAGTGGTTAGTGTGCAGCAGCTTCACCGTCTAAAATGTATAATTACCTCTGAGCACTGACAACAGATAGGTTACAATAGTCTGACAAACAGATCTACATGCTTATTACAACACTTTTGTATCACTTTTAACATGGGAAAAGTGACGCAAGCAGCTTGTAAATCTTCGTCTAACTTTTAAAAAATAAATCTCAACTCCATTCTCTGCAAGAAAGTTTTAATGTTGTTTTCTCTCTCTCTTTCTCTCTCTCACGCCCTGTGACATATTTTCTTATAGAAAATGCTATCTGCTTTGACCTGTAGAAGAAAATGTGTCTTCAAGTTGTGACTTCCACTGGCAGCGGTGTTTGGCCGCAGTGCTTATACAACGGTAAGCATAGAGGCCTAAATATACAATGCCTTCATTACAATGTATTAGAAATAAGTCGTCGTATTTACAATCCCGTTTTGCCACTATTGTGTCACTGACGCAGTAGGCACTTCCATATAGACACCACTTGAACGCTGCACTATAACAGAAGTAAAATGCACCAGGCACACTGCACACGTAAAATCGCACTGTTACCTTGACTTGTAATTATTCTTCTCATTTACTCACATCTACATAATTCTAAACTCTAATTTTCTTTTTTATTTTATAGATTACCAAACCAAAGTCCTTTGGAGCCCACTTCACAATTTGTTTATAATATTGTTTTTTTAGAGGTATTTTTCGAGTTCTTTATATAATTAAAAAAACGACATACTTCTTTTTTTTGTGGGGGGGTTGACGGTCCACAATAAAAATAATATTTATAATTTTGAAGTACTATAGTAAGATATTCAAGAGTAAGATTGAAAAGTACTGACTTATATTTTCTCTGGGTGCAGTACAACATGGTGAAGAAATCAAACTAATATGAAACAATGTGTACCACATTTACAAACCTCTTGCGACATTTTCCCATGCAAACCTACCACCCTACAAAATTAAGTGTGGGCCTCAATGATGCCCCTCAAACCACGGAAACAATCACCCCACAAAAATGTCTATATTGTATGAGAGGGGCTGCGTGCCCTCCGCCTGGTGCCCTGGAGTCCACCACGCCCAGATCCGGTTCCTGCACTGTCCTGGGGGAAACAGCCATTACAACACGGTCATAACTACACGTGATCGTCACCACGGAGCCATTAGCACGCATATGGCTTTACCACGCATGCCTTTACCACGCATGCTTTTACAACTAGTAAACATTTACCACGCATGATAAACGCATAATATTAATAATATGTTTGTGTTGACGCGCAGGCGTTGTAATGGCTCTGGCTTACATCCTTCAAATCAGTTTTCAGGTATACTTGTGACTAAGTCATAAGATCGGAGGCCAAGGACAAACACCGTGGTGTCTGTGCCAGGAAATCTCATGGATCTTAGAGAAGATAAGCAGAGAGTAAAATGAAAGTAACAGGTATAATAAAAATAACGGAGAAAAACTACTAAAATGGCGGTGGAAGGATTATGTAATCAACGTTGGCGCCTCAACACTACATTTCAAATAAACATAGATACAATATGTTTATTAATATATTACAAAAGTATAGCAGCGGATGACACACGGCCCGGGAAAAGAAAGCGGCAAATTTAATACCTGAAATGAGGAGAGGTTTGCTTGGCGAACTTCAAGAAAAAGAAAAAAACGTGGGCTTGGGAACGAGGCTGCGCATGCGTAAAGAGTACAACTGGTGCACAAAAAAATGGAAAGTTTTACATACTACCATAGAAATATAGCTCTTTTTTTGACCAGTAAAGTTATTTCTTAAAAAGAACTTTAAAAATTTTTTTTTTGCCCCAATGCTCCCACGATTGCAGACGGCTCCCTGCGTCCTCCATGAGCCCGCATTGCTTTATCAGAGACATCACCTTATATGCTGCTCTCTCTTTCAAAAAACAATCTGCTTTCTTGAAAGAGAGAACAGATTAACTTGCTCTCTTTTTCAAATAGGAAAGCGGTTTCCTGTGGTAAAGTGAAAGCGTCGAAGGATTATGACCTATTATACCAAACAGCAGTGTCCCGGAAGTATGCACCCCGAGACACTGCAACAACGGACCCTGGGAGATGGTGGACCCCGGGGCCACCAAGGGTTCCAGGAGGGTGGCAGCGCGACCCCCTCCCAACATTAAAAAACCCCAGGGAGTGCGGGTACCCGGGGCTGGAAGGTCATTTTACATATTACTGCCCCAGGAAGGTGGCGGTCCCCGTGACGTGTTCGGGGCGAGAGAGAGCTGAAAACACATTTTAATTATTATTTTGTTTTTTAAAAAGCCTCGTCGGGGTGACGGTCCCTGAGACTGAGGGGAAGAGGACCGTAACCCCCGCATACTTCAAAATAAAACCACAGAGGGGTGGCGTTCCCCGGTGCTCGGGAGACTAAGGGAAAGAGGACAGTAACCCCCCCACATACTTCAAAATAAAACCACAGAGGGGTGGCGTTCCCCGGTGCTCGGGGCACCTTACAAACCCTCCACTATGAAAAAAATTACCCCCGAAATTAGCCCCCCCGGGACCTAATGAATAAAACCGACTTCTATCTTATTTGCATATGTATACCATACGCGTACACCCTGATTTTTTATTTAACAAAAAAAATTGAGCCTAAAGATCCATGTACGACCCCCTGAGCAAGCCTAGAGGGTCAGGATGTTTCTACCCTGCCCCCTTTCCTTATTTCTCAACTTTGTTTTACTGTTTTCTTGTGAGTCGCTTCTAGCGACGAACAAGCTGGCTGCCAACACTTCCTGGTTTGGAGTGTTCACGCACAGTTGACAGCCAATCAGCATGCAGCTCGTGCTCGTAATTGTACGCATTTCCGTACGCGTGCTGTACTCCATCTCTAGATATCGCTATGATTTTACTTGTAATTTTCTAAGGAACTTCTGAACCGATTTACACCATTTAACAAAAAGCACAATCTGCGAACCGAACTCTACCTCTCTGCTAAATTTGGTGTAATTCCGTTTAGCCGTTCGAGCTGTAGCCCTGGCTAAAGGTCCCTATGGAAAATTGCATGGGGAAAACAGGTTTTGGGACCCATTTTTTCTCGGCCCCCACTTGGCAAATCACCCCCAAACTTTCAGGGATAGGTTTTAGGGGTGTTATAGTTAGCTAGACATTTCACTCGTATAAAACCATTGCAATTCCCCCGTTATAGTTAGTTGTACTAACTATAACTCGCGCACCTGCAATCCACTGCTGATGATGTCACATATTACATCATTCATGACATGGTCAGTGACTTCACTGATGACATCACTGATGACATCTCAAATGACATCACTGATGACATCATCCAGTGAATGTGGTTTGGTTCGATATTTAAATAAGTCTTATATATATATATATATATAGCAATCTGCCTTGAAGACCGAGTGGATGGATACGTGTCTGAATGGAGCATTTAGTAGCAATGTGATTGACTGTCTAAGTGACAAATTTAATGTGTCTTACTAAATATATGGGATAGTGATTAAATTGTGTGAATACCTGTATCACTCTATCTCTTGTTGTGCAAACAACTACATAAGTTGGTTACAAGCTATGTGATAGTCTATATTAGTTAGTTAAGTGAGTATTTGTATGGGATAGTGAATGAATGTGTGTATGGTTGGGTGGGATGTGTATGACTGTCCGAAGATGTGTAAATAGTTCATTTAGTAGGTATATGAGGTTAAGAGTGTATGTGGAAACAGTTGTTTGAGTGAGTGAATCTCTTTATAGGTGAAGGGATGAGTAAATATATTTCTGAATGATATTTGTCCAACAAACTAGAAATGTAAAAGTCAGTGTATGTGACAGTTGTTGTATATAAATAAGTATACATAAGACTCAGTGATTGTATGAGTGACTGTATGGATAACTGTAAACTTGTAATAGTGATTTTATAACACACTAAGTATGACTTTCTAACTATATGAATAAATAAAGTGGTGTTTGTGTAAGTGTGTAGCTTAGTAAATATAAGTATGATCAATTGTTTACATAAGTGAGTAGGATGTCTGGATAAGTAAATAGGATGTGTGCTGGTGTGTAATGTTGATGCAGGTGTATAAGTATATATAATAGCAATAGTATATTTAATAGCATTCTATTGATGTTTGTTAGCATGTATGGCTGAATCTATACGTAAGTGTTTAGATGTGTGTGTAGATGTAGGAATCACTAAGTGAGTTTTTAGAAACTTGTATTGGTGTGTCAATGGTATCAAACATGATACTCCATATTTTATAATGAGTGTTGAAAGGTTATGCTACTGTATGTTGAGGTGTATCAGTTTGTCACATGGATAATGTCATCAGTGATGTCATCAGTGATGTCATTTGAGATGTCATCAGTGATGTCATCAGTGATGTCACTGACCATGTCATGAATGATATAATATGTGACATAATCAGCAGTGCAATATAACGGGGGAATTTCAATGGTTTTATATGAGTGAAATGTCTAGCTAACTATAACACCCCTAAAACCTATGTTTTTTTCAGTAAATTTCTAAGGTTTTTTAAATGCTAATTCCTAACTATAACATGTCTAAAACCTGTGGTTTTTTCAGTTAATTTCAAACGTTTTTAAATGCTAATTCCTAACTATAACATGTCTGAAACCTATTTTTTTAGTGAATTTCAAAGGTTTTTTAAATGATAATTTTTTAATATATTTATTGTTTTTGTTTAATATTTTTTAACTAAATTTTTAAAATCTTTTTATTTTTAGATAAGTTATTTTTTAAATTACATTACACAAATTTTTTATATAAAATTTTTCAGATAAAAATATATATATTTTTTAAATATTGTTTATTGTTTTTATTATACTTACATTATTTTTATTATTTTTTTTCCTTTTTCTTGGAGTCGCGCACCCAAAGTGCACCCTGCTCGTTTACTGTGCGAAATGTGTCCGCCATTTTAGGGTTGCTGTCTAGGATCCGCATAGGGTGTGCGACGGGTGCGACTTTTCGAAAGTGGTTGCTATGCGACTTGTGCGCGACTTCTGGCGCATATGCAAGATATACGTATAATGCGATGTGACGGATGTGCGGTAGCGCGTGACGTCATATACATATCGGACAAGGTGGATGCGTGACTCCTGCAAAAAAAATGTAATGTTCAAAAAGTTATATATATATATATATACATTTAATATAAATATTAAGACAAGACATTATCTGAGATTATTATAAAAATAATATTATTTAACTTTCCTAAAAAGTACATCACTTTTTAATGCAATTTTGCGAAGTCACGCTGGGTGCGAGCATGGTGCAAGCAGAGTACTTGCTGAGTGCGCGCATCCTACGCGCACCCCATGTGACCTCAAAAAAAGAGATGTGATTGGTTCATTAGACTTCCTATTGAAACTATTGAAGGACCCCACCCATTTCAATCACTCTTCTTAGAACTTTTCCTAGGGAAAGACCTGCTGTTCCTTCCTTATTGGAGAAGAGATTGACCTGATTCAAGTATGGCTGCAAATCCACCACCTTCCTCTGATTCAGACCATTCTTCAGAACAGGAATTTGTTCCAGAACATCCCCCTAAAGAAAGATACACAAAGTATTGCCTGGAAATATTTCACAATTCCTCCAGGGTTGAAGAAGGTAAATGCGACAAAAGTGACTTGCCGCATTTGCAAGGCAGTGCTTTCGAGGGGAGACCCCACGAAAAAATCCTCATGTGGGACTGCAAGTATGCGGAAGCACTTGCAAACAAAACACCCTGAGAACTTTGCCAGGGAGGAATTAAGAAGACTAAGGGAGACTCCTCCTGATCCATCGGCAGTTCCTAGTACAAGTGGAGCAACACCATCAAGCTCATCATCGCCTCCAGACATTCGTCCCCAATTAGGGAAAGTCTGGATGACATGCATAAAATGGGGACGGCTCATTGCATATGGGGAGCAGTCGGTGGATCTGGTGTGTTGAGCCATTGGCAACCACCATTGTTAGTTTTATTTTTTCCTCTCCTCCCAGTTTTTAGTTCTGTTTTCCCGGTTCACATTTTTTCCCCTCTTTAAAAAAAAAAAAATCTTTTAAAAAATCAACAAAGAAATACAAAACAAAAAAAAGTTATTTTCAGAACTAACTACTCTGGTTAAAGAAAGAGCTAAACTAGTATGCTAGTGTGTGAAAGTTTAGGTGAATGTATGTGTAGTGCATAATTGAATGTAAAAATACATTTGTGATGTGTGGTGAATGCATCAGTGCAGAATTATAAGGAAGTGCTGTAGCCATGACACTGTAAACTGTTTACCTACAGCATGATGAGGTACTTCCAAAGCACAGGGATGTGACATATGTATATAAATATGTTGCAGGTCTGTGCTTCACTCTGCACAGCTGCTTAACCTGCATGTGGTGACACAGGCACCCTTGCACCATGGTGCAAGGATGTCCGTGTAATGTGGAGATTGTGTTTGTGCAACAAGGGACACCTTCCTGCACAAAAACAATCAGTAAAGGCATTTTTCTCCTTCAATATATGCTGTGCATTGTAGCATATATTGAAAGTGAAAAAATTAGGAGAAATTAAAACAATTTTCCTTGTTGTGCTTTGCTACACCAATAGGAGGATGGTGCAGCATTCACAAACATGTCCAGATGTATGATTTATGATAAATCTGGAGATGTGTCTTGTTCTATGAGTGTTCTGTGCAAACACGCACAGCAAAACCTATAGAACGCCTTTTCAACGCAAAGTGCTGTATATGATGAGATTATATTTACATGGAAAAGAAAAGGTATACAGAATTCCCTTTTCTCACCCTGTAAATTAAAAAGAGAGTTAATGGCTAGGCCAATTGTTATTATAGGAGTACATTTGTGTACTGATAACAGAGAACAAGATACAGTTACAACTACTTACGTTCTAGGGAACTGATAGGACATATTTATATATTACTGAAGGGAAGGGATGCAGCTTTAATAAGACATGTGCAAAAACACTGTGGTTTAAGTTAAAGAGTTTCATTTCTTTTGATTCTGAAATTACCAAGACCTGCAAAACAACCCTATCAGTCTATTCTGTACTATACAATACATCTCGCAGACAGGTGTTCTGAAGCTGCCCCCTATTTCATACCTGTCTGCATTGACATTTTCTGGCACAAATCTAGTCCATTCATCTTCCTTTTCTTCAACTGTGTGGAAGCACAGTCCATTGTGCATTTTAAGACTTACTAAAACTTACCTCAACAGTAATACAATGAAAAAACGCTACATATTTTATTCACTTATAACATGTAATAATACATTTTTAATAGTACAGCATAATTTTAACATTTTACAAAGAAATGTATTTACCTTTTTTGCTATTCTCAGAATATATTGAATTTCACTAGAAATAGTGATTTCCATCGTACTCATCACATAACAGCGGGCAAAAAAAAACAATCAATTAGTTGTTTAAAAAAACAATAATCCATCTAAAGTAAATACTAGATAATGCAAATCACACATATATAAAATGATAACTGCTAAGAAAATGTTATAACTTAAATTTATAAACACTATAAAGGATGGCAGTTAAAATTATGCACCGAGACAATGGGCAACAAAAAGTCCATAATTCAAAGAAATACCTCTCCTTGAGGGCAAATTGTATTTTTGCTGTCATTTTACGTAAATTGTCCAATGGTTGTTCTATTAAATGAAAATAATAATTTCCTCAGAGGCTAAATTATCTTCCTAAAACTTTGGCTTTAAAAATATTAGGTAGGAATTTGGTCATATTAAAGGCAAATGTTGTTTGAAAAACAACTCAGCATCATTACAAAGACTACTGCCTTTCTCATTTTTTAGATAGGCAGTGTAATGTCCAGATGTTGTTGAAGGACCATCGTGAAAAATTATTGCTACTGATACAAAAGTCCTTCCTGATATTGATAGTTGACTTGCTACAAAATGTTTTTTTAAAGTGTCCAATTTTCTTCTATCAGCTGTACAGCCTTGCATCATTAAAATGATATATTTTCCATATCTTTGTATAAATAATGTTGAGAACATTTCTGATTTGCATTGGCTACACTCCATGTTTTGATTTGCAGCTTTAATTAATTTACTGAAAGACACTGGTTTGCAGTCCGGTAATGTCAAATATAGAAATCTTTCAGTATCTACATTAGTGCTACATATATACATACCATTTTCACATTGATGTTCCCATTTATAACAAAGGCCAAAAATATTCTCTATATCTACACCTTCATTAACCAATACAGTAAGCATATACATTAGAAATTCCTGAGCATCTTGTTGGATATTTTGTGTAAATTGTGTTGAACCAGAGCATACATCCAAAAGATTACAAACATCAGAAACACTTTGTATTTTACTTTTATCAGTTTCATGAACAGAATACAACAACAAAAATCTTTTTTCCAGATTCTCCATAATTTGTTGTTGCAAGCCTTCAGGAAAAAACACTGATCACTACATTAGCATAGCTGTTGACACCAGAACTGTTTTCAAACTGATAACCAACCATCTCTTCAAAAGTATCCTTTTTCTTTTTGCTTGCAATCACAACATTATCTTCTTTTTTTCCCTTTTCTACACCTTCAGTACAGATATTCTCATACCTTCTTTTTCGACCAACCACACACTTTTCAAATACAGGATATTGACCTAAATTAGGAGCATATGTTCTTCTTAACCTATTGTGCTCTTTGACACAGTTGGCATCTGCAGTAACCTTTGTATCATCAAAATCAATCAAAAACTACCCAGATTATGTTCTGACTCGCGACAAAGCAACATATGCCATTCCCTCTTTAAACACAGTATTTCCAATGTTCACCTAAGCACTGTCAACACTTAAACCTTGAGATTTATGAATAGTGACTGCATATGCCAGAGAAGCTGGAAACTGTTTTGTACGGACATGTAAATCTTTAACAAGCAAAAAACGAACAGAACAACAACCAATTTCTTTAACTTCTTCCATCTGATCAAATGTAATCTTTAAGAATTCAATACCATCTTTATTTTGATATTAAACTAAATCCACTACTTTGCCTATTGCTCCATTAACTAATCCTTTTTCTACACCCAAATTACGCCTTAAAATTATCTGACAGTTTCTACATGCATATAGATTCTTTTCTAAACCTGCCATTTTAGAAATTGATTTTTCTAAAGAATCCAATGTTGTCTTCAATGTTTCGGTCAAAATAATAGTGATTCCTTCATGCTTTATTTTATCGATGGCTTCCATTTTTATTATTTCTTCATTTTCCAGTTTCAAAAGTTGTTAGTTGAATATAGAACACTCATGCAGTGTTGGTATTAAGTAGATTACAGATTTGTTTTCTGCAATTTTCATGTATATTTGCTCAGGAACTACGTTTTCATTTGGAAACAAATTAGAAAGTACTCGAGTCTGCAAAGCTTGCTTCCCATGTTCGGTCAGTAGTCCAATTCTTATATCTTGGAAAATAGTTCCACAATCAACATCATTTGCCTGTCGCATATTTGTAATGAGTTCTTAGTATTCAAAATATGACCAAATGTTCACCTTACCAACACTACCCAGAGACTTTCTGGTGTCTTCATGCGCAAGTGTTTGAAATACTGGTTGTCCTTTTACAGGATCAGTTGCAGTAGATCTCCAAAAACTATGACATGTTTTCCTCCAAATAACACGTCGTACTCTGTTTTAAGAATTTGCTGCATTCTTAAATGCACAAATGCAAGCATTAAGTTTGATACCCAGCTTACCTCATCAATAATAAGACGTTTTTTATTTTCTTAAAGAAACTTCACAGCAAGCTTCTCCAGATAGCTTGTGGTATTCCAATTTGTTTTCATGGTCTACTGGTAGCATTAGTAAACAATGTAAAGTAATTCCTTTAATGTTGTGTGCTGCCAACTCAGTTGGAGTAGTGACAACACAAGACAAATGCGACTCAGTTGGTTTTTGGAGATAACTTGTAATTACTTTAATTAAAAAACGTTTTCATGTTCCAGCTTGTCCACTCACGTGCATTCAGATAGGTTGAAATGACGTGCATGAGCACTCTTTTTTTTCATGAAGTAATCCATGGTCAATCTGTTGTCTCACTTGCTCATATATTTGTTTTTGTTCAACATTTAGTTGTTCTTCCAAGTTTGCTAACTTTGTAACATCTTCTTGAGCATTGCTGTTTCCACCTCATTCATGGCGATTGCTTCTTCATTTTCAACAACTGGTTGTCCTCGTGGATCTTGACTCAGCGCAGCAGAACTGTGACTGTCTTGAGAACTGTCTCTTGCAATCTCAGCTGCAATTGTAGCTTCTTGATCAATTTCATCGTTAAACATTTTCACATAATTTGCAAAAGCACTGCATTGTATGCTATCTTTACAAGCATTAAAGAAATCTTAATAGCTCTCTGGAAATCTCCAAGTAATTCCAGTTCTGAACGCCATTTATTTTTTAAATAGTTGTAAAAGGGCTAAATAGTAAAATTCCTTTTTATCAGCAGTGTTGAAACTCAGCTTTCTGTGATTAATCAAAATTCCTTTAGTTTGTTTCACCAAACATCCTTCGGAACCAATGACTCCATATTTTCCATCATTGATGTTCTCTGTAGTATTCTTTTTAAAAGTGTTGGATTACAGCACTTCATAGAGACACATGTTCTCAAGATGATGACTTCTGTTTGGGTAATATGTGTCCAACATATTCGTTTTAATAATATCTGTACTTTCTGGATCTTTTGCTGCTAAATATTCCATTTCTTGTACAGATTTCAGTACTCAATTTCGCATTGCTGCAAGACCTAGACTCACTTAAAGGATTCTTCTAGATTTGGAGTATAGACTTGCAGATAATAACCGATCTGAGCATTCATATGCTCCAATTCGATGCGATAACATCTTCAAACTGAAACTGTATAATTTCTTACTTAGAGTCTTCTCGTGAGAAATCCCTTCCCACAATTCTTTCAATTACGTCTTTTCTGATTTTGTAACATAGGACGTAACATATCAAGCAACAGCAATGGAATTGTCGGCAACATATTGAATATCCATGTTAGCATTCCACATGGACAAAATAACTGGGTTGTAGTCATTTATGTATTTTGACTCTTCATTTCTTCTTAAGTTGAAAGTATTTTTTGGAGACTTTCTTGTGATAGTATGTCGCAAAGATGACATAAAACTGTTCACTCTTCCTTTGGACATTACAAGACGTGGAACTGCAAAACAACATTTGGTGTAGAACTTGTCATTAGATTTGTACTTTCGTCTACAGTATTTTCCACATTGGTGGCTTTGGAATCGTAACACTTGTGCTCCTAAGTTGTTTTCTTCTGTGCTTTTGGGTACATCACATGTTGCATATTGTTCAATAAAACTCAAAACAGTATCATCCGCATCTGTTCCAAATTTGGGAGCGTCCTTAATCTATAACAGCATATGTATATGAGGAGCACCTCTTGATACTCCTTTCTCAAAAAGAAATCCACAACTTCTCCAAAAGGTGAATTTTTTATTGCAGATAAAAGACATCATAGCCTCAAATCTATGATTGAAATACCTACATACATTAACAGGATCCAAAGAGCACAATTCTCCAGGTGTCTTGTATTCAATATTTTTATATTGGAATTTGCCTCTCAAAGAAATTCTAGCAAATCATCCCAAGCGTACTCAGCACAGCTTAGGGTAAGGAACCATGTTGGAGTTCCTAAGTTCCGCTGCATACATTTCAGTTCTCCATGATGACGGTACCAATATTCATTAGTCCCACACTGACATGCCATCAGATTAATGAGCTGAGATTCTAGATGATCATATATCTGGTGCACTTTAACCATAAAATCTTTTGCAGATACATTTTGCAGATGTATTCCAGTTTTTAGAATATGATTGACTGCATATGAAAGTCCAGACAGGTCACTTTCAAACAAAAGATTAAATATATGAGGGATGCATTGTCGAAATCTTGGATCTTCTGCATATAATCTTGTTGTCCAATATTCAGATGCAGGAAGCTGCACAGGACGTTCATCATATCGTCCTCCTTTTCCTGTTGGAAACAACTGCGGAAAACAACGAGCTTCCAAGCTCTCTTCCCATACACTCATGGGAGTTCCTTTTGCTTTTTTCATTTGGAACAAATCAATAGTATTCCTCATCACTTCCTTTGAATGAAGTGGATGAACACTGTAGTGTTCATAGTAACATATCCACTTTTTCAATTTGTCCACTTGACGTTTCAGTATCTTCTGCTAAAACTATTTCTTCTTCTCCCATATAAACATTCTTATAGTATGTATTATTCTTTATCAAATACAATGTTGCCTTTTGCACTTTCCTTGCATCCACTAACTCCTGCCAGATTTTCTTATTCTTAGTCGGCACACCATTAACAAGAATAACTAGTGGTTCACTTTCTACACTCTCTACACCAATAGTTTCAATATTTTTCCTTAAATCCAACGGGTAAATACACAACTCTTCCTTTTAATCCTCTTTGTAAATCTGAAGCAGGCAATTTACCTGTTTTAGGCTCTATACGAACAATAGCCTGAAACGGGTGCACACATTGAATGAGAATATACTCATACGTGTTTAAATCTATCAGTCCTGGAGGAATAGCAACCAACTCTAGATTATTATGAACAGCTCTAGCGGGCATTTTATTCTCATCTAATTTGTTATAACAATATTTACAAATACGCTGATCAGAACCCAAATCTAAACAATTCTCTACCAACAAATAAGTTGCAAATTCTTTCCGCGTATTATTATTTTCTTTTTCACTTTTTAAATACAGATCAACGCTCCTAGTCTGATTTTTGTAGTGAGTTCGGTGACAACAAATACAAGAAAAATGTGCCCTTTCAACTGAAATCACCTTAAACTTTATAATTTAACTTTCAAAAATGTTTGTACAACTATGTTCAACATTTTCTACAACATTTTCTTCTATTAATGTCTGAGTTTCTTCACTCTCTTCTTCAGAACAAAAGTAACAAAACTCAATATCATCACAAACCTTGTTCACATCTCATACTGACCCATGCAAAAGAGTACTGTTCAACTTATTTAACTTTAGTGCTGGACTTTTTGCATAATACAATCTTCTCACTAACTTCCGCATTTGAGTATGATGTACTGCCAACATCCTAAAATGGTGAAAAACACTTAGACATACTTTCCTAGTAAGACTAGCCAGAGAATGACCTTGCAAACCAGTATGTTTTCTCACTCTGCAAGGGTCTAGTCCTTGAAACACCTTAATTATTTGTTTAACACTTTTTTTACAATATGCTTGTAAGAAATTGCATAATATATCAATAGATTCTTGTCGTACGCTACAAATACTACTACAATCCCAAGTGTACACTGGGGCTTTAGGACGTCTGCCTAGAACTTCATCAGCTATCACTTCTTATGCATTTCTAGGAACCATTTGCTCTTTCTCAATTGGACAACCACTTCTAACCTCATAAGCTCGACCACTGGTGTCAACTGCAGGCAACAAATCCTTGTTCTGTAAATAACTCTCTTCATTAAAGAAAGGCTCAGAATTTGAACTGTGTTTCCATTGCCCCGAGAAAATATCACAAAAATTACTTTTGTTAATTACTCTTTTCCTCTTACTTTTGGCCTTCGTTAAATGGATTGGTTTATCTAGTGATCGAATTCTCTTTATTACTAAAATTAATAATTTCCTCTTTACTTCAAAAGCCTTTTCAACAATGGATTCGATATGCTTCTTCTTTTTATAAAATAGTGTTCTCTTTTTACATTTCTTTGTATGTTTCAGTAAATTATGGACTACTCTGTTGTAAAAAACATTTTGCGCATTTCTTTATATTGATTTTCTCTTCTTTTACTATAAGTTGTATTCTTTGATGTACATTGCCTTTTTTTCCTTTCCTAATCTTTGCACTTTTTTCTGTGTTTGGAACATTTTCACTGCTTTAAACATTTCCATTTTTTTTTCTGAATCTAATAATATTTTTTATGAAATCCTTTGTGGTCTTACCAGAAATGTTTCTCTTTTTAGACACATTATGTTGGTCTTACAATACTTGTGGTTGACTCTTTATTAAGTAAGTATCCTTCTTCTGAGCTTTTCTTCTTTTTTTTTTCTCCGGCATGATAACTTTTTTAATGATGATAAATAGTATCTGTAAAAATATCATAAATAAATATTTATTAACAACTTTAAAATTATACTTTTTTATTACTATACAAACACCTTCCATATAAATTCTAACTAAGAAATTTTAGGCCTGAAGCACAACTGTGAAGTTGGTAGCAGCATTACATGCATAGTGCATAGCAGTTTGAAGCACTCCATAACACTAAAACTTGAAGCACTTTATTAGTACATGCATATTAAAAAAATGATCACAATACTATAAGGAGAGACACTAAGTGAATTCATAATTGGTTCACTTTTACTTTAGTAAATAGATTACTACATGGTACATAAACCGTGACTATTGTTTACCAACAGTACAGATTTAGAGTTTTCAGTACTGCAGTGGTGCTTGTGTAGTGTAGGGGGTCGTTGTGGAGTACTGTTCTGGGGTAGTACAGTGGTGTTTGAGTAGTGTAGGAGGTCGTGCTGGGGTAGTGTTTTACGGTTTAGGGAAGTGAATGGGAAGTGTAGGTGATCTTGCTGGAGGTAGATTAAGGGTTTAGGGTAGTGCACTGGTCTTTGTGTAGTGTAGGGAATCGTGCTAGTGATAGTGTCACTCCAAGAGTGCATGTATTTACACGTCTGCAAACACATATACCAACCAAAACATTGTCTCTCAATTTCCCCAAATGGACACTGACTCACAGTGTGATTCTAGAAAAATAACAATATTTCTTATAAATACAATAGTAGGATAGTATAGTGGTGTTTTGGTAGTTTAAGGGGTCCTGCTGTGATAGATTTAAGCTTTAGGGTAGTGAAATGGCGTGTAGTTAGTGTAGGGAGTCATGCTGGAGTAGTGTTCTAGCAAAGTGCAGTGGTGTGTATGTACTGTACGGGGTCATGCTAGGGATGGTAATTTAGGGTTTAAGGTAGTGCAGTGGGGTTTCTGTAGTGTAGGGGGTTGTGGTAGGGTAGTGTTCTAGGAAAGTACAGTGGTGTTTGGATAGTGTACAAGGTTGTGCTGGGGTAAATTTAAGGTTTAGGTTAGCACAATGGTGTTTGAGTAGTGTAGGTGGTCGTGCTGGAGTAGTGTTTTAGGGTTTAGGGTACTGCAGTAGTGAATGGGTAGTATAGGTGATCGAGCTGGAGGTAGATTAAGGGTTTAGGGTAGTGCACTGGTCTTTGTGTAGTGTAGGGAATCATGCTAGGGATAGTGTCACTGCAAGAGTTCATGTATTTATGTGTCTGCAAACACATAAACCAACCGAATCATTGTCTCTCAATTTCCCCAAATGGACCCTGACTCACAGTGTGATTCTAGACAAATAACAATATTTCTTATAAATGCAGTAGTAGGGTAGTATAGCGGTGTTTGGGTAGTGTAAGGGGTCCTGCTGTGATAGTTTAAGCTTTAAGGTAGTGAAATGGTGTTTAGGTAGTGTAAGTAGTCATGCTGGGGTAGTGTTCTAGCATAGTGCAGTCGTAATTATGTCCTGTACGGGGTCATGCTAGGGATAGTGTTTTAGTGTTTAAGGTAGTGCAGTGGTGTTTGTGTAGTGTAGGGGTCATGGTAGGGTAGTGTTCTGGGAAATAAAGTGGTGTTTGGGTATTGTAGGAGGTTGTGCTGGGGTAGATTTAAGGGTTAGGGTAGTAAAGTGGTGAATGGGTAGTGTAGGTGGTCGTGCTGGAGGTAGATTAAGGGTTTACAGTAGTACAGTGGTGTTTATGTAGTGTAGGAAATCATACTGGGGGTAGTATCACTGCAAGACTACATCTACTTATTTGTCTGCAAAAACATCAAGCATGAATTCCATATATTTCAGAACTGCATTTTACTATTAATGCTAAACTCATTTTGGAAACACATAACCAATGACTATTTTCTAATTCTACCAAAATGTGAGAACAAAATACGTGTTTAATCAATTACATGTCAGGAAACACATGAACTACCAAAATGCTTCTCTCAGAGTGATTCCTAAATGCTCAGACTCACTCTGTGATTCTACTCAAGCAAATCTATCCCTTGCATTTTACCAAAACACATTTACCACTCAACAAGACTTCAGGTGACTCTACACATTGCACAAAATGTTCTACTACACATAAGTAGAGAGTGCTTCTATCAGAATAATTCCTAAATGCACACAAGACTCACAGGGAGATTCTAGACAAACAACAATATCCATTGCATTTTACCAAAACACATTTCATAGCCCAGAATGAGTACTGCATTTTAATGTAGAAACTTGAGTTAATTTTTGCAAATAAATAAAAAATAACTGGTTTCGAATTCTACCAAAACATGAGAACAGCATAGGTATCTGTCTGTAAACACATAAAATAAATGCTTATCTCAGAATGCTCTCTAAATGCACACACACACAATACAATTATAGAGAAGGAAAAAAAAGTATTCCCTGCACTTTAGCAGGACAAACACATTAGTCTGATTAAAATCAAAATGCACCACATACAATCCCTAACAAATTAATACCTCACCTTTCCAATTGTAGAATAAGAAGTATATCAGTCACACAGCAGATTTTCTTATACAGAATCTCTGTTTTGAACACCTCTCACCAGAACCAAAGAATGGCACAGTTTCCCTCTCATTTTGAACACATATACACCTTCACATTAAATCACATTACTTCCTACATTAATTCAAAAGCAAACACACATTTCTATTGGTTACACATTTCAATCCTTTCCAAATGACATCAATGTCAACCCTACCTCATTCTGCCTTCTGCCTGTTACCATAGAAACACTTAACTGAGCACACAGGTCAAAAGTTCATCACACAATGTTGCTAATCAAAACAGCAAGTGTGCTCTTTTCAATCACTTTTTGTTAACCAATGAGAATCATGCTTTTAAAAACAGAAACATGCACCCTAGTTTTCAGTGTAGAATGTTGTCAAACAACCAATCATTTCTTTTCTTTTTTCAACACTGCATGTTATCCACCATTTTAGAAAAATCTTAGTTTTTAAACTGCCACTTCATTTACAGAGACCATCTGAGTGCATCCAGACTTCCCTCCAAGATGCTTAGAGTGTGGACTTTGGGACACAGCTATATTTTCTGGAGCCAAAGGTATGTAGAACACAAAGGAATTCACAAAGACCTAGGTTTACCAAATGTTGACATTAAATGGATTGGACAGAGAGCTCATAATTGTGCTGTGTGGTGGCAATGACCTGGACACTTTGACTGGGGTAGGTCTGGAAATGCTTATGAAGGACACCTTTGGAGAATTTATGTCACTTTTCCCCCAATTTGCCTTTGTCTATTCTAACATATGCCAAAGGCAGAAATGGAACTGGTCCAATCAATTTTGTCCACAGATTGAGAAAGCTAGGAAACATGTGAATAAATATGTTTCTGTTTTTCTCCGAGACTATAGAATGGGGTCCATATACCACAACATTCTGCGTTTTAATATGCATGGCATCTATAGGAGAGAAGGTGTACATTTTACAGATTGAGGGAACAGAGTCTTCCTCTTGAACTTTAGACTCTGCATTGGTACTTACTTGTAGGTACTAACATCTCTCAATAAACACAAGGGCTCTTTTTAGAGCCACCTACCAACTAAACACAAAAGCTTGATGTATAACTGAAAAATATTATTTGTTTTTTGGCTTGGAGTTGCGCACCCAACATGCCAAAGTTGTGCAGCCGATGCATGCAAGTCGTGCACCACACACGCTGGAGTCGCGCACGCTATGGGTTACAAGCCGTGCATCTAATGCGTGCACACCAGGGGCCACCCTGAGCGCCGCGCAGGGTGCGCAACTCCTAATTTTACCGTAAAAAAAATATAGCCCCTATCACTAATTTTTATTATACCGGGGGACCCCATCCCCCGGGGCATATAAAAAATGTTGGGGACTGTGGGGTAGCCCCAATGCCCCCATGGTCCGAGCCAGCTCCCCGCGTCCATCGGGAGCCGGCATTGCTTTTCCTCAGGGAGAGCAGCTAACGCACTAGATAGTGGGGGGGGGTAAAAATTACTATTCTCACTCCAGTGAGTGCAACAGTAGGGAAAGGGCTGAATAGCGTAGGAGGAAAAATTTGTATTCCCACTCCAGTGAGTGCAACAGTAGGGAAAGCGCTGGATAGCGTAGGGTTAAAAATTACTATTCCCACTTCAGTGAGTGCAAAAGTATGGAAAGCGTTGGATAGCGGAGGGGTGAAAATTACTATTCCCACTCCAGTGAGTGCAACAGTAGGGAAAGCGTTGTATAGCAGAGGGGTAAAAATTACTATTCCCAGTCCAGTGAGTGCAACAGTAGGGAAAGCATTGGATAGAGTAGAGGTAAAAATTACTATTCCCACTCCAGTGAGTGCAACAGTAGGGAAAGCGCTTGATCCCACAACAATAAAATACACAAACATCAACATTTTTATTAAATTTAATTTCCAATATTAACGTAGTTAATATATACATTTTAATATATTATTATTAACAAAGATAATAAAAAATCATTATTTACATAATAATTAACACTATAATATCCACAACACACACCTAAAATTAATTTCTCAATTAAAATCAATAATTTCTAATCAATAATGTTAATTAATTCATAAATGTTCATTCATTAATCAATAAAAAAAGAATTACTTACCACCTTTCACACCATTTACACATATATACACCACAACACACACCTAAAATTAATTACACAATTGCAATTAATAATTACGAATTAATTAATGGAAATTAATTGAAAAATATTTTCTAATTAATAAATAAAAAATTAATTACTTACCACCCTTCACACCATTTATACTTACAAACACTACAACACACACCTAAAATTTATTAAACCCTGAACATAATTATTAATTGATTAATTGAAAATACTTAACAACTAATTATTAAACTATTATTAATGAATCAAAGGACACATTAATTATTCAATACATTTTATATAATTAAATTGGTTCCCACACTATTCCCCTATAAACCCAGAACCCGCTACAGAACTAAAAATGCAAAATAAAAAAAATAAAAAAATTAACTACTATAAATTATTATTTAAATCTATATAATTAAATTACTTCCCACCCTATTCCCCTTCAAACCCACAACCTGCTACGGAACTAAAAACACAAAATTAAATAAAAAAATAATAATAACTAGTAACATTTTAAAACATACAAAATAACAAACAATTCTCATTAAAAACACAAAAATACATAACATTATCAATAATTCGATATTTTTGTCAACTACATTTTTGTAAACGATATTTAGGATGTCAATGTTTTGGAAATCGATATTACTTACCTGTCAGTCGATATTGTTGTCCACGATGTTTTTGTTGTCGATATATTTCTTCCCCACGATATTTTTGGGGTATATTTATGTCCCTCGATATTTATAAGTCAATATTCCTGCTCTGCACCCTTTTCATAGCTGTCATATAGTGGTAACTTTGAGAGTGTAGTTTGTGAAATAGCAATAATCCTACCCATTGTGGGTTTGTGCTTGTTTTAAAATTTCGTTCTCTGAATTTCCCTAAACCACTCGCATTTAGTAATAAGGTCCTGATTACGAGTTTTGTGGTGCAGCATCGGGTTCGCCCCACCGCTGTAAAGCCAAACCTGTGGTCGAGCCGCCCACCAGATTAGAAGTATTCCTCTCGTCTGGATGGCTTTTTTTTACGTCCCTATGGCGGTGCCTTGAAAATGGACACAACAATGGAACGGCAAAAACAATTCCTGCGCGGCATAGACTTTAAGTCCATGCTGTGCAGGACCTGTGTTGCATGTACACATAGGGGGTGCACATGTTGTGCCCCCTCTGCATGCAGCCCAGGGTGCAGAGGCACAAGGGGGCCCTGTAGTGTCCCCTTTGTTTCCTCTCCGCCATGGTTTTCATGAAGGAGGAACCGCCATGAAAACCGTGGCGGAGAGGAAACTCATAATATGCCTTGCTGGACTGTAGAGGTCCCGCCAAGTATAGTGCAGCCTCCTGACTGCCCCAACACCACCAGAGATTGGCGGTTCTCTGGCAGCAGCAATGTCGGTCTAACCGCCTTAATTGTAATAGATCTGTTGGAAGACCATTCCCGCCGTGCCCCCGCGAGTCTGGCCGTCCGTTGACCACCAGACTCATAATAGATCATTAAGTGTTGTGTCCTGTGTTTATGTGCATGGAGACTCTAGTGGTCCTCAGCAAACTCCTTACAAGTATTATTTAATCAAATGGGTGTGTACCTAGTAATTACAAAACTGGGTGAATACATTACTAAAAATGGCTTTAATGTAATTTTATCGAACTTTTAAGGATATAATTGATTTTATTGTATTGTCATTAGGTATATGTTTCTGTAATGTAAATATTGTAAGATTTTAAATAATCAAACAATAAAGAATTTTACTTACTTACTTAATGGGTGTGGCTACTAACGTTTGTGACACAGTGTGTTCAGTTAACAGTTGCATGCTGAAGAATAATGACGTGCAAGCAAGAGCTCTGTATGTGGCGTGGGCTGTTACATGCTCCTGGGCTGGGTAGGATGCTACAATAAGTATTCCACACTATCTATCCTTTCCCCCTTGTTGCTCCCATATTTACTACTGAACATATATCTATGTGAGCAGAAACCTCCGCCACCTAGATGGAGATTGCCATGTTAAAAAAAGAAAAAAGATTGGAGAGGTGGAGGTGTAGATGGAGGTCTTTCTTCATTGGTTTGTGAATAGCATTTTGTACTGTGTGAGTAGTTCCACAATAGTACTACTTTACCACAAATTCAGTTTTGAATTGTGAGTAGCCCATCTGAATTTATTTTGACTATCCAGTGATACTGTGAATAGAGAAAGGCAGTTGGTTATGGTTTGAAACATGTTATACATGCTATGCTAAATCCTTGCAAAAAATATTTGTAGAGAAATAAGCACATTTTGACAAGGATGGTTCTGTAACAGAATGGTTTTATGAAATCTCTCTGAGGAAATAGTTATTAAGCACTTGTGTTACCTGGTTCTGACGTAGAGCTTGCTTGCCAGTTCAAGGGCATTTTGCATTTTATGATGGAACCAGTATGCTCTACCCTTCTTTCTTGCTAGTTGCTAAAATCTTCTCGCCTTCATATTGCAATGCAGCTGGCAGAAAAGCAGTGCTAATTTTGTGCTTCTTCGAGAAATGTGAACGTTTTTCACTGTAGGAAGAAATGTTCTAGCTATTTGATATGGGATGACATGATTTGTGTATATGTGTGACTTGTCAGTGTCAGAAGCCTAAAATACTATGATTGTTGGCAGTGACTCAGATGGCTTAGGCAGCTTCCTCCAGACACCAATTCAAGGATCTGTCTATCAGTGAAACCTAATGCACATTTCTTCAAATCTTGTCACATAAACTAGTCTGCCTTTCATATTTGATTGGTATTTTATTCTTGAAAATCTAATAAAGAACTGCATGCTGTGACTAAAATAGTGTACTATTGCAGTTCATTATGATACAAACGCAAAGCAACAATAACAAACAGCAGGATTGTCAGCGCACTAGCACAAATAAGTATTCATACTGAAGATTTCAGAGGTACAAGAAAAAGTTCCTTCAGAAGCAGTTTCTCAAATGTTTCTTGATGAATTGTGTTTGTGAATATCCTACCTCGAATATGAATGGGACATAATATAGTTACACCAATATCGAGGGACAAGATTTCGAAATGTAAGTGTACAGAGGGAGGTAAGGATTTACTATTCTTAGCTACACATCTGCGTACCTTGAAGATGTATATTTAACACCAAGGGACATTATTTGGTATACAAATTTATAGAAACGTATCTTTAGAAATGTTGTCTCTTCAAATTGATGTATTGATGCCCCGATATTCGGGACAAAAAATTGTCCCAGCCTACACCTTCTCAGCCATCCATCCATCCATCTGTTCATCAATGCATTCTGTTCACAACCCTACTCAACACATCCATCCATCCATCCATCGTTCCACCCACCCAATCTATCTGTCCATCCGCCCACCCACCCAATCCATTCATCCATCCATCCATCCATGTAAAGTGATAAAAATAAACAACTGCAGGTGTCAGGGGAGACAATGGGAACACCTTGTAGAGATCATGGCAAAAGATACGAGTTTAGGAGAGAGAAAATGCTTCAAAAGAAGGAGAGGGGGATAAGAGAAGAGAAATTCAAGATTGAGAGTAAGATAGAGGGTCCTAGACAAGGTATAGGAACCAGTGATTACATAACAGTACAATGAGGAGAACAGGAGACAGATGAGTTAGAAATCGAGACATGTGAGGATCAGAAGAGTGCTGCTGGAATAAGGAGATAAGAGCAGAGTTTAGTAGAGAAGTGCGGAAACCATGCCTAACATATGCACAGCAGCTATGAAGAAACTGCTACTTTATTTTGCTTGGTGTCGGTACATTACACAACTACAATTGGTATTGTCCTCACGGATGTCCGTGGTTTGCACTGTACTGGGAATATTGACACACTAGAGTCTGGGCCTCTCTCCCTATGTCCTTCTGATACCGGTGTCCATCACTCCCTATACTCCACCTGTGAGCATTCCGTCCCTTTTTATGAGTCCTGTATACATGACACAGTTGTTTCCCGACTCACAGCAATGCACCACAACAGTGCCCAATAGATGGATTAAAAAACTACACAGCTGATGGCCATTTGTTAAGTGGACACAGCTGCAAATCACACTATACAGCACATCCCTCGTTGTCCTCTACACTGCAGCCCAGCAAGAGAGAGCAGCACATTTTGTCACACTAGGCTTCCCTATGTTTTCCACTATCCCATTCAACACCTCCACACACTCAAAAAACAAATCACAAATATCCCTTGGTACTTTTTGTTAGTCATTGTCACCCACTTTCATTTCTAGTTATGTTACTCACAAAAAATCCACATTTTTCAGAGGCTGTGTTGTCAGCCATCTAATGATCTAATGAGCTGCTCAATTCTAGTACATGTATTGAATTCCTCCAAATGTCTTGTAAACTAGTTCAATACCATGGGAATAGATCACAATAGTAATCTCTACCTGTTCTGTTTATTCATCTCTACTTACTGTGATTCAAATGCTGTGGATCATATTTCCACCAATAACAATGTTCTCTATTTCCCAACAGGTCGATCTGGCACATCACCTGGCCAGAGCTTGGCCATTGAATAGACTCCCACACCAACCCCGGATAAAGCCCTTAGTGATGACTACACTCCTGGAGATGTGGATGACTTTCCTGGCACATGCTGGTCAGCCTGGGCAGATGGTAACAGTGGGTCTCACTGTGTCCACAATAATACCTCCAACCCTAGTTGCAACATCCCAACCAACCCCTGCCTCCCAAGCCTGTGTTCCTATCAGAGCCACTAACATCTTGTACCCCCAGCCACGGATTCTGAGGTGACAATAACCAACCTAGTCACTGAAGAACCAGGAACCAATGGGAGGGTGCAGTCTGGGCCAAGGACACAGGCCCCTGGGGGTGATGGGCCAGGTATTTATGGAAATCTAGGAGCTGAAGCAGCTGCAGCACCCTGATGAGCTGGCCACCCACAACACCAACATGGGCCAGCTCATTGGGGTGCTGCAGGACATCAACACTAACCTCTGCAGGGCTGTTTCACCACCATCTACCCCTTCTGTGGTCTAATTACATCTGAGCCCTCGACATCTGAGGCAGCCACAGGTAGGGAGGCCCTGCCAGAGGAGGCATGTCTGCAGACACCTCTGTCTCAACAGCAGTGGTTCTGCCTCCCCCGCAGGAGGTGGCATCTACCCAAAAATCCAGGAGGTGAGTCTGGAAAGAAACCCACCACGCCAGTAAGACACCTCATACCTCATTTCCTCCAGTGTGTGCAACATATTCAGTTTGTGGAAAATTTCTGGACACTTTTCTATTTCTGATGGGAGTAGTATTTTGGACTTTGAACTTCAGACAATTTGGCATCTATAGCTCTTGTTTCATTCACAATGACTGACTTCTGGTTTTCCCTGTTAGGTTTTGCACATGGTTTGTTTTCTCCTTGTTAATTGCAATATATACACTAATCTCAAGCTCATTGCCTCCTATAGTATCTCTCACAAATAGCAATGTATATATACTCACATGTGAACTTTACAATGCCAAAACAAGCTACTTGTGTAAGCATGGATATGCTGAATGTAACCAATGTTTAAAATAGGGGCAGAACTATGTAACACCAGCACATACATACACATGTCAGGTCTTATAACATCTGTATTCCATTGTTCCAATTAAATATTGACATGAGGTCAGAAATATAGCAAATCATACATGACTCAAATATTCTGTGTCACATTTTCAGGTGCAGTCCTAAACAACATGGAAGGAGGAGACACATCAGACAATTTCCTATAAGATAGGCAACATAAAATGAGGTCCATACCTTAAGCTGGAGCCATATCAACTACCTCATAAAAGGAATCCAACATGATTTAAACCATTAAGCAGACTCATTCCAATCCTGTGTTGCTGCATCTGGTGAAATGTTACAAACAAATATATGTGATGTGCCACAAACACTCTGGCCTACAATGAGCAGACACATCAACAGCTACATACAGTTCATACACAAGGAGGTTTTAGCAAATGTGAAGAAAGAAAAGCATAATTTGGGCCCAACATAACATTGTGTTGGAGCACTTGATGGCACACAATTTGAATTAGGACCACCAAACCACAAGGAACAAGTCTACTGGAACTCTCTTAACGTCCATCCTATTGCTGTGCAAGCTGTCTTGGTACAGGTTTTGTACACCCAAAGTCTGTGACAGACATACCCATGAACAATTCATGTCAACTTCTTACATCAAAACAGCAGCATATACCTGCTAATGTCACAACTTTGAAATGTTCAAATGATGATGCCATAGTGAAGGTACCTAGAAGAGACCAGAATAAAGAGATTAGCTACAAAATCATACATATGACACAGTTCTCATAGTCGACTTCTAGAGGACACAGCCTATGACAAACGTCTAAGCTAAACAAAGCAACACTAACAAAAGTGAGAATATGTCATAACCTTCCTCAACAAACATCTTTCACCAGATTTTGCCAGAGCTTTAACTTCCTAGTGTTTCCCATAAACATCCTCCTCACATCATCACAACAAAAGTAGCTTCAATAGTCAAAGTCAGGACATCTTACAACATACTTACACTCATGAGAATAAATTGTCGATGAGACCTTGATGCACACCAGCTCTTTCCCCTTCACCACTATCATCATTATTTGGCATTTCAGGATCCTCACCCTGTGGTTCATCATGGTCTTCATCCTCTGCGATATAAGGGATATTCATTCACAGGGCAATGTTGTGGAGCATGCAGCAGGATACAGTGATTTGACACATCTTCACAGGTGATTGGAGGAGGGCTCCCCCAGTCTTCTCCAGACATCTGTATCTGTCCTACAGGAGTCCAAAAGCCTTCTCCACTGACCGCTGTGTTCTTCCATAGGCCTCATATAAGAAGAATTTCCCGGGTGTAGTTGGATTCCTTAGCAATACCAACAACCATGAAAGGTTGTTGACAGACAGAAGTGCCACAATAAGTCACACACTTTATGATTACCTGACATTACTCAAGTTCAAGTTTCAAGTTTATTTTATTTTTATGATTTTGGAACTCAAAAGAGATCCACATAAAAAGAAAAAAAAGATGAAGCATACATTCTCAAACAGTAAAATATGATTTAAAAATGCACTAAATATTATAAAACATCAGATAAAATCAATATTAATAATCATGACATCCATATAAAGTTTTAATACATATCTAAAAAACACTTAAAAAAGTTAAAAATCCTACGACAAAACATTTCATTTGGTGGTTTGTTTATAGATTACGTCTCTTAATGCAGAGGCAGAAAAAATGGATAATTGTAGGCAGATTGGCCTCATTCATTTACGTCAATATAATAGTAGAGCGGGACAGATAAAGAGCACATGGGTAACATCCTGGATGGAATTATTACACAAATTACAGACTGGAGAGGAACCATACCATTTAGATAATGCATTATTAAGTGGAAGTGAACCCTGCCTTAATAATAGCCAAAAACGGCGCACTCCATGGGGGAGGTTCCAAGTAATATAAGATTGTACTTTATTTATCACACAAGAGTCAATAGCTGGATGAATGCCTCTCTTTAGAATACGGGCTTCCCTGTCCATAGTGAAACTTAATTTTCAGGGGCCTGTTTCAAAATGGCTTTTAATTGATATGGTGATAAAATAAAAAGTAGAGATTCGTCCAATTGAAGCAAGTCAACCGCAATTCTAAAATTTTTAACAAGTAATGATTGCTCATTTAAGGGTCCTAATAATTCTTTCCGAATAAAAGATCTTAATGTACCAGGATCACCCTTTACAAGGCATGTAACCCATCGCACTATCCCTGCAAGACCCTGTACCCAACTACTTCGCAAACCAAATTCCAACCTGAGTATGGCTACAGGACAAGCAGAGTTAACTGAGGCTAGGGGCCAGATGTAGGAGCCCTAATACCGGCCGGTAACGGCCAAATTCGTCCGTTACCGATCGGTATTAGGGTTTTGTAATGTAGAGGGCCTATATTTTACCGATTCTGTAAATTTACCGAATCGGCAAATTTACCGAATCGGTAAAATACTGAATCGGTATATTTACCGAATCGGTAAATCCAGATGTAGCTGGCACTTCAAAGAGTGCCACAGGCCCTTTAGGAGTCGGTATTGGGTGGTAAAATACCGAATTCAGGTGTACATGCACATCTGTGCATGTACACCTGTGCCATGTGACACACAGACATGCCCTTAGAGCATGTATATGTGCCACATGGCACACAAGCCTGGAATTGGGGTGCTACAGGGTGTCAAAGTGACACCACATTCCCCCTTGCAGGATTCAGTATTTACCGATTCGGTAAATACCGAATCGGTATTTCCTATTGATTCCTACGGGCTTCAAGGCCCATAGGAATCAATGGGAAATACCGATTCGCTATTTACCGAATCGGTAAATACCGAATCTTACAGATTCGGTAATTGTAAAATAAAAATTACCTACATCTGTCTCCTTCCTATTTACCTACTACCGAATCGGTAAAATTCGGTATTTAAGAGTAGGTAAATCGGAATTACCTACATCTAGCCCTAGGTTCCGTAAAAATTTACCTTCTGTTGTATTTAGAAAGCACCATTTTCCTGAGTCAAGTAGTTCAATACCATGCAACAGGGAAGCGGGAATTTTAGCACGAAATACCTCTAATAGGAGTGCAAAGTGTCTTCTTCCTGTGGATCTATGGAGGGAAGCTAGACTTTTCCCCTGTGTAATTGCTTTACGGATATTGTTTTCTATATGAGCTTTATCACTTAAATTTTCGCACACCGTTTTTCCCAGGAAGACATATGATTTTACCAATTCCAATTTTTGTCCACCTACAGACCAAACAAAATTCCCATACTTCAACTTTTTCCTTCCATGCATACACATTACTTTACTTTTAGATACATTTATCTTTAGGTAGTGGGTCTCTGCATATTCATGTAATACCTGCAGACGACTATTTAATCCCCTCGGTGTCAGATCCAATATTAATATGTCGTCAGCATAAAGTAAATAGACAATCGATTTTCCCCCCAGTAATGGG
This sequence comes from Lissotriton vulgaris, assembly GCF_964263255.1. Classification (NCBI taxonomy): domain Eukaryota; kingdom Metazoa; phylum Chordata; class Amphibia; order Caudata; family Salamandridae; genus Lissotriton; species Lissotriton vulgaris. The sequence continues at coordinate 1,509,268,634 of NC_141685.1, read as the reverse complement.
GCGATACCTTCACTTAAAGACAGAGCATAAGGGAGGTCAGATATATATAAGGAGAATAATAGAGGGGCCAATAAACATCCTTGTTTTAAGCCGTTTATTGTAGGGATAGCTTGGGAGAGACCTCTTTCCCCTCCCATCAATACTCTACACCAAGTATCAGTATGGAGAGCACGGACTAACTCCAGGAGGATGGCCGGCATGCCAAGGTCCGACAGTTTTCTCCACAATAAGAGACGATCAACTTTATCGAATGCTGTGGAGAAGTCTATAAATGCTATGTACACTTTCCTTCTCTAACTTTAACATATTTTTCATTTATTACCTGTAATGCCGTTAGATTATCCATAGTTCCATGCTTTGACCTAAATCCGGTTTGTTCAAAAGGTAAGATTTTACCCGTGTCCACCCAGTCATTAATTTGCATCAAGAGGCATTTGGCAAACAACTTTACCCACAGCATCTAAAAGTGCAATTTGTCGGTAGTTATGTGGAACATCTCGGTCTCCCTTCTTGAAAAGGGGGACTAATATACTCCCCTTCCAATAATAATAATAATAATAAGCCATTTGTTGAGCGCCTGGTTACACAGAAGACAGTGTGTCCCCGCGCTAATTGCTGCTAGGATTTCAAGAGGCAGATGTTAGTAGAGCCATTGGAGGGAAAAGTTATATAATGGGAACAGGAATGTCTTAAGTTTACCCCGGAATCTAGATTCCGAAGGTTCCATTCGAAGATGGAGCGGGAGTTCGTTCCACTGTTTGGAGGCTAAATACCTGAATGAGCGGCCACCCATCCTGGCCCTCTTGACTCGGGGAAGTTTGAACAACATCGTGCCGGAGGATCTTAAATTCCGGATAGGACGATGTATACTAAGGAGATTCTTTAGATATTTTGGGCCTTTACCTTGTGCGATACGATGTGCAAAACAGAGGACTTTAAATTGAATCCGTTCCCTGACTGGGAGCCAATGAAGCTTTGCCAGCGCGGTCTTCCCAGAGGCTCTACGAGGAAGCCCAAGCACAAGGCGTGCAGCAGCGTTCTGAACACACTGAAGTTGGTGGAGGCCTTTCACACTCAAGCCTACTAGCAGGGCATTTCCATAATCAAGGTGGGGGGTCACCAAGGCATGGACAATAGTCTTTCTGGCACCTATAGGGAGGAGATCTAAAACCTTCCGAAGGACCCTCAGTACGCTGAGACACCTACCAGTCACCTTGTTGACATGTGACTCCAAGACGGGAGAACCGTTTTATTTACATAGCAGTAACTAAACACCGGGTAAAGGATTTTACTCCACATTGTACTATTTTGTTTCAATACTGTAATTGGGACCTCATCCGGGCCTATTGCCCCGGAGGATCGCATCCCCTTGATGGCCAATTCAATATCTTTTTCGGATGGTGATCCATACGATGGGAGGTCTTCATTTAGTCCACTACAATCAATTACAGTTCCATTACTTGCATATAGGTTCTGAATATAGCCAACCCATTTATGCTCCTCAATAGCAACTGGAAGTGGTCTTGATCTAACTCCACATCCCTCCCCGATGAGAGACCAAAACATTCTTACTTGACCTTTCAACACTGCTTCTCTTAGTTTGATCCAAATGCTATCTTCCCTCTCTTTTCTCAACTTAAGCTTCACCCTAGTCCTCCTCCTCTTTAATAGCGAGATTCTATGATATCTATCAGAGGAGTAGGTCAAATACTGTTCTCTAATTAATTTATGTATTTCAATATTAAACAGACGTAGAGATCTGGGAATTACTTTAGTATTACTTTTTTGGTTCGACTTCTTTGCAATAGCAATCACCGTATTCATAAAGTCATCAAACATTCGATTTCTGATCCATTCCAGTTAGACAAATTCTCCACAGCGGCCTCTAAAATACTTTCCAAACCCAGGATTGCCCTGGTATCCCAATAGCATCTCCCTGATTTCTTACCAAAACCAACAGATTCACTGTTTAGTGACCATGGATCGCTTAGGATTGGATTTAAATTTACAGTGAGAGTTAGTACTTTATGGTCACTGTGGAGAGCATTGGAGACCTTAAGATCTTTCAAAAGGAAGAAGGAGGTACTTCCCACTATCACATAGTCTAGAATAGATTCACTGTTGTTCAATTTACAAGTAAAGTTCGCTGGTGTATCTGAGGGAGTCTTCCATTTGCAATAATGCCATCAACTTTAATTCATCAAGGAGCAATTTCCTTCTCTTATTCGTCCTAATATTTCTTGGAAAGAGTGCTTGGATTCTTCTTTTTCCTTATTTCTGAATATGTCCAGATTAAGATTGGAGATTTTACAGTTAAGATCCCCTAACAAAACAATATGAGGGGAGGGTTCTACTTCATTGGCTTTCTTAATGTATAAAAAGACCGTCTTCAGAAGTACATCGTGACAGGCGTCCGGTGGAATATAAGCATTTATCAAGATCAATGGTTTACATTTTGCAATGTTATCAGGATTGTACAATGTTATTGCCAGAAAAAGGTTGCTTGGATCTATGTAATAATCATAATTCCATTTTATCTTATTTGACAGTAGGCATGCCACCCCTCCCCTTGCATGTCCTCTCCTGGATGGAATTGCTATACCATCTAGAGTGAAATAATCCTTACATATTAATTCCTCTGTACACCAAGTCTCTTGAAGACAAATCACGTTTGCATCTAATGTATATAAATATTGTAACTTCTCCCTACTATTCTTTATTCCTGCAGCATTCCACAATATTATTTTTAATTCATTGCTAAAAGAATGGTTGCTGTGGAAGATTATTATTGGATCTGCTCGACAGGACACCAGGTAGCCAGTTCCATTGTAGGCTCTCCTCTTTGGAGTTCCATTGAGAGGAAAGAGGGATAGAGTCTTTAAATTTCACTTGTCTACCATTTTTTGTAATACAGCTTTTTAATTCCTCTGTCTCATTTGGGCGATCTCTACTGCCTGAATCTACATGAGTTAACAAAGGCTTGTAATCGAGGACTCTATTTTGGGGTTTCTCTAAAAAATGGATGATATCAATCCCCATACTTTGTAGGCCTTCTGACCATTGTAATATAAGATTTGCGATAATTTTGGAATTAAACCTTACCCTCGTTTTATAGCCAACTTCTGTTTTGAAGATGGAGACTAAACTTAAAACACTACTTTGAATAAGCTTCAAACTTTCAATTTCCAAAAGACATTTGAGAAGCGAAGACCTATTTAATATTAGATCTGTATCAAACAGAGGCATGAAATCTAACTGGAGTGTGTCTATACTTTCCCTGACACGTTCAACATCAGGCATCTCGGATTCTCCTTTCATTTTTACGATATCAGAGAAAGGGATAGCCAAGGGATTGAGTGCTGAAGAAAATAGCCTAGCAGGCCACTGCTGCACCGCAATTTTAACAGATGGAAACCCCTCTATTACGGTATTATTGGAAACTGGTATGGGGTATTCAGTATTCAGGGGGGAGCTTTGTAAACCATCATTGGCCCTATTGCTAGATCTTTGAGCTCCAGATTCACATGATCAGCTTCGTCTTTCTGATTCATATCTTGTGATACATTGTGCAACGTCCCATGGGAAAAATCCTTTCCATCTGAGGCCTCTAAGTTTTCTTTAAAGCAAATTTTTCTTTGCTTTTTTTTTGAGAATCTTCATATTGGTTTCATCTTTTTTCCTCTATTCTTTTTATTTTTCCCATGTTTCACCTTTTTTTCCAAACCTGAAGCTTCCAGAGCACCCTCTTTCTCATCATTTAACTGAGTTTTAAAAATAGGAAATATCTCCTTATCCATCCTTTTTACTGAGTCCACCGGGTCTTTTACTTCTTGAGCTGACTCATAATCATAATCAACCTGTATAACTTTTGATGAAGATTCAAGGGTCTTCTCTATCGTCACCACTTTATTCATTTACTTATCAGTTTGGGGATTACCATCATGATCAATATGGATTAGATGACAGTTACCATTCTCAAATATATTCTCCACCGCCTTTTCTATCTTTACTTCCATTTCTACTTATTTAGAGTCAGTTTTTAAACTATCCTCCTTCTCCTGATTATTTTTTAATATTACCTTTAGTATTTGAGTTACAGTTTCCAACACACAGTCTGAACCTCCTACGAATTTTTCAAGTACCATTAGAATGGAGGATAATAGATGTTCTAAGGATAATAATGAGTCCGAGACTAATATATCCTTCCTAGTGGTTTGACTGGGTTGGATATCAGTAATATTTAAATCGGGGCTCGTAGAGGTGTGTGACTGCAATAGAGAATAATTGGATTTATTAGATGGGGTACTGTTGAATAATTGAAGTCCTATAGGAACTGTTATTGCTGGGTTATTTGCTAGTTCTATAATCCTGCTAGTATCACAGGAGATATATCTCTTGCAAAGCTCTAAATCTAGATCCGGAAGAGTAAAATCCTTACTTCGAGCATCCTCAGCTAAATGGGGACCAAGAGGTTATTCTATGATTCCACAGGGGGCGTGTTGAGGTCTGTGCAGAATCACATCCATTGTTTTAAAAGTAGGTCCAGAGGATCCCTTGAGGATTGGTGAGCTAATTTGATCCCCAGGAGTTCGTGCCAAATGCCTATGGGGTTCCAGGGGTTCTCCGGATCCACCCTCCCATATAATATGTGGTTCTGCAGCCTCTACTGTATTTACCATTTCAACCGTTTCAACATAATTGCTGTTCCCACTCACAATTACTCCTCCATCTCCATCTCTGTCTCCGATATTTGATCCAACTTGGGGATTTCTATCCTTTCCCCTTTCCCAATAACTAAATAGTTGACATTTTCCTTTCGGCAGCATACCAGAAACATCATTGTTTCATAGAGGATTTGATTTAGTCTTTGTGCAAGTCCTACCTACCAGTAGTCGCCCAGACCTTAGTTTTTTTGCTGTCATTATATTTAAGGATTATATAAAGAGATTCACCAAAGACTAGGATAAGCGTATATGCAATACAATTTAACAAAAAATCAAGTGATAATCAAAAATGTACAAATTATAAAATTATAATGCGGTAATATAAAACTCATACAGTTCATATAGCAACCATAGAGGGCTTAAGAAGGAGAAATATGTCTGATTACTTCAAGTCTCAGGTTCCAGGCCTCCAAATCTCAACGCGGCCTACCTTCGACATAGAAACTCTTTCGCCACTGGCATAGGATGCAGCCCAGGACTGAAACCACCCTTCTTCTCCAAGATTTTCCACAATATTTTTTAGCCAGAGATGACCCAGTCAGTCAATGGATGGGGGGTACAGGGGGTACAAGGGCATAAAAGACCTACTTGGATCTGCTTGGTCCCCCGTCGACGCCACCACCTCGTAGTGTGCCAGTTCACATCCGATTCACACCTCACGCCACCTCACCCGGGGCCTGGGTGATTAAGCAGCGATTCAGCAAGAACCGCACGCCGACCCCCGTCTGGCAACCGGGACTATGGTGGCCGAAGCAGTACCGGTGATCCGGCGGTAAGGGCGAGGGGAATGGCAGGGGCAGGGGCATCAGGCTTTCTCCCCACTCAGCTACTGCAGCAGCTCCGTCCGTGGCTCCGCTCTCAGCACTCAGCTCTCTCCATAACCAGGACTGGATTTCCCGAGCACAAACTCCTGCTTTCCACACTGCACTTTACAAATGCAGCATATGAGTGCGCTTAGAATCCAGTAGAGAGCGTGTTCATAGCCCAGCTTTCAAAGCTGTGTCAGTTTCTGCAGAACAGTTTTTGTTGCCGCGTGTCCTCCAGTTCCTCTCCTCAGCTGGCCCGGCTTAACATAGCTCCATTCGTGCCGGCAGTGGCCCCCCAGTCGCACGACTCACGGCTCACAGGACAGTCGTGTCTCGTCCTCTCTTCAACTGCTTGGCTCCGTTTTGTGCTCCGTTTTGAGCTGGCCCGCTGCTCTGCTCTGCTCCACGTCGCGGCTCACTCACGGCAAGGACAGGCGCTCGGCCGCTCAGCCACTTATCTTCTTTGCTGAAATTCAATCTCCTAATAGTATCCTCTTAGACCCTGGAGTCTTCGTGTTTACTTGCGATGACTCCCACCATGTATCCTTATTTGCGATTTAAATTGAGCCACAATACTTTATTGAGGGCTTTACATTCCACCTTGGGAATGTTGTAATCCTTTTTCAGGGGATTTCTGGCTCTTCTTAACAGGTTATGACTTCCTGATGGAAATTTAGGCGATATTCTTCAGGCTTCACTTGGCAAATGGCATTTCTCCACAAGCATTCATCACCTGACAGTACTTACATAAAGAGCCTCATTGCGATGGCAGTCAGATGAGCGTCTGACCACCATCGCTGGGAGCAGGAGCCATCCCACAATGAGGTGGTACCCTATGAGGATACGACCTCAGTGCAATGCTGTTTTCTAGTGCAGCTTGTGCTGGTACCCAGGCCACAGCACAAGCCGCACTAGAAAAAGCATTTTGGGCACATCCATGCACTGTGAGCCAGGCACCATATGGTTCCTGGCACACAGTGAATGGAGAGGGGGGATCAACATGTGCCCCCCAGGCCACTAAGCTGCAGCGCACAGGGTATGAGGGCCCTGTTTTGGGCCTCCAAAGTCCCTTTCAGTCTGTCTACTCATGGCAGTGGGACCACCATGAACAGGCAGTCAGAAAGGGATGCCCTAATCCCTATGGCTGTGCCTCTGCTGGCACTGCCTCCATAGCAGTGATAAGAATTGGACAGCTGTCCAGACGGGATCTTTGATCCTCTACGAGGTGGCGGTCTTTCCTCCCGATATTATCGCTCCGACTGCCTGAGCCGTAATGCGGTAATGGGACCGGTGACCTGGATATTGGGTGAACCACCACAGAATGCTACTTGGTGGCAGTCCGCCCGACATCATAATGAAGGCCAAAGTTAGGACAAATAAAACTTACCAACAAGCCAGGCCCTCTCTGTTAGTAGTTGTGATATCAGCTGGGGTATGGTGCTGTTCTGTAATATGCAGGAATCATGGGCTGAACCTGGGAACAGGGCACATACGTTTGAGATGTAGAAATCCGGTAAGCTGCAACTTGCACGTTGACAAAGTGGAAGTGCTTCCTGTTACGGTAAACTTGTTTCCTGGCTTGCGATGGTACTAAGGCAATGTGGGTGGTATCAAAGGCTCCAACCACATGTGGGATGTGACCAAATCTATAGAAGTCTGCCTTTGAAGTTACTAAATTCTCCGGTATGGGGAATTGGATGTAATTGTCCATGAGTCTCATCATTGCTGAAAGCACGTTTTATAGTACACCACTGAACATTGGTTGTGACATACCACCAGAGATGGCCACCGTGTATTGAAAGGAACCTGTGGTCAGAAAATGCAATACTGATATAAGTTTCACAATTGGTGGGATACACAAAGTGTAAGTGATTTGAGGAAGGAGATCAGACTCCAACTGATGATATAAATCCTGCATTGTATGCCTATTCAAACAAAACTTCTTGATGATATGCCTTTTTTTCCATGGTCTGAAGGTCTGGAAATGGGAGAAACACTGGAGGCTGTTGTCTCCTCCCTCTTCCATGGTACCTATATGAGGAGTGAAAACTATTTTGAACATTGGTGACAGTATCCAGAGTAACATATATGAAGAGTAAGCCAAACAACATGTGACAAAACATGACTGCTTCATAAAGCATTACACATATTTCATATACTAATTGTCTACTGTCCAACATTCACCAATAATGCCCATTGTAGCCTTCACATGTGTCTATAAAAGAAATGCAAATATTATTCATTCGAAAGCGTAACATTTCCACCATAATGATGAATAGGCCTCCTTTGTAGTGGTGGTGCCGCACTTAACAGTCAATAATACTCTAGTTCCAACCGCTACAATGGCAGATGCCTGACCGCGCATATAGGACATTTGGGACTACCGCCGACAGCGGAAGTCGACTGCGCTGTGGATGGTTTCTTTCATGATGGACCCAGCCATGGGCAAATTTTGGTGATTTTAACAGTTGCGGTCCAATGACTGTATCCGTCTATGCAGATGACCGTATCCGTGACATACATGTATGCAGTGGTTTGAAAAATAGCTCACTTGCCTCCTGACACTGCTGCTATCAACACCTCCTCCACTTTAGCTGCTGTTTGTCACCTCAGGGAGCAATCATGCCAAGCCAAGCAGGTGAGAGGGCCCATCCTTTGTCTTCAGAGGAGCTGGAGACCCTGGTTGGAGAGGTCCTTCTCCTGTATGGCCAGCACTATGGCTCACCAGAGAAGCAGGTAGTTATCTCAAATGCATTTTTCACTCTGTTCAACTTCATCCTTTCGATTCCCATGGGCTACAATGTGCATCTAAGTCCCAGAGGGAAATTAACATGTTTATTGTGAAATGCTGTGGTCCCTATATAGGACAATCATGTAATGGATTATATAATGGATTATGGGGCACTGTACTTTGTGGACCTAACATCACCATTGTGATATGTGATAAGCCCTGTATCCTACTTGTGTTGCATGCAAATATCTATGCATGTAAACATTTCATGGGACCTATGATATCTTTGATGATCAGATCAGAACATAGTAAATGTGCAAATACATGTATAGGTTTTACAGCATGAGCTGTTTCTGTATACTGTAATAAGCAGTTGAGGATGATGTTAACTATGTGTACAGTCCCACATCAGACTTCACCAAACTGTTGTCTGGGAGTCAGGTATACCTCTCAGATCCCTTCAGAGTGCCACACAACCTTGAGGTCACATATTTGATGGTCACACCATTTACTTGTATGCATTGAAGTGGTGAAAATGTGATATTCATGTGGGTTCAGTATTCTCAGAGTTGTTCTCATTATGGGCCATGGCCTAGACTGGTGCAGAGTTGCTGTGCCAATACAACTGATGCACAGAGTAATCTCCCTGGAGACCTGCGGATCCTTTGATGTCCCCAACAAGAGGCATCTGAACCAATAGTAGCCTTTATTCCTTTTACATGAAATGCATTTAGAATGGTGACTCCCTGACCTGATACTTCTTTCTATTTACCCACATTGTCAATGCATGTCATTTACTTATGACTGGCCCCTTACCCCCACAGATCTATTGTCACTTTTCCATAAGTCATGCTTGCACTGTACAGGCCTATAGCACATGTGACACATTAACATTAACACGTGACACATTAACAGTGTAGATATGTGGTTACTTTTGGAGAGATTTTGATATGTGAATCACCAGCTTTGCTACATTCATTCTAATCACACAAGACATAAAATGGTATGTTGATTGCCATTCCTGTAATGGTATCACATTTGGCAAAAGGTATGTCCAGTGATTGCAGTACATACCACACAAAACTCAATCAGATGCAGCATCATATTTGATTAAGTAGCACGTATGTCCACACATCCCCAAGGGGAAGCTCTCAGTGACACACATGCCTGCCCTTTCATTGTGACCTTACTCATAGGATGTAGTCAATACTGTGGTACCAGACTCTATGGACTGTTTTCATCAAGTCAATGGGCCTGGCTGTAAAGGTGTCTGTATAGTCATGCACAAGTAGTTTACCCTTCAGAAGGTCACAATGGTGTGTCGTGTGTCATAGTACCTCACATAACAGTGCATGTAGGATGGCTGTGGGCTACATGATGTTAGTGGGCTGGCTTAGCCATTGTAGGTCATGACCAGGGTTGAGGATAGTCAGCAGATGACTACAAAACTGCGTATTTATGTTTTTGTAGTGCCTAGCATGTGATATTTATACATGTAGTGTGTTGACTATTGATTAATGCATGTGCTAGGTGTGTACAAAATGTGTATCAACCAAACAGATATCCAAAACCTTGCATATACAATCTGTTTCTTAATCTATTGCATCCATACAGGTCAACACCCATTAGAAGAAAACCATTTGGAGAGCCATCCCCCAGAAGGTGCAGACCCTAGGGGTCTTTAACAGGTGCAGAGTTAATTGCAGAAAGAGGTGGGAGAACCTGAGGCATTGGACCAGGAAGATCATGGAGGCCCAGCTGAGGAAGTCCTCCTAACGTGGATGAGACTCTCGCCAGACCCTGACCTCACCTAATGGCCTGCATTCTGGCAGTGGCCACCTGGAGCTTGATGGGCAATTGAGGGTCCGACAGCAGCTACAAGGGGGTGACTTCTGGCCAGAGTCATACATTTAACATTGCTTACTTTGTCCGTTAGAAGCATGCATTTCCCCATCAAGATTGGGGGTGCCCAGTTACGATGCACAAGAAGAGTTATTGTTCATGTAGGTCTAGTTGTAGGAGTATGCTGATGTGCTATTCCTATTGTCTTTATGGCCAGGAACACAGGAGATTCCAGTCCACTATCGATTTGATGTATTGAGCAGACACCTGGCTGAGTGAGGAGAGAATTCATCCCATGCCTTTGATGTTCTGGGTGATAATTGTACCAAACAGGCCATTATTATTCCTTGTATAAGGAGTAATGTTCCCTCACAGTTGTCTCTCATGTGATGGTGGCCCTATTACATCTGACAAGGCATACAGTGCACTCGATATGCAGAGACTGTACAGCACTTCCCATTGGTAAGTTGTGAGTCAACAGTGGCATAAGAGTGCATACATCACTGGTCCCATCAGCATTAGTGCCGACATGTTTGCCCATTGTTAGTTCATCTGCAATAGTGTTTCTAAATTCATTCACTGACTGGAAGCATGCATCAGGGAGTGAGATGTTAACTATAGAGATCATATGTGAGTGTCTACACTCATCCTTACAAGGCAATAGGAGTTTTCTATAGCAAAGAGTGCTGTGGTGTGCCATCCCATCAGGACTATAGTGATTCCACATCTTCATGACATAGATATTTACTGACACTCAACAACCTTTAAAGGTATATTGGCTTGTAGGAAAGTGAACTAAGAATGATGCTATCACTTGCACCTAGTAGGCTTGGGAAAGTTTATATGGCTATATGAAGTCTCATGCTTTGGGAACTTGGAGTATGTGTCTCTCAAAACTTTGGCCCATGCAAGGCTCGCAAGGACTGTACTATATCTGACTCGCTGGACACAGATAGAGACCCCTCTGATTTTTACTCGATATCTGAGGGTCTTGAAGATCTCAGGTGGTCACATGAGTCAGACTTAGAATCAGAGATTGATACTGGTTCTGATACCAGCGCAACCGAAAGTGGCCATGACCCAGCCCAGGGTGAATCTAGGGGGGTAGGAGAACTGTATGGAGGCAGAAAAGGACCCACCATGGTGCGTCAGGACTAGTGTGGGATTACTCTCCAGCACCAGCACCAGCCCTTAATTCTCAGGAGCATGTTTCCATATCTCATCCTGCGTCATCCGTCTCTTTAGACCAGAAAAGTGCTACACTGACTACCGTAATGGATACAGTTCTCCAGGCCATCGCCTCCCATCGGGAGCAGACCTCGAGCGATGGTCGAAGGGCACAACTAGCGTTACACAAGGTACAGGGTGTAGTCCGAAAACTTTCAAAATCTGTTGCGGCTTCTAATGTAAGAATAACGGAGATGGAAGATCGTATAGTGAGTAACGAAGCAGAAGCCACAGTCACTCAGGAGCGAGTGGAAACCCACGAGGAGGAACTAAAGGATGTTAGATGGAAGCTGGAGGACATGGAAAATCACCTTCGACGCAATAATCTCCGCGTCCTTGGAATTCCTGAAAAAAGTGAGGGTGAGGATATACGTACTTTCATTATTCAGCTATTTAAAGACACACTTCCGGAGCTCGCCTCTTGGAATTGGGATATGGAAGTGCAACAAGTTCATAGAGTTCCATTTACCTTGAAGGCCTCTTCACCGCAGGGGAGATATCCCCGTGCAGTTTTGGTATATTTTGGAAACTTTCTTCTCCGTCAGGCTATTGCTGATAAAGCGAAACCAGAAGCTCGGCGTACCAGAGACTCTATTTCTTACTTTGTTAGGCCTGATTTTTGCCACACTACCGTGGAGAGGAGATGGCGCCTTCGCCAGCTGATCAAACCCTTTCTGGACAAAAAGGCTCAGGTGTATCTTAACAACCCTGCTAAGGTTAAGGTTATTTATAATGGCCGGGTTAAATTCTTCACCTCAGAGATAAAAGCTAAGGAGTTCTTAGATAGTCTGACCTGAGTTTTGACACTTTGATAACAGTCGAGTAATTGAATGTGTAGAATATGTTGAGACTGAGCAGGGATGGAGTGTTCACAGTGAATCAGGGATGGCTATATGTTAGTAGAGGGTCCCCCTGTAGTATCCCATATACTAACATTCTTTTTCTCTTGATTAGCTATTTGTTAGTTATTTATCTGGCATATGTCAGTTATATATGCAGATATAATCTCGTTAATCATGATAATAGGACTGTGGACGCTAAAATAATCATCTCGCTTTCTTATTCATCTTCTTGTGTGGCACCTCCTCTCTCGTGGTCTTTCCCTTCTTTCCATATATTACATTATCTTTTTTTCCAAATTTTTCTTCGATTTTCTTTTTTCTCTATTTTCGTTTCCGATTTATTACTTCTGCACTTCCTCATTTCTATGGGTTTTTGAGCATAGAAGTTTATTGTTAGTAGTACTGGTCAGGGAACATCTCACCATCACCACAGACTCTACTAGTGTCTAAATGTCTTGGTGGTTGGTGTGTGGGGGGAGGGGGTGGTGGGTAGAGGGAGGGGAAAATTTATAAAAATGAGCAACTTCACTCAAATAAGACAAAGTCAAGCATTTTTATGTGCATGGGATCAAATGATGGTAATAAGGAGAAATCAGATTATGAACTTGTGGCTTGCTATCTGTGGTTACATACTTTACTGTGCTTTGAAGGCTATGCCTGGGATCTACCATCCTAGATGGGGCGAGTAAAACTCTGCAGCTGGAATATCGCAGGTCTTAACGATAGAAATAAAAGGGCGCAACTATATCAATTACTGCGACAAAATCCTGTTGATATTCTATGCTTACAGGAGACCCATATTACAGAATGTGATAAAGAATTGCTAAAGATCCCGGGGTACAATGTGATCGTAGCCACTTCTCAAACATCTAAAATAAGGGGGGTTGCTATTTTAGCAAAACCTGCACTTGGTGATCCTAGACGCAAACTGGCCGACAAACATGGCAGATGGGCTATAGCTCAATTAGAATCAGATCATATGCTGCAGGGTGGCACGGCGGAGTCAGAAGCCGAAATCCCCCCATTGCAGCAGATACTGGACTCAATAAAGCAATTGCAAGAAGCAACAAAGATCGAGGGGAAGAAAAACCGACTGGCAACCAAGAATCTGCAATGTTCAGTTAAAAAAATGGCTAAGATTTGCGCAGACACAAAAACAAGGGTATCCCATCTCGAGGATCGCACAAGCACCTTGGAAGATCAACAAGTAAATGATGCAGACAAAGTAAAAGGACATGAGCAGCAACTAACTGACATCCAATGGAAATTGGAAGATTTAGAGAATCGCCAGTGGCGGAATAATCTCAGGATCCTGGGCATAGAGGAAGGGAAGGAAGGGGATGACGTGAGAGCCTATGGATTGAAGTTATTGAAGAGCGCATTCCCGGAGCTGAGTCACTGGGATTGGGACAAGGAAGTTCAACGAGTGCATAGATTCCCAATGACCATGAAGAAGAATGTAACCCTAGCCCAGGGTGGAACCCAGAAACAGCAGAGGACTCGAGCTATTTTGATATTTTTCTGGAATTTTCTATTGCGGGAGGAAATCTATGCCAAAGCCAGACCAACGCAAAGCGGTCATTTGACAATCAATCCTGTTTTACAACCCCGGACTACTGTCATACGACAGTTGAAAGGCGATGGAGATTGAGAGAACTATTGGAACCATGCCATCAAATGGGACTACAGGCATATTTAATGAACCCGGCTAGGTTGAAGATTATATATAAATCCATGGTCAGAGTTTTCACCTCCGAAGTACAAGCAAAGGCGTATATTGACACACTAAAAGCAAGTGGCCCAGTAAATACTACAACATGATCCCCTTTTTTGGGGCATGAAAATTGAGAAATAAATGGATGCATAATGCCAGGGTCACGTATGTGTGCACTTGAGAGGCACGGATGAGGTGGGGGGAAAAGGTGAATAACTGATAGCACAATAGTATAGCACACCAGAAGCACATACAGAAGGATGTAAGGCAGAGGGAGACTGGTCGTCAGACACCATCACAGAGACTTTAGGTCTACTTGCCTCAGCAGGAGGGGGGGATGGGGGGACAGTGGGGAGGGTAAGGGGGGGAAAAAATCATCATCAAGAAAACATATAGAGGAGGGGGGAAGGGGGAAGGGAAAAAGGAAATTGGGGGGAAAAATGTCATTTTTTTATGCGGATAGTCACAATTAATATATGTGGTTTGAATGATGCTAGAAAACGAAGAGAGTTGAAGGAATATTTAAGGTCAATACAGGCAGATATTGTATATATACAAGAAACCCATATTGAGATATCTCGTAAATTTATGCTAGAACAGCTTGGGTACCAGCTGTTATCATGTACAACACAAGGGCATAGGCACGGGGCAGGATCATAACAGTAAAAAAACAAAAGGCAGATCCATATGGTCGATGGGCTATGATTGAATGTAAAGTTTATGGATTTAGCTTCACTCTCTGCTCTATCTATGCTCCAACTGTAGACGACCCCGAGACCCTAGACCATGTTAGTGTGGAATTGACAAACTGGCCCATGCCCATCATAGTCTGTGGCGATCTGAATATCAATGGGCTTCATGGTCTGTGGAAAAACGATCCTGCCAGGTTCCTGGGCAGAAAAAAGAGAAGTCATAGGGCTCTAATACAAATGATGCAAGACAATGGACTTGTCGACGCATGGGAGCAGCAAAATACTGGTGGAGGAGGGATACATACTACTCGATGCCACATAAATCTGTAATTACAGAAACAAGGGTCCTTAAGCAAGAAAAATTATGACAAAGATGAATATAGACCAGATGGAACTATATTTTTGGGGCAATGTCCAGCCGGACAGTTTATTACCCTAATACAAAATAATCACAACAAAATAGAACACTGTGTGTGATAGAGGTGGGACACCAGCCGATGTTCGACTAACACACTGGAAGAACATGAACAAAGAGAAAATAGTAGGCAATAACAGGTCATCTGACTATTTTGAATCATAAAACAGACAAGCTTTTCTATACACATATGCATGAGAAATGTAAATCAACTATGCATTTAGTGCATTCATGTCGACGACGTTTCGAACCACAGTAATAATCGGTTCATCCTCAGGACAGAGGGTAATTGCCTTAAAAGTTCAAGTATACAGTAGTATCACGGTTGAGTGAAACTAGGGTGGCAAATGGACGGATGCGCTGAACTTCCAGTCCTGCAAGCCTCCCCATTGTGGACTTGCTGCCTGCACCGCCAGACCTGTCCTGGGTATTGAAGGCATTGTCCTCGACCCCTGTTACCCCCTGGACATTCTTCCTTGATCATTGCCGCATATAATTTTCTGGGTAACATCCGTCCATTTGCCACCCTAGTTTCACTCAACCGTGATACTACTGTATACTTGAACTTTTAAGGCAATTACCCTCTATCACACACAGTGTTCTATTTTGTTGTGATTATTTTGTATTAGGGTAATAAACTGTCCGGCTGGACATTGCCCCAAAAATATAGTTCCATCTGGTCTATATTCATCTTTGTCATAATTTTTCTTGCTTAAGGACCCTTGTTTCTGTAATAATAGTTCCTACCCATGGTCCTTAGCCTATTGCGTCCTGGGTTCCCTTGTTTTCGTTTAAATACATAAATCTGTAGCCAGGCTGGATTATTTTCTGATTTCACCTGCATTGATACCTAGTATCAAAATTAGAAAGCTACCACGGGTGATGTCAGATCACAATCCTTTGGTCCTAGATATTTCTATTACAAATCAGCAAAAGGAAAAATCTAATTGGACCTTTGAGAGAGCCTTGCTATATGATCCCAAGTATGTGGCCCAGATGGACTGCTGGTTAAAAGAATTTTTAAGACTGAATAGAGGTTCTGCTTCTCCCGCAATAGTTTGGGATACCATGAAGGCCGGCATAAGGGGGGAAACTATTAGCTTCTCTATGAAGAGAAATAAGACAGAGAAGGAGGAAATAGAGAGAAAGCTAAGGACAATAGCTGACATTGAAGAAGAATTAACGGAAGCAATCAGGGCCAAACATGATGTAACAGAGATACTACAAAAACTGGGTATAGCAAAGGCAGTTGTACTCGAGGCATTCGCAGTTAAAGCAGCAGGAAAGTACATGGCATGGAAGCAGGACCAGTACGAGTACAGCGAAAAGATTGGTCGTATATTAGCCATTAGAACCCGGCAGGCAGCAACTAAAGGGGAACTTTTACAAATTATCTCAGAGGGAGGGCTTTCAGCCACAACACCAAAGGGGATCTGCTTAATCTTTCAAGATTTTTATCAGAACTTATATAATCCTGACAATGACGTTGATGGCGGGGAGATAGAAAGCTATTTAGAAAATGCACAAGTTGAGAAGCTGACAGCAGTGGATAAAGCAGGGTTGGAAATGGATTTCACAATAGAAGAAATACAAATAGCAATCAAAGATCTACCTGCTGGAAAAGCTGTGGGCCCCGATCTTATCCCGCTGGAATTTTACAAAATTTTCTTATCCAGCTTAGTAGAGGATCTCTATCAGCTTATGGGGTTGATACAGAAAGGAGCAGCACCTCCAGAGTCCTGGGGGGAGGCAACAATGGTGGTATTCCTGAAAAAAAATAAACCTCCAACCGAACCTGGGTCCTATAGGCCTATAAGCATGATGAACAGTGATACGAAGGTTTATTCTAAGATCTTGGCCAACAGATTAAGTTCAGTCATAGGCAAAATTATATCCCCCAGACAACATGGGTTCATCCTGGCAGGGGCATGGCAGACCACATTAGAAGAGTGTGCACGATGTTTTATGGGATGGCCGCCTCACGAGACCCTATGGCTCTAATATTACTAGATGCCGAAAAAGCATTTGATAGGGTCTCGTGGGGTTTCCTTTGGGCGGCATTGGCTAAGGTAAATATTGGCGATGTTTGCATCAAGGCGTTAAGTGCCTTATATAAAAATCCGACGATAAGACTCAGGATAATGGGAAAACAGAGTAGGATTATAAACATTGGACGAGGAACAAGGCAAGGGCGCCCCTGCTCCCCGTTGCTCTTTGCCTTTTATATAGATGCCTTTATCAGAAAGATAGAGCTAAATGAGAATATTATACCAATCGTGCTGAATGGATTCGAAATTAAAATCCTAGGTTATGCCGACGATTTGGCTGTAACATCTGCTGACCCGGCTACGGCGATATCGGAAATAGAAAGAGAAGCAAATTTATATGCGGCGTTGTCGGGCTATAAATTAAAACCAAAGTAAAACTCAAATTGTAATTAATAAAAAAACAACTATGGCAGATCAAAGAATAACGGATTCTGCAGTCTATCTAGGTATAACGATAACCTCAGATCTCTCTAAGATAGTCGAAATTAACCTAGGATCGCTGATTAAAAAGGCCAAAAAGGATCTAGACAGATTAAATAATTTGCATTTAACAATAATAGGCCGCTGCAACTTAATAAAAATGATAATTCTGCCTAAGATACTGTATCTGTTCCGAACCATCCCGCTGAAATTTAATAACAATTGGTTCAGTGAAATAGAGGGAGATGTAAATCGCTTTATTTGGGCCAAGTGCAGAACACGGCGAGCACTACAATTCCTGTCACTACCAAGGGAACGAGGAGGCCTCGCGGTCCCAGACTTCAAGGCCTACTATTGGGCGACTGTCCTGCAGTATATCAGAGGGTTAGTGGGGGGGAATATGGAGGACCAATGGAGAGGGGGGGATAGTGTCCCTGATACATATGAGTTATTAATCAAGGGCTCTAACAAGTGGCTCCTTACATTTAATGAAGCCAGTTATTATAAAAAAGTCAAGTTTAAGACCCTTGGATCAGCAATATCAATCTGGTCTGCCCTTAGGAAGAAAATAAAAATGGGGAGACTGAATTATTATACGCCTTTATTCAAGAACCAACTTTTACCGACGATATTTCATGACCAAGTAATGAAGAAATGGGACATATTGGGAGTAAAAACCATTGGGGACCTCATAGATACGACAGGCCTTATGACATTTGAGCATTTACAACAGTTACATAACTTAGATCGTAGAGACTTTTTCAAGTATTTAAAAATCAGATCAGTATTGACAAAAAAACAGGGGGTGGATATCAATTATAAGAGAGAGGAAATCATGGAATTTTTAAGAGATAAAAAGGGTTGCTCGATATCCCAGATCTACGGGGAATTTAGTCAGTTTAAGGAGGATGATTGTGGAAGGGCTGTATTAAAATGGAATACTAAGTTAAACTTAACTGGCAACGAAGTCGAAAAATCATTTCAACTATTAAATTCAGTGCTAAAAGTAACCAAACTACATTCTCAGCAATACAAGACCCTGTTTGAGCTCTATTATACACCACACAGAATCGCTCAATGGGGCGGAACAACAGGGAATGTCTGCCCTAGATGCCAAGCATCGCAGGCAGACACTATACATATGTTTGCGGCATGTCCAGCCCTGGACTTATTCAAAAACTCAATAGAGAAATTTCTTGATAGAGAATTAGGGATTAAAATCAGTATAACAAACAAAGTAATGGTTATAGGGGTTACCAGGGACGATGTAGAAATACCTGAATATGAATTTGTATATCTAGCAATGGCTTTAAGCCGGTTATGTGTCGCAACAATGTGGAAAGATCAAAATCCGCCAACATTCCAACAATGGCTATCGCGGTTGTTAGCGATATATATATTAGAAAAAGCGATGTACGATAAAAAGGGTCAGAAGAAAAAGCAACTGGGGAAAAGGATATGGGCTCCTATAACTGATTGGAAACAAAGGCTAGAAAATGACTAGAAGAAGATTATAATTCTCCCTTTTTTCTCTCTTTCCTCTTTTCTGTAGTCTAATAGCAAATGGATAATTTGTTTAGTTTGTCATTCTATTATGAAGAGATATATTGTATGTATCCTTTTTTACACTTACATAAGATTGTGATCTATAAACCGGCGGAAATAATGTGAAAGATGAAATGGTCTATGTTTGATGATGATGAATACAAAAAAAAGAAAAAAAAAAAGAATCAGGTCTTACTATTTGTACAATATACGGATCAAATTTAGATGATCCCTTACTGTTTAGCGATCTAGATATAGAGTTGGCCTCTTGGCCTCGTTCTCTCATCCTATGTGGAGATTTTAACATTGCTTTAGGGACCTCTATAGATAACCAATTACCTCAGAAATACAATGGACGTAAGCCTAAGGTATATAGGGCTTTACGCCAATTGATGGATAGCCACAATTTACATGATGTCTGGGACTTGAGGAAAAATAACGATTCCGGATTTACCTTTTTTTCATATCCGCATAACAAATATGTCCGAATTGATTATATTATGACATCTTTGGCGGACTTGGATATATTGGATATAATCAAGTCTCCAAAAACAATCTCTGATCATAACGCACTTACCCTTATTTTTGATTTGTCCAGTTTTATTAGACCTAAGCCACAATGGTCCTTTGATAGAAAGCTTCTTGTTAACTTGAACTATATAACCCATATAACATCTTGGGCCCATTAACACAGTTCTTTGATTGCAATCAATATAGCGCACCCAGATTGATTGTCTGGGACTGTTTCAAAGCAGCATTAAGGGGCAAAACTATATCATTTGTGGCTAAGAGTAAAAAGATAGAGGATAACATCAACCTTGAGCTTAAGCGGGAATTATCTAATCTCGAGGCTTATCATGCCACCCAGATCCACCAAGGAGATTTATCCTCTGACACTCGTCATAAAATATTAGTCCTGAAGACTGAAATTAATAGCTCTTTAATCCGGAAAGCTGCGGAAACCTATCAAGCAAACAAAAGCAGTGTATATGAATCCGGAGAGAATGTAGGTAGGCAGCTAGCCCTCCGTACGCACCAAAAACAATCTTATAATAGTATAAAGCTGATTGAGTATGAGGGCCAGCAATACACCTCCTCACAGGATATTGCAGAGGCTTTCCGGAAGTATTATCAAAAGCTATACCAAAGTGAAGATCTACATTCCGGTAGAGATTTAAAAACTTTCCTTAACAACTGGATGCCAGAGCTAGACCCCAATCTATTGATTGAGGAATCAGTCAAAGAAGAAATCTCAATTACGGAGCTGGAGTTTGCACTGTCTGACCTCGCAAATGGTAAAGCCGCAGGTCCTGACAAAATCCCCTTGGACCTGTATAAGGTACTGGGTAAACAAATACTTCCTTATTTACTGGATCTGTTTCTAGGGGTTCAATATCATACAACAGTCCTGGAAACAAACCAATATAGCAACCTTTTCTAAAAAAGGCAAGCCGCCCCAGCTCCCATCCTCATATAGGCCCATATCTCTTATAAACTCCGCCTCAAAACTATACGCCAAGGTCTTAGCTAATCGGCTGAGTCGGGTTGTCGAGCGTCTTGTCTCCCCGTGGCAACATGGCTTTATTTCCGGAATCGTACCACAGATCATACCCGGAGAGCCATTACCCTTTTTGACATCATGGGTGCCACGGGGGGCGAGATGTCGATGATCCTTCTCGACGCTGAGAAGGCATTTGACCGTGTCTCTTGGCAATTTTTGTGGAACATCTGGAACTTAATAATTTTGGGCATAAGTTCATCAAAGCCATAAAGGCCTTGTATGTAGATCCAAAGGCAAAATTTTCCATCTGTGGTTCTGAGTCGGAGTTTATTGAGATACAAAGAGGTACGAGGCAGGGTTGTCCCTGCTCCCCGATTTTATTTGCCCTTTATATCAATCCCCTAATTTTAAAGTTACTTTCTTCACCCATTATTCAACCTGTCACAGTGGGCCTGTTTTCAACGAATATTTTGGCCTATGCTGATGACGTGGCTGTCTTAACTACAAATCCAACTGAGGCAATCCAGGAAATTGAGCTAGTCACTTATACTTTTGGCTCTTACTCAGGCTATTCCCTTAACAGAGATAAAACAATGGTCCTGTGTACAAATAACACTACATTCGAGAGTCCCTATAAAGTGAAACAGGCTACTTATTTAGGTGTTTGTATGCCCTCTGATGTGAATGAAATCAACCATCTTAATTACACTCCCTTGATTAATAAAATAAAAGATGATCTTAGGAGAGTGGATAATTTATATCTTTCTATAATTGGAAGGGCCAATTATCTAAAAATGAATATCTTTCCAAGGATACTTTACTTGTTTCGAGCAATTCCGCTATTGGCTGGAGGTAGTTTTATTAAGATTCTTGACTCCTCCATGTCTAAGTTCATCTGGAGCTTTGGAAAGATTAGAAGAGCCTTACCACTTCTGACTTTACCTCTAGATAGGGGGGGGGGGGCTAGCTATCCCTAGCCTAATTTTATATCTATGGGCAACACTCATTCAACATATGGGTCCTCTGCTAAATTGTAAAGTACCCACTTCAACTATTAGGGCATGTTATATCCCTTCCATTTATGAGTTGAGTCTTGGGGTCAAATACCAAGGGCTATTTTTAAGGCAGGTTGAACCATCGTACTTTAAAAAAGTTAAGATAAAAGTAGTTACTGATGCGTGGAAGGTTTGGAAATCTGTATCTAAACAACTAGATATTCCAAAATTTACAAAATACACCCCCTTATGGTGTAGCTCGATTCTTTCGGCCTGCCTTAATGATAGTACCTCCCGGAGGTGGGAAAATTTAGGCATTAACACAGTTGCAGATTTTCTTGGCCAAGAAACTTTTACCTCCTTTGAGTGGTTACAGCAGAAGTATACTATTCCAGCTACTGATTTTCTCAAATACTTTCAGGTGCTTACAAGTATTCGCAACTGTGTTCCCAGAATAGATTTAGATAATATTCATCTTTTTTCAATCATTGGAAAACAATCCACTAGTATAGGTAGCCTATATCGGATACTGATTGAAAAGGCTATGGATGACCTAGAGCGGGTTGAGCAAGCTTGGGCTGTAAGGCTGGGTAATCCAAATATCGATATTGATTTCTCTCTGGCCCTCTCATCAAAATTGTTCATCGCCTCTAATCTTAAAGCCCAATACTATAGAGTTATATACAACCTTTACTATACACCGGCAAAATTGTTTTCTTGGGGTTTACGGGCCGATGACAACTGCCCAAGATGTAGACAACCTCAAGCAAATTTAATTCATATGTTCGCTGAACGCCCCAAATTGGACTTATTAAAGGCAATGATCATGGGATTCTGGGCCCAGGTATTTGGACGGAATATACGAGATTCAGTAACCCTTTATTTGATGGGTCATGATGATTCCCTCGGTCATAGTATTGAGGAACAAAGGTCCATTTTCTTAGCTACTGCAATTTTTTGTATTATTCTTGCTGCCCGATGGAAGGACTCAGAGCCACCTACATTTCAGATGTGGCTTAGTCGATTTTTGGCCACCTATAAACAGGAGATTTCAATTTATGGTACTAGAGATAAAAAAGCTAGACTTCTTGGAGCCCAGATCTGGGCTCCAATTTCTAGTTGGTATTCTAATGTGAGGCCTCCTGCTCTCCTTGTTTCAATCTGACCTGATTGGATTACCGTTGCTTAATTTATTTAAATACACGATATATTTAATTCTGTTTTCTTTTTCTTTTTATGTTATTATATTTCTCTTTGGGTGATATAGCTATTAATATGCTTGCTTTTTCTTTTTGATGTCTTATTATGATTGTAGTACCTTTTATACATTTAATGAATATGTATTGTTGTATCCTTTGACTGAACGTTGCTCAATAAAAAAAAATAAAAAAATAAAAAAATTGGCCCATTGATGTTCCAAGGCTACTTTTCCATACTGCATTTGATAGTCAGCTTTCATTAAACTTTTCACGTAGTAGACATATGATGAAGTTTCTAATCAAAAGTACCATCAGTGTGCAATCAGCATTTGCATGTGACACAATTTCTGTTGTAACGCATAATGACGGTACACTGGTGTTTATCTTGACCTTCATGACATTATGATGTGTTATAAGGGAAATTAATATTTGTTGAAATCTGGGCCTTGTGTGAACATTGTGTATATGTAAAAAGTGATTCATTCTATTTGGTAACATAATTTTACTATGGTGTGCTACAAGTGCCAATGTATACAAGGTAATCAACTATCCTTGATTGGCAATAAGAAATGGGTGTAGAAAAGTCTATCAATGCATCTGGAGTTGTCTGGGGTTATGACATAAGTGGAACCACCTTTTTGCATGCATTTGCTCATGCTAATTCTGAAGCATATATAGTGAACCATGAAGCTGGTGTGATATGTGCACTTAATAAATGTATTTTGTTGATATGTGATGGTCAGGTGTGGAAACACAGTTGCAATAAACCTATTTCACATATAATTTCAGATTCATCCAGGGCAAGTGAAGGAGAAGGGGCCAACATTGTTGGGGACACAGATGGTTACAGTGGTTCTGGACGTGACAGCACAGACACGGAGGGACCCAGTGACCAGGAGTGTGTGGGGAGTACCATGGTTGGCACAAGGTCAGGTTCATCATCATCTGAGTCATCCTCCAGTAGACACTCTCGAGTGGTGACTGACCCCATAGGATCAGTTCCATTTTCCTCCTTGTCCACCATCCCTAGTACCATTGCTACCCTACCTGTTGTTCCCCAAACAATTGTCTGGGCCCGCTCCCCTCTGAGGGGAGCCATTTCCTTTGCTTCAGGCACCTCAGCCCTTGCCCCTGTTACCCCTACTGCCCTGAATGAGGAGGCTATTGACCTCCTGAGGAACATCTGTGTGGGTTAGACTACACTCCTGAATGGCATCCAGGGGCAAGGCAGCCAGCTGACGCAGATGGTGGCCTACCAGGAAGGCAGCCACTCTGCCTATGTCAGGCCTACATAGGTATTGTCAAGCTCTGGCCTCCTCCCTCATGGTAGCCCTTCACACATCCCAACCTTCTACCTAATCTCCTGCATCTGTCCCAAGCACATGCACAAAGGTGAATGAACACACTTCATCAGACCTAAGCACCACACACAAACGAAAACAGTAGAAAAGGCGCAAGCATAAAACCACTCACCAGACACTCACACCCTCACTACCACCTCTACCCCAACATATCCCCAGACACCACACTGACAGACACATCCCCAACCACCAAAATATCCCGACACCACGCCAGCACCCACAGACCAATCCCCAACGACCAGCAACCCTGCAGATATCACAAGAAACACCCACAGACCCATCCCCAACTATCAGCTTTCCTACAGACACCACACCAACATCCACAAACCCATCCCAAATACCAGCATTCCAGCAGATACCACACCAACACCCACAGACACATCCCAATTACCATAATTTCCACAGACGTCACACCGAAACCCACAGACCCATCCCAACCACCATCATTTCCACAAAAAACACACCAACACCCACAGACCCATACCCAAACACCAGCATTCCCACAGTCTTCAAACCAACACCAATAGACCCATCCACAACACCCATAATACCCAGCACGTCCACATCACACACACCAAAAAATGCAAATGCTCACAGTCAACCACACAACAGACACCTACAGAACACACAGAAGATACAGCACACAGACGTCTCACTTCCACTCCCTCTACCTCCAAACCCAACTCCCTCCTGAATATCCTGCCCATTTTCTCCATGAAAATATCTTATTTACCCTTGCCCTTAACCCTGTGAAATACGCCCCTCTCCCAAAGTAAAAAAAACCTGTCTCAAGCCCTAACCCATCCCTTCTGCATCCAAATCCGCCCTTGAAAAACCTGATCCCCATCCCACTAAACCCAGGATATCCCTAAGAAGTCCATAAAAAACCTTCCCCAAACCCCAAACCAAACCCATCCCTCCCCAAACCCCCCTCCTTCCAAGTACCATCTTCAAGTTCCCTGCCATGCCCAATGGATGCACCTTTGCGAGGAGGTTCCCTGGCAGTGCCAGTAAGGGCAGGTTTAGTGGCACAGCTTTGTGCTGTGGTACAAATTCAACAAAATGACTGGACAATGGCCTTTGTTTCACATGATCTTTTTCATCCAATCATTAAAACTTTTCATAGTTTGGAAGACATTAGTCATGAGACTAATTTTCTAATTATTTGATGTTATTGCATAGTTTGTGATGTCTGACTACAGTGGAGTTTTTTCACCCCTGATTGCTGATCCAGTTGAAGTGGTTAGTATGATCTGACTTTGGAGTGCGGGAGTTACACAGGCCAATGAAAAATGTTGACTGGATGAATATGTGGGATGAATTACAATTAGGGCTGACATTTCATTGGATGTTATATCATATGTTACATTTTTCAGCTTGGCCTGGCCAATACCAACATCATTTAGGTTCCAATTCTCCCTATGATGTAGGTTGGATACATGTTTGATGTGTTCAAGTTAGATATTTGTTTATCCACACATGGAAGGTGTTAGATTGTCATACCATTGTAGACATTTGTATAGACATGTGTCCATTTTGGTGTGTGCACCTTACACCTACTTTATCTAAATGTGTGACATGCTGTTAGTCCTGTGATTGCTTTCATGAGTTGCACTTGCACATTTCCTACACATGCATGGCAGTTAGGTAATTGGTCAGTAAGGTGTCTGTGGGAATCCACAGGCCCTATGCACATAGAGGTTTTCAAGGTATGTGCAAAGTGAACTGTGGGCCAGGGCTCCAGCCTTTTCAGGGTTTTCCCTGGTAGTGGCATACCTAGTCTGCAAAGTGTTTGCATTGTGCCCCTTGAATGCTTCTCACACTGATTATTTGTGATCACATTTACAGACATTACCTTTAAATGTGTGTGATGTGTGGGAATCCAATGCAGAATTGTAGCAGAGAAGGTGTGTTTCAGTTTCAGGTTCATGAGACATTCATACAGATGTATTTATGATATCACAACAGGACTTAGGCAATGTTGGAAATGTGAGGGTGTCACAGAAATTAATAGGTGTGATATTGATGAGGAGGTGCTGTTGTGTTACACAATTTAATGCACATATAAATGTCAGTGATTATGAGAGGTGATCACATGTCCATTTGTGTAGAGTGTGCCTGTGCAGTGTCAGTGACCTGGCCAAAGAAGGCATCATAGAGCTGTAATTGGGTCATACATTGAAAACAATTCCAAACATGGGCCCACAAAATATGTCTGGTCCAGGGAACCTAAAAAGCCTTGCCAGGTCCATGGAGGGATATATATTTGCTGAGGAGTTGATGGAAACAGGTAAGAGTTTAGCTTACTGCTAGTTGTGTCCACAGCGGTGTCACCTTTGCACGTCATCAATCAGGAACAGCAGAGGCAGGAAGTGTACTATTGGCTACATGGCAGCACAGGAAATGTGGAGGTGAGTACAGGTGAGGTACTTATATCCCTCCCTTTCCTCCTGCTCAGATGTGGTGATTGGATTACCGTATTCACGTCATCTGTAAGGCACCTCATATATGGTCCAGTGGTAACACTGGTGATCTGCCCTCTGACAGATTCATTAGTCTATCCCGCGGCGGTCTTGATTTCCTGGTGGTGGCAGCGGAACTGCAGCGGTCTTTCGTCTATGTAGCCACATGTGTCCCAGTACTGCCAAACTCGCAATCAGACATTCTTCCATACTCAGATCATTGTATTTTAGAGGGAAGGAGTATCCAGTGGTTTGTATCCTTAACTGCTTGGAAGTTATTCTATTACTGAATATCAAAAAGGAAAATATGGATATATATAAATATTGAAGACTTAGGGCCTTATTACGATGTTGGGAGGACGTTACCGTCTCAGTGTGAGAACCGACCGACCATAGGTCGGTGGTTCCTCACTGCCTATAATAATGCAACCACACTTAGGGGACTATTAGGATGGCGGGTGGATTTTCGGACCCTAGTGATGCTGGGACCGGCCACCAGTGGTGCGGCGGTCCTGTACCAGCAATTAGGATGCCACGGCTACCGTCGCAGTGGCATACTCTATTCCCAGCATTGTGATGGGCAGTGCTCACAGCACCGCCCTCCACAATGCTGGGAATGCACTGTGTGCATTGTCATGCACAAGGTGACAGTCACCGCGCGGTGCCTGCCACCTCATCCATGACACCCCCACCTCCCCAATACCCTGGGAACCCGCAATGGGCCCCCGAAAGCTAACTCCGCATTGCTTTTCATGGTGGGGTCTCCGCCATGGAAAGCCATGCACAGCTGCCCATGCTGCTACGGATGGTGGTGTCTAGCAGACACCGACACCATATCTAGCCCCTTTTCCGCCTGATTAACTGGTCGACCGATGGAAAAACGGGAGACGGTCTTTCCGGCCACCGGGTCCCCCCACCATACTAATATGGCGTGGGGGAAATGGGTGGTAGGTGGGGTATGATGTTGGGTGGATCAACACCACCATGCGGGTGGTGGCAATCCACCCTACATCCTAATAGACCCCATGGTGCAGTCAAAAACTCCCATTTCTCCATTGGAGCTTGTGCTGTGGTCGGAAATTAGCGTTTGTGTAAATCCCTGCACTGTGTGGCAGGCACATGGTAAAGAGATTTACATGGGGCATCCTTGGTGTCCCCTCTGCCCCCAACCGGATGTTGCATGGTGAAGGGGGTCCTGCTAGGGTCCTCATTGCGCTAATTTCAACTTGTGGTCCTCGGAAAAACATTCATCTCCCACGGTGGGTTCTGTGCCAATGTTTGTTTGTTGCAGCATTCACTTGCAAGGGAATGCTGCAACAAACAAACATTGGCACAGAACCCACCGTGGGAGATGAATGTTTTTCCGAGGACCACAAGTCCCCGCATGCACCAGTGAAATTAGCGCGATGAGCGCGGCCTGCTGGAGGTTACATAAAGGTGCAAGCAATGAGGAAATGTCTTTGCCGTGATTTAGCAGCTGCCCAGGAAGAAGAGACTGTCATCTCGAAACGCGTAGGCAAATGCAATAAAGTTCCCTAACATGCCGATGCTGGTCTCCGTGTGTAAATCCCGCAAGGTGACATCTGCTGGAGTGCGAGTTCGAAGCTCTTGGGCAATTTGGATTAAAAAAAAAAAAAAAAAAAAAAAATATATATATATATATACATATATATATATATATATATATATATATATATATTCACTGAAAAAACCATAGGTTATAGACCATATAGAGTTAGGAATTCACATT
This sequence comes from Lissotriton vulgaris, assembly GCF_964263255.1. Classification (NCBI taxonomy): domain Eukaryota; kingdom Metazoa; phylum Chordata; class Amphibia; order Caudata; family Salamandridae; genus Lissotriton; species Lissotriton vulgaris. Next base: position 1,509,240,360 of record NC_141685.1, on the reverse strand, counting down.
TACAAAACCTTATTTTACTCACACAAAACCATTGAAATTCCATATATAGTTAGTTGCACTAACTATATATCGCGCACCCGCAATCCACTGCTGATGATGTCACATATTACATCATTCATGACATGGTCAGTGACATCACTGATGACATCACTGATGACATCTCCAATGACATCACTGATGACATCTCAAATGACATCACTGATGACATCACTGATGACATCTCATTTGACATTACTGATCACATCACTGATGATATCATTCATGTGATAATACGATGAACCTCTTCAGACTCTAATATAACCTTAGATACAATCAGTGTAAACAGACACTCACAGACTGTCACTCATCCATGGAGTTACTCACACACCTAGTCAGTCATGCAAAGAATCAATCACACCTCCATTTCCTCAACTATACAGTTATACAAACTTTACTTATTCAAACATATACTAACACATATTTACTCTCTTATACAATCCCTGATACAAGTTCACAATGATCCATACAGCCACTCACACATTCACTGGCTCTTATGCACAGTTATTTATATATGTCAACTCTCACATGTACTGTGTTTTACATATGTACTTACTTTGACATGTAGCACTGAGATATCCATTCACTCACCAATACACTCATGCACACAGTCAACCGCCCATACAGCTGTTTCCACATGCACTTTTGAAACCATACATCTAGTGAATCAACTGCTCACACATCTATGCACAGAGTCATACACCTCCCAGCCACCCACACACACACTCAGTCTCCCATACAAATACTTGGGCAACCAATCAATAACCCATATAGTTACTCATATAGCTACTTATCAACACATGCAACAGTTTACAGAACAACAGACATGATGATGCACAAATTAAGACAGTTTAGTCACTAACCCATGCACTCAGTGAGACACATTTAATCACTCACTCATACAGTCAGTCATGCACCTACTAAATCCTTCATCCAGACACTTATACATCCACTCATTCTTCAATATGTAAGACATATTTTAACTTTACAGAAACATACAGTCACTGGATGTTGTCATCAGTGATGTCATCAGTGATGTCATTTGAGATGTCATCAGTGATGTCATCAGTGATGTCACTGACCATGTCATGAATGATGTAATATGTGACATCATCAGCAGTGGATTGCGGGTGCGCGATATATAGTTAGTGCAACTAACTATATATGGAATTTCAATGGTTTTGTGTGAGTAAAATAAGGTTTTGTAAATGCGAATTCCTAACTATATATGGTCTATAACCTATGGTTTTTTCAGTGAATTTTCAAGGTTTTGTAAATGCTAATTCCTAACTATATATGGTCTATAACCTATGGTTTTTTCAGTGAATTTTCAAGGTTTTGTAAATGCTAATTCCTAACTATATATGGTCTATAACCTATGGTTTTTTCAGTGAATATATATATATACATACATATATAAACATATATCATCTGTATATCTATATAAATACAAACATAAATGCATGCATACATATACTTATATGCATACAGATGCATGTTATTTATCTGAAAGTTGAAAAAACACTAATAAAAGCAAAGCTAAAAAGCCACCTCATTACAAACAGAATGGCTTTAACTTAAACGAGGGCGAGATCTATTGCATTTTCAATGCTTGTTTACTTTGGTTCCATCAAGAAGGCATTCAGATGTGTCACACATTTGCCATAAATTCTGAATGTTAGCACTCTAGTTGCACATTAGATCACTGTAGTAAAGCTACTGCTCACCAGGGACGTCTGCTGCTGGTATTCAAAGTGCATGTTTCAGTCTGCATGTCAGAATTTTTTTAATGAAATAGAAGAGGATTTGAGAAGTCATTCAAAATGATCCCTAATTTTTCTTTCTGAAGCACTAATCATACTTTCTATGGCAAATTTAACCCCCTCATGTTGTTCCTTTTTAAATTGAGTGTTTTCAGACTTACCACTTCATTCCAATCAAGATGGCTTCTGGTGTGCCATACTTTTGTCATAAGTAAGACTGTTAGCGCTCTAGTTGTTCTTTAGAACACTCTGGGACATTCTGTCATTGGGCTATACTTGGGGTACATCTGGGTGATATTTGGGCTACATTTAGGCTCTTTTGTCTCTGGTGGCCATCTTGGGAGACTGTATGTCAGAATTTTTTAATGAAATTGAAGAGGGTTTGAGAAGTCACTCAAAATGTGCCCTAATTTTTCTTTCTGCAGCACTAATCATAATTCATATGGCAAAATATACCCCCTCATTTTGTTCCTTTTTAAATTAAATGTTTTAAGAGTAACCACTTTATTCCAATCAAGATGGCTTCAGGTGTGCCATACCTTTGTAATAAGTAGGACTGTTAGCGCTCTAGTTGTTCTTTAGAACACTCTGGGACATTCTGTCATTGGGCTATACTTGGGCTACATCTGGGTGATATTTGGGCTACATTTGGGCTCTTTTGTCTCTGGTGGCCATTTTGGGAGACTGCATGTCAGAATTTTTTAATGAAATAGAAGAGGATTTGAAAAGTCACTCAAAATGTGCCCTAATTTTTCTTTCTGCAGCACTAATAATACCTTCTATTGCATAATATACCCCCTCATTTTGTTCCTTTTTAAATTAAATGTTTTAAGAGTTACCACTTTATTCCCATCACGATGGCTCCAGGTGTGCTATACCTTTGTAATAAGTAGGACTGTTAGCGCTCTAGTTGTTCTTTAGAACACTCTGGGACATTCTGTCATTGGGCTATACTTGGGCTACATCTGGGTGATATTTGGGCTACATTTGGGCTCTTTTGTCTCTGGTGGCCATTTTGGGAGACTGCATGTCAGAATGTTTTAATGAAATAGAAAAGGATTTGAGAAGTCACTCAAAATGTGCCCTAATTTTTCATTCTGCAGCACTAATCATACTTTCTATGGCAAAATATACCCCCTCATGTTGTTTCTTTTTAAATTAAATGTTTTAAGAGTTACCACTTTATTCCAATCAAGATGGCTTCAGGTGTGCCATACCTTTGTAATAAGTAGGACTGTTAGCGCTCTAGTTGTTCTTTAGAACACTCTGGGACATTCTGTCATTGGGCTATACTTGGGCTACATCTGGGTGATATTTGGGCTACATTTGGGCTCTTTTGTCTCTGGTGGCCATTTTGGGAGACTGCATGTCAGAATGTTTTAATGAAATAGAAAAGGATTTGAGAAGTCACTCAAAATGTGCCCTAATTTTTAATTCTGCAGCACTAATCATACTTTCTATGGCAAAATATACCCCCTCATGTTGTTTCTTTTTAAATTAAATGTTTTAAGAGTTACCACTTTATTCCAATCAAGATGGCTTCAGGTGTGCCATACCTTTGTAATAAGTAGGACTGTTAGCGCTCTAGTTGTTCTTTAGAACACTCTAGGAGGCTGCAGTAGAACACAAAGGAATCAACTGACAGTCTCTGTCCTTGTTGGATGTACATGTTTTACTGAGAATGTCAGACTTCATTTTCACATGACTGAGAAAGATAATGTGAATTTACAGAAAATATGCTTTCAGTTTAGCTTATAGATCCCCTTCCAAACCACTGTGGGAAAATCATGAGATATTAGTTTTCTTTCAAACAATATTCATGATATCACAGCAGAAGGTTTTTTCACATGGTAAAATCACCTTAGAACCCACCACAATTCCTAAAACGAGTATGGTACCATCAACAAATGATTTATAATGTAACTAAAGTCCTAAAACCCTCTATTAACTACAATGCTTTTTAATGAGGTGCTATCATGTATATTGGTCCCAAGATGGCTGCCAACACTTCTTGGATGAAGTGCTGACAGCCAATCAGATCAGATGTGTGGTTAGGCTCCGCCCAGATATATATCTTTTTTTGAACCTAAATTACTCAAAATCCACTGGAGCACATATATTGAGACCTAGCAAAGGCACATCGGGCTAACAGTCCCTACAATTTTGCCAAGTTTTGTGCAAATCCATTCAGCCGTTCGAGCTAAAAGTGAGGCCAACCGCCCTATGGAAATTAACATGGGAAAAACGCGTTTTGGGACCCCCCTTTTTTCTCGGCCCCCCCTTGATAAAACCCCCCCAAATTGTCAGGGGCTGCTCAGAAACAAAATGTTCCATTTTCCTGAAAATTTCAGCCAATTCCGTCCACAAACGCCAAAGTTATTAGACATAGAATTTTCAAAAATCCCATAGAGAAAAAATCCTAACTATATATACCTACTGGCGAACGCCAGTAGGTAATATATATATATATATATATATATATATACAATATCACAAGGGCTTACAACTACGGACTGTGAACTCGGGACCACAGGGTCCATCATGCCTGGCGAGTCCGCATACCATGAATATCCACCAGAGGGCCGGCAATGTTACATCAACAAACATCACCTGTGGCTCGTGCTCAGCCCCTCCCTGCCTGTGTGACCATTGAAAAAGTTCAGTGACATGAACGAAACGCGTCAGAAATTGCTCCATAAAGCCTCAAAATAAATGCTGCTGCATAGGTGTTCTGTGTGCGACTCACCTTCTTTCCACAACGGGGGAGAAGCTCTTGCCATATAATGTAACGTGGTCCTGTCGCAGAATAACGCACTGCCAGCCAGAGTGCCAAAACATTACCCGACTCGGACCGCCTTAGAAAACTCGGAAACGAACATTAGGGTAATTGGCTGCCACCAGACACCGGAGTCTGGAATGGTTCCACATGACCTCAAGAATTAGGTTCGTGACAGGAGGCCCAACTCTGGAAACTGAATTCCAGTGAGACTATTTTAACAGAGGGCAACAATAATCACATGGGCTTACAGCAACTGACTGTAAACTCAGGACCACAGGGTCCATCATGCCTGGCGTGTCTGCATACCATGGATATCCACCAGAGGGCCGGCCATGTTACATCAACAGACATCACCTGTGGCTCATGCTCAGCCCCTCCCTGCCTGTGTGACCTTTGAAAAAGTTCAGTGACATGAACGAAATGCGTCGGTCGCTAGTAGATAGTTATAGTTAGGACCTATTATCCATAGGAAAACTGCAACCTTCTATTGCCAATAACTTTGGCGTCAATTGATGAATCTTCTTGAAATTTTCTGAACTTTTGGCCAGCTGGATACTGCTCCTTCCCTGAAAGTTTGGGGGTGATTGGTCAAGCGAGGGCCGAGAACAAAAGGGGGTCCCAAAATGTGTTTTCCCCATGCAATTTCCCATAGGATGTTTAGCCACGGCTACAGCCCGATACAGCAATATCAATCTGGTCTGCCCTTAGGAAGAAAATAAAAATGGGGAGACTGAATTATTATACGCCTTTATTCAAGAACCAACTTTTACCGACGATATTTCATGACCAAGTAATGAAGAAATGGGACATATTGGGAGTAAAAACCATTGGGGACCTCATAGATACGACAGGCCTTATGACATTTGAGCATCTACAGTTACATAACTTAGATCGTAGAGACTTTTTCAAGTATTTAAAAATCAGATCAGTATTGACAAAAAAACAGGGGGTGGATATCAATTATAAGAGAGAGGAAATCATGGAATTTTTAAGAGATAAAAAGGGTTGCTCGATATCCCAGATCTACGGGGAATTTAGTCAGTTTAAGGAGGATGATTGTGGAAGGGCTGTATTTAAATGGAATACTAAGTTAAACTTAACTGGCAACGAAGTCGAAAAATCATTTCAACTATTAAATTCAGTGCTAAAAGTAACCAATCTACATTCTCAGCAATACAAGACCCTGTTTGAGCTCTATTATACACCACACAGAATCGCTCAATGGGGCGGAACAACGGGGAATGTCTGCCCTAGATGCCAAGCATCGCAGGCAGACACTATACATATGTTTGCGGCATGTCCAGCCCTGGACTTATTCAAAAACTCAATAGAGAAATTTCTTGATAGAGAATTAGGGATTAAAATCAGTATAACAAACAAAGTAATGGTTATAGGGGTTACCAGGGACGATGTAGAAATACCTGAATATGAATTTGTATATCTAGCAATGGCTTTAAGCCGGTTATGTGTCGCAACAATGTGGAAAGATCAAAATCCGCCAACATTCCAACAATGGCTATCGCGGTTGTTAGCGATATATATATTAGAAAAAGCGATGTACGATAAAAAGGGTCAGAAGAAAAAGCAACTGGGGAAAAGGATATGGGCTCCTATAACTGATTGGAAACAAAGGCTAGAAAATGACTAGAAGAAGATTATAATTCTCCCTTTTTTCTCTCTTTCCTCTTTTCTGTAGTCTAATAGCAAATGGATAATTTGTTTAGTTTGTCATTCTATTATGAAGAGATATATTGTATGTATCCTTTTTTACACTTACATAAGATTGTGATCTATAAACCGGCGGAAATAATGTGAAAGATGAAATGGTCTATGTTTGATGATGATGAATACAAAAAAAAGAAAAAAAAAAGAATCAGGTCTTACTATTTGTACAATATACGGATCAAATTTAGATGATCCCTTACTGTTTAGCGATCTAGATATAGAGTTGGCCTCTTGGCCTCGTTCTCTCATCCTATGTGGAGATTTTAACATTGCTTTAGGGACCTCTATAGATAACCAATTATCTCAGAAATACAATGGACGTAAGCCTAAGGTATATAGGGCTTTACGCCAATTGATGGATAGCCACAATTTACATGATGTCTGGGACTTGAGGAAAAATAACGATTCCGGATTTACCTTTTTTTCATATCCGCATAACAAATATGTCCGAATTGATTATATTATGACATCTTTGGCGGACTTGGATATATTGGATATAATCAAGTCTCCAAAAACAATCTCTGATCATAACGCACTTACCCTTATTTTTGATTTGTCCAGTTTTATTAGACCTAAGCCACAATGGTCCTTTGATAGAAAGCTTCTTGTTAACTTGAACTATATAACCCATATAACATCTTGGGCCCATTAACACAGTTCTTTGATTGCAATCAATATAGCGCACCCAGATTGATTGTCTGGGACTGTTTCAAAGCATCAAGGGGCAAAACTATATCATTTGTGGCTAAGAGTAAAAAGATAGAGGATAACATCAACCTTGAGCTTAAGCAGGAATTATCTAATCTCGAGGCTTATCATGCCACCCAGATCCACCAAGGAGATTTATCCTCTGACACTCTTCATAAAATATTAGTCCTGAAGACTGAAATTAATAGCTCTTTAATCCGGAAAGCTGCGGAAACCTATCAAGCAAACAAAAGCAGTGTATATGAATCCGGAGAGAATGTAGGTAGGCAGCTAGCCCTCCGTACGCGCCAAAAACAATCTTATAATAGTATAAAGCTGATTGAGTATGAGGGCCAGCAATACACCTCCTCACAGGATATTGCAGAGGCTTTCCGGAAGTATTATCAAAAGCTATACCAAAGTGAAGATCTACATTCCGGTAGAGATTTAAAAACTTTCCTTAACAACTGGATGCCAGAGCTAGACCCCAATCTATTGATTGAGGAATCAGTCAAAGAAGAAATCTCAATTACGGAGCTGGAGTTTGCACTGTCTGACCTCGCAAATGGTAAAGCCGCAGGTCCTGACAAAATCCCCTTGGACCTGTATAAGGTACTGGGTAAACAAATACTTCCTTATTTACTGGATCTGTTTCTAGGGGTTCAATATCATACAACAGTCCTGGAAACAAACCAATATAGCAATCTTTTCTAAAAAAGGCAAGCCGCCCCAGCTCCCATCCTCATATAGGCCCATATCTCTTATAAACTCCGCCTCAAAACTAAACGCCAAGGTCTTAGTTAATCGGCTGAGTCGGGTTGTCGAGCGGCTTGTCTCCCCGTGGCAACATGGCTTTATTCCCGGAAAGGGTACCACAGATCATACCCGGAGAGCCATTACCCTTTTTGACATCATGGGTGCCACGGGGGGCGAGATGTCGATGATCCTTCTCGACGCTGAGAAGGCATTTGACCGTGTCTCTTGGCAATTTTTGTGGAACATCTGGAACTTAATAATTTTGGGCATAAGTTCATCAAAGCCATAAAGGCCTTGTATGTAGATCCAAAGGCAAAACTTTCCATCTGTGGTTCTGAGTCGGAGTTTATTGAGATACAAAGAGGTACGAGGCAGGGTTGTCCCTGCTCCCCGATTTTATTTGCCCTTTATATCAATCCCCTAATTTTAAAGTTACTTTCTTCACCCATTATTCAACCTGTCACGGTGGGCCTGTTTTCAACGAATATTTTGGCCTATGCTGATGACGTGGCTGTCTTAACTACAAATCCAACTGAGGCAATCCAGGAAATTGAGCTAGTCACTTATACTTTTGGCTCTTACTCAGGCTATTCCCTTAACAGAGATAAAACAATGGTCCTGTGTACAAATATCACTACATTCGAGAGTCCCTATAAAGTGAAACAGGCTACTTATTTAGGTGTTTGTATGCCCTCTGATGTGAATGAAATCAACCATCTTAATTACACTCCCTTGATTATTAAAATAAAAGATGATCTTAGGAGAGTGGATAATTTATATCTTTCTATAATTGGAAGGGCCAATTATCTAAAAATGAATATCTTTCCAAGGATACTTTACTTGTTTCGAGCAATTCCGCTATTGGCTGGAGGTAGTTTTATTAAGATTCTTGACTCCTCCATGTCTAAGTTCATCTGGAGCTTTGGAAAGATTAGAAGAGCCTTACCACTTCTGACTTTACCTCTAGATAGGGGGGGGGGGGGCTAGCTATCCCTAGCCTAATTTTATATCTATGGGCAACACTCATTCAACATATGGGTCCTCTGCTAAATTGTAAAGTACCCACTTCAACTATTAGGGCATGTTATATCCCTTCCATTTATGAGTTGAGTCTTGGGGTCAAATACCAAGGGCTATTTTTAAGGCAGGTTGAACCATCGTACTTTAAAAAAGTTAAGATAAAAGTCGTTACTGATGCGTGGAAGGTTTGGAAATCTGTATCTAAACAACTAGATATTCCAAAATTTACAAAATACACCCCCTTATGGTGTAGCTCGATTCTTTCGGCCTGCCTTAATGATAGTACCTCCCGGAGGTGGGAAAATTTAGGCATTAACACAGTTGCAGATTTTCTTGGCCAAGAAACTTTTACCTCCTTTGAGTGGTTACAGCAGAAGTATACTATTCCAGCTACTGATTTTCTCAAATACTTTCAGGTGCTTACAAGTATTCGCAACTGTGTTCCCAGAATAGATTTAGATAATATTCATCTTTTTTCAATCATTGGAAAACGATCCACTAGTATAGGTAGCCTATATCGGATACTGATTGAAAAGGCTATGGATGACCTAGAGCGGGTTGAGCAAGCTTGGGCTGTAAGGCTGGGTAATCCAAATATCGATATTGATTTCTCTCTGGCCCTCTCATCAAAATTGTTCATCGCCTCTAATCTTAAAGCCCAATACTATAGAGTTATATACAACCTTTACTATACACCGGCAAAATTGTTTTCTTGGGGTTTACGGGCCGATGACAACTGCCCAAGATGTAGACAACCTCAAGCAAATTTAATTCATATGTTCGCTGAACGCCCCAAATTGGACTTATTAAAGGCAATGATCATGGGATTCTGGGCCCAGGTATTTGGACGGAATATACAAGATTCAGTAACCCTTTATTTGATGGGTCATGATGATTCCCTCGGTCATAGTATTGAGGAACAAAGGTCCATTTTCTTAGCTACTGCAATTTTTCGTATTATTCTTGCTGCCCGATGGAAGGACTCAGAGCCACCTACATTTCAGATGTGGCTTAGTCGATTTTTGGCCACCTATAAACAGGAGATTTCAATTTATGGTACTAGAGATAAAAAAGCTAGACTTCTTGGAGCCCAGATCTGGGCTCCAATTTCTAGTTGGTATTCTAATGTGAGGCCTCCTGCTCTCCTTGTTTCAATCTGACCTGATTGGATTACCGTTGCTTAATTTATTTAAATACACGATATATTTAATTCTGTTTTCTTTTTCTTTTTATGTTATTATATTTCTCTTTGGGTGATGTAGCTATTAATATGCTTGCTTTTTCTTTTTGATGTCTTATTATGATTGTAGTACCTTTTATACATTTAATGAATATGTATTGTTGTATCCTTTGACTGAACGTTGCTCAATAAAAAAAAAAATTTTAAAAAAAAATTGGCCCATTGATGTTCCAAGGCTACTTTTCCATACTGCATTTGATAGTCAGCTTTCATTAAACTTTTCACGTAGTAGACATATGATGAAGTTTCTAATCAAAAGTATCATCAGTGTGCAATCAGCATTTGCATGTGACACGATTTCTGTTGTAACGCATAATGACGGTACACTGGTGTTTATCTTGACCTTCATGACATTATGATGTGTTATAATGGAAATTAATATTTGTTGAAATCTGGGCCTTGTGTGAACATTGTGTATATGTAAAAAGTGATTCATTCTATTCGGTAACATAATTTTACTATGGTGTGCTACAAGTGCCAATGTATACAAGGTAATCAACTATCCTTGATTGGCAATAAGAAATGGGTGTAGAAAAGTCTATCAATGCATCTGGAGTTGTCTGGGGTTATGACATAAGTGGAACCACCTTTTTGCATGCATTTGCTCATGCTAATTCTGAAGCATATATAGTGAACCATGAAGCTGGTGTGATATGTGCACTTAATAAATGTATTTTGTTGATATGTGATGGTCAGGTGTGGAAACACAGTTGCAATAAACCTATTTCACATAGGCATGAGCGGATTTTGCGGATTGGCAATCCGCGAATTTGCGGATTTGCAAACTCGCAATCCGCAAAATCCGCGAATTCCCGCGAATTTGCGGATTTTTTTTTTTTTGGTGTTCGCCCGTGTTTCTGCCAGTTCGCGAGGGTTTTTACAATTTCGCAATTTGCGAACTTACCTGTCGGGTCGCAAGTTTTGCGAACTTGTTGTTTCTACGTGTCCAACCTGTTTGGGACACTCTTCTTCATCACTGCCACTCTCTGTCACCACTGCCACTCTCTGACTACTCATGCCACCCTCTGGCCCACCCATGCCACCCTCTGTTTCATCACCACACCCTCTGGTTGTCCAGTGTACATTATTTTCGGCAAAGCAAAGCACACCTTCCCTGCCTCAAGTGACCTGAATTAATTTGGGGCTGATTAATGTGTCACAGAATATTTTTTTAGCTGGCACCTGCTTCCTTAGTGCGCCCTGATTAGTGATCTTTTGCACTTGCTAAGTGCTTTCATTGTTGCAAAATTAGTTACAACACCTGCCCTGCCCCAACTGACAATAATGAATTAGGGGCTGATTAATGGATTTTAACTTCCAGCCTGGCTCCTGCTTGTCTCCCTTAGCTGTAATTCAGGACCTTTGTGGCATATGTGTAACTATTCTGAGGTTCAGAGCAGGGTCACATAATAGTTGCAACTGGCAACTGAACTCTGGAGGGGCCCCTCAGGAAGCACTACAGGAAATGGCTACTAATGATGTGCCTGAACTTTTGAACCTGGTAAGTAGTTACTTTCAGTTTTGCTTAGATCGTATTTCTGCAATTTCGCACTTATTCGCGGGGCGCGAACTCACGCGAACAGTGCGAGCAGTGCGAGCAAAATCCGCTGCTCGCGGATTTGCGGATTTTGCAGGAAATTCGCAAATCTCGCGGATTGCGGATTTCCCGAAAATCCGCAAAATCCGCGAGCGGAACGGATTTTCCGCCCATGCCTAATTTCACATATAATTTCAGATTCATCCAGGGCAAGTGAAGGAGAAGGGGCCAACATTGTTGGGGACACAGATGGTTACAGTGGTTCTGGACGTGACAGCACAGACACGGAGGGACCCAGTGACCAGGAGTGTGTGGGGAGTACCATGGTTGGCACAAGGTCAGGTTCATCATCATCTGAGTCATCCTCCAGTAGACACTCTCGAGTGGTGACTGACCCCATAGGATCAGTTCCATTTTCCTCCTTGTCCACCATCCCTAGTACCATTGCTACCCTACCTGTTGTTCCCCAAACAATTGTCTGGGCCCGCTCCCCTCTGAGGGGAGCCATTTCCTTTGCTTCAGGCACCTCAGCCCTTGCCCCTGCTACCCCTACTGCCCTGAATGAGGAGGCTATTGACCTCCTGAGGAACATCTGTGTGGGTTAGACTACACTCCTGAATGGCATCCAGGGGCAAGGCAGCCAGCTGACGCAGATGGTGGCCTACCGGGAAGGCAGCCACTCTGCCTATGTCAGGCCTACATAGGTATTGTCAAGCTCTGGCCTCCTCCCTCATGGTAGCCCTTCACACATCCCAACCTTCTACCTAATCTCCTGCATCTGTCCCAAGCACATGCACAAAGGTGAATGAACACACTTCATCAGACCTAAGCACCACACACAAACGAAAACAGTAGAAAAGGCGCAAGCATAAAACCACTCACCAGACACTCACACCCTCACTACCACCTCTACCCCAACATATCCCCAGACACCACACTGACAGACACATCCCCAACCACCAAAATATCCCGACACCACGCCAGCACCCACAGACCAATCCCCAACGACCAGCAACCCTGAAGATATCACAAGAAACACCCACAGACCCATCCCCAACTATCAGCTTTCCTACAGACACCACACCAACATCCACAAACCCATCCCAAACACCAGCATTCCAGCAGATACCACACCAACACCCACAGACACATCCCAATTACCATATTTCCACAGACGTCACACCGAAACCCACAGACCCATCCCAACCACCATCATTTCCACAAAAAACACACCAACACCCACAGACCCATACCCAAACACCAGCATTCCCACAGTCTTCAAACCAACACCAATAGACCCATCCACAACACCCATAATACCCAGCACGTCCACATCACACACACCAAAAAAATGCAAATGCTCACAGTCAACCACACAACAGACACCTACAGAACACACAGAAGATACAGCACACAGACGTCTCACTTCCACTCCCTCTACCTCCAAACCCAACTCCCTCCTGAATATCCTGCCCATTTTCTCCATGAAAATATCTTATTTACCCTTGCCCTTAACCCTGTGAAATACGCCCCTCTCCCAAAGTAAAAAAAACCTGTCTCAAGCCCTAACCCATCCCTTCCGCATCCAAATCCGCCCTTGAAAAACCTGATCCCCATCCCACTAAACCCAGGATATCCCTAAGAAGTCCATAAAAAACCCTCCCCAAACCAAACCCATCCCTCCCCAAACCCCCCTCCTTCCAAGTACCATCTTCAAGTTCCCTGCCATGCCCAATGGATGCACCTTTGCGAGGAGGTTCCCTGGCAGTGCCAGTAAGGGCAGGTTTAGTGGCACAGCTTTGTGCTGTGGTACAAATTCAACAAAATGACTGGACAATGGCCTTTGTTTCACATGATCTTTTTCATCCAATCATTAAAACTTTTCATAGTTTGGAAGACATTAGTCATGAGACTAATTTTCTAATTATTTGATGTTATTGCATAGTTTGTGATGTCTGACTACAGTGGAGTTTTTTCACCCCTGATTGCTGATCCAGTTGAAGTGGTTAGTATGATCTGACTTTGGAGTGCGGGAGTTACACAGGCCAATGAAAAATGTTGACTGGATGAATATGTGGGATGAATTACAATTAGGGCTGACATTTCATTGGATGTTATATCATATGTTACATTTTTCAGCTTGGCCTGGCCAATACCAACATCATTTAGGTTCCAATTCTCCCTATGATGTAGGTTGGATACATGTTTGATGTGTTCAAGTTAGATATTTGTTTATCCACACATGGAAGGTGTTAAATTGTCATACCATTGTAGACATTTGTATAGACATGTGTCCATTTTGGTGTGTGCACCTTACACCTACTTTATCTAAATGTGTGACATGCTGTTAGTCCTGTGATTGCTTTCATGAGTTGCACTTGCACATTTCCTACACATGCATGGCAGTTAGGTAATTGGTCAGTAAGGTGTCTGTGGGAATCCACAGGCCCTATGCACATAGAGGTTTTCAAGGTATGTGCAAAGTGAACTGTGGGCCAGGGCTCCAGCCTTTTCAGGGTTTTCCCTGGTAGTGGCATACCTAGTCTGCAAAGTGTTTGCATTGTGCCCCTTGAATGCTTCTCACACTGATTATTTGTGATCACATTTACAGACATTACCTTTAAATGTGTGTGATGTGTGGGAATCCAATGCAGAATTGTAGCAGAGAAGGTGTGTTTCAGTTTCAGTTTCATGAGACATTCATACAGATGTATTTATGATATCACAACAGGACTTAGGCAATGTTGGAAATGTGAGGGTGTCACAGAAATTAATAGGTGTGATATTGATGAGGAGGTGCTGTTGTGTTACACAATTTAATGCACATATAAATGTCAGTGATTATGAGAGGTGATCACATGTCCATTTGTGTAGAGTGTGCCTGTGCAGTGTCAGTGACCTGGCCAAAGAAGGCATCATAGAGCTGTAATTGGGTCATACATTGAAAACAATTCCAAACATGGGCCCACAAAATATGTCTGGTCCAGGGAACCTAAAAAGCCTTGCCAGGTCCATGGAGGGATATATATTTGCTGAGGAGTTGATGGAAACAGGTAAGAGTTTAGCTTACTGCTAGTTGTGTCCACAGCGGTGTCACCTTTGGACGTCATCAATCAGGAACAGCAGAGGCAGGAAGTGTACTATTGGCTACATGGCAGCACAGGAAATGTGGAGGTGAGTACAGGTGAGGTACTTATATCCCTCCCTTTCCTCCTGCTCAGATGTGGTGATTGGATTACCGTATTCACGTCATCTGTAAGGCACCTCATATATAGTCCAGTGGTAACACTGGTGATCTGCCCTCTGACAGATTCATTAGTCTATCCCGCGGCGGTCTTGATTTCCTGGTGGTGGCAGCGGAACTGCAGCGGTCTTTCGTCTATGTAGCCACATGTGTCCCAGTACTGCCAAACTCGCAATCAGACATTCTTCCATACTCAGATCATTGTATTTTAGAGGGAAGGAGTATCCAGTGGTTTGTATCCTTAACTGCTTGGAAGTTATTCTATTACTGAATATCAAAAAGGAAAATATTGATATATATAAATATTGAAGACTTAGGGCCTTATTACGATGTTGGGAGGACGTTACCGTCTCAGTGTGAGAACCGACCGACCATAGGTCGGTGGTTCCTCACTGCCTATAATAATGCAACCACACTTAGGGGACTATTAGGATGGCGGGTGGATTTTCGGACCCTAGTGATGCTGAGACCGGCCACCAGTGGTGCGGCGGTCCTGTACCAGCAATTAGGATGCCACGGCTACCGTCGCAGTGGCATACTCTATTCCCAGCATTGTGATGGGCAGTGCTCACAGCACCACCCTCCACAATGCTGGGAATGCACTGTGTGCATTGTCATGCACAAGGTGACAGTCACCGCGCGGTGCCTGCCACCTCATCCATGACACCCCCACCTCCCCAATACCCTGGGAACCCGCAATGGGCCCCCGAAAGCTAACTCCGCATTGCTTTTCATGGTGGGGTCTCCGCCATGGAAAGCCATGCACAGCTGCCCATGCTGCTATGGATGGTGGTGTCTAGCAGACACCGACACCATATCTAGCCCCTTTTCCGCCTGATTAACTGGTCGACCGATGGAAAACCGGGAGACGTTCTTTCCGGCCACCGGGTCCCCCCACCATACTAATATGGCGTGGGGGAAATGGGTGGTAGGTGGGGTATGATGTTGGGTGGATCAACACCACCATGCGGGTGGTGGCAATCCACCCTACATCCTAATAGACCCCATGGTGCAGTCAAAAACTCCCATTTCTCCATTGGAGCTTGTGCTGTGGTCGGAAATTAGCGTTTGTGTAAATCCCTGCACTGTGTGGCAGGCACATGGTACAGAGATTTACATGGGGCATCCTTGGTGTCCCCTCTGCCCCCAACCGGATGTTGCATGGTGAAGGGGGTCCTGCTAGGGTCCTCATTGCGCTAATTTCAACTTGTGGTCCTCGGAAAAACATTCATCTCCCACGGTGGGTTCTGTGCCAATGTTTGTTTGTTGCAGCATTCACTTGCAAGGGAATGCTGCAACAAACAAACATTGGCACATAACCCACCGTGGGAGATGAATGTTTTTCCGAGGACCACAAGTCCCTGCATGCACCAGTGAAATTAGCGCGATGAGCGCGGCCTGCTGGAGGTTACATAAAGGTGCAAGCAATGAGGAAATGTCTTTGCCGTGATTTAGCAGCTGCCCAGAAAGAAGAGACTGTCATCTCGAAACGCGTAGGCAAATGCAATAAAGTTCCCTAACATGCCGAGGCTGGTCTCCGTGTGTAAATACCGCAAGGTGACATCTGCTGGAGTGCGAGTTCGAAGCTCTTGGGCAATTTGGATTAAAAAAAAAAAAAAATATATATATATATATATATATATATATATCCACAAAATCCTCTCGATTAGCCAAGGATGACGAGCCACACCATCAGGTACTTCAAAGGTTGTTTATTTAGGGCATAAACGACGCGTTTCGAGCTCACGGGCTCTTGGTCACATGACCTGCATTTTTTTCACTCCAGTATATATACTGTTGCATTATCATGGAAAGGGAAGAAAGATCTCCGTGTTTACAAACATCACACGGAGATCTCTTAAAAGAAATGCGTTTTGATTCAGCACAAACAGAAACTCAATGAGTATCTAAATTAATGCATTTTCCCCATTGTTTGGTTTAAAGAAAAAATATGTGTTTGGTAGATAATAACATAACATTTCAAATTAACAATGTCACGTTTTCAAATGCTTATTCAGGGTGTAGTACCCATAGTATATTTTCCAAGAAAGAAGAACAGGTTGTAAAGCTAGGAGAGATTATAACAAGAGGAGGTGAAATATATAGTTTAGAGAAGGGATATAAACATATCTATACTGACCAAGATCACTCGGGTGTAGTACCCTCTGTATCGATATCTCGTGTATACCCATCTCATTTCAGACATGTTATCGTAAGTGAAGAAAAGAGCTGTGTTCTATGTCTAGTCAACATTGTCAGCTGGTGAAAAAATTGGTGATTTAACTCTACCCTCCCCTAGAAAAAGAAAATAGGAGACGGATCTCGTGCTCATAGTTGTAATAATATATCCAAGTGAGGCGGTGGTGCTCTTAGCAATATTTCTTATTAGTGGTTTATCGCTTCATTTTTGGACGAGGTCTTATACTCTAGGGAGAGGAAAAAGTGAAAACAGAACATATTAGTACATTGTTATCAACTGTACATTTCCATAAAAGAGAAAACATAGCTATCTGCACAAAGTCAAAGCTTTCCGAAATTGCAACCTGTTTGGAATTTTACAAACAATAAGATTTATATTCAGCAACAAACCAAACAAAAATTAGAGACAGACAATATTGGTTAAAAAGACATATTTGGAGAGATATGTCATGAAATCAGAGTACCTTAAGAGGAAGGCTGGGAAGCCCCCCGAAAAGTATTTTTATAAATGTACATACATTTCTTCGTCAATATTCAGCCCAAAAGGAGAGATACACCCTGCTTGTAAAATGAATTTGGACTCTGCTCTGCGTAAAGCTGTAAGACGATCCCCTCCTCTGACATGTTTGGGGATAGCATCCAGTGCGAAAAATTTCGCCTTGGTCCAATCTCCATCATGGTATTGGTGGAAGTGCTTGGCCGTACTGTATGTAAAGTCCTTGTTTGTAATGGCACGCCAGTGCTCCAAAATTCTCTTTTTTACAGGGAAAGTGGTTGAGCCTATGTACCATTTGCCGCAAGGGCAAGTCACAACATAAATGACATGATCAGTGGTGCACTGGATGTTTTTAGTTATTTTCCATTTCCTTTTTATTCTTTTAAGCTCGACCTCCCTTACATTAGAGCTGTGGCTACAGGCCTTGCACTTCCCACACTTGAAGAACCCGCCTCTAGCTGACAGCCAGGTCTTCTTCTTCTCTAGGTGACTTTGTACTATATATATATATATACAATAATCACAAGGGCTTACAACTACGGACTGTGAACTCGGGACCACAGGGTCCATCATGCCTGGCGTGTCCGCATACCATGAATATCCACCAGAGGGCCGGCAATGTTACATCAACAAACATCACCTGTGGCTCGTGCTCAGCCCCTCCCTGCCTGTGTGACCTTTGAAAAAGTTCAGTGACATGAACGAAACGCGTCAGAAATTGCTCCATAAAGCCTCAAAATAAATGCTGCTGCATAGGTGTTCTGTGTGCGACTCACCTTCTTTCCACAACGGGGGAGAAGCTCTTGCCATATAATGTAACGTGGTCCTGTCGCAGAATAACGCACTGCCAGCCAGAGTGCCAAAACATTACCCGACTCGGACCGCCTTAGAAAATTCGGAAACGAACATTAGGGTAATTGGCTGCCACCAGACACCGGAGTCTGGAATGGTTCCACATGACCTCAAGAATTAGGTTCGTGACAGGAGGCCCAACTCTGGAAACTGAATTCCAGTGAGACTATTTTAACAGAGGGCAACAATAATCACATGGGCTTACAGCAACTGACTGTAAACTCAGGACCACAGGGTCCATCATGCCTGGCGTGTCTGCATACCATGGATATCCACCAGAGGGCCGGCCATGTTACATCAACAGACATCACCTGTGGCTCATGCTCAGCCCCTCCCTGCCTGTGTGACCTTTGAAAAAGTTCAGTGACATGAACGAAATGCGTCGGTCGCTAGTAGATAGTTATAGTTAGGACCTATTATCCATAGGAAAACTGCAACCTTCTATTGCCAATAACTTTGGCGTCAATTGATGAATCTTCTTGAAATTTTCTGAACTTTTGGCCAGCTCGATACTGCTCCTTCCCTGAAAGTTTGGGGGTGATTGGTCAAGCGAGGGCCGAGAACAAAAGGGGGTCCCAAAATGTGTTTTCCCCATGCAATTTCCCATAGGATGTTTAGCCACGGCTACAGCCCGAACGGCTGAACGGAATTACACCAAATTTGGCAGAGAGGTAGTCCTCACTTCTGACTTGTGCCTTTGGGCTATCTTGTGTCAATCTGTTCAGTAGTTTTTGAGAAAAGTGCGTTTAAAGTCATTTACATATCTATGGGCGCAGATTGTGCGAGGATTGACCTCGTAGGATAAGCGCACCATCCCGATCACCCGCTCAATTCTAATTGGCTGTCAAGCGGTTGTAAACATTCGAAACCAGGAACTGTTGGCAGCCATTTTGTGCCTCGGTAGAAGCGAAGCTGAGGAAGTCAGTGAAATGTGTGCAAACCGCGCCAAGGGGCAGGGTAGACCCACCATCACACCGTAGGTTTGCTCAGGGGGTGGCACAAGGACACCCGAGGGCCCCAAAAAAATGTTTTAAAAAACATAAATCGCGGGATGCACAGATCCTACGCGCATCGCGAGATAATGAAAAAGAAAGCAACACAGTCTCCCCCGAGAAATATGTTAATTTGCCCCCGGGGGACCAAATCTCAGAGGCATTGTGGAAAAAATAGTGTGGGGGGTCCCCTTCCCCTCCACACTGTCCTGGGAACCGCCACCCCAGGGCTCTAATTTATTATATGCGGGTGGCTTCTTCAAAATGGGTGGGGGGCTCTCAGGCCCCCCAGCCCCGGGGACCGCCACACCCCGGGCCTCAATTATAATATATGTGGGGGCTCACGGCCCCCCCGCAGCCCCGGGGACCTCCACCTCCGGGGCTATTTTTAATTGGGTTTTAGTGCTCTCAGGCCCCCCCAGCCCCAGGGACTGCCACCCCCGGGGCAAGAATTTAATGTATGCGGGGGGCTCACAGGGCTCCCTGCAGCCCTGGGAACCGCCACCCCCGGGGCTTGAAACATATGGGTGGGGGGCTCTCAGGCCCCTCTTGCCCCGGGGACCGCCACCTCTGCGGCTTAATAAAATTGGGTGGGGGGCTCTGAGGACCACCACCCCAAGGCTTCTGAAGAATGTGGGAGGGGGCCACGCGGCCCCCCTCCTGGAGCCCTCGATGGCCCTGGGGACCACCACCCCCCCAGGGCCGGCTCGTGCAGTGTTCCGGGGTGCCCACACCCAGGACACTGCTGTTTGCAATGGCAGGGTAGGAGCCTCGTGGCTCCCACCCTACCATTGCAAACTTCTTTGCTTCATTGAAGCGAGAGCAGGGAAACCTGCTCTCGCTTCAATGAAGCAAAACAGATTGCTTTTCCATATGGGGAGCAGCATGTTAGCTGCTCCCCATATGGAAAAGCAATGCTGGCTCCCGCAGGAGGCGGGGAGCCTGCAGGACCGAGGGGGGATTGGGGACCCCCAAAAGGCCGCCAATGGTAAGGGCCAGCCCCGGGGGATGGGGTCCCTGGGGGTACAAGAGGCCCGGGAGGGGGGCCACACAGCCCCCACTATAAAAATAAAAATATCTGAAAAATGTGGCCATGCCCCGGGGATGGGGTCCCCGGGGCCCGGAATTGGCCATGGGAGGGGGGCCACGCGGGCCCCTTCCTGTAAATATTTTAAAACATTGTAATTGGGGGATCAGGCCCTGGGGGATGGGGTCCCCAGGGCCCCAGAAAAGAAAAAGGAAGGGGGCTACACAGCCCCCTTCACATAATATACATTTTTTTTTAAACGGGGTCGGGCCGGAGGCCATGCCCCCTTCTTGCACAACTCTGCAAACACGCCCCCTGGCGCGTTTGCAGAGGGGGAACAAATTCCCCTTGAATACTGGGGGTCCCTAGGGGCCAACTAGCCCACCAGGTACCTCCAGTATGCGCCAGGAGCTGCGTTGCAGAGTGGTGTTCTGAGGCAAAGCCCCTTTTTACACCTCTCTGCAATGCAGCTCTGTGGCGGTTACTGAAGGTAGATGGTGGGCTAGTTGCACCCTAGGGACCCTCAATATTCAAGGGGGGTTAATCCCCCAACTTCAGACGCGCCACGGGGTGCGTTTGCACAGTGGTGAAGGGAGGGGGAGGGGCCTGAGTTCACATGTGTGCAAAAACGCCATGTGACGCGGTTTAAGTTGGGGAATTATTCCTTGTCAATACTGAGGTTCCCTGGGGGCCAACTAGCCCACCAGTTACCTCCAGTAAGTGCCACAGAGCTGCATTGCAGAGTTCTGTAAAAAGGGGTGTGGCCTCTGAACACCTCTCTGCAACGCAGACTCCTGGCTCATACTGGAGGTACTTGTGGGCTAGTTGGCCCACAGGGGATATCAGGATTAAAGGGCACTAAATCCCGCAACTTAAAATGCGCCACAGGGCGTGTTTGCACACATGTCACTTTAGGCACTGCTCCCTTCCTTCACCATTGTACAAATATTCCTCTAAAATCAGCCAAACTTCGAATTCCGATTTACTCATCTGTTATCAGGAGAGACCTCAGTGCTGGATCTTTGAGCCCAGCACTGACTCTGAAAAGTACTTCTAACCATATGTCAATGACAGCCTATGGAATTTCCTTCCATAGGCTGTCATTGACTGGTTTCACTTGGAAATTTTTCTAAGTGTGGAGTTTTTGAACTTTATAAAATTCCTAAAAAATCAGCAGAACTACGAATTCCGATTAACTCACATGTTATCAGGAGTGACCTCAGTGCTGCTTCTTTGAGCCCAGTCCTGATCCTAACAAGTAATTCTAACCGTACTTACCAAGAACTTGTATTTCCTTCCATAGGAATCCATTGTCTGGTTTTCACAAGAAAAGTTTCTAAGTGTCTATTTTCACAAACTAAAAATATTCCTTAAAAATTGCCTGTATGACTTAAACGCTTCTATCAACTGTTTACAGGATATGCACCCGTGCTGGATCCAGTAACCACCACTGAGTAAGAAAAAGTAACGTTAACACCACTTGAATTTCCTCCCATAGGATAACATTGGTGAATCTATGTGAAAAAGTTTCTAAGTGTCAACTTTTCAAATACAATAATATTCCTTAAAAATCAAGACTGTTACCAAAACGATTTTACTCAACTGTTTACAGGATATGTCCCAGGACTGAATCTAGGATCCAAACCTGTGGTTAGAGAAGTAATCCATAAAGTAACTACTTGCATTTGACTAGAAATTCACATTGAGCTCAATGTTGCATTGTGTTTGAAATTGTGTTGCCCATTGCAACAACTGTAACTACTGCACTTAGAAGACTATTGCCTATTTGCAAAGTATTTAAACTAAAGTAATTCATTCTGAGAAAATATATTTTGTAATGTAATGTATAATGTAATTTAAAAAATAAAATATCTAAAAATAAAGTGTTCAAAAAAATGTAGAAAATCAGTATAAAAAATAACAATTAATACATTTAAAAATTGTCACTTACAAAACCTTTGAAATTCACTGAAAAAACCATAGGTTTCAGACATGTTATACTTAGGAATTAGAATTTTAAAAACCTTTGAAATTCACTGAAAAAACCTTAGGTTTCAGACAAGTTATAGTAATTTGAGATGTCATCAGTGATGTCACTAACCATGTCATGAATGATGTACTATGTGACATCATCAGCAGTGGATTGCGGGCGTGCGAGTTATAGTTAGTACAACTTACTATAACGGGGGAATTTCAATGGTTTTGTACAACTGAAATGTCCAACTAACTATAACATCCCTAAAACCTGTGTTTTTTTCAGTGAATATATTTATATATACACACACTAGGGACCAATGATGAGAACCCCGCTCCTATGAATACTGTACCAACACATTTTAGAGCAAAATCCAGATACAGACCCCAATTACCTAGAGATAACATAGATTTGTTCCATGATCTTGTGAACAATGATATGCTACAACTTCTCAATAAGCCATTAGGAAGACAAAACCTTACCCCTGAAATGAAAGCTGCACTTACAGATCTACGTAATGATGACACCATTGTCATTAAACCCTCAGATAATGGCGGTAATATAGTCCTTTGGGAAAAGAAAATGTACATACAGGAAGCAATGAGACAGCTATCCAACCACATGCTACAACAGAGTAGATCACTCCTATCTCACAAACCTACAGAGCAGAGTACACCATCATAATAGAAGCTGGGCCAATGACAAACTACTGAACTGGGATGAGACTAAATTCCTCATCAATGAGAACCCGACAACAACCTTCTATCTCTTACCGAAGGTTCATAAGGACCCCCTACAGCCCCCAGGCAGGCCGAATAGTGTCCTCTATCGACAGCTTCCTAGAAAATGTATCTCATTATGTAGACCACTTCTTAAAAGACTATGTAAAAGACCTCACATTGCACATTGAAGATACTAAAAAATTTCTACAAAAAATAGAGAATATTAACTGGGAGAAGCACTTTTGGCTAGTCTGTTTAGACGTCGAAAGTTTATACATGAGTATTCGACACACTGATGGACTAAGAGCCTGTGAATACTTCCTTAAATCAAAGAGTATACACCTTGAAGCTCACTCAAAAATGGTGTTACAATGGTTGAACTCTGTTTGGTGGAAAAGGTCTTCCATTTCAATGGGGCACTGTACAAACAGACCCAGGGCACGTCGATGGGCACCTGCTTTTCCCCCAGCTACGCCAATCTTTTGGTGGGCTGGTGGGAGGAGCAGGTGCTCAGAAGCGATGTCCTGGAGCACTGGACCACCAGGGTAAACATATGGCTTCAATACATAGACAATGTCTTCTTTGTCTGGGAGGGCAATGAGAGAGACCTTTTTGGGTTCGTTGAAATACTGAACCAGAACAGTCTCAACTTGAAATTCACAATGCAGCACAGTCAGGAGAGTGTAGACTTTGTGGATATAAAACTTAAGCTGATTGAAAATAAGATGGAGACAGAGATATTCAGGAAGAAAACAGCGGGCAACGCACTGCTCCACGCTTCAAGCTGCCACCTTCCCAGTTTTAGATGGGCCATTCCTTTTGGCGAATTTTTACTGGCCAAGAGGAATTGCAGCACTCAGGAGATGTTTGAAAAACACAAGAAGGAAATGCAGAAAAGATTTACAGCAAGGGGTTATCATCCCAATATTCTCAAGAAAGTAGAGGAGAGGGTTGAAACAATCGAAAGGAAAGAGGCACTTTACAAAGCACCTAAGATAATTCAGAAGGAAGCTCTAACACCTATCAGACTAATACCCACTTACAATACACAATCCCCCCTGTTCAGTCAGATCGTAAGAAAGAGATGGAATATCCTACTACAAGACAAAATCCTCAAGACCAGGCTAGGACCCCACCCAGCCATAACTTACAGAAAGGGGAAGTCCATCAAAGATCTAATTGTAAACAGCCATCTTGAAAGTAAGAAAAAAATATGGCTGTCAGCAAAAGGAGGATTCCACAAATGTGGAAAATGCAAAGCCTGTAGTCACAGGGTGAATATGAGGGAGGTGGTATTGAACAGAATCAAAAAAGGTGGAGAATAAATAAGAACATCCAGTGCAATACCCACCATGTGATATATGTAGTGACATGCCCGTGCGGCAAATGGTACATAGGGTCCACAACCTTACCTGTCAAAAAGCGAATACTTGAGCACTGGCGTGCTATTACCAACAAAGATTTTTCTTATAGCACAGCAAGACATTTCCACATCCATCACAGTGGAGATTGGACACAGGCAAAATACTTTGCCCTGGACTCAATCCCCAAGAACCCGAGAGGAGGCAACAGATTGATTGTCACTGACCATGTCACGAGTGATGTCATATGTGACGTCATTAGCAGTGCATTGCGGACATGCGAGTTATAGTTAGCTGAACTAACTATAACGGGGAAATTTCAATGGTTTTGTATCAGTGAAATGTCCAGCTAACTATAAAATTTGTGAAACCTATGTTATTTTCAGTGAATTTCTAAGGTTTTTTAAATGCTAATTCCTAACTACAGCGTGTGTGAAGCCTATGTTTTTTTCAGTGAATTTCAAAGGTTTTTTAAATGATAATTTCTAACTTTAACGTAACTGAAACCTATGATTTTTTCTATGAATTTCAAAGGTTTGTTAAATGTCAGTATCTAACTACAATATCCCTATAACCTATAGTGTTTGTTAAGTAAAATTTAAAAACACGTGTATAGTTTTTATAGTAAACAAAAACTTAAAAGTAGTGTTTTTTTACTTATAATTATACCTCCTGGTTTTATGGTATTTATTTTTTGCACATTTCCATTTATATTTATCCATATTTTAAAAAAAATAATTGTTTACTATTTACACATATGTATTTCGTATTTTGTAAAAAAATGAATCTGAAATTAGTATATTTCCACATTTATTTTACTGATAAATATGCACTCATGGCTGAAAGACTGACCGTTTTCACTCAGGTAAACACTCTTAGATGATAAACTATACACAATCTTCATATTAAAATGTGATGTGCAACTTTTATTATACGAAAATATATATTGCTCTTTAAGAATCTTTTCTAAAAGACAGAATAAAGCACCGCCAGCCAGAGCGCCAAAACATTACCCGACTCGGACCGCCTTAGAAAACTCGGAAACGAACATTAGGGTAATTGGCTGCCACCAGACACCGGAGTCTGGAATGGTTCCAAACGACCTCAAGAATCAGGTTCGTGACAGGAGGCACACCTCTGGAAACTGAATTCCAGTGAGACTATTTTAACAGAGGGCAACAATAATCACAAGGGCTTACAACAATGGACTGTAAACTCGGGACCACAGGGTCCATCATGCCTGGCATGTCCGCATACCATGGATATCCACCAGAGGGCCGGCAATGTTACATCCACAAACATCACCTGTGGCTCATGCTCAGCCCCTCCCTGCCTGTGTGACCTTTGAAAAAGTTCAGTGACATGAACGAAACGCATCAGAAATTGCTCCATAAAGCCTCAAAATAAATGCTGCTGCATAGGTGTTCCAAGTGCGACTCACCTTCTTTCCACAACGGGGGAGAAACACTTGCCATATAAAGCGATGTGGTCCTGTTGCAGAATAATTCACCGCCAGCCAGAGCGCCAAACATTACCCGACTCGGACCGCCTTTGAAAACTCAGAAACGAACATTAGGGTAATTGGCTGCCAACAGACACCGGAGTCTGGAATGGTTCCACACGACCTCAAGAATTAGGTTCGTGACAGGAGGCCAAACTCTGGAAACTGAATTCCAGTGAGACTATTTTAACAGAGGGCAACAATAATCACATGGGCTTACAGCAACTGACTGTAAACTCAGGACCACAGGGTCCATCATGCCTGGCGTGTCTGCATACCATGGATATCCTCCAGAGGGTTGTAACACTCCAATGTTACATCAACAGACATCACCTGTGGCTCATGCTCAGCCCCTCCCTGCCTGTGTGACCTTTGAAAAAGTTCAGTGACATGAACGAAATGTGTCGGTCGCTAGTAGATAGTTATAGTTAGGACCTATTATCCATAGGAAAACCGCAACCTTCTATTGCCAATAACTTTGGCGTCAATTAATGAATCTTCTTGAAATTTTCTGAACTTTTGGCCAGCTCAATACCGCTCCTTCCCTGAAAGTTTGGGGGTGATTGGTCAAGCGGGGGCCGAGAACAAAAGGGGGGTCCCAAAATGTGTTTTCCCTATGCAATTTCCCATAGGATGTTTAGCCACGGCTACAGCCCGAACGGCTGAACGGAATTACACCAAATTTGGCAGAGAGGTAGTCCTCAGTTCTGACTTGTGCCTTTGGGCTATCTTGTGTCAATCTGTTCAGTATTTTTTGAGAAAAGTGTGTTTAAAATCATTTTTATATCTATGGGTGTGGATGTTCCGCAGATTGTGCGAGGATTGACCTCGTAGGATAAACGCACCGTCCCGATCACCCGCTCAATTCTAATTGGCTGTCAAGCAGTTGTAAACATTCGAAACCAGGAACTGTTGGCAGCCATTTTGTGCCTCGGTAGAAGCGAAGCTGAGGAAGTCAGTGAAATGTGTGCAAACCGCGCCAAGGGGGCAGGGTAGACCCACCCTGACACCGTAGGTTTGCTCAGGGCGTGGCACAAGGACACCCCAGGGCCCCAAAAAAGTGTTTTAAAAAAACAAATCGCGGGATGCGCGGATCCTACGTGCATCGCGCGATATTGAAAAAGAAAGCAACACAGTCTCCCCCGAGAAATATGTTAATTTGCCCCCAGGGGGACCAAATCTCAGAGGCATTGTGGAAAAAATAGTGTGGGGGGGTCCCCTTCCCCTCCACACTGCCCCGGGGACTGCCACCCCAGGGCTCTAATTTAATATATGCGGGTGGCTTCTTCAAAATGGGTGGGGGGCTCTCAGGTCCCCCAGCCCCAGGGACCGCCACACCCCGGGGCTCAATTATAATATATGTGGGGGCTCACGGGGCCCCCCGCAGCCCCGGGGACCTCCACCTCCGGGGCTATTTTTAATTGGGTTTTAGTGCTCTCAGGCCCCCCCAGCCCCAGGGACTGCCACCCCCGGGGCAAGAATTTAATGTATGCGGGGGGCTCACAGGGCTCCTCGCAGCCCCGGGGACCGCCACCCCCGGGGCTTGAAACATATGGGTGGGGGGCTCTCAGGCCCCCCTTGCCCCAAGGACTGCCACCTCTGCGGCTTAATAAAATTGGGTGGGGGGCTCTGAGGCCCCCCCAGCCCTGGGGACCACCACCCCAATTCTTCTGAAGAATGTGGGAGGGGGGCCACGCTGCCCCCCTTCCGGGAGCCCCCGATGGCCCTGGGGACCACCACCCCCCAGGGCCGGCTCGTCAGTGTTCCGTGGTGCCCACACCCGGGACACTGCTGTTTGCAATGGCAGGGTAGGAGCCTCGTGGCTCCCACCCTACCATTGCAAACTTCTTTGCTTCATTGAAGCAAGAGCAGGGAAACCTGCTCTCGCTTCAATGAAGCAAAACAGATTGCTTTACCATATGGGGAGCAGCATGTTAGCTGCTCCCCATATTGAAAAGCAATGCTGGCTCCCGCAGGAGGCGGGGAGCCTGCAGGACCGTGGGGGGATTGGGGACCCCCAAAAGGTCCCCAAACGGTAAGGGCCAGCCCCGGGGGATGGGGTCCCTGGGGGTACAAGAGGCCTGGGAGGGGGGCCACACAGCCCCCACTATAAAAATAAAAATATCTGAAAAATGTGGCCATGCCTCGGGGGATAGGGTCCCCGGGGCCCGGAATTGGCCATGGGAGGGGGACCACGCTGGCCCCTTCCTGTAAATATTTTTTAAAAATTGTAATTGGGGAATGAGGCCCTGGGGGTTGGGGTCCCCAGGGCCCCAGAAAAGAAAAAGGAAGGGGGCTACACCGCCCCCTTCACATAATATACATTTTTTTTTAAACGGGATCGGGCCGGAGGCCATGCCCCCTTCTTGCACAACTCTGCAAACACACCCCCTGGCGCGTTTGCAGAGGGGGAACAAATTCCCCTTGAATACTGGGGGTCCCTAGGGGCCAACTAGCCCACCAGGTACCTCCAGTGTGCGCCAGGAGCTGCGTTGCAAAGTGGTGTTCTGAGGCCATGCCCCTTTTTACACCTCTCTGCAACACAGCTCTGTGGCGGTTACTGAAGGTAGCTGGTGGGCTAGTTGCACCCTAGGGACCCTCAGTATTCAAGGGGGGTTAATCCCCCAACTTAAGACGCGCCACGGGGCGCGTTTGCAAAGTGGTGAAGGGAGAGGGAGGGGCCTGAGTTCACATGTGTGCAAACACGCCCTGTGACGCGGTTTAAGTTGGGGAATTATTCCTTGTCAATTCTGAGGGTCCATGGGGGCCAACTAGCCCACCAGTTACCTCCAGTAAGTGCCACAGAGCTGCATTGCAGAGTGCTGTAAAAAGGGGTGTGGCCTCTGAACACCTCTCTGCAACGCAGACTCCTGGCTCATACTGGAGGTACCTGGTGGGCTAGCTGGCCCACAGGGGACCTCAGGATTCAAGGGCACTTAATCCCGCAACTTAAAATGCGCCACAGGGCATGTTTGCACACATGTCACTTTAGGCACTGCCCCCTTCCTTCACCATTGTACAAATATTCCTCTAAAATCAGCCAAACTACGAATTCCGATTTACTCATCTGTTATCAGGAGAGACCTCAGTGCTGGATCTTTGAGCCCAGCACTGACTCTGAAAAGTGCTTCTAACCATATGTCAATGACAGCCTATAGAATTTCCTTCCATAGGCAGTCATTGACTGGTTTCACTTGGAAATTCTTCTAAGTGTGGAGTTTTTGAACTTTATAAAATTCCAAAAAAATCAGCAGAACTACGAATTCCGATTAACTCACATGTTATCAGGAGTGACTTCAGTGCTGCTTCTTTGAGCCCAGTCCTGATCCTAACAAGTAATTCTAACCGTACTTACCAAGAACTTGTATTTCCTTCCATAGGAATCCATTGTCTGGTTTTCACAAGAAAAGTTTCTAAGTGACTATTTTCACAAACTAAAAATATTCCTTAAAAATTGCCTGTATGACTTAAACACTTCTATCAACTGTTTACAGGACATGCACCCGTGCTGGATCCAGTAACCACCACTGAGTAAGAAAAAGTAACGTTAACACCACTTGAATTTCCTCCCATAGGATAACATTGGTGAATCTATGTGAAAAAGTTTCTAAGGGTCAACTTTTCAAATACAATAATATTCCTTAAAAATCAAGACTGTTACCAAAACGATTTTACTCAACTGTTTACAGGATATGTCCAAGGTCTGAATCTAGGATCCAAACCTGTGGTTAGAGAAGTAATCCATAAAGTAACTACTTGCATTTGACTAGAAATTCACATTGAGCTCAATGTTGCATTGTGTTTGAAATTGTGTTGCCCATTGCAACAACTGTAACTACTGTACTTAGAAGACTATTGCCTATTTGCAAAGTATTTAAACTAAAGTAATTCATTGTGAGAAAATATATTTTGTAATGTAATGTATAATGTAATTTAAAAAATAAAATATCTAAAAATAAATTGTTCAAAAAAATGTAGAAAATCAGTATAAAAAAATAACAATTAATACATTTAAAAATTGTCACTTACCAAACCTTTGAAATTCACTGAAAAAACCATAGGTTTCAGATATTTTATACTTAGGAATTAGAATTTTTAAAACCTTTGAAATTCACTGAAAAAACCTTAGGTTTCAGACAAGTTATAATAATTTGAGATGTCATCAGTGATGTCACTAACCATGTCATGAATGATGTACTATTTGACATCATCAGCAGTGGATTGTGGGTGTGCGAGTTATAGTTAGTACAACTAACTATAACGGGGGAATTTCAATGGTTTGTACGACTGAAATGTCCAACTAACTATAACATCCCTAAAACCTGTGTTTTTTTCAGTGAATATATTTATATATACACACTAGGGACCATTGATGAGAACCCCACTCCTATGAATACTGTACCAACACATTTTAGAGCGAAATCCAGATACAGACCCCAATTACCTAGAGATAACATAGATTTGTTCCATGATCTTGTGAACAATGATATGCTACAACTTCTCAATAAGCCATTAGGAAGACAAAACCTTACCCCTGAAATGAAAGCTGCACTTACAGATCTACGTAATGATGACACCATTGTCATTAAACCCTCAGATAATGGCGGTAATATAGTCCTTTGGGAAAAGAAAATGTACATACAGGAAGCAATGAGACAGCTATCCAACCACATGCTACAACAGAGTAGATCACTCCTATCTCACAAACCTACAGAGCAGAGTACACCATCATATTAGAAGCTGGGCCAATGACAAACTACTGAACTGGGATGAGACTAAATTCCTCATCAATGAGAACCCGACAACAACCTTCTATCTCTTACCGAAGGTTAATAAGGACCCCCTACAGCCCCCAGGCAGGCCGAATAGTGTCCTCTATCGACAGCTTCCTAGAAAATGTATCTCATTATGTAGACCACTTCTTAAAAGACTATGTAAAAGACCTCACATTGCACATTGAAGATACTAAAAAATTTCTACAAAAAATAGAGAATATTAACTGGGAGAAGCACTTTTGGCTAGTCTGTTTAGACGTCGAAAGTTTATACATGAGTATTCGACACACTGATGGACTAAGAGCCTGTGAATACTTCCTTAATTCAAGGAGTATACACCTTGAAGCTCACTCAAAAATGGTGTTACAATGGTTGAACTCTGTTTGGTGGAAAAGGTCTTCCATTTCAATGGGGCACTGTACAAACAGACCCAGGGCACGTCGATGGGCACCTGCTTTTCCCCCAGCTACGCCAATCTTTTGGTGGGCTGGTTGGAGGAGCAGGTGCTCAGAAGCGATGTCCTGGAGCACTGGACCACCAGGGTAAACATATGGCTTCAATACATAGACAATGTCTTCTTTGTCTGGGAGGGCAATGAGAGAGACCTTTTTGGGTTCGTTGAAATACTGAACCAGAACAGTCTCAACTTGAAATTCACAATGCAGCACAGTCAGGAGAGTGTAGACTTTGTGGATATAAAACTTAAGCTGATTGAAAATAAGATGGAGACAGAGATATTCAGGAAGAAAACAGCGGGCAACGCACTGCTCCACGCTTCAAGCTGCCACCTTCCCAGTTTTAGATGGGCCATTCCTTTTGGCGAATTTTTACTGGCCAAGAGGAATTGCAGCACTCAGGAGATGTTTGAAAAACACAAGAAGGAAATGCAGAAAAGATTTACAGCAAGGGGTTATCATCCCAATATGCTCAGGAAAGTAGAGGAGAGGGTTGAAACAATCGAAAGGAAAGAGGCACTTTACAAAGCACCTAAGATAATTCAGAAGGAAGCTCTAACACCTATCAGACTAATACCCACTTACAATACACAATCCCCCCTGTTCAGTCAGATCGTAAGAAAGAGATGGAATATCCTACTACAAGACAAAATCCTCAAGACCAGGCTAGGACCCCACCCAGCCATAACTTACAGAAAGGGGAAGTCCATCAAAGATCTAATTGTAAACAGCCATCTTGAAAGTAAGAAAAAAATATGGCTGTCAGCAAAAGGAGGATTCCACAAATGTGGAAAATGCAAAGCCTGTAGTCACAGGGTGAATATGAGGGAGGTGGTATTGAACAGAATCAAAAAAGGTGGAGAATAAATAAGAACATCCAGTGCAATACCCACCATGTGATATATGTAGTGACATGCCCGTGCGGCAAATGGTACATAGGGTCCACAACCTTACCTGTCAAAAAGCGAATACTTGAGCACTGGCGTGCTATTACCAACAAAGATTTTTCTTATAGCACAGCAAGATATTTCAACATCCATCACAGTGGAGATTGGACACAGGCAAAATACTTTGCCCTGGACTCAATCCCCAAGAACCCGAGAGGAGGCAACAGATTGATTGTCACTGACCATGTCATGAGTGATGTCATATGTGACGTCATTAGCAGTGCATTGCGGGCATGCGAGTTATAGTTAGCTGAACTAACTATAACGGGGGAATTTCAATGGTTTTGTATGAGTGAAATGTCCAGCTAACTATAAAATGTGTGAAACCTATGTTTATTTCAGTGAATTTCTAAGGTTTTTTAAATGCTAATTCCTAACTATAACGTGTGTGAAGCCTATGTTTTTTTCAGTGAATTTCAAAGGTTTTTTAAATGTCAGTATCTAACTACAATATCCCTATAACCTATAGTGTTTGTTAAGTAAAATTTAAAAACACGTGTATAGTTGTTATAGTAAACAAAAACTTAAAAGTAGTTTTTTTTTACTTATAATTATACCTCCTGGTTTTATGGTATTTATTTTTTTCACATTTCAATTTAGATTTATCCATATTTTAAAAAAAATATTGTTTACTATTTACACATATATATTTCGGATTTTGTAAAAAAATGAATCTGAAATTAGTATATTTCCACATTTATTTTACTGATAAATATGCACTCATGGCTGAAAGACTGACCGTTTTCACTCAGGTAAACACTCTAAGATGATAAACTATAAACAATCTTCATATTAAAATGTGCAACTTTTATTATACAAGAATATATATTGCTCTTTAAGAATCTTTTCTAAAAGTCTTTTATTATTTTGACCCTTTTACTTTTAGAACGACAGACCTTTTGCTCCACTACTCATCATTGACAGCATTTACAAACGCTCAAAAAATAACCCATTTCCGTATTCATGCACAGTTTAAAATAAATACAAAAAGGAAAATAAATATTTTTCTGTTTCTATTTATCTGTAAACATCAGTAAAAACATCAATCAAGCAGCCCTAATTATAATTTAAGAATGTTTTCAACTTAATTAGCAGTAATTAACATATAAGTGTGGTAATAGTATGACACAGCACCTATAATACCTGACTTTTCAACAACACCGTTCACTTACTATCCCACTGTAAGTAATACCTTGCTTAATCTTCCCAACGCCCCAACCGCCAGCATATCTTTCCGAGGGTAGGTTTACGATTTACAAATGCAATAATTTTTTTAATTAAGAGGCATAGTAATAACAAATATTAATCCGTTTTTTTTCTTCTAATGTTAACAATATTTTTTTTTATGTCTTCTATTTATATGTTTTTAATCATGAGAATGCAAAGAACACAGTTTACCGAGTAACACTTTTTGAATTATCCAACGTATGTAGATAATAATACCTTATACGTGTTACTATGGAAATTAAAACCTTTACAGCTTCACAGTTTGTAAATGTGCCCAACACGTGCAGAAGTAAAACAGTTAAAACGTGAGCACGTGTAAACTGTAAAACATGACGTCTAAATAGGTGGAGCCACATCTTCCTTCCGTAGACTACTAAACAACGAAAAACTATATAAACCACATCTATTGTGCAATTAGTTTTGTTTTCGCAAGTTATTTCTGAGTCGCCAATCTGTGATGCAGGTTCTGTTTTCTAGCATTGGATTCTTTTTTTGCTTCAACAAACATATTTCGGAGTTGTAAGTTGTTTCAATATGGCATAGGCATAGTACTTAGTTATAATTTGTGGCTATTTATCAATATTTTAACATTTATATCTAGAAAAAAATGTTATAGCATGTTTTTCGTTTTTTCTCTTTAACATCAGCAGCTTGTTTTTAGAAACAGATAGATTACAACAAACATTGCTCCTTTTCTGGCTTCTTTCAGCTTATTTATTGTGACTTTTTATATTATAATATTGACACTTTACTTTGCTTGTGAGGTGTTGGTGACCCGTCGACGCAAACCCTAAACATTTACAATCAACGTCACCATCTTCCAGTTGTTATCGTGTTTTCCCCTAGAGATTATATATTGTTAATATGTATATTATAACATTAACAGTTATGGTGATCACAGTGGAGTTCATGATCCGTCGTCACAAAGAGTAATGATATGTAGGCAACGTTACCGGCTTCCAGTTTTCAGTCTGTTTCCCCCTTGTTATCATGTACTGTGAAAATATATACATAATATAATTCTCACCGTCATGATCTCAGAAAAGTTTATGACCCGTCGCTACGAAGATCAAACTTTTTCACCTCCTGGAGAAAAGAAGTTCAGTAAACAATTACTGCTCGAAAGTATTTCATTATGGATGTTCAGTTAAATACATAACTTTATTTTCCTTCTCTCCTTACTGTAACAATGGTATCAATCGTTATATTGTAATAGATTGTCCTATTGTTACAGAAGAGGAATAGGAGATTTTGCAGTGCCATCTGTAATATAGCTTTCAAATATTAAAACATACTTGATCAGATATTCGTTTCAAGAAACATAGTTTACGAAACTGCAGAATAAAAAATATAGCTATCATGAATACTTTGTTACTTTAAATATTTAATTAACCCTACATTTCTGAATGTTATTTTCCAATTTCTATTCTTATTTGTGGTTCCTATTCACCTTCTCCCTAAAGAATATATAGGACCAGTACTATATATTATAAGAGTACCATCCTATATATTCTTTAGTGAGTATGTGATTTGTTAGCGGAA
This sequence comes from Lissotriton vulgaris, assembly GCF_964263255.1. NCBI lineage: Eukaryota > Metazoa > Chordata > Amphibia > Caudata > Salamandridae > Lissotriton > Lissotriton vulgaris. The sequence goes on along the minus strand of NC_141685.1, from coordinate 1,509,205,502 downwards.
CAGTGTGCAACCTCTAAGCACTATGACAGAATGTTCCTGAATTCTACAGAATACAAATTTGAAAAATAATATTGCATACATTTCTATGCAATATGAAGTCACTTGTATTTAACTGTTTTTTACTTGTTCTCTTGATCTCAGATAATGTAGTGCGGGAGTGTTTGTTGTAGCACTTCTATTCTACTTTATCTAAAAGTAACTGATGCCCTCTTACATTAACAAGAATGTGGGGCAACACTTTTACAAACTGTAGCAGAAAAAAGAAGGATATAGCCACCCTTAACTGATATTTCATGAAATTCCATTTTTAATTGTCACCCCTTCATTTATATACAGCGACAGTTTCTGAAGAAAGTTTATTTGTATTTCATTAATAAAACCTGTTTCAAACCTAGACTGAATTTTTTGCTGTGCAACCAAACCTCCCCATCAGAAAAGTAAACACCACATTATGAGTAAATAGTACTCCTAAGGAGTATGTCACCCGCAAACTTGATAAAAAACACAGAGCAAGACCCTGTCATTTTTCTGCCGTGATTTATACACCACACGTAAATTATATAAAGGCCCTTGAAACATATAAAAACAATTTTTTCCCTCATAATCCCTCTCCACCACCTTATGGGCACTGTACAGAGGTAAAAGTGTTCCTAACCTGCCCTCTACTACTTTCTGTTCCCATACTTCTTTGGAAGTGCATCACAATATCACTCCCAACAGTCAACCGTTCCCACCCAATAAGGAGCAAACTTGTGCTCTGAACACTTTAGCCAATAAAATATCCATGTGGTTCCGCACAGAAGGAAGGAATGACTGCCAAAACTTATACTTTTAATACTTCACAGCCAATGAACATTAAGCTTCGTAAAGTCATGCTTGGAGCATGTTACCCTAATACTCCCTGAACAGGAAGGAATCCCTAAGAACACTTTTCCACTGACTTCTTCTACGACTAACGGTTCCTATAAAAAAAATATATAAATCTCCAGCACATGAACTATTTCAATTAGCAACATATTGTGGTGAACTTCTAACCTCTGTGCTCATGTCAGTGTTCCATGAACTGTTACTATGATTTCAGGCAGAAAGCCGTTTGAGAGTAGCGTTGAAAGGTACTGGCTGTACAAAAACCGTTATATTTACCCTGGGTCCTCTACAAGACAGAAAGGAAAGCAAAGTAAAACAAAAAACTGTGTACAAGATTTACACCCCCCTTGCGCCACTTTCGCGTCCACGCCCCCCCCTACAAAATTAAAAGTGTGTGGACCTCAATGATGCCCATCAAACCCCGGGAACAACCACCCCCCAGAGATTTCTATATTGTGTGACAGGGGCTCGGTGGACCTCCGCCTGGTGCCCTCGAGAGCCCTGGAGACCGCCACGCCCAGAGCCTGTTCCTGCAGTGTCCTGGGGTGCCTACCCCCGGGACACTGAAATTTGCTATCAAAGCGGAAGTCTTCTTTGAAAGACACAGCAGTGAAATCTGTTCTCACTTTCAAAATCTAAACAAGATTTCATTTCCACATGCAACTTAGCATCTCCCCATGTGTAAAAGCAATGCCGGCTCCAGAAGGACACAAGGAGTCGGCAGGACCATGAGGGCATTGTATGCTCAGTCTTTTTTATTGGTAGGGTCACGTGTGTTGTGACATATGCACTGGATGGGTGTGGTGTGGGTGTATACCAGCCATGAGGGAGTGTTCTGACAACTAGAGCTGGAACTAAGAAATCACTACAATGGAAATCTGAGCCATGTACTGTGGTTGTGTTTTCCTGGTAGCGTAAGCGGAGTGGGCTGTACTAACGTATTCAGTCTCAATTAATTTACCACCTCCCCCGGGGCTTTTAAATGTTGGGAGGGGGACCGTGTGGCTTCGGGACTCTGCAGGAGCTGGTCCTGGGGCGTGGCAGTCTCCAGGGCCTTCGAGGGCTATGGGCATAGGGTCACGCAGTCTGCCCCACACAATACACTAAAAAAGAAGAGAAAGTGATGAGAGATGATTTCTGACGTGTTTAAGCTTCAGAGCCTGGATAATTATTAAATGGGGTTTTGCAGTGAAGTGCATACTTATTCTGGAAGAAGTCTTTTAGGGTCTTCAAAGATATCTGTTTTGCTCGTATGCTAAAAACAGAAACTTTCAACACCTCTTTTTGATTGGTTATGGAGCATTGTAAAAAGACATATTAGCGACCAATCCCTTTCCTTGCGCAGATTTTGTAAAACATTTCATTGTCTGTTGTGTACTTACGTCTACCTTCCTGATGCTAATTTTGATTGGCTTTCTTTATTGTATGTGACGTTACGATACACGCACCATGTATATAGCCCATTTTGTGGTGCAATTTATTTTACTATGCGTTTCAAAAACTCGTTGTGGTAGAGTGTTTTTAACTTAAACTGTGTACTCTACTTACGAGTTTGTTGACTGTAAAAGTATTTAAAAATATTAATATATTTTCTATTCTATCATAATTGTGCTGACTTTTCTCCTTTAGCGTGAAGTACCTTGCTCTTTTATAAAATGTATAATTCTTCAAACCATCCTGGAAAGAAAAATGCTCACGTTTTCAAAATATTTCTATTGAATCTTTTATATTCATCATTTAGGTGAAATGCAAAAATTATTTTATATTCATTGGTATCACACGTTGGACCACATTTATTTTATGTTATCATAAGCACTCATTCCTTATGTTTACATTATATAAGTGTTGCCCCATCATCTTTTTATAAATGTTTTTTTAATTTTACTTTCAGATAAAGTAGAATAGAAGTGCTATGACAAACACTCCCTCACTACTTCATCTTTCTTTTTTTATGTACATTTCATGTCATAATTTCATTTTACAATCACAACATTTTAAACCACAATTATATTACTTCTTTTCAAAAAAGTACTCGCGAAGATAATCCTCCTATTCTTCGCGAGTGAAAATTGAAAAAAGCACTACTTAATATAAATACTTTTAGTCCAATTACACTCTAGAAGATAAAGAGTTTTGTTTTTAGTAAATTTTTCAATCATAAAGAAATACTTGCATACTAAAAAAATACCTTTGTTGAAAGTCATCCAACTCCAGTTGAAGGATCATAAAGGTATATATAAATTAAAATATACATTACCAATATGATCCCTCTGTGGGAATGAAAGATAAATTAAAGACTATGACATCGCTCCTAATCAATACTTTGCACGTACTAATTTGTTAAATAACCTATATTTCTATTCAGATAATTTACCTCTCTTTGATATTCTTTCCTTCCTCTCTAGAAATTCATCCAACTCCTCTGGAAAGTACATACAGTTTTATGTATTTTTAAATATACATTAACAATATGTCCTCTCTGAGGAAATGAAAGATAATGTGAAGATGTTCCCGCAGTTCTGAATCATTCCTTTGCTCGTAGTTTCTTTGCCCGTATTGATTCTCTGAAACAAAACTAATCATCCCAAGGGAGTGGTGTACATACTTTTTGGTTACATAACAGTCTATGGGATCAATTTATTATTCATCCCACTATTAAATCACGTTTTTCAGTTGACAGGTGTTCTCATTTCCACTGTTTTAGCGTGTCACGTGTTTATGTAAATGTGCATCTTTACATACTATTTAACTTTAGTATAATTTCTAAAATGCTTTATTTAAACTCGTTTTTATTATTAAAGCATTTCTATAGGTTACTTTTTTAATAGGAGTATTAACATTAGTTCCTCTTTTTTTCGACTTATTATTCAAGTAACTTCTCTTTTTTTAAAAACTTTTTTTATTTCTCTTTATTACCATATATTAATGTAATCATTCACTCATTAAGCAGTTACTCATGCAGTGAGGCAGGCTTTAGAAAATGCAGTGATTCAAACTGCTATGTATTATGCATGTAGTGGTGTAATAGCCTTTACATTTATGCTTGAGGACTACAATTCACCACTCACTATATATACCAGGGGTCTCCAACTAGTAGCTCAGGAGCTACTGGTAGCTCACCAGCACCCTAAAAGTATCTCTCAGAAGTGAAGCCAAACCAAACCAATCTCAGGGCCATATTTTCAAGGAAGGACGATACATTATCGCCGCTTTTATCGGCAGGAAACTGCCGCTAAAGCGGCGATAATGGGCTTGATAATATCCCTTGTGAATTCCCATAGAACCCAGGTTAACACCAGAACCTGGACTTCTATGGGAATTCACAAGGGCATATTATCAAGCTCATTATCGCCGGTATAGCGACAGTTACCTGCTGATAAAAGCGGCGATAATGTATCGCCCTTTTTTGATAATATGGCCCTTAGTACTACTCATTTCACGACCTTTAAGAGTTACGGACAGCCAAAGCAATGACAGGGCCTGTTCATAACAAACAAACACAAACTGTGGTGGCGTATGAATTAATCAATTAGGGATGTATAGAGCTCACTATTCAACTGTGAGGGTTTCCAGGTACTGGGGAATTATGTGGGGGGGATTTGTTTAGCTTTGGTCATACGAAAAGGTCGGTGTTATGACTCTTCCTAAATTCAGTGTGGAGGTTCATCTGATACTGAGGGGGAGTTCTTTCCAGGGCTTTGCCATCATGTTCGAGAACAATGTGCATCTTGTCTGGTTATGTGAATACAGAGGATCTCGGAGAAGGCCTGGTCAGAAGAGTGGGCCTCCCTCTGGGCCCCCCATTATAAATAAAAACATTCCCCCTGGGATTTAGCCACCCCCGGAATTAATTAACAATAAAGCGGGCTTCGTTTTTTTTTCTTTTTCATGGCGTACACGTACCCTACAAGTATACCGCAACTTAAAAAAAAAAAAGAAATTGCCTTGGGGTCCTTGTGGGCCCCCCTGAGCAGGCCTAGGGGTTCAGGGTGTTTCTACCCTGCCCCCTTTGCGTGTTTTTCACATTTCATTTGCTGCTTTCGTGTGCCTCGGTTCTACCGAGCCACAAGATGGCTGCCAACACTTCCTGGTTTGGAGTGTTGACAGCCAATTAGCATGCAGCTCAAGCTCGTAATGGTACGCATCCTATCCTCAGTCAGTACGCGTACGGTACTTATTCTATAGATATATCTATGATTTTACTTTTGATTTTCTCAGAAACTACAGAACGAATTTACACCATTTACCAAAAAGCGTAATCTGCGAACCGAACTCGACCTTTTTGCGAAATATGGTGTAATTCCGTTCAGCATTTCGGGCTGTAGCCTCACTTAAAGGTCCCTATGGAAAATTGCATGGGGAAAAAACATTTTGGGACCCACCTTTTTCCTCTGCCCCTGCTTCATCAATCACCCCAAAACCTTCAGGGAAGGAGTGGAGCGGACCGTTCCATCTTCTTGGAGAATCTTGCGAAGATTCCTCAACCGGCGCCAAAGTTATTCCAAATACAATGTTGCGGATTTCCTATGGAAACCAGGTCCTAACTATTACTACCTACTGGCGACCGCCAGTAGGTAATATATATATATATATATATATATATATATACTGATGAATAAGACTGCCTGCTGCAAGGACTCGGAGGTCCGAGTTTGTGTAATGCTCCCTAGCGCCGGCCAGCAGGTTTCAGCCAATCGCAACGAGGCCAGCTGGGTTAAAGGTGGAGTTATGCAAGCACTTCTGATGGAAACGGGCATTTGAAAAAGTCTACTCGACGAAACGCGTCATGCCCAGAATGCTGAATAAAGCGTGTTTCTGACCTGCTACAGGTGTGGCTCGTTCTTTTCCTTCGGAGAGGGGCGTGGTATGGATATATATATATATATATATATATATATTGTCTCACAAATGCCCAAAGCTTTTAGGACGCACTCACCATCCGTTAAACTCCATTGAACAAGGCTGCAGCACAGTCCACAAATGCACAAGTTCGATATTTAGCCTAACGCGTTTCAGACACCCCATGTGTCCTTGTTCTCTGGCATAAGTAAACACCAAATAACACTGGCAAAAGACTCGGAAATGATGTCAAAAGTGCCTTTTATTGCCCACAGGTGGGGCCACATATTGTATCCACATTGCCCTATGGGATCCATAGTCCTTTGTATTAATGCCAAAGTTTGTAATAAAACTTTGGGGCTCATGCATCAAACTCCCGTTTTGCGTTTCCAAATTTGCGAATTTTACCGAATCGCAAATATGGATTCGCAAAACGGGATGCATCATGGAAAGTGCAAAATATTTCCGATTCGGTAAAATTCGCAATTTTTACCGACTCGCAAATATTTTGTGACTTCAAAATTGCGAATTCGCAATTCCTATTGATTCCTATGGGCCAAAAGGCCCATAGGAATCAATGGAAATTGCGAATGGCACTTAGAAAATTTCATGGGTGCAGGGGGGGGTCCAAAGGACCCCCCCCTGCACCCCCGAAATGTAATTTGAAATGGATGTTTCACACACACATGTCCTAAGGACATGTGTGTCTGTAACATGACATCGTTTAAAATGTAAATTAGTACATTTTAAACATTTTTCGCAATTTACCACGAGGTTCAACCTCGTGGTAATTTGCACTTCCAAACCTTGTTCTCGCAATTTCATTTCTGAATGATGCATTGCATTTAAGGAATCGCAAATTTGCGATTCCTTAAATGCATTCGCATTCTGGAAAGTCGCAAAATCAGCGAATTCCATTCAGAAATGATGATGCATCTGAAAAAGCACTTTTGCATTCGCAAACGGCCGATTTTAAGGAATCGCACCGTTTGCGAATGCAAAAGTGCTTGATGCATGTGGGCCTTTATGCTTGCACATAATAGTAAATTCCATAAAGCCATTAATGGGCACCTCATGCATTTTGACTGTGTTGCACATTAAACAATTGCCATAACAGATGGTCTGATCACAGCTCTCATCATAAAAACCCCACCGGCCTGCTTTCTTTTCTTGCGGTGGTGCCAAACCCACGGCTAGACTGCCGTGCATATGTACTGTCTTACAAATGCCCAAAGCTTTTAGGATGCACTGACCATCCGTGAGACTCGGAAATGATGTCAAAAGTGCCTTTTATTGCCTACAGGTGGTCCGATCACAGTTCTCAACATAAAAAGCCCACCGGACGGCTTTCTTTTCTTGCGGTGGTGCGAACCCCTTGACCCTGCTCCAGGGCCGGTCACTCCACACACTGCGCGGACCCCCGTGAGTGTGCCCAAGGTTCCCCGGCTTCTGCCACGAGTTCGCCGCTGCCCTGCAGCTGAGGATTCTGGATCTGGTAGTCTGTGCCTGTCTCTGCCTGTGATTCGCCGCTGCTCCTGCAGCTGAGGATTCTACGCTTTGTTATTGTGTTTTGTGCCTGTATTTACTTATTTGCTTTATCTGCTGCCCTTGACTACTTATTTCTTATTGTATTTTTATTGCTTTCCCCTCGCCTTGTTTTGCCGCTCTTCTCCCCCCGCTCCCCGCCACTACTCCCCTGCAGCCCCGCCCCTTTCTTTTCTGTGCCCCCTTCCCATTCGCTGCCCACTCCCGCCTCCCAGCTGCTCCTCCCTCCCACTTCGCCATTTATGGCTGAGTCCATGCGTATGCGCAGCGAGCACGCGCAGCGGGCGCGGCAAAGGCAAGCCCGTCTGTGCCCATCCGTGCCTGGACCGTGCCCAGCACCAGGACCCCTGGCCCCGGACGTTGCCAGCCAACACGTGGGACCTACGACACATCCACCCTCCACTCACACAACGCCGGCCGAAACCCCGACTGCCACCAAGCCAACCCAAAACGCACTCACAGACACTTTGAGGTTCCGTGACGATTGTAAGTGGTGTTTTCGACTCGCACGAATATGGTCGAGTCTGATATCTATGAACCGCAAATGACGAGTTTAGTGGGTGTACGCAGTTTCGCTGTGCTAACCTAAACCGTTCGTTTGTTTCGTGGGTTTCTACATCCGAGCCCACGGGTTCCATCTTAGATGCGGCATCCATTTTGTCTCTTGCCCTCAAGTAGCCAGCGAACGGACGCTGTCCGCTTCGCGACCCTGGGATTCCCAAGACTCTTGCGGAAGACACGTTTCCTTTGAAAGTGTCTTTATGATGAGGGGGATGATACTGTAAGGCAGATGGCCTCGTTCGAGGCTCATCTTGCCGTGCCGGTCTATTGTCTTAGCCGTGCCTCTCATTAGGCACGTCCCTTTGATGCTTGCAGCTTGTGTTTCCCGATACCACCCCTTTTACACCCTTTCCAATCTCCCCACTGTTTCTGCCTTCCTCTGCACCTGTTTCTGTTCCTTCTTCGATCTGTTTACTGCCAATTGGAATGTACTAATGGTGGGAAGATGGGTTTTTACAGTTGGGAACCACCAAATGTTTCCGTACTTATGTTCTGGGCCCTGAATACATGAAAGCAACCCCTTCTGGTGTTTATGATAGGAACCAAGTTTTAAACCTTTGTGTATCATGTTAACCTATGAGAGAAATGTGTATAAAAGGAGCGACCCACAGTAACAATTCGAATCAGGCTCCGTGAACCTACATGTGATGTACTTCTCGTGACTTCTGTGTTCCCTGCAGTAATAAACCTCAAATCTTTGACGCCGAAGGAAGTGTCCCGTGTCTCTGTCATTTGTACCCCGGAACAGGTTACCCACGAAGGTTTCAGGTGTTGTCCCCTGGCACCGCTGGGTCTTAGAATAAACCAGTCCTTCAGTTGGCGCCCAACTAAGGGGCTGCATCAGTGGTACTGGTCCAAGCCCGACGATCGTGAGGAACTTCGTGTGAAATCTCCGAGGGAAGGTGCACCCCGCTTCATCGATCCTGTTGTCGAAACAAGTGGCCCGACGACTTTTCCCGCGAAGATTCCCGCCTCCTGACGGCTGCGACGGACTGCTGCCCTGACTGTAGACCTGTTTTGGCGCCTGGCGTAGACCTTGGTACAGTGAGACGATTGACGGGCCTTCCTGGTGACGCCATCGATCTTTGAGTTAAGTATTTGTGGGTCGCTCCCAGAGTCCTTAGTTGTGGGTGCTTAGTTGTTGCATGGTTCCATTGCATTTGTGGTTCTTAGTACTTGGTTCTTTGTTGTGATATTTGACGTCTGCAGTCGCCAAAAACCGAGGGTTTTTGCTCTTTGCGGGGACTTGGTAAATCCCGTAACCCTTGAAGTTTGTGAAACTCGGCTAGCGTGCAAGATGCCTGGCCGTAGTACTTTGTTCAGTTGTTTTAAACGTTGTGGTGTGGATTCCCGACTAGAGGACTCGTGTCCGATACCTCCGGTTGGAACTCCTACTTATGAGCTTTATAGCAAGCATGGGTTAGGTCCGATTACCTTTAATGAATATTGGATTCGCTATACTAGAAAGGACGGTGTCCTTAGTTGGCCACCTCATGGTAGTTTCGAGACCCCGATTTTAGATAACCTCGAGGCTAAATTGTTTAAGAAAAAATCAAGGCCGGCCATGTTTGATGCCTTTCGGTTATGGCGCAAAGAAGCCAAACAGAAAGAAATCAAACAGACAAAACGTAATCAGAGAGATGGAGTTGCTACCATAGTGAAGAAAGCAGAACAGTTTCAGCGAGATAAGGAGGAAAAGGAAAAGGAAGTTTTCGATAGGCTTCAGCGTATGTCTATAGATAAATGTTACCCCGCTTTGCCAACGGAGTCGGATAAGAAAGAGGAATCAGTTGAGGACCCTTTACTGTCCTATCTTCTGAAGTCCCCACCTCCGTACGCACAGGGTACCGCAGCTCCTGTGGTTCCCCCTGTACCTGTTCCTCAACCTGTACCCGTTCTTCCAACTGTTCCTGCTCCCTTGCCTACTGCTGTTCCTACTGCTCCACCGCTTGTACTTCCTCATACTCCTACTCCCGCTGCTGCTCCTGTTCTGCTTGCTCCTGCTGTTTCGTCTGTTTCCGACTCTTCTCTTGTTAATCCCCTATGTTATACTTCTCCATCTACCCGACGTCGTACCCCCTCTGTAGCTGCTAACTTCTTTAATTCTCTTGGACCTATTCTTGAGTCCGCTGGTTCGGACGGTCCTCAAAGACGTAGTCAGCTTCCCGGTAATCGGGAACGTGCTGCACTGTATAAAATGGCGATGGGTTGGATGAAATACCCCCTTAGAAATCCTCCACGTGCGGTGTTTGATGCGTTTTGTCAATTCAATATACCGACACAAAGATACGTTTTAGAGGAAATGTGTAAGGTTTTACGTGATCGAATATCGGCCGATGCATCTGACGATGTATTGACTGCTTTGACTAATCTGCAGCTCCAGTTTTCGAGCGGAATGATAGTAGATTCTAATGTTCGACGCGCTGTTGAGCAGTTGTTATCTTTTTGTCCCTCTATAATGCCTCGAGCATTGTTCGTGGAAGACATTGAGGGACCACTAGACGCGCCTGGTCAGTATCCCATGCGCGAAGTTCCACCAGTGTGGATGCCAGGTGATGCTGCTCAAGTTCCACCAATCCTGCCGCATTTCCAAAGAGTGTGGATCCATCTTCCATGGAAACGATCGGAAGTTTTGCAGGTAAAGCAATCTTTGCCTGACCCTCGTAAAAATCCTGCAGGGTATTATAAAGAATTATCGCAGCTCGTAGACGCTACGATAATGAATCTTGCCGATATTGATATGCTGTTTGGCAATGTCGTACCGCAACCAGTATGGGCAAAGATTCGTCAAGAAAACCATGCGGCAGAATTAGGTGGTGATTGGGCTGCTCTTATTGCGGCAGACACACGACAAATTGGTGGGGCTAAACCTGAACAGCTCATTACGGATCTCCCTCAGAGAATAATTACCCTAATGAAAACGCTTATGCCAGCCATGAAGGTAAATTGGGACAAGTTGTCCGCTTGCAAACAGAAGAAGGATGAGAGCGTCTCTGATTTCTTTACGAGATTTGAAGAGGCTTTCATTGACCATAGTGGTCAAGACATGGGTACCGAAGGTGGTCAGCGATTGTTTGTGGATAAGTTTGTTTCCAATTTACTGCCTGACTTAAGCAACAAATTGCGTAATTCAGAACGTGCGTGGGCTGTTTCTACTTCTGCTCAAATATTGGCTACGGCCCAATATTATGAGAATAGGGAGAAAGAGGAGAACGATCGTGCTGACAAGAAAACGAAAGAGCTCAAAACTAAAGTGTTGTTGCAACAGGCGTATCCTCCGCGTTCGAATCAGAATGACTCGCAACAGCGTAATCGATCACAGTCTCAGTCTAATAGGTCGCAATCTCGAAATGACTCCTCTTCGCAGAGATCTTCGTTAGGGTACAATCAGTGTGCCTATTGTAGAAACGAGGGACATTTAAAATTCGATTGCCCAGTTCTAAATGAGCGTAATAGTGGTAATTCGTCTAGGGGAGGTCGTGGTGGTTCTCAACAGACATCACGTGGTAGAGGTCGCGGTGCTCACAACGATCGTTCCACTAACACTTCTGACTCCAATAATTGTTTTGATCAGCGCGGATCGTCGCAAGGGCGATCTGCTCAGTACAATGTGGATGATTATTACGTCGATCAGGATGCTGACGACGGTAATTACTAGGACAGCCATGGACAAGGAGAGGGAGTAGTATCAGTTCCGGTTGATCAGAGAGGGCCTTACGTCGCAGGTGCCACCTCGGGCGTCGTTGAGCCTTTTCTGTTGGACACTGGTGCAGCGAAAAGTTCCATAATGCATTCGAAACTCCCTGGCGCACCTTTGTCTGGCTTAACAAATGTTTCCGTTGGATTCTCTGGCGCCCCTGTTAGCAATCCGGTTTCGTGCCCTTTGCCACTTACAATTGGGCCTCGTGAGCTGAAAGCTCCGTTGATTTTGACCACTGGTTGTGGTGAAAATCTCTTGGGTCTGGATTTGCTAAAACGTCTATATGCGACTTTGTATTGTTCTCCTGCGGGAGTAAAGCTTACGTTGGGTGAGAGAGTGATCTCTCCAATGTACTTGTCTCTCGATAAGCTTCCACCGGAATTGAGTTCTCTTCCTGCATCTTTGTGGGCAACAGGTCCCAATGACGTGGGCCTGCTTGACATCTCCCCTTATGTTGTCCATTTGAAATCTAACGTGCGATTGCCACGTATTCCCCAGTATCGTATCTCCCTTGATGGTGAACGAGCGTTGTTAGCGATCATCTATGACCTGATCGAGAAAGATGTTATTGAGGAGACTCGGGGAAACGTGTGCAACAGCCCTGTACTGCCCATTCTGAAATGTACTGACCCTTCGAAACCACCTGTTTATCGTTTTGTTATCGATTTACGGGAGGTAAATAAAATTGTGATTCCTCAGTTCCCTGTTGTGCCTGACATCACGGCGCTACTGACTCTGATTCCAGCCTCTGCATCTTGGTTTTCAGTGATCGATCTGAAGAATGCGTTCTTCAGCATTCCGATTGCTGAAGAGAGTAGAGACCTTTTCGGTTTCTCTCTTGGTGGCCGAAGCTTCCGGTTTAAACGTGCTCCTCAGGGCTACTGTGAGAGTCCATCGATATACAGTCAAGCCTTGAAGGGCCAACTAGATGCGTTTGTGTTGCCGGCTGGTGCAGCCTTGATCCAATATGTTGATGACTTATTGGTGGCTGCAGATACTCAGGACATTTGCAAAATTGCTACGGTATCGTTGTTGCAGCATCTCTGTGACTTACATCACAAGGTGTCTCCTTCTAAACTTCAATATTGTTGTCAAGAAGTAACCTATCTAGGTCACTTATTGTCAAAGGAGGGAAGAAGGTTGACCCCAGAGAGAATTGCAGCGATTGCCCGAATGACTGTGCCAACAACTCAGAGAGATGTGCGTGCCTTTTTAGGTATCACGTCATACTGCAGGCAATGGATTCCAAATTTTTCATTGCTAGCGAAACCATTGGTGGCTCTTACGTGTAAGGATGTTCCAACTTCTTTACCATGGACGGAAGAATGTCAGAAAAGTTTTTCTGAACTACGTGACGCGTTGTGTTCGGCTCCTGTGTTAGGTACCCCTGACTACAGCAAGCCGTTTACACTATACGTTCACGAGAGAGAAGGTTGTGCGTTGAGTGTTTTGACGCAACCTTTTGGTGGTAAGCAGCGTCCATGTGCATATTTTTCCTCGACCTTGGACCCGGTAGCTAGAGCATTGCCGAGTTGTTTGAGAGCAACAGCGGCAGCTGCGGTGTCCATCCGACAATCTGCAGGATTGGTCATGGATAATATGCTTACGGTGATGGTTCCGCACGCAGTTGATACTCTGTTGAATCGTACAAAAACTCAGCACTTGACGAGTGCAAGGTTGTCTGGGTACGAGTTGACGCTGTTGGCAAGTCACATTCAGATAAGACGTTGTAATGTCCTGAACCCGGCGACTTTGTTGCCAATTAGCATGGAGTCAGATGAAGTAACACCTCACGACTGTTACTTACGGACTGAGGAGGAAACAAAAGGTCGCGTGGACCTTAAAAACACTCCTTTGGAAGATCCCGATGGGACCTTGTATGTGGATGGTTCATGTTTTAAATTGCCGAATGGTGATGTGACGACTGCGTATGCTGTGGTAACTTTGCATACTGTTGTGGAAACTGCGAGATTGAATCAGAACTCTGCCCAAGCTGCAGAACTGATCGCTTTGACTAGAGCGTGTGTGTTGTCGAAAGGGAAACGGGTGAATGTGTTTACCGACAGCCAATATGCTTTTGGTGTCGCGCATAGCTTTGGACGATTGTGGAGAGAGAGAGGTTTTATGACATCGCATGGTACTAAGATTCAGCATGGACAACTTGTGAATGATCTTTTGGATGCACTTACATTGCCTAAGCAGGTGGCGATTGTTAAATGTAGTGCGCATCGTAAGGTGACGGATGATGTTGGTCGTGGTAATGCGTTTGCGGATGAGACTGCTAAGGAGACTGCCCGGAACCTTAGCACCAGAATGTATGTGACGAGTTCGGTTAGGTGGCCTACAGAGACTAGTATGTGCGAGGATACCATCGAGAGTGTGAAAACGATACAGAATGAGGCCACTGAGACTGAAAAGACGAAGTGGAAAGAGAGTACGGGAAAATTGGATGCGAATGGGTATTGGATTGATTTGTCGGAGCATAAGAGATGGATGTTGCCAGATGCGTATGTGCTAGCTGTTGTGAGGATGGCACACGGGTTAGCACATATTAGTGCGAAAGGTATCTGCAAGTTGTTGTCTCCTGTGTGGAAGAATGATGGTATCACTAAATGTGCTGAAAGATTGGTGAAGAATTGCATGATATGTATGATGTACAATCCTGGTAAGGGAACCCCTACACCTCCTGGCCATTTTGCTCCACCTTCATGTCCTTTTGAGGTGATTCAACTAGACTTCATCCATATGGAGCGATGCAATAATCTTAAATATGTTTTAGTTGTGGTTTGCGCATTCTCCCGATGGATTGAAGCCTACCCTCTCAAAGACAATACAGCTCTGTCCACTGCGAAAATCCTACTGAAGGAATACTTTCCTCGGTATGGAATGCCGCGGATTGTATGGTCGGATAACGGAAGTGAGTTCGTGGGGAGTGTGATGAAGAGTGTCTGTAAGGGCCTTGGAATTACACAAAAATTCCATAGCGCCAATCATCCCCAGTCAGCAGGTTTAGTTGAAGGGTACAATGGCACCCTTAAACTCAAACTGGCGAAGATTCAGGCTACGACTGGTCTTTCGTGGCCTGACGCTTTGCCTCTAGCTTTGCTGTCAACAAGGGCTACTGTACACTCCCGAGTAGGGCTTAGTCCCTATGAAATAGTGTTCGGCCGTCCTGCAAATGTTTGGGGGGTCCCTAGACCGAGTGTGTTTTCTGATCTTGAATACCCAATGTTGATTGATTATCTTCATGATCTGACTGCTAAGCTGAGGTTAATTCACCAACAGGTCTTTGAAGCACTGCCGACGCAGACGGAGGGTCCAGGCCACCAGCTCCAGCCCGGAGACTGGGTGGTGACGAGGAACTTTGGAAGAAAACGAAATCTCGAACCTCGCTTTACTGGACCCTACCAAGTCCTCCTTGCCACGAGAACTGCTGTCCGTCTGGAAGGCCGGAAGAACTGGGTGCATGCCACCCACACCATAAAGGTACCTATACCTTTAGCAGCGGACTCGTGGGTGAGGAAAGGCATTGCTTCGTCTGAAACTTAAAGATTGCAGACCTTCGTACCTTTTAGCGACGCTCAGCCTGTCGGAGAATCCTCAGTGCAGCAGAACGACATTGTTGAACATTTGTCACCCCAAAGCTCAAGATCTGAAAACTTGACTGATCAGCAGAACTCTGTTCCCTCATCGGATCCATTGTTTGACGAACAGACACGTCCTGGAAAGAGCCGATACTTTTTGCGATCTAATACCAAGGACAAATAAAATTTGCTTTTGTTCCTCAACATTTACGCTACCCCATTGCCACGATCAGTCTAAACACTCGTACAACTGTGATTTTGTAAATATTGAGTTTTTTCCACATCTGTGTTTTTGCTTCCACAGCTGAGAGACTTTGTACATATTTGCGAATTAAGATACCTTGCATCCAGGTGTACCGTAGGGCCGCGCGTGTACTTCCTTCTGGTTAGTAGGTCTTGACACTAGGTCGAAGACCGTCGGTTCCTGGGAACTCCTAGGGATTGACTACGGCTACACAGAACGAAGTGCGTCAAGAAACGTTGCGAACGGTTTTAGAGGATGGCGTTTTTAAAGCTTGTGGATTTGGAAAAAGCTCAGGCGCAAAGATTCAAACTCCAACAAATTACTCGTACCAAATGCTTTATGTTTCAGGTGCTCCTTCTGTTTCTAATTGTTTCCTCGTTATTGGCGGGTGGGGTGTATTATATGATACAGTACTTCCTACCTTCTGCCATACCTACTCCTACTTCTGAACCTAAATCTACCACCACTGTGTCCCCTCATTCCTTCCATATTCTACCCCAACACGAGCAGGCCAGACGTGCGGAATTCAGAAATAATTCCTTCATTCAGCTCCTACATCAGCATCAGTTAGTGGTTAATACTACTAATTGTTGGGTGTGTGGGTTAATGCCACATACCACGGATAAGGGAATTCCATACCTGGTCCTTCCTTATAGTTCCCAGGGTTCAGCTCGAGCATTTCAAACAAGGTTTCGAAGTGCACTAGATTCCTACCCCAATCGAGAGCCACGTCCTTCCCACTTTGGTCCTGGTCCGTATCACAAGCCTTTGGCTATAGCGATCGCTGATTTAGATAGGGATATCTATGAGCCGTTGCTCATCCCAGAGGAAGAGGTGCGAGCCTATAGGGACCTGAGTGAGGCTGAGTATAGTGCGCTCGTGGGTGAGAGACAGCTTAGAAGCTCGTCTCCGATATGGATCGTACCCCACCTTGGTAATTTCTGTCTAAAAGGTCGTGGCCGAAGACCGAGAGCTCATCTTGGAGAGAGTGCTTGCTCCGAGACGTATGTCTTGCCGATGCTCTCGTCCCCTGTGTTTCTGACTGCCAAGGGTACGTACTTTGTCTGCCATGATCGTGCGTATACGTGGTTGCCCTCCGACTTTGCGGGCACATGTTACATTGCAAATTTGTTGCCTCCGACGTTCACCGTAGATGCAGATTACCACAAGACTAGAGTTGTGAGGGGCGTGATTAGCGAAGAGGACACTGCCGGTCAAGAGGCAGGAGACTTTTTCAAGGGTTTCTTTCCGTTTTGGGGGCCTATGGTCAATAGTAGGAACCTGAGACAGTTGACCCGAGTAGTGGAATCGACAGCTAATATCACTGCCAGTGCCCTTGGTAATATCACCGCAGAACTTCAGGCGGATAGGCTCATGACGTTACAAAACCGTATGGTTTTAGACATTGTTTTAGCAGATCGAGGTGGAGTATGTAAGGTGATCCATTCGAGCTGCTGTATTTTCATTCCAGATAACGCTCCGACTGTCTATCAAGCCATCTCAAAGTTGCATAAGATCTCTGAGTCCATACACGTGGACGTAGGGGATTGGACGCTACTTGGGTGGTTTTGGGGCCTAATGTCGACTTGGGGTTGGAAGATTCTGATGATCATCGGAGTCGTTGTAGCATTTCTGTTCACGTGTTGCCTTTGTGTGCAGTGTGGTCCTGCCTTATGTGGCCTCTGTGCTACGACGTGTATAAGACAGCCGCCTGTTACCAAAGGAGCTCAGATGGATAGAATTATGTTGCAGCAACATCTAGATGGTCTGATGAATATCGAATATGATTCTGACTAGTGCTTGCCTACATGAGGGCAAAAGGAGCGTCTGAGGTTCCGTGACGATTGTAAGTGGTGTTTTCGACTCGCACGAATATGGTCGAGTCTGATATCTATGAACCGCAAATGACGAGTTTAGTGGGTGTACGCAGTTTCGCTGTGCTAACCTAAACCGTTCGTTTGTTTCGTGGGTTTCTACATCCGAGCCCACGGGTTCCATCTTAGATGCGGCATCCATTTTGTCTCTTGCCCTCAAGTAGCCAGCGAACGGACGCTGTCCGCTTCGCGACCCTGGGATTCCCAAGACTCTTGCGGAAGACACGTTTCCTTTGAAAGTGTCTTTATGATGAGGGGGATGATACTGTAAGGCAGATGGCCTCGTTCGAGGCTCATCTTGCCGTGCCGGTCTATTGTCTTAGCCGTGCATCTCATTAGGCACGTCCCTTTGATGCTTGCAGCTTGTGTTTCCCGATACCACCCCTTTTACACCCTTTCCGATCTCCCCACTGTTTCTGCCTTCCTCTGCACCTGTTTCTGTTCCTTCTTCGATCTGTTTACTGCCAATTGGAATGTACTAATGGTGGGAAGATGGGTTTTTACAGTTGGGAACCACCAAATGTTTCCGTACTTATGTTCCGGGCCCTGAATACATGAAAGCAACCCCTTCTGGTGTTTATGATAGGAACCAAGTTGTAAACCTTTGTGTATCATGTTAACCTATGAAAGAAATGTGTATAAAAGGAGCGACCCACAGTAACAATTCGAATCAGGCTCCGTGAACCTACATGTGATGTACTTCTCGTGACTTCTGTGTTCCCTGCAGTAATAAACCTCGAATCTTTGACGCCGAAGGAAGTGTTCCGTGTCTCTGTCATTTGTACGCCGGAACAGGTTACCCACGAAGGTTTCAGGTGTTGTCCCCTGGCACCGCTGGGTCTTAGAATAACCCAGTCCTTCAACTTCACCTGCCAAGCCTGCAAATTCACCTGCCTCCGGACCAGCACCGAACCCGCCAGACCAGGCTCCAGCAACAACCACCTCAAGTGCATCCTGCTCAACACCTGCTCAATCCACAGGCACGCCGTCGAACTATGGAACCTCCTCGACACAACAGCGCCAGACGTCGCCTTCCTCACAGAAACCTGGATGAACGCCTCCTCAGGCCCCGACATCGCCATCGCCATCCCGGAGGGCTACAAGATCACCCGGAAGGACCGCGTCAACCAAACCGGAGGAGGCATCGCCATCGTCCACAAAAACAACATCCGAATCACAACCAACTCCGACGACACCCTCACCGCCACAGAGCACCTTCACTTCCAGATACACACCGACCCCAAGACCACCCTCAGAGGCACTCTCGTCTACAGACCCCCAGGACCACGTGCACAATTCAGCAAGGCCATTGCAGACTTCATCAGCCCGCACGCCCTCACCTCCTCAAACTACATCCTCCTAGGGGACCTCAACTTCCACCTGGACAACAACAAAGACAGCAACACCACCACCCTGCTGGACAACCTCGCCAACCTCGGACTCAAGCAACTGGTGGACACCCCCATCCACTATGCCGGCCACACGCAAGACCCCATCTTCTCCTCCAGCAAGCACATCTCCTTCAGCCACTCCTCCAGAATACACTGGACGGATCACAGCTGCGTCCACTTCAAATTCAGGAGAACCACATCCCACCACCACCCGCAACAGGTTCCCCGCAGAAGCTGGTCCAAGATCACCGCCGACCAACTCACCACCTCCCTCAGCCAGCACCCTCCCACCAACACGAGGGACCCCAACGAAGCAGCCCGCAACCTCACACAGTGGCTCACCAACAGCGCCGATGAACTCGCACCACTGAAGAACCCTCCCAGTAGACCCTGCAGCAAGAAAACCTTGTGGTTCACCAACGACTTCAAAAACTCCAAGAAGACCTGCCGTACCCTCGAGAAAGCCTGGCACCACGACCAGACAACAGAAAACATGACAGCCCTCAAGAACGCCATCCGCAAACACCACTAGCTGATCCGAACCGCCAAAAGGACAACATTCAAAGAACGACTGGACAACAACACCCACAACAGCAAGGAACTCTTTTGCATTGTTAAAGAGCTCTCCAACCCCAGCACCTGCAACAATGACGTCACACCGTCGCAAGACCTCTGCGACTCACTCGCCTCGTACTTTCACCGCAAGATCGCCGACATACTCAACAGCTTCAGCGCACAGACCATGCACCCAACCACCGAACCAGAGCCCCCCACCACCACCCTCTGCACCTGGACCCCAGTCAGCACCGAAGACACCACTCAATTGATGAACACCATCCACTCCGGCTCCCCAACCGACCCTTGTCCACACCAGATCTTCAACAAAGCTGACTTCATAATTGCACCCCAACTCCGGGACATCATTAACAGCTCCTTTGCATCCGCCACCTTCCCGGAGAGCTGGAAACCTGCCGAGCTCAGTGCCCTCCTGAAGAAACCCACCGCGGACCCCATGGACCTCAAGAACTTCCGCCCCATCTCGCTCTTCCCTTTTCCTGCCAAAGTCATCGAGAAGACCATCAACAAACAACTCTCCACCTTCCAAGAGACAGACGGATCCCTCGACCCCTCACAGTCCGGATTCCGAGCAAACCACAGCACCGAGACCGTCCTCATTTCAACCACAGACGACATCAGGTCCCTGCTCGACAACGGGGAAACAGCTGCCCTCATCCTCCTGGACCTCACAGCAGCCTTCGAGACCGTATGCCACCGCACCCTAATACAGCGCCTCAGCAACACCGGAATCCAAGGAACGGCCCTGGAATGGATCATCTCGTTCCTCACCGGAAGAACCCAAAGAGTCCGCCTCCCTCCGTTCCGATTCGGGGCCACCGAAGTCATTTTTTTTTTTTTTTTTTTTTAAATATATTTTTATTGCAGGAATCAGTAAAACAATACAGTAACGACCAGTATCGTATTATAAACAACGTATACAAGATATAGCCCACCGACCCCCTTCCCTAACGTTGCCATATAGCCAATCAGCCCATATCCCTGGGGTTGGGCGGCAAATGCAGCTGGGGTCAGTAGGATGCTGGAGCTGGTCCGGATAACACACTGTCCGTCATCTGCTTTTCTAAACAAACCCCAAACCCCAAAAAGAAACCCCCCGCTCAAAATTCCCAGTTACTGTGAAACTCCCCCCTCCCCCCCACCCCCACCATCAGCGCCAGGGAGCTCATCAACATAGGATCCACTGCTTGACCCACGGGGAAGGTAATAGTGCTGTCAATGCTAATGTTTAACGGAACTCGGGTCGAGTTGCTTCTTCACTTTCGGAGTCGCTGGGGGTACAATATTCTCTGAGGGCCTGCACCAGCGTTTCCCATTCTAACGCGGCCTCCTGCGCCTTCTCATTGCCCTGCCTCCAAGCCAACTGATACCGCAGCGCGCTCTCACCCGCCGCCCATTTCAAAAGCTCACTGTGCCATCTGCTGCCTGTAGGACCAGCTCGTGCCTTCCAGTTCCTGGTCACCTCTCGCTTAGCAAGTAGGAGCCCCAGGTCGATAAATTTACTGGTGGTTTTATTCCGGGGGGTATGGGGGAACCAGTGCAATAGCCCTACCGCCACATCGAATGATAAGTGCCTCCCCGTCACCTCTTCCAGAGTCGCCGCCACCTCCTGCCAGTAGGACGTCAGTCCTGGACAGGCCCATAGCATGTGTAGGAGGTCCGCCTCCTGAGCCGGGCACCTAGGGCATTCCGCCGAAGCCGTGGCAAAATAACGCCTGATCTTTACCGGGGTCAGGTACGCCCTATGGAGAACATAATAGTGGACCAGTTGGAAACGGGCGCCACGTGTGCCCTTCCAGGCACGTCTCACCAGCTGGGACCAGGTCGTCTCCGGGATCTCCCTACCAATGTCCTCTTCCCAGCGGGACTTCGGTGTGGCGAGAGGAACCAACCCCTCGGCAATCAACCTGCCGTAGAGGCTAGTGACCGCCTTCACCGTGCCCGCCGACATCATGACGTACTGGCACACCTGAGACAATTGAGGTTCCTCTAGCCCGTTTTGCCAGTGCGCCTGGATCGCTCGCACAATGGCCGAGTGCAGCAGAAAGTCGCCCCGGGGGATCCCAAAGCGGTCAATGAGATCCTGAAAGGACAGGAGCGCACCGTCCTCGTACAGGTCCCCGACGAGCTGTAAACCGGAATCCTCCCAGTCCGCCAGTCGTGACCAATCTCCTCCGTGTGGGAGGGCCGTCAGCATCCCCAATGGTATTTCAGGCGCATATGGCGTCCGTAGGTGACCTCTGTTATGAGCCCGATTCCAACAGAGTCGGACAGTCCGCTCCTCCATCGACAGGTCCCGTAGGGCTAGGCGCTGTCGCAGCGCGATAAAGGAGAGGACGTGCCTGGCCATACCCGTCCCTCTACCGTCCTCCGGGCCTCTGAATTCCCTGGCTATCTCCTGGGTGTAGGTCTGGAGCTGCGCCGCTAGGTAATACTTCTCGAAGTCCGGCACAGCGAGCCCCCCCTCGTCCTTCGGCCTCATCAGGGTATTGAGGGCCACCCGCCGCCGGCCCGTTCCCCAAAGGAACCCGACCACCATAGAACGCAAGCGACGAAACGTAGCCGGTGGGACCCAGATCGGCAAAGTCCGAAAGTAATACAATAGTCGGGGGAGCGCCACCATTTTGAGCAGGGCGATGCGTCCCGCCACGGAGAGCCGCAGCGTGGCCCAAAAGTCCATGCTACCTCGGAGTGCTCGTATGCAACGGGCAATGTTCCCATCTAGGAGGTCGGGTTGGTCGTGGTACACAAATACCCCAAGGTATTTAAAGCAGTCGGGCTCCCATCTGATCTCCTTACTTAGCGCAGGAGTGGGGGTACCCCTACGCATCGGGAAGAGGCAGGTCTTAGACCAATTCACTTGGAGGCCTGAGACCGCTCCGAACTCCGTTAGCGCTAATTCCGCTCCCCGTAATGCGTCGACCGGGTCCTCCAGGAAGAGCAACAGGTCGTCCGCATAGAGCGAGACGTAATGTGGGCCCGCTGCTGTCCATAAGCCCGTATAGTGGGCTCCCGAGCGAAGATGTATCGCTAGTGGCTCCACCGCTAGTGCAAAAAGAAGCGGGGATAAGGAGCACCCTTGCCGCGTGCCACGCTCCACCGGATATCGCGATGAAATCAAAGGGCCCGATCTAACCCTGGCCGAAGCAGAAGCGTAGAGGACTGCTGTCCATTTGACAAATCCCTCCCCGAGGCCGAATTTCCGTAATACCGTGCATAGGTAGTCCCACTCCAGGCTATCAAAAGCCTTCTCCAGGTCCACCGATAAGACTACCGGGGACGGGGCATCCACAAATGGTTCCCCAAGCAAGCGGAACAACCTTCGGATGTTCATAGTCGTATTTCGCCGTGGGATGAAACCGGCTTGGTCTTCATGCACTAGGGAACTCATATGTCCCAGCAGCCTCGAGGCTAAGATGCTGCTCAATATTTTGTAGTCCACCGTCAGCATTGAAAGGGGGCGGTAGGACCCCGGGTCAGACGAGTCTCGGCCTGGTTTGAGGAGAGGAACCACCAACGCCTCACACATCGAGCCAGGGAGACGACCCAATCTCTTCGCCTCCCTGTAGACCACCAGTAATCGAGGGGCCAAGAGGTCAGCGTAAGCTGCATAGAACTCCACCGGAAGGCCATCTAGGCCCGGGGTCTTGTTCCTCGCCATCCGTTTAATGGCCCCGCGGATCTCCCCTAAGTCGATGTCAGAACCCAGGGTTTCCGCCACTTCCTGTCCTACTGTGCGGAGTTCCAGTGGGCTAAGATAGTCGTCAAGCCGGTCTGGGTCACGTGCGGAGCGACTGCGGTATAAACTTTCGTAGTAATGCCGGAAGCAACTAAGAATCTCCGGTTGGGTGCACACCTCGGTCCCATCCGCCCTACGCATATTTGTCGTCGCTTGGGACTGGCGCGTAGGGTTGGCCAACCATGCCAGTAACGCGCTCGACCTGTCGCCCTCCGCAATAGACCGGACCGTATAGGCCTTATAATCGAAACAGCGGAGCCGTTCGACCTCCTTCGCTACCTTCTCCCTCACCTCTACCGTTTGTGTTTGCAATTCCGGGTGTCCGGGGCGGCTAATTTCGAGCTCGCGGAGCGCTCGGTCCGCTGTGTCTAAGTCAGCCAGGATAACACGCCGCATGCCCACCTTCTTAGAGATACAGTAGCCCCTCACCACCACCTTGAAAGCGTCCCATTCGAACGCCCTAGTACTCGCGGAGCCGCCGTTGGACGCAAAATAATCCGTGATTTTCTCCCCTAGGTCCGCCTTGAAGACACTGTCCTCGAGGATCTCGGGACGCATCTTCCAGGTGGGTACTGCCGGTGTCCCAGGGAACCAGCGAATGTCCAGTAGGAGGGGGTTATGGTCCGAGATGGTCCGCGATAAGTACTCCGATCGGACCGCTGCCGAAACTAATTCGGACGAACCAAGAAAGCTATCTAATCTGACATGCAGCTCATGAAGGCTCGAAAAGTATGAATAATCTCTAGACGCGGGGTGATGCGCCCTCCAAATGTCCGTCAAACCCCAGCGGGTCTGCCAATCTTGACGGCCCTTAGCCGCCCGCCGGACCGGGGAATCGGGGAGCGGGGGATGCGAGCGGTCTATGTCTACATCCACTACGGAGTTAAAGTCTCCCCCCAGCAGGAGGGGCCCGGCGAAAAAGTGGGCCAGCGAGCCCGATAACCCGGAAAGGAAGGCAGTCTGGTCCACGTTAGGAGCATACACACAGCAGACGTTCAGGTCCCTCCCTCCTAGCGTGCCTGATATGGCCACGAAACGCCCCTCTGGGTCCAACACTGTCCTCGTGACCTGGAAGGGGACTCCTGCCCTAATCCATATTAGCGCCCCCCTGGCATAAGCAGAGTACGCCGTGGAAAAGACCTGCCCTCGCCACCTACGCTGAAGCGCCGCCCCTTCCGCCTTGTTCAGATGCGTTTCCTGCAGCAGCGCCATTTGCACTCCCCTACGCACTAAATAAGCATGGACCTTGTGACGCCTGGACATAGTGTGAAGCCCCCTCACGTTCCAAGTAATACATTTCAAGTTAGCAACATCAGCCATTGTCCCAGAGTGTTCTTGCACAGTCTCCCCGTTCGGGTCCCCACAAAGAAAAAGCATCAATCCTCCCAGCGCTGACGGCGGCCATTTTCCCCAACCAGAACCAAATCACCCAAAAACCAACAAAGCCCCCCCCCAACCACCCCAGAACAGGACCCAAATTACACCATCTAGATCCCATCCAAACCTCTACGGAGATCAACCCCAAAATCCCCACTAGTCCTACGGTCGCCACCGTAGGAAGGCCTTATGGGCCAGGTGCGGGCTGAGCGGAGGCAGTGGGCCCTCGTCGCCCAGGCTACCAGGACTATAGTAAGCCCCCCCCTGTGTCAAAACCTTCCGGGGCAAGAGCAGCAGCCCCCCAACCCTCCCTCCTTCGTTGTCAGCAATAAAGAACGGCAACCGCCTCCCCCCTGCCGGGCCCCCACCCAAAACAAGGCAGCATATCCCGTTACCCTTGTCCGTCCAAAAGGTCCTCCACCGATTTCGGTGTGATCACCGGTGTATGGGTACTGTCTGCCACTGAGTCTTCCGAGTCCGATGGTGCCCCCTGAGCACCCGGGTTTTCTTCCTCCTCCTCGATGACTTCGCCTCTTGCTCCCGACAGTTCCGACAGAACTTCCAACACTCCCCTCCGCTCCGATGATGTCTCCGCAGTCGAGGGCCCTCCCGTGCGGCCGCGGCGGTTCCTGACCCTCTTAGATCGCCTCCTTTGTTCCGGCTCCTCCGCCTGATGGGTCGAGGCGCTATAACCATCTTTCCCTGTCCGGTACAGTTCGAGCCAGTCACAGACCTCCTCTGGGGTGTCGAAGAACTGGGTTTTGTCGTCGACAATGACTCGGAGCCTTGCGGGAAATAGGAGTGAATATTGGATGCCCTCACTCCTGAGTTCACGCTTAACCGCCAGGAAGGAGAACCGCTTGCGCTGCGTCTCATAGGTGTAGTCAGGGAAGATATTCACCTGACTGTTTGCAACCTGGAACGGGCCATTGTGCCTGGCAGCATTTAGGATCAGGTCTCTGTCCCGGAAATGTAGCAACCGCGCCACCACTGGCCTTGGGGCTCGTCCCTGCTGTGGGGGCCGTGCTGGGACTCTGTGGGCCCGTTCTAGAGTGTAAAAGGAGGACAGGCCCTCCGGGACCACCGTGTCTCGGAGCCAGGTCTCCAAGTATCGCACCATATCGCCATCCTCGATTTTTTCCGGCAGGCCCACCACCCGAATGTTATTCCTCCTGTTGCGGCCTTCCGCATCCTCCGCCCTCCGTTCGAGGGTCTCGATTCGGGACATGGCATCCTTTATCGTCGCAGCCAGGGTTCTCTGCGCCGGTTCCAAAGTCTTCACCGTGCCCTCCACCTCCTTGACCCGGTCTGAGAGTTTACCATGGTCTGCCCTAAGGAGGCCCAGGCCGGTCGCCACCTGGGCAATGTCCTGTTGGAGGGCCGACCGAGTTGCCTCTATCGCTTCCAGTACACGGTCGAATTGTTGCTGGAGTGGTGCGCCACCAGGTCGTTTAGGGTCTCCATGCTCTTCCTTGTCCTGGGCTTCAGAGTCTGAGGTGGTCTGGCTGGATCCCTTGGCTCCTTTAGGTTTCCCCATGCTGCCAGGGGCTCTCCGCGAGGATCCCGGAGTGGGCGCCTCCGTGTACAAGTGTCCAGCACGACCTTCCCGGGATTTCGTTCTCAAGTCTGGTACGGGCGATCTCCTTCTCCAGAGCCTGTGGAGACTCCGCCGCTTCGGCTCACGCCGCCGCCACGGCGTCCGAGGGCACCGATAAGGGGGCGGAGACAACCGTCGCCGAGTCGGGCAGGCCCGTTCACCCACTATAGCTCCGGGGCGAGGGCCACCAACTCCCTCGGTTGACCTGTGGCGCCAGAGTGTCGCGCCATCCATGTAGTTGGGCTGGCCAGGAAATCGTAGCTAGTTGCGGAGTCGCGGTGCAGACCACCGCCTGGAACAGAGGGCACCCGCGCCCGGTGCCCTCTAGTGCGTGGGCACCCGCCCGGTCGTCTAATCGAGTATGAACCCGTTGTAGAAGGTCCGAACCTGCCAATGTCCAATGTCTAAAACAACTGAGGATGGTGAAGCCGGGTGCCAAGCGATACCCACGCGACCTCCTCAACTCCGTATTTCCGATCAAGGGGACAAAGGGGTCCGGGCGCCATGTTGGGTCGCACTCCGCAACTCCGCAAACTTCGGCATTTCTTCGAAGCCACCCCCGTCCAAACTCCACCAAGGCCCCCGGCAGGGTGTCGTCGCCTCGCTCAACCGAATGCGGGGTCTGGGGCGCCCCTCAGCCTCCGATGTTCAGGATAATGTCGGGCTTAGTCCCGGAGCCGAGCTCTCAGGCGACCATCGCCATCGGCGCCCAAGCCACGCCCCGCCACCGAAGTCATCTGCGGCGTTCCGCAAGGTTCCTCGCTCAGCCCCACCCTCTTCAACGTCTACATGAGCCCCCTCGCAGCCATCGCACACCAACACAACCTAAACATCATCTCCTACGCTGACGACACCCAGCTGATCCTCTCCCTCACTAACGACCCCACCACCGCCAGAGCCAGCCTCCAGGAAGGAATGAAAGACCTCGCGGAATGGATGAAGCTCAGCCGTCTGAAATTGAACTCAGACAAGACGAAAGTCCTCATCCTGGGACCATCCCCATCTTCCTGGGATGACTCCTGGTGGCCCCCTGCCCTGGGCACCGCCCCCAAGCCTACGGACCATGCACACAACCTGGGCTTCATTCTGGACTCCTCCCTCACGATGACCAAGCAAGTCAACGCCGTCTCGTCATCCTGTTTCAACACCCTGCGCATGCTCCGAAAGATCTTCCGGTGGATCCCCACCGAAACCAGGAAGACGGTCACCAAGGCCCCCGTCACCAGCCGACTGGACTACGGGAACACCCTTTACACTGGCACCACAGCCAAACTCCAGAAAAGACTCCAACGGATACAGAACGCTTCTGCATGCCTCATCCTGGACATCTCCCATCACAGCCACATCTCTGTTCATCTGAGAGACCTGCACTGGCTCCCCGTCAGCAAGAGAATCACGTTCAGACTCCTCACCCACGCACACAAGGCTCTCTACGACATGGGCCCCAAATACCTCAACAGCCACCTGACATTCTACACACCCACCCGCCAGCTCCGTTCCACCAGCCTCGCCCTCGCTACCGTCCCACAAATTCGCAGAACCACCGCCGGAGGAAGATCCTTCTCCTACCTGGAGGCCAAGACATGGAACTCTCTCCCCACCCACCTTCAGCGGACCCAAGACCATCTCTCCTTCAGGAAGCAACTCAAGACCTGGCTGTTCGAGCAGTAGCACTCCCCCCCCCCCCGCCCAGCACCTTGAGACCCTAGCGGGCGAGTAGCACGCTATACAAATTTTGCTGATTGATTGATTGACTGAACTGCCGTGCATATGTACTGCCTCACAAATGCCCAAAGCTTTTAGGACGCACTCACCATCAGTGAAACTCTGTTCAATAAGGCTGCAGCACAGTCCACAAATGCACAAGTTCAATACTTAGCCTAACTTGTTTCAGACACTCCATGTGTCCTTGTTCACAGGCATAAGTAAACACCAAATAACACTGGCAAAAAACACGGAAATGATGTCAAAAGTGCCTTTTATTGCCCACATGGGGACTCAGAACGTATCCACATTGCCCTCTGGGATCCGTAGTCCTTTCTATTAATGCTAAAGTTCGTAAGAAAACTTGATGCTTGCTCATTATAGTAAATTCCATAAAGCCATTAATGGGCTCCTCATGCATTTTGACTGCGTCGCACATTCAATAATTGCCATAACAGATGGTCCGATCACAGGCTCTCAACATAAAAAGCCCACGGCCTGCTTTCTTTTCTAGCGGTGGTGCGAACCCCACGGCTGGACTGCCGTGCATATGTACTGTCTCACAAATGCCCAAAGCTTTTAGGACGCACTCACCATCCGTGAAACTCTGTTCAATAAGGCTGCAGCACAGTCCACAAATGCACAAGTACAATATTTAACCTAATGCGTTTCAGACACTCCATGTGTCCTTGTTCACAGGTATAAGTAAACACCAAATGACACTGGCAAAAGACTCGGAAATGATGTCACAAGTGCCTTTTATTGCCCACAGGTGGGGCCTCATAACGTATCCAAATTGCCCTCTAGGCAGTCCAGCCGTGGGGTTCTCACCACCGCAAGAAAAGAACGCAGGCCGGTAGGATTTTTATGTTGAGAGCCTGTGATCGGACCATCTGTTATGGCAATTATTGAATGTGCAACACAGTCAAAATGCATGAGGAGCCCATTAATGGCTTGCCTATGGAAGGACATTCTAGTTACTGTTACGTTTGGTTAGAATTACTTTTCAGGATCAGTACTGGGCTCAAAGATGCAGCACTGAGGTCTCTCATGATAGCAGGTATGTCAATCGGAATTCGTAGTACATCCGGTAAGCGCCACAGAGCTGCGTAGCAGAGAGATGTAAAAAGGGGCACGGCCTGTACCACCTCTCTGCAAGGCAGCACAGTGGTGCTTCCTGGAAGCACCGGGTGGGCTACTTAGCCCCCACGGTCCCTCAGATTTGAAGTGGAATTTTTTCCCCAACTTAAAACGCACCACAGGGCGTGTTTGCACACATCACGTCAGGCCCGTCCCCTCACTTCACCATTGTGTAAACACACCCTGTCACCATTCTAAGTTGCAAGATTAAGTCCTCTTCAATCCTAAGGGTCCCTAGGGTCAAACTAGCCCACTATGTACCTCCAGTAAGCGCCACAGAGCTGCATTGCAGAGAGGTGTAAAAAGGGGCGTGGCCTCTGAACACCTGTCTGCAACACAGCTCCCTAGCGCATACTGGAGATACCTGTTGGGCTATTTGGCCCTCAGGGTCCCGCAGTATTGAAAGAGCATGAATTCCCCAACTTAAAATACGCCACAGGGCGCGTTTGCACAGTGGTGAAGAAAGGGGGCGTGGCCTGAGGTGATATGTCTGCAAACACGCCCTGTGGCATGTTTTAAGTTAGAGAATTAATTCCCACCAGGTTCCAGGAGGCTGCGTTGCAGAGAGGTCTTCAGAGGCCATGCCCCCTTTTACAACACTCTGCAACGCAGCTCTGTGGAGCTTACACAAGGTACCTGGTGGACTAGTTGACCCCCAGGGACCCTCAGGATTGACAAGGAATTAATTCCCCAACTTAAACCGCGCCACAGGGTGTGTTTGCACACATGTGAACTCAGGCCCCATCCCCTCCCTTCCCCACTGTGCAAACGCACCCCGTGGCACATTTTAAGTGGGGGGATTGACTCCCCTTGAATACTGAGGGTCCCTAGGGTGCAACTAGCCCACCAGCTACCTCCAGTAAGTTCCACATAGCTGCGATACAGAGAGGTGTAAAAAGGGGCATGGCCTCAGAACACCTCTCTGCAACGCCTCTCCCTGGCAAATACTGGAGGTACCTGGTTGGCTAGTTGGCCCCCGGGGACCCTCAAGATTGAAGAGGAATTAATTCCTCAACTTAAAACTCACTACAGGGCAGTGGTGTTTGGGTAGTGTAGGGGGTTGTGCTGGGGTAGTTTTTTAGGGTTTAGGTTAGCGCAGTGGTGTTTAGGCAGTGTATGGGGTTGTGCTGGGGGTAGATTTAGTGTTTAGGGTAGTTCAGTGGTGTTTGTGTAGTGTATGGGGTTGTGCTGGGGGTAGTGTTTTAGGGTTTAGGGTGGTGCAGTGGTGTTTGGGTAGTGTAGGGGGTCGTGCTGGGGGTTGTGGTTTAGGGTTTAAGGTAGTGTAATGGTGTTTGTGTAGTGTAGGGAGTCGTGCTGGGGTAGACTTGGAGTTTAGGGTAGTGCAGTGGTGTTTGTGTAGTGTAGGGGTTCGTGCTGAGGTAGTCTTTTAGGGTAGTACATTGGAGTTTGGGTAGTGTAAGGGGTCGTGCTGGTGTTGTACCAGAGGTTTAATGTAGTGCAATGGTGTTTGGGTAGTGTAGGGGGTCATGCTGGGTTAGTGTTTTAGGGTTTAGGGTAGTGCAGTGGCAAATGGGAAGTGTAGGGGGTCGTGCTGGGGGTAGATTTAGGATTTAGGGTAGTGCAGTGGTGTTTGTGTAGTGTAGGGGGTCATGCTGGGGCTAGTGTTTTAGGGTTTAGGGTAGTGCAGTGGTGTTTGTGTAGTGTATGAGGTAGTGGTTTAGGGTTTATGATAGTGCAGTGATATTTGGGTAGTGTAGGGGTTCGTGCTGGGGGTACATTTAGGGTTTGGGGTAGCGCAGTGGTGTTTGGGTAGTCTAGGGGGTAGTTCTGGGGGTAGTGTTTTAGGGGCATGCAGTGGTGTTTATGTAGTGTAGAGGTCGTGTTGGGGGTAGTGTTTTAGGGTTGAGCGTAGTGCAGAGGTGTTTGTGTAGTGTAGGGGGTCGTTCTGGGGGTAGATGTAGGGTTTAGGGTAGTGCAGTGGTGTTTGTGTAGTGTAGGGGGTCATGGTGGGGGTAGATTTAGAGTTTAGGGTGGTGCAATGGTGTTTGTGTAGTGTAGGGGTTGTGCTGGGGTATATTTAGTTTTTAGGGTAGTGCAGTGGTGTTTGGGTAGTGTAGGGGGTCATATTGGGGTAGATTTAGGGTTTAGGGTAGTGCAGTGGTGTTTGTGTAATGTTTGTGGGTTTGTGCTGGGGGTAGTGTTTTAAGGTTTAGGGTAGTACAGTGATGTTTGTGTAGTGTAGGGGGTCATGCTGGGGGTAGTGTTTTAGGGTTTAGGGTAGTCCAGTGGTAATAGTGTAGTGTAGGGGGTAGTGTTTTAGGGTTTAGGGTAGTGCGGTGGTGTATGTGTAGCGTAGTGGGTCATGCTGGGGGTAGTGTTTTAGGGTTAAGGGCAGTGCAGTGGTGTTTGTGTAATGTAGGCGGTAGTGTTTTAGGGTTTAGTGTAGTGCAGTGGTGTTTGGGTAGTGTAGGGGGTCATGTTGGGGGTAGATTTAGGGTTTAGGGTAGTGCAGTGGTGTTAGGGTAGTATAGGGGGTCATGCTGGGTGTAGTGTTTTAGGCTTCACTAACCATAATGTCTTGGACAAAATGAACCTCTCATTTTATTCCTTTTTAAATTAAATGTTTTAAGTGTTACCAGTTTATTCCAATCAAGATGGATTCAGGTGTGCCATACTTTTGTCATTAGTAAGGCTGTTAGCGCTCTAGTTGTTCTTTAGAAAACTCTGGGAAGCTGCAGTAGAACATAAAGGAATTAACTGACAGTCTCTGCCCTTGTTGGATGTACATGTTTTACTGAGAATGTCAGACTTCATTCTCACATGTCTGAGAAAGATAATGTGAATTTACAGAAAATATGCTCTCATTTTAGCTTCTGGAGCACCTTCCAAACCTCTATGGGACAAGCATGAGAAAATAGTTTTCTCTCAAACATGATTCATGATATCCCAGCAGAAGGCTTTTTCACATGGTAAAATCACCTTAGAACACACCGCAATTCCTAAAATGAGTATGGTACCATCAACAAATGATTTATAATGTAACTAAAGTCTTAAAACCTTCTATCAACTGCAATGCTTTTTAATGAGGTGCTATCATGTATATTGGTCCCAAGATGCCTGCCAATACTTCTTGGATGAAGTGCTGACAGCCAATCAGATCTCACAAGGAGATGTGTTGTTAAGCTCCGCCCAGATATATATGTACTTTTTTCCATTATTATCTAAAAAACTACTGAACCGATTGACACCATTTAAGTAAAAGGCACGAGTCTGAACTGAGGACTACCTCTTTGCCAAATTTGGTGTAATTCCTTTCAGCAGTTCGGGCTGTAGCTGCTGCTAAACGTCCCTATGGAAAATTATATATATATATCATTATATATATATTCTTTCTTAGTCCAAGTGACTAAATTTTGTGAATATATTTCGGCTAGATCCTGCGGAATAGAAACGCACTGCGCTACATTGGGAGAGCGCCGACGTCGAACTGGATCTATTTGTGCTTCAATATATATATACATAAGTGGAATAAATTAAAGGCTAAGGGAGGTACAACCAGTAGAACTCAAATGACTGGAGCTCCGGCCACAGAAACTATTCATGAGGTAGAAACTTTGATAGTCCTGGAGGAACTTGAACGTGACAACCCTGAACTACCTCCCATTGATGCTCAAGCACTGGGATATGACACAAATTTGAGTAGTGTCAATAATTTTAAACCAAAGTCTACTTTCAATCCTGTAGTGCCATCGAGTGGAATAGACACTTTTGAAGATCTTGTTGTAAAGGAGCTCAAAACTATAGCTAAAAGTAAGGCCTGGTCAAAGGACAATTTAACCAAAGCTCAGAGACTAGCCATCAAGTCCTTAAAACCGGACAACAACATAGTGATCCGCCAGAGTGATAAGGGTGGAAATGTTGTTGTCCTGAATCTAACTGACTATATCTCAGAAGGCTCTAGTCAACTGAGCAATCATGATTGTTATGAACCAGTACCAAAAACTTGTATTGAAGAATCTAATAACATCTATTATGGCATGTTAAAGGAATGGCACAAGAATGGACTACTAGAGTATGATGAGTATGCCTTCCTTTTAAACAGAAACCCCAAAATTGCCATACTGTACTTGCTGCCAAAGCTGCATAAAAATCCAACTAGACCACCTGGGAGACCGATAGTCTCCTCCATGAACTCATTACTAGAGAATAGTTCCAAGTACATTGACTTCTTTCTGCGCCAATATGTTGAAACACTGCCATCATATTTGAAGGACAGCCGTGATTTTCTAAAAAAGATTGAAGGTGTAGTTTGGAAGGAGACTTTTCTCCTCATAACTTTGGATGTATGTAGTCTGTACACCTCAATCAAGCATGCAGATGGTGTCAAAGCGTGTGAACATTACCTGAAATCGAGATCCATCTCATTTCAACAACACAATGAGATGATTGTACAAATGATGTATTTTTGTCTGGAAAATAATGTTTTTATTTTTGATGGGAACTTTTATAGACAGAAACAGGGCACTGCCATGGGCACTTGCTTTGCTCCCAGTTTTGCCAACCTATTCATGGGCAGATGGGAGCAGGCAGTGCCCATGAGGCATCATCTGTATCTCAGCCATGTGATACTTTGGCTGAGATACATTGATGATTTATTCCTAATTTGGAATGGCAGTGTGGAACAAGCTGAATCATTTGTAAATATTCTAAACAACAATGAATGGAATATAAAATTTGAAAGCTCAATAAGCAGAACCAATGCCAAATTTCTAGATTTGAAGATAACGGTGCTTGAGGATAAATTGGTATCGACCTTGTACAGAAAAGAAACTGCAGGCAACACACTGTTGCATGCAGAAAGCAGTCACCCTCCTATGCTTATCCGCAGTATCCCGTACGGGGAGTTCCTTCGCGCCCGAAGGAACTGCGGAGCGCAGGCAGATTTTGAAAAAGAATGTGATCTAATGACCAACAGATTTATTGAACGAGGGTACAATAAAGATGTAGTGAGACTTTCTAGACTCAAGGCCAGCCAATTTTCACAGACTGAGTTGCTGGAGTCTTCCAGTACCAAACAAGATACCACCAATGTTAGATATATTTCCACCTATAACTCTGGGTCTATGAGGGTCAGACAATGCTTAGCTAAGCACTGGAAAGTGTTAAAAACAGAAACAACCCTGGAAGATGTAGTACCAGATTTTCCCAGCATCACTTTCAGAAAGGGACAAACCCTTAAAGACAAGGTGTGCAGCAATGACACTGTGAGAAAAAAAGAATCCCCTTTGGACATCAAGGGATTCTATACCTGCATGGCCTGTAAGGCCTGCAAATTTAGCTGCAACATCAAAAAAGTCTTTTACCCGGTAGAAAATGT
This sequence comes from Lissotriton vulgaris, assembly GCF_964263255.1. Lineage (NCBI taxonomy): Eukaryota > Metazoa > Chordata > Amphibia > Caudata > Salamandridae > Lissotriton > Lissotriton vulgaris. The sequence continues at coordinate 1,509,171,426 of NC_141685.1, read as the reverse complement.
GGAAAAACCAATCGATAAACATCTGACTTGTGTTTTGGATCACTGCGTCTATGTTCTAACATGTCCATGTTCTAAGAAATATGTGGGCAGCACCATGTTTGCAGCCAAAAAACGGGTGTTGGAACATATGAGAGCAGTCCAAAACAAGGACAAATTATCAACAATTGCACGCCATTTTGAGGAATTTCCTCATAGTAACCGTGATCTGCTACGCTTCTTTGTTGTTGACAGAATACCACCTAGCAACAGAGGAGGCGACAGAATTCGCAAATTAAGACAATTGGAATCCCAATATATTCTTAATTTAGATTCCAAGATTCCCAAAGGGTTGAATTCTGAAGAAGAAATGGCATGGTTTCTGGGAGAATAATTACCCCATTTCTGTAATACCATGACTACTGAACATGACCTCATTGTGTTAGAACTGTTAACCTCTTTTAGGGGCTCTCAACAATAGATCCTTGGCTGTGCTTGCTTTTATGTTTCACCCCTTTTCTTGATCTCTTTTGTTCTGTTCTGAGATAATATTGTATAATACTGAGTCTACTTGCCTCCAAAAAGCTTTTAATGTTCAATGTTTTTAAGGAATATAATATAGGAGTCGCCCCCAGTTATAGGGTTGGAGTGGAACTTTCTTTACAACAAATAATGAGCTTTGGGCATTTCCTTTTCAGATTGGAATATAATACACCTTGTGGACTAGAACAAATTGAAAAAATGGGTACAGGAGCCTACTCTAAGAAAATAAGAAAATTGAAAGAATAATCTATATGGACCATATGTGAGATTCTGGTTGGAACATAGAAAAAAAAAATTGGAATTGGGATCAACTATTAACCCACTTGGGTATTATGTTTATTAATTTCAACTTGTAATTATATGATCTCATGTTGTGCGATGAATTCCTCATAGACAAATCAATCCATTGATTATGGTTAATGTTGCACTGGGCAATTGTAGTATGAAAGTGAGTTCATTTTTAACTTGCTAGATTAGGTGGTTTATAAAAATGTGCCCTCCAGTTCGTGCCAACATGATCAAAATTTAGGCATTGCCGATTACTTACAGTTTACGAACCCTTTTTTTGTCTTGGAATATTACTATCTGACATTAAATTCAAAACCATGTTCCAACCTTTAATTTACCCAATAGGGAATTATAGGGAACTATATATCTGACATACCAATAAGATGACTCACGTATCAATTGCATTATTGAATACAATCACTTGATATTTAATTTCATTTTAGGCCCCCCATCCCGGAATAACCCACTTGGGAATTACTTTTTTGATATATGTAAAAATCTCAGATTCAGATGACTAAGTAGTTGTTGTTAGAATCTATGCCTTTTGATTATGTCCGAATGGGCGTCTTTTGGAATAATGCATCATACTTGGCTTGTATATATATAAAAAATGCCTTTGCCTGAGCTCATAATGTTAATTTGATTTTCCCATACAAAGGGTATTTAATTGATTGTTACACAAATCAGATGAACAAAAATAAGACCCGAAACAATGCACAAATGTCAGGGCTAATTATGTAACAAAAGACACGTTTTTTCGTTTCCTTCTGAGATTAGAAATGATTTTTTTTTTAAGTAAGTAACTTTTATTGTTTAGGTTAATTAAAACCATTACAAAAAAAAATACATTAAAACAATCTCCACAAGTAGAATTAAAAAGGAAAATGTAAAAGCGAGAAATTTTTGTTTAAAAGTAACATTACTAAAATCAATAAACGTGAGTGGCAAATTGTTCATAGCAGCTGGTCACAGCCCGAAATTTCCTCTTTAGCCGACTGCCTGGCATTGTAATTTTCGTTCTGCTAGTATCAGAAATTTCACCAGTTTCCCATTTAGCGGTGGAAGACCAGGATCAAAACAAGCAAGAACTGCTTGTCTGCGTGAGCGGATACTTAGTTCGTTAAAGGCTGTTTTTAACAGGGCTGCTCTCTCCTCGTTCAGCCTCGAGCAAGTGCATAGTAAATGTTCTAAGTCTTCGACTCCTATTGCGCACAGCCGGCATCTAGTCCCATAGTTCGTTCTCAGCCACGGTGGTAGATATGGAATGGCAGGTAGGATCCCCAACCTATATTTTAAAAAGGCTTCTTTTGTTTTCCAAGCCATATCCCAGACCAAAATATGCTTGGAGCCCCGGTGTTTTGTATGTCCACAAAGTCATCCAGGCATGGCGCCTGTGAGAAAAGGTGGCTTTGTCCTCCACATGAGAATGTCTTTTTAAGCTCTTGTTCACTGCATGCTTAAATTGAGATTAGAAATGAATTGAAAAATGTTATGAAATGGGCACTAACAATTAACATTAACGATTTGATTGTTGTTTTGTGAAAGTATAGTGCATAATAATGCAAAACATTATGTTTATGACTTATGTTTCACCTCAACCCGTTCGAAGATGGCCGACCCTAAAAATGTTGTTAGTCCACTTTTCATTTTGTTTGTTTATGTGTGATCACGTGCACGAAATATAAGCAATGGCCATGTAGTAGGGCTTTACCCGTGAGCAAGGCGGTTACCCGCCGAAACGCGTAGGGTTTTCTTTTATGGCTTATAGTCTATGAATAAATTCTAATATGACGAGACAGACAGATCTTCATTATCTGTGTGCAGTGCGGGGTACTGTTAAAGTACGTGGACGTGCATATATATATAAATATATATATATATACATATATATATATATATATATATATATATATATATATATATATATATATATTTTTTTTTTTTTCACTGAAAAAAACATAGGTTTCACACCAGTTATAGTTAGGAATTAGCATTTAAAAAACCTATTAAATTCACTGAAAAAACCACAGGTTTCACACCAGTTATAGTTAGCTGGAAATTTTACTGACATAAAACCATTGAAATTCCCACGTTATAGTTAGTTGGACTCACTATAACTTGCGCGTGCAATGCACTGCTGATGACGTCACATATTACTATAACTGGTGTGAAACCTAGGGTTTTTTCAGTGAATTTCATAGGTTTTTTAATAGCAAATCTTTTTCGGTATGAAATGTAATATTTTTTATAATGAATTTTATATTGTATATTTATGTAATACTATTTTTTTAATGGTTTTTTTTTTGTAATTTTTTTGCCCCGGAGCGCTCCCGGGGCGCGTACCGATGCGCTTACCAGTAAGCGCAGTTTTGCCGCGCCCCGTTTGCGCTATTGCCGCGAACGAAAACATCATCGTGACGTATCGCGTAGCCGCATGATGCGTGTTATGACACACGGCGTAAGCGCACCCGGAAGCGCCGGAGCACATACGATCGCGCTACGTAAGCGCCCCAGGGCGTGCCCTGATGCGCTTACGCTACGCTCCCCTGGGCGCGCCCCGGGGCGCTTAGCGTAAGCGCGTCAGGTCATGTGACCTGAAAATAACACTTTTCATTGGTTCAGAACACATTTGGTTTCCAAATGATGAAAGCCTGTGTCATGTAACCTGAAAATAACACTTTTCATTGGTTCAGAACAGTTTTGTTTTCCAAATGATGAAAGCCCCCACCTTTTTTCCTCATTCTCACTTTGTTGTTTGAGTGAGGAAGACCTGCTTCTATTGTTAGAGAAATGGCTACAGTAGCAGCAGCAGCTGGAGCATCTGCACCACCACCAACACCACCACCACCACAAGGACCACCACAACATCACATTGGAGGTCAAGAAGAAGAGGAGGAGGTGGAGGAGGAGGAGGAGGAGAGAAGGCAGAGAAGGCATTTCCTGCCTGAAGACAATGCCCCATATAAACCTAAGGAGCACTTTATATGGGAGTTTTTTGAAATCCCAAGGGGTGCAAAGAAGGTAAACGCTGCAAAGGTGACTTGTCTCATCTGTGGCGCTGTACTATCCAGGGGGAACCCTGCAAAAAAATATTCATTTGGGAATCACACAATGATTCGCCACATGCAACGATTGCACCCGAATAACTATTCTGCAGCAGAGGTGAGAGAACTGTTCGGAAACCTTCCACAATCGTCTGCCAGCACCTTAACAACCAAAGAACACACTCCATCGGGTCCAGAGGCAAGTCAGATAGTTCCAAACATACAAACTAAGTTTGGTAATTACAAAATCGTTTGCATATATTGTGGCAAAACATGTACTTATGGGGAGAAGAGTATTACCCTCATCAACATTGCTGGTGATAACCACAAGTGCCCGAAGAAACCCTAATTTTTTTCCTGTTTTTTTTTGCTCCAGTTGAGTCGTTTATAATTCCCTGTTTTTTGTTTCTCCCCATAAAAAATACAAAGAATATATAAAACTGTTCAGAAAAGCCAAAAAAAGTAAAAAAAAATCAAAAAACAATAAAAAAATATAAAACAACAAAAAGAATAAAAAAACAGTTCTTTTTAGAACTACCTCCAATTTATAAAAAAGACCTACATTTTTAAAAAACTCTGTCATCCTTTTTTCTCCAGGGTATGCTCCCCCGGTACGCTCCGCGGTGCGCGTACCGGGCGCTCCCCCCGCGCAAATCGAAAAAAATAATTTTTTTGTTTTTTCCCCGCGGGCCCTTTTATGGCCCCCACATCAAACCTAGGGGGTCAGGGGGGTCTACCCTGCCCCCTTTTGGTAATTTCCCCCTTTGTTTTTGCCACCTCTTGTGACACCAAAACAGCAGGCGCTAAACCCATGACAAAGGAAATACCGGCAAAAACATCAGACGTTATGGCCAGACTGAAGGCCCTAGAAAAACTTAAACGTGGAGAACTCTCTAAATGGTGGGAACAGAAATCCCTACAACGCTACTTAGAAGTAAAACGGATCCCACGTGGCCTAAGGATAATGGTGGCGCCAACTTATGAGGAACCCGATCCTAACATGCTACGTGAGTGGGCTGATAACAATCATGACTCGTCGTGTAAAATGCTGGCCATTTTGATCAAGTACGCGGAATCAGACAGGGAGAAAATGCTAACAGAAATCGAGCAAATACTTCAGATGCTGGACAAGGAGCCCGATCAGGAGTTTATTAACAAGTTCAAAAAAGACATGGGAGAACGTCTTAAAAACTGGAATTAAGCATAACAGAAAGAAAAGCCGAAAAATTCCTTAGAGACAAACGGGACTATGAAAGAGGCCAGATCTATACATTTGCGAAAAAATTCGATTCAATGCGCAGACAACGTCTTAACCACAACCCAAAGCGTACTGATCCGCAGTCAGATGACAGCACCCTCCTCAGCTCAGAAGTCGATACAGATTTAGAGGAAGGACAAAGTAGACGAGCAAACAATCGATCCCTACAGTATTTGACGAATTTGCTTTTTTAGAGGAGAGGAGATTCAACCTGAGACCAAGACGGAGAGTCAATTACGGAGACAATCAAAAAGGAAGAGGCAGAGGAGCAGGAGGTGCAAGAGGAGCAAACAAATCCAACGGAGCGCCCAACAGAGCCAAGAAGTAAATCCTCAACCCTCGGGGCCTAACAACACGGTCCTGAATCTCACTAAAATTGTTTTGACCCCCAAAGAAGAGAAAGTGCTACAACTAGGCCTTTCCTTCTGTCCACCAGCGGACTTCAACTATGTGGAAACGCGTGTTGACACATTTAAATTCATGAGAAATTTAAAGTTAAAAAAGTTCTTTGCTCAAAACAAACACTCGAAGAAATCTACAAAAGATATCCAGTCTTCTGCCAATGATGATAATCTCTCCATAGCCGACATGGATCTGATGCTTAACTTGCGAGGCATGGATACTGAAGTGAATGTTGTAACGGATACCCTACGGCAACCCATAATCCCTGACCAAGAGGAATTCCACGAAGCTACTAGTAGCCAAGCAGCAATGATTGCTGAGGAACAAGATATTCATATCAACAGATCTGTGGCCACTAACTTTCACCCCAGTTCAAAGTTCACTCCCCTGAGTATACGAGACACTGTGGACATTTTCCATGAACTGTTTGTAAATGATTTAAAAAATCTTGAAAAATGTACAAGTGTAAAACATAAAAATTTCAGTCAACAAGAACAAGAGTATTCAGCTCTAATCACTAAACTTAAAGCTGAGCATAATTGTATAGTGAGAAATGCCGACAAAGGAGGGAATGTTGTTCTCTGGGACAGGGGACAATATTTAGCAGAGGCCCACAAACAGCTCAACAATCGCTCGAACTATATAAAAACAACGGAACTCGCTATGCAGCAACAGTTCGAGCTTTATAACCAACAATTGCAAGATTGGTACCAACAAAGCCTTTTGTCCTCAGAGGAACACAGGTTTCTGAAAATCAATAACCCGACTACTCCTGTGTTTTACCTTATACCTAAGGTGCATAAAGACGTGGTCAACCCACCTGGCCGCCCGATTATTTCAGCTATAGGGGGGGGTCTGGAAAACACTTCCAAATTTATTGATTCATTTCTTTGTCCTCTGGTTAAGCAACTTCCCTCCTTTATCCAAGATTCAAGCGATTTTTTAAGAAAAATCTATGACATTCCCTGGGAATCAGATCTCCTATTGGTAACAATCGACGTCTGCACGCTTTATACAAGTATAAGGCATGAAGACGGCCTGCGGGCAGTAAAACACTTCTTAAAGGAGCGCCCGATCAAACTTTGGCTCCATACACAAATGATCCTGATTATGATTATGACCTGCTTGAACAGCAATTATTTCCTATTTGAATCGAACCTGTACAAACAGGTATGTGGGACCGCGATGGGCACCTGCTTCACCCCCAGTTATGCTAATTTGCATATGGGCTGGTGGGAGGAGCAGGTGGTCCAAGCGGATTTCCACAAGGAGTGGGAAGATAACATCCTCCATTGGAGCAGGTACATTGATGACCTGTTGCTCATATGGAAAGGGTCAGAACTAAGTGCACAAAACTTTATTGACAAACTTCAGACTAACAACCTTAACCTAAAGTTTACAAGTAACATCAGTGCCACTTCCCTGAACTTTTTAGACCTCACTATTTTTGTTAAAGATGGGAAATTACATTCCAATCTATATAGAAAACCCACAGCAGGGAATACGTTGCTCCATGCAACAAGTTTCCACCCTACTAATTTGGTCAGAAGCATTCCATACGGAGAAAGCTTAAGAGCCATCAGAAATTGCAGTGACCCAGAATGTCTAGAAAAAGAACTGGAAACCCTTAACACACGGTTTTCAGAGCGAGGGTACTCACAAGATAACATCAGTGGGTGCATCAAGAAAGCCAAAAAACGCAGTAGGGAAGAAATTCTGTTCAAAGAACCAAAAGCTACTAAACAGAGTGAAACAAATCAGGTCAGAATGATAACATCATACAGTAAAAAGCACGCAGAGGTTAGAAAAATCCTAAACCGTCATTGGCACCTCGTTGCAAATGATCCTCTCCTACATGATCTAGTCCCCAAAAGACCCGCTATTACCTTTTGAAAAGCCAGATCCCTAAAACAAATGCTAGTGTCAAACATGCTGCCTCCTAACCCTAAAACGAAAGGAGCAGGATCAAACTGGCTCAAGAGGAAACCCGGCTTTATTAAATGTTCAAAATGCAAGGCGTGCAAGCTGGGAACCAATACCAACTCATACCAGGGGGGCTTGTCTAAGAGAGTGAAGCAAATCAGAGGTTTCTTTGACTGTAAGACGGACTATGCTGTCTACGTGCTCCAGTGCCCATGCGGCCTGAGGTACGTAGGCAGTACTATCCATCCCGTGCATATTCGCATACTTCAACATATGCGAGCTATCCGCAACACAGATCCATCCTACCCAGTAGCACGCCATTTCGAAGAAAAACACAATAAAGATGAGACAGGGCTCAGCTATTTTGTTATCGACCAAATCCCGAAAAGTGTAAGAGGCGGAGATAGGTTGAAAAAATTGAGACGCCTCGAATCAAGGTACATTCTAGAACTTAATTCCAAGGCCCCAGGAGGGTTGAACCTTGAAGAGGATTTGAGTACACATCTATGACAGTTGTATAGAGCCCTGTTCTTCAGATATTTGCTAGCTGTTCTGTAAGAAAGTTTATATCATTTATGTGCTGGTATATTCAAAGATAGAGAGCAATGGTAACCTCTATTCTATGTTCCATGTCTGTACAAAGAATGTAGTAAAAACATTGTGGTTTTAAGTTATAAGCACTCCCCCTTCCCTCCCTTTTCTTTTCTTCACCCCGCCTCCCTTTTCTTCGCACCACCTCTCTTCCCTTCACATTCACTTCACCTTTCCCTCTCCCTGTCTTCCCAGTCCCTGTACTCCTGACGACAATTGAAACTAGCCCACTTGGGCACTATTTATCTACAAAAACACCTATAATGCAGATGAATTGTAATCACTACAATGCCTTATTAACATGTATCAAACATATGCCCACCATGGGCTGAATGTATAACTTTTATGTATTGCATAGTTTTGACGCAAGTGTGAAAATACGCACCAGGCGGGTATTTTCTCTACAACGCGTCTGACTTTAATAGGACCAGAACGTTGGGGTTAAATATATAAAAAATTACTTAACTATGCGACAATGCGGAAAAAGTTGTTTAAATGGGCATGGAGTCGATCAAATTGAAAGTAGTGAACAAAGTGAATTGTGCAATGGCATATATTGTAAAAACTACGAGTCTGTTTTCTATGTCAGTCGGTGTGTAGTACTAATCACGTGACTGTTTTGGGTGCACTTTTTTCTTTAAAATGGCGATTGTAATTTATTGAAGTATCGGTGAGCAAGCCTGCTGGTCAGGTGAAACGCGTCCGAGGGCGACATAAAATAAACACTTTGGTCTGCACAAAGTCTCGTCACTGGTAGTTTTTCTACTTGAGAGGTGAAATATATATATATATATATATATATATATATACATTTTTTTTTAACTGAAAAAAACATAGGTTTCACACCAGTTATAGTTAGATATTAGCATTTAAAAAACCTATTAAATTCACTGAAAAAACCACAGGTTTCATACCAGTTATAGTTAGCTGGAAATTTTGCTGACATAAAACCATTGAAATTCCCACGTTATAGTTAGTTGGACTCACTATAACTTGCGCGTGCAATGCACTGCTGATGACGTCACATATTACTATAACTGGTGTGAAACCTATGGTTTTTTCAGTGAATTTCATAGGTTTTTTAATAGCAAATCTTTTTCGGTATGAAATGTAATATTTTTTATAATGAATTTTATATTGTATAATTATGTAATACTATTTTTTTAATGTTTTTTTTCTTTGTAATTTTTTTGCCCCGGAGCGCTCCCGGGGCGCGTACCGATGCGCTTACCAGTAAGCGCAGTTTTGCCGCGCCCCGTTTGCGCTATTGCCGCGAACGAAAACATCATCGTGACGTATCGCGTAGCGGCGTGATGCGTGTTATGACGCACGGCGTAAGCGCACCCGGAAGCGCCGGAGCACATACGATCGCGCTACGTAAGCGCCCCAGGGCGCGCCCTGACGCGCTTACGCTACGCTCCCCCGGGCGCACCCCGGGGCGCGTAGCGTAAGCGCGTCAGGTCATGTGACCTGAAATTAACACTTTTCATTGGTTCAGAACACTTTTGGTTTCCAAATGATGAAAGCCTGTGTCATGTAACCTGAAAATAACACTTTTCATTGGTTCAGAACAGTTTTGTTTTCCAAATGATGAAAGCCCCCACCTTTTTTCCTCATTCTCACTTTGTTGTTTGAGTGAGGAAGACCTGCTTCTATTGTTAGAGAAATGGCTACAGTAGCAGCAGCAGCTGGAGCATCTGCACCACCACCAACACCACCACCACCACAAGGACCACCACAACATCACATTGGTGGTCAAGAAGAAGAGGAGGAGGAGGAGGAGGAGGAGGAGGAGAGAAGGGAGAGAAGGCATTTCCTGCCTGAAGACAATGCCCCATATAAACCTAAGGAGCACTTTATATGGGAGTTTTTTGAAATCCCAAGGGGTGCAAAGAAGGTAAACGCTGCAAAGGTGACTTGTCTCATCTGTGGCGCTGTACTATCCAGGGGGAACCCTGCAAAAAAATATTCATTTGGGAATCACACAATGATTCGGCACATGCAACGATTGCACCCGAATAACTATTCTGCAGCAGAGGTGAGAGAACTGTTCAGAAACCTTCCACAATCGTCTGCCAGCACCTTAACAACCAAAGAACACACTCCATCGGGTCCAGAGGCAAGTCAGATAGTTCCAAACATACAAACTAAGTTTGGTGATTACAAAATCGTTTGCATATATTGTGGCAAAACATTTACTTATGGGGAGAAGAGTATTACCCTCATCAACATTGCTGGTGATAACCACAAGTGCCCGAAGAAACCCTAATTTTTTTCCTGTTTTTTTTTGCTCCAGTTGAGTCGTTTATAATTCCCTGTTTTTTGTTTCTCCCCATAAAAAATACAAAGAATATATAAAACTGTTCAGAAAAGCCAACAAAAGTAAAAACAATTAAAAAAAACAATAAAAAAATTTAAAACAACAAAAAGAATAAAAAAACAGTTCTTTTTAGAACTACCTCCAATTTATAAAAAAAACCTACATTTTTAAAAAACTCTGTCATTCTTTTTTCTCCAGGGTACGCTCCCCCGGTACGCTCCGCGGTGCGCGTACCGGGCGCTCCCCCCGCGCAAATCGAAAAAAATTTATTTTTTGTTTTTTCCCCGCGGGGCCCTTTTATGGCCCCCACATCAAACCTAGGGGGTCAGGGGGGTCTACCCTGCCCCCTTTTGGTAATTTCCCCCTTTGTTTTTGCCACCTCTTGTGTCTCGATCCTACCGAGACACAAGATGGCGGCCGCACCGGACTGTTTGGAATGTTTACAGATACCCGAGAGCCAATCAGCTTTCCGCTCGCGAACTCGCGTAGCACGCTGGTTCGCGCCCCGGTGCGTGTACCGGGGCGCGCTTACAGATATATATTTTTTTTTTAACCAAAATTACTCAAAATCCACTGGAGCACATATCTTGAGACATAGCAAAGGCACATCGGGCTACCAGTCCCTACAATTTTGCCAAGTTTGGTGGAAATCCATTCAGCCGTTCGGGCTAAAAGTGAGGTCGACCGCCCTATGGAAATTAACATGGGGAAAACATGCTTTGGGACCCCCCTTTTTTCTTGGACCCCGCTTGACGAATCCCCCCCAAACTTTTAGGGAAGGACCGGAGCGCAGCGAGGCGGATTTGAGGAAAATTTCAGGCAGATTCCTCAACCGGTGCCAAAGTTATTCCCAATAGAATGTTGCGATTTTCCTAATGAAAATAATCCTAACTATAACTACCTACTGGCGACCGCCAGTAGGTAATATATATATATATATATATATATATATATATATATATATATATATATATATATATATATATATATATATATATATATATATATATATATATATATATATATATAGATATATATATATATATATATATATATATATATCTATATATATATATATATATATATATATAATATATCTTCACAAAAAGGTTGCCACACACAAGGAGTAAAGAACACATAGGTTACCGGTAGAAGCAGTTTCCGTATCTCACATATGTTCTCATTAAAATATTAGATGGGTTTCGGACAATCATCTGTCCTTGATCACCGGCTTTCAAAACGGAGGTAGTAGTCTTTCTGGAACACCTAATTTAAATAGTCCAAGTCCCACCCCACTTGATGTAGCACAATAGCAATGATAATGTGGCCCGAGTGGGTTGAAGCGATGTAAGGAAAAGTAGGACTGCTGCTCATATATACCAACAACACCGGTCTCCTCGTTTCTTACAATGCCCATGTTTCCAAGTGCTGCAGAAGCCGCTTACACAGCAGCGGGGCATCTTCGCAGCTGGACTGGCTGCTAAATTTCTTCAAAAAAAGGTTGCCCCATTGAAGACGCTACACACGAGGAGTAAAGCACACATAGGTTACCAGCAGCAGCAGTGTCCCTATCTTCCATTGGTTCTCATTAAAATGCCAAACGCGTTGTCCTTGATCACTGGCTTTCAAAACAGAGGTAGTGGGCTTTCTGGAACACCTAATTTAAATAGTCCAAGTCCTGCCCCAATGTGCATAGCACAATAGCTTCCTGGTACTCGTAGTTCCAATAATCCTACCCAAGTGGGTGCTGCTGCTTCCATAATTCCAATCTCTTCCCAGGTGGGATCGCAATGATAATGTTGCCCAAGTGGGTTGAAGTGATGTAAGGAAAACCAGGACTGCTGCCCATTTATACAGGCAACACTGGTCTCCTCGTTTCTTACAGCGTACTTGCTTCCAAGCACTGCAGAAGCTGCTTACACAGCAGCGGGGCATCTTCGCGGCTGGACTGGCCGCTAAATGTCTTCACGAAAAGGTTGCTGCACTGAAGACGCCACACATGAGGAGTAAAGCACACAAAGGTCACCGGCAACTGCAGGGTCCATATCTTACATCTGTTCTCATTAAAATGCCAAACGCGTTTCGGACTTTGCTCTGTCCTTGCTCACTGGATTGCAAAACGGAGGCAGTGGGCTTTCTGGAGCACCTAATTTAAATAGTCCAAGTCCCCCCCCCAATGGGCATAGCACAATAGCTTCCTGGTACTCGTGTTCTAATGATCCTACTCAAGTGGATGCCCCTGCTTCCGTAATTCCAATCTCTTCCCAAGTGGATTCCCAATGATAATGTTGCCCAAGTGGGTTGAAGCGATGCAAGGAAAACCAGGACTGCTGCCCATATATAATAGCAGCACCGGTCTCCTCGTTTCTTACAATGCATGTGTTTCCAAGCACTGCAGAAGCTGCTTACACAGCAGTGTTGATTCAGAAAAGGGGTGGTGATGAACAGAGTGTCTGAATTAAGCAGACCACTCTTACCCAGTCCAAAGATCAGGGCTTGATCCATCACCGTTTTTTAGCTCACTGCACCATCCCAGCTCAGAACCTGGCTACATGCAAATTAGTCTGTTCCTGTCCCAGTGCATGATGGGAACAGGGCAAACCAAACTACCAAGCCAATTCTTATACTGGGAAGGAAACAAGCTACCGGGGACCGGTTTCTGGCATTTCAGCCGTCGTCGGCCCGGCTTGCTTGAATCCTGATGGTGCAATGAGCAAGGGACTCACATCTGAGTATACCCTTCCACGCTTATGGTGGACAAAATGATTCAGAAAAGGGGGTGGTGATGAACAGAGTGTCTGAATTAAGCAGACCACTCTTACCCAGTCCAAAGATCAGGGCTTGATCCATCACTGTTTTTTAGCTCACTGCACCATCCCAGGTCAGAACCTTGCTACATGCAAATTAGTCTGTTCCTGTCCCAGTGCATGATGGGAACAGGGCAAACCAAACTACCAAGCCAATTCTTATACTGGGAAGGAAACAAGCTACGGGGACCGGTTTCTGGCATTTCAGCCGTCGTCGGCCCAGCTTGCTTGAATCCTGATGGTGCAATAAGCAAGGGACTCACATCTGAGTATACCCTTCCGCGCTTATGGTGGACAAAATGATTCAGAAAAGGGGGTGGTGATGAACAGAGTGTCTGAATTAAGCAGACCACTCTTACCCAGTCCAAAGATCAGGGCTTGATCCATCACCGTTTTTTAGCTCACTGCACCATCCCAGCTCAGAACCTGGCTACATGCAAATTAGTCTGTTCCTGCCCCAGTGCATGATGGGAACAGGGCAAACCAAACTACCAAGCCAATTCTTATACTGGGAAGGAAACAAGCAAACGGGGACCTGTTTCTGGCATTTCAGCCGTCGTCGGCCCAGCTTGCTTGAATCCTGATGGTGCAATGAGCAAGGGACTCACATTTGAGTATACCCTTCCACGCTTATGGTGGACAAAATGATTCAGAAAAGGGGGTGGCGATGAACAGAGTGTCTGAATTAAGCAGACCACTCTTACCCAGTCCAAAGACCAGGGCTTGATCCATCACCGTTTTTTAGCTCACTGCACCATCCCAGCTCAGAACCTGGCTACATGCAAATTAGTCTGTTCCTGTCCCAGTGCATGATGGGAACAGGGCAAACCAAACTACCAAGGCAATTCTTATACTGGGAAGGAAACAAGCTACCGGGGACCGGTTTCTGGCATTTCAGCCGTCGTCGGCCCGGCTTGCTTGAATCCTGATGGTGCAATGAGCAAGGGACTCACATCTGAGTATACCCCTTGACGCTTATGGTGGACAAAATGATTCAGAAAAGGGGGTGGTGATGAACAGAGTGTCTGAATTAAGCAGACCACTCTTACCCAGTCCAAGGATCAGGGCTTGATCCATCACCGTTTTTTAGCTCACTGCACCATCCTAGCTCAGAACCTGGCTACATGCAAATTAGTCTGTTCCTGTCCCAGTGCATGATGGGAACAGGGCAAACCAAACTACCAAGCCAATTCTTATACTGGGAAGGAAACAAGCTACCGGGGATCGGTTTCTGGCATTTCAGCCGTCGTCGGCCTGGCTTGCTTGAATCCTGATGGTGCAATGAGCAAGGGACTCACATCTGAGTATACCCTTTCACGCTTATGGTGGACAAAATGATTCAGAAAAGGGGGTGGTGATGAACAGAGTGTCTGAATTAAGCAGACCACTCTTACCCAGTCCAAAGATCAGGGCTTGATCCATCACCTTTTTTTAGCTCACTGCACCATCCCAGCTCAGAACCTGGCTACATGCAAATTAGTCTGTTCCTGTCCCAGTGCATGATGGGAACAGGGCAAACCAAACTACCAAGCCAATTCTTATACTGGGAAGGAAACAAGCTAACGGGGACTGGTTTCTGGCATTTCAGCCATCGTCGGCCCGGCTTGCTTGAATCCTGATGGTGCAATGAGCAAGGGGCTCACATCTGAGTATACCCTTCCATGTTTATGGCGGACAAAATGATTCAGAAAAGGGGGGTGGTGATGAACAGAGTGTCTGAATTAAGCAGACCACTCTTACCCAGTCCAAAGATCAGGGCTTGATCCATCACCATTTTTTAGCTCACTGCACCATCCCAGCTCAGAGCCTGGCTACATGAAAATTAGTCTGTTCCTGTCCCAGTGCATGATGGGAACAGGGCAAACCAAACTACCAAGACAATTCTTATACTGGGAAGGAAACAAGCTGAATCGTTTTTGGCCACTATAGGTGTGCCAGGGTATACTGAGACTTGAGTCCCTTGCTCACTGCACCATCAGGATTCAAGCAAGCCGGGCCGACGATGGCTGAAATGCCAGAAACCGGTCCCCGGAAGCTTGTCTCCTTTCTCGTGAAGAATTGGCTTCGTAGTTTAGTCTGCCCTGTTCCCATGATGCACTGGGCCAGGGACAGACTGATTTTCATATCGCCAGGTTCTGAGCTGGGATGGTGCAGTGAGCTAAATAACGGTGATGGATCAAGCCCTGATCTTTGGACTGGGTAAGAGTGGTCTGCTTAATTTAGACACTCTGTTCATCACCACCCCCTTTTCTGAATCGTTTTTGGCCACTATAGGTGTGGCAGGGTATACTCAGACATGAGTCCCTTGCTCACTGCACCATCAGGATTCAAGCAAGCCGGGCCGACGATGGCTGAAATGCCAGAAACCGGTCCCCGGAAGCTTGTCTCCTTTCTGGTGAAGAATTGGCTTGGTAGTTTAGTCTGCCCTGTTCCCATGATGCACTGGGCCAGGGACAGACTGATTTGCATATAGCCAGGTTCTGAGCTAGGATGGTGCCGTGAGCTAAATAACGGTGATGGATCAAGCCCTGATCTTTGGACTGGGTAAGAGTCGTCTGCTTAATTCAGACACTCTGTTCATCACCACCCCCTTTTCTGAATCGTTTTTGGCCACTATAGGTGTGGCAGGGTATACTCAGACATGAGTCCCTTGCTCACTGCACCATCAGGATTCAAGCAAGCCGGGCCAACGACGGCTGATATGCCAGAAACCGGTCCCCGGAATCTTGTCTCCTTTCTGGTGAAGAATTGGCTTGGTAGTTTAGTCTGCCCTGTTCCCATGATGCACTGGGCCAGGGACAGACTGATTTGCATATAGCCAGGTTCTGAGCTGAGATGGTGCAGTGAGCTAAATAACGGTGATGGATCAAGCCCTGATCTTTGGACTGGGTAAGAGTGGTCTGCTTAATTCAGACACTCTGTTCATCACCACCCCCTTTTCTACACAGCAGTGTGGCGTCTTAGCGGCTGGACTGGCCGCTAAATTTCTTCACAAAAATGTTGCTCCACTGAAGACTCCACAAACACGAGGAGTAAAGCACACATAGGTTACTGGCAGCAGCAGGGTCCATATCTCACATCTGTTCTCATTAAAATACCAAACGCGTTCAGACAATCCTCTGTCCTTGCTCACTGGATTGCAAAACCGAGGCAATGGGCTTTCTGGAACACCTAATTTAAATAGTCCAAGTCCGCCCCCAATGGGCATAGCACAACAGTTTCCTGGTAATTGTGTTCCAATGATCCTACCCAGGTGGGAGCCGCTGCTTCCATAATTCCAATCTCTACCCAGGTGGGTTCGCAATGATAATTTTGCTCAAGTGGGTTGAAGCGATATAAGGAAAACCAGGACTGCTGCCTATATATACCGGCAACACTGGTCTCCTTGTTTCTTACAGCGCACGTGCTTCCAAGCGCCCCAGAAGCTGCTTACACAGCAACGGGGCATCTTCACGGCTGGACTGGTTGCTAAATGTCTTCAAAAAAAGGTTGCCCCATTGAAGACGCCACACACGAGGAGTAAAGCACACATAGGTTACCGGCAGCAGCAGTGTCCGTATCACACATCGGTTCTCATTAAAGTACCAAACGCTTTTCGGACAATCTTCTGTCCTTGATCACTGGCTTTCAAAACTGAGTTAATGGGCTTCCTGGAACACATAATGTAAATAGACCAAGTCCTGCTCCAATGGGCGTAGCACAATAGCTTCCTGGTACTTGTAGTTCCAATAATCCTACCCAAGTGGATGCTGCTGCTTCCATAATTCCAATCTCTTCCCAGGTGTGTTCGCAATGATGATGTTGCCCAAGTGGGTTGAAGTGATGTAAGGAAAACCAGGACTGCTGGCCATATATATATATATATATGTATCAAGGCTCTTTACTCCGGAAAAGCTGCTGGTCAGGCGAAACGCATCCGAAGATTTGACTTAATAAACTATATTATAGCCAGCACAAAGTGTCGTCAACTCGTATGATGCTTGTGCCACGTGGGAGAGCTGAATATATATATATATATATACATATATATATATATACCCGTGGACAAGATCTCAGCAGAGATCGAATCGCGTTGGTGTGTTTTGATGTTGGGGAATCATATGGAATAAATTAATTGAAACTTTGGAACACAACTACTGGAGTGCGACCTGTTTCTTTCTAAAAAGGATGAGGTTTTAAAAAAAAATATATATATATATATGAACACCAACAGAACCTTGAAACAAGGGCACTAATCCCACCACGTTTAATAACTGTAAATAACTCTGCCGATGTGAAATAACATTTGACGCCACATTCTACATGAATGTAAAGAAAGGCGCACCTGTCTTTCCTTTTCTTTTAATTTTAATCAAATGTTTCAAACTACATATCCCATAATGCCACTTAAGGGCTAATATGGGCAAGTATAAATATAGAAACAGTAGAAGGACTTACTGACCGTGACCAAAGCCTTGTGTGGCTGAAACGCGTTGGTGGGGTGAAGCGTTGAATTAAAGGCTTCCAAAAGTATCCGGTTGTGCCGCCTCCTTTGTTTAAAATTAATTATTTTGGGTCAGGATCCGACCCCTGGTCTGAGCACACGCTGTGGAGCGCTCCCATTGAGCTTAAAGGATCACATTGCCGGAAAAAAAATATATATATATATATATATACACACTGTGATCAAGGGCATCCGCCCCAAACGCGTCAGTCCACTGCGCTGTTCAACTTGGTTCAATACATTTCTTTGCCTCATCTTTGGGATTCGTTTGGTCTTTGTTCGCCAGAAGCTGGAAGTTCATGACTACTTGTTTGAATTTATATATAAATTTGCACAAATAAAACAATGACTGCTTGTACTTCATCGTGTTGAATGGCCCATTATTGAACGCTCTACTCCTGGGGAAGAGGTCAGTACCTGCTCGGTGCCGCTTGAGATTCAGCGGTTCAGGACTTTCTTTCGATATATATATATATATATATATATATATATATATATATATATATATATATATATATATATATATATACATATATAATATATATATATATATATATATATATTACCTACTGGCGGTCGCCAGTAGGTATATATAGTTAGGATTTTTTCTCTATGGGATTTTTGAAAATTCTATGTCTAATAACTTTGGCGTTTGTGGACGGAATTGGCTGAAATTTTCAGGAAAATTGAACATTTTGTTTCTGAGCAGCCCCTGACAATTTGGGGGGGTTTCATCAAGGGGGGGCCGAGAAAAAAGGGGGGTCCCAAAACGCGTTTTTCCCATGTTAATTTCCATAGGGCGGTTGGCCTCACTTTTAGCTCGAACGGCTGAATGGATTTGCACGAAACTTGGCAAAATTGTAGGGACTGTTAGCCCGATGTGCCTTTGCTAGGTCTCAATATATGTGCTCCAGTGGATTTTGAGTAATTTAGGTTCAAAAAAAGATATATATCTGGGCGGAGCCTAACCACACATCTGATCTGATTGGCTGTCAGCACTTCATCCAAGAAGTGTTGGCAGCCATCTTGGGACCAATATACATGATGACACCTCATTAAAAAGCATTGTAGTTAATAGAGGGTTTTAGGACTTTAGTTACATTATAAATCATTTGTTGATTGTACCATACTCGTTTTAGGAATTGTGGTGGGTTCTAAGGTGATTTTACCATGTGAAAAAACCTTCTGCTGTGATATCATGAATATTGTTTGAAAGAAAACTAATATCTCATGATTTTCCCACAGTGGTTTGGAAGGGGATCTATAAGCTAAACTGAAAGCATATTTTCTGTAAATTCACATTATCTTTCTCAGTCATGTGAAAATGAAGTCTGACATTCTCTGTAAAACATGTACATCCAACAAGGACAGAGACTGTCAGTTGATTCCTTTGTGCTCTACTGCAGCCTCCTAAAGTGTTCTAAAGAACAACTAGAGCGCTAACAGTCCTACGTATTACAAAGGTATAGCACACCTGGAGCCATCGTGATGGGAATAAAGTGGTAACTCTTAAAACATTTAATTTAAAAAGGAACAAAATGAGGGGGTATATTATGCAATAGAAGGTATTATTAGTGCTGCAGAAAGAAATATTAGGGCACATTTTGAGTGACTTTTCAAATCCTCTTCTATTTCATTAAAAAATTCTGACATGCAGTCTCCCAAAATGGCCACCAGAGACAAAAGAGCCCAAATGTAGCCCAAATATCACCCAGATGTAGCCCAAGTATAGCCCGATGACAGAATGTCCCAGAGTGTTCTAAAGAACAACTAGAGCGCTAACAGTCCTACTTATTACAAAGGTATGGCACACCTGAAGCCATCTTGATTGGAATAAAGTGGTAACTCTTAAAACATTTAATTTAAAAAGGAACAAAATGAGGGGGTATATTTTGCCATATGAATTATGATTAGTGCTGCAGAAAGAAAAATTAGGGCACATTTTGAGTGACTTCTCAAACCCTCTTCAATTTCATTAAAAAATTCTGACATACAGTCTCCCAAGATGGCCACCAGAGACAAAAGAGCCTAAATGTAGCCCAAATATCACCCAGATGTACCCCAAGTATAGCCCAATGACAGAATGTCCCAGAGTGTTCTAAAGAACAACTAGAGCGCTAACAGTCTTACTTATGACAAAAGTATGGCACACCAGAAGCCATCTTGATTGGAATGAAGTGGTAAGTCTGAAAACACTCAATTTAAAAAGGAACAACATGAGGGGGTTAATTTTGCCATAGAAAGTATGATTAGTGCTTCAGAAAGAAAAATTAGGGATCATTTTGAGTGACTTCTCAAATCCTCTTCTATTTCATTAAAAAAATTCTGACATGCAGACTGAAACATGCACTTTGAATACCAGCAGCAGACGTCCCTGGTGAGCAGTAGCTTTACTACAGTGATCTAATGTGCAACTAGAGTGCTAACATTCAGAATATATGGCAAATGTGTGACACATCTGAATGCCTTCTTGATGGAACCAAAGTAAACAAGCATTGAAAATGCAATAGATCTCGCCCTCGTTTAAGTTAAAGCCATTCTGTTTGTAATGAGGTGGCTTTTTAGCTTTGCTTTTATTAGTGTTTTTTCAACTTTCATGTAAATAACATGCATCTGTATGCATATAAGTATATGCATGCATGCATTTATGTTTGTATTTATATAGATATACAGATGATATATGTTTATATATGTATGTATATATATATATTCACTGAAAAAACCATAGGTTATAGACCATATATAGTTAGGAATTAGCATTTACAAAACCTTGAAAATTCACTGAAAAAACCATAGGTTATAGACCATATATAGTTAGGAATTAGCATTTACAAAACCTTGAAAATTCACTGAAAAAACCATAGGTTATAGACCATATATAGTTCGGAATTCGCATTTACAAAACCTTATTTTACTCACACAAAACCATTGAAATTCCATATATAGTTAGTTGCACTAACTATATATCGCGCACCCGCAATCCACTGCTGATGATGTCACATATTACATCATTCATGACATGGTCAGTGACATCACTGATGACATCACTGATGACATCTCAAATGACATCACTGATGACATCACTGATGACAACATCCAGTGACTGTATGTTTCTGTAAAGTTAAAATATGTCTTACATATTGAAGAATGAGTGGATGTATAAGTGTCTGGATGAAGGCTTTAGTAGGTGCATGACTGACTGTATGAGTGAGTGATTAAATGTGTCTCACTGAGTGCATGGGTTAGTGACTAAACTGTCTTAATTTGTGCATCATTATGTCTGTTGTTCTGTAAACTGTTGCATGTGTTGATAAGTAGCTATATGAGTAACTATATGGGTTATTGATGGGTTGCCCAAGTATTTGTATGGGAGACTGAGTGTGTGTGTGGGTGGCTGGGAGGTGTATGACTCTGTGCATAGATGTGTGAGCAGTTGATTCACTAGATGTATGGTTTCAAAAGTGCATGTGGAAACAGCTGTATGGGCGGTTGACTGTGTGCATGAGTGTATTGGTGAGCGAATGGATATCTCAGTGCTACATGTCAAAGTAAGTACATATGTAAAACACAGTACATGTGAGAGTTGACATATATAAATAACTGTGCATAAGAGCCAGTGAATGTGTGAGTGGCTGTATGGATCATTGTGAACTTGTATCAGGGATTGTATAAGAGAGTAAATATGTGTTAGTATATGTTTGAATAAGTAAAGTTTGTATAACTGTATAGTTGAGGAAATGGAGGTGTGATTGATTCTTTGCATGACTGACTAGGTGTGTGAGTAACTCCATGGATGAGTGACAGTCTGTGAGTGTCTGTTTACACTGATTGTATCTAAGGTTATATTAGAGTCTGAAGAGGTTCATCGTATTATCACATGAATGATATCATCAGTGATGTGATCAGTAATGTCAAATGAGATGTCATCAGTGATGTCATCAGTGATGTCATTTGAGATGTCATCAGTGATGTCATTTGAGATGTCATCAGTGATGTCATCAGTGATGTCACTGACCATGTCATGAATGATGTAATATGTGACATCATCAGCAGTGGATTGCGGGTGCGCGATATATAGTTAGTGCAACTAACTATATATGGAATTTCAATGGTTTTGTGTGAGTAAAATAAGGTTTTGTAAATGCGAATTCCTAACTATATATGGTCTATAACCTATGGTTTTTTCAGTGAATATATATATATATATATATATATATATATATACATATATATATATATATATATATATATATATATATATATGTATGTAACATATATATGATCACGGTGTCAGACTTCAATTCTATCAAGCTCAATAGGCTTACCAGTACTTGCACGGAAACGGAGGTGCTAGGTCCCAAATCCCTCTAAGCAATGCTCGCAGGTCTTAGTATGAACCTCCGGACATTACCTCGGGGGACGGGGGAATTGGATAAAATAATAAACAAAGAAGAGACTGGTCCTGAGCTGGCTCCTTCAGTCAGCTACTTGCTGACGTCTTCTCTCTCTTCTATGGAACCTAAGGAAGTAATACACCATTACAACCTATCCTTCTCTTTCTTAGTCTAGCCTTACTTAATCTCTTCAATCTCACCTACCCACACTCTACAGGACTCTAGCTGCTCTTCTCTCTTTTCTCTATGATATTCTTTTTGTCTCGCTCATTAGTTGTAACTGCATGGAAAGATATAGGATTCGTTTTTTCCCTGTCTGTCTGTCTAACTCCTTGTCTTTATTATGATTATGAATATATACTCACTTACTTCACTAATTTTACAAGTTCGTTTTTAAATGCATCTTTTGCTACTTTTTCCTTTATTTCCTGCTATCTTGTTATGTGTCTTCAACTCCTTAACACTGTATTTTGTCTCTTTTTAGAATTCAGAAGTTGAGTCAAATTTCTAGCAGTCTCTGGTGAATATTAACATATTTACATTGAGTCTTTACACATTCTTAGCTTCCATTATCTTCTCATTAAAACTTGAATTCTCTCATTTGTTTTAGGCTCAAACTGAAGACCAATGGTTAATCTCCAATTCTGGTAAGTATAACTCTATGGCTTTTACTACATTTGTTAAATGTCATTTAGCTTTCAATCTTCATTCAGCTCTCTTGCTGCTCGAAATTTGGCTCTCCTCTCAGGAGCTCTTAACACTGCTCTGGCGAAAAACACTGTGAACTGGAACTCGCGCTTGCCTGATTGCGCTGAGTATTTCCTCACAAACCTCTCGAATATTCTCAAGATACCCAACAGCGTCGGCTTATGAACTTTCGGGACTAGATTTTAACTTTAACTAGGAACTCAAATCTTAGGCTTCTTCGTCGGCTGAAATCTCTGGTGAAGTGCGCGTTTCCTGTCGCGCTCACGCTGCACCTTGATTTCTCTGCAGCTGCGGTGAAGAGACTAGACCGTCAACCTGTCTCTCGAAAATGGCGGCCATCTTAGTTCTCCTATGCCAAACCCGCTCAGTCCAAGTGCCATAACTTTGTGAATCTTGGCACAACCAGGGCAAGTCAGTGCCACAAGTTATTGGACCCTGTATAGGGGTCCTGACAGTACCCCCCAACAAGGTAGATTCCGCCGCTCTGGGTTTCATAGGGAACCGTTGGTGGAAGGGCTTAATTAACCTGGGAGCATGAACATCTGCATCCAGTTCCAAAGACCGCTCCTCAGGACCATAACCTTTCCAATCTATTAAATAGTACAGTCTTCCTTTAGATCTCTTGGAATCTAAAATTTCTTTTACTTCGAACTCCGTTCCTGTTTCTAACTGGATTGGTTTTGGAGGTGCTTGAGTTCTAAGATCTGTGGAAGCTTTTTTTAACAAGGAAACATGAAAAACGGGGTGAATCTTTAATCTAGGTGGTATCTTCAATCTATAGGTAACCTGATTGATTCTTTCTTCAACTTGATAAGGGCCTATAAATCGGGGTTGAAACTTCCTGTTTCCCTTTAATCTTAGGTTTCTTGTGCTCAACCAATCTCGATCCCCATTTGCTAAAGAAGGACCTTCTCGTCTTTTTCGATCAGCATAACTCTTATATTTTTCTTTAGCTAATTTTAGGTTGTCTATAGCCTTTTGCTGGATTTGTTGTAAATGCGAAACTACCTCCTTAACCGCTGGGACAGTTATCTCAGTTTGTCTGATAGTCGAGTTTGGGTGTCTGCCATAAATTAGGTAAAAGGGAGAGAACCCAGTAGAACTATTCCTTGCATTTTTGTGGGTGAATTCTGCCATCCACAGATAATCTGAACAATCTCCCTCCTGCTTCAAAAGAAACAGTCGTAGATATTGTTCTAGTTCTTGGTTTACCCTTTCTGTCTGCCCATCAGTCTCTGGGTGGTAACTGGTGGAGAATATAACTTCATTTCCTAAACCTTCCATAAATGCCCTCCAGAAATTAGATACAAATTGGGACCCTCTGTCTGAGATCACTAGTTTAGAAATTCCATGTATCTTAACTACCTGGGAGCTGAATTGGTCGGCTAGTTGTTTAGCAGAGGGAACCCCTTTTAATGCTGTAAAATGGGCCATCTTAGTAAAGGCATCTACAACTACTAGAATTGTATTGAAACCCTGCCTATTTGGTAAATCTGTGATGAGATCAAGTGTGACTGTGTGCCATGGATAAGGGGGTGTGGGCAAGGGCTGCAATAGACCCTTTGGAGCCTGCCATTCCAACTTTCCCTGAGCGCAAATCTCACAGGACTTAACATACTTCTCAATATCTGAGGTAATCTTCGGCCACCAATGGTGTCTTTTGATCAACTCCTCAGTCTTGGCTTCTTCCTTATGCCCGGCTAACCTGTCATCATGGCACTCGCACATTACTTGTTGCTGTAATTCTGTTGTGGGAATATACAAAGTATCTTTGAAGTATGGCAACTGTCGAATGATTTTTCTGTTCGCGTTTTGCTTAACCCAATCTTGCATTGCTTCTGGACTCATAACTTCTGCGATAGTCGTTTCCAGATTGATGGAAGTAGTGACTCCAATTATATTTGCGTTTGGAATGATTGGTTGATTCTCTGTAAGAGTTTTCTGAGCTTCTGTGCCGATCCTGGATAGCGCATCGGCTTTTCCATTTTGAGCTCCAGGACGATAAGTTATTACGAAATCGTAATCAGCAAAGTACAAGGACCACCTCAATTGTCTTGGTGTGAGCGTTCTGGCAGTTTTCAAGAATTTTAAATTGCGATGGTCGGTAAACACTGTTACTTGATGCTGGGCCCCCATCAGGTAATGTCGCCACTCCTTAAAGGCATCCTTAATAGCTAGTAGCTCTTTCTCCGTGATGGTGTAATTCATTTTGGCCGGAGTCAGCTTTCTGGATCTGTAAGCGACCGGATGCAATTGGCCTGTGGTCTTGTGTCGCTGGTATAATACTCCACCAACAGCTTGATCCGAAGCATCCGTCTCAACATAAAAAGGCTCCGATGGGTCCGCATGTAACAGAATGGGTGCTGAGGTGAAATCTTCTTTCAAAGATTGAAAGGCTTTCTCAGAATCTTTTGACCCTTCAAACTTGACTCCGTTCTTCAGTAATTTTGTGAGAGGGAGAATTTTTCTGGAGAATTCACTAATGAACCTTCGATAGAAGTTGGCGAACCCGATGAAGCTTTGGACTTTCTTCACACTGGTAGGAGATTCCCACTTGGTAACAGCTTTAATTTTTCGTTGGTCCATAAGTATTCCAGAGGGAAAAAGAACAAAACCCAAGAACTCCACCTGCGAAACATTGAAGGCACACTTCTCCAATTTCACAAACAACTTGTTTTCCCGCAGCTTCCTCAACACTCCCCTCACTTGCTTTGGTGTTTTGTTACATCAGAAGAATAGCTCAAAATATCATCAATGTATACAATTGCGCACTGATCTAAAAATTGCTTCAGGATGTCATTGATGAAATGCTGGAAGGCAGCTGGGGCATTGCATAATCCGTAGGGCATAACTTGATATTCAAAAAGCCCAAACCTAGTCCGGAATGCCGTCTTCCACTCATCACCTTCACACATTCGAACTAGGTGATATGCGCCTCTTAGGTCTAATTTCGTGTAGATTTGTGCTCCCTTCACCTGATCCAGGAGTACCGAGATTAAGGGTAAAGGATACCGATTCTTCTTTGTAATCTTGTTTATTGCTCTGTAATCGATGCATGTCCGCAAATCCCCTTCCTTCTTGAGTATGAAAAATAAAGGAGATGATACGTGAGACTGAGAGGGTCGAATGAAACCATTGGCCAAGTATTTATCCAAATACTCCTTCAAATGATGAAGCTCTTGTTCCGTTAGTGCATAAACACGGGTGCATGGTAAATTAGAACCTGTCTCCAAGTCTATTTTGCAGTCATAAACTCGATGAGGAGGAAGTTGTTCAGCTTCCACTTCGTTAAACACATCCTCAAATTCTTTATACTCTTCAGGTATTTCCTGGACATTGATTACACGCATGGAATAACCTGTTGAACACAGGGAAAAAGCCGGATTGCCCTCTAGGTCTTTCTCCTTATTACCAAAACAGTTCTCATGGCAGTAACTTGAATCCATTGCGATGGTCCTGGAACTCCAATTGATAGTGGGATTGTGTTCGGTGAGCCACGGAAGACCTAGAATTAGCTGAAACTGAGGAGCGTCAATTAAATTAAACTGAATCTGTTCCTCATGTCCATCATTTGAAATCAATTGAATTGGTTCCGTGTGGCTCACGATTGGACCTGACAAAATATTCGTTCCATCTACTGCCCAGACGGGCTCACTCTTAATCTTCTTGATTGCTTGTATGCCTACCTTTGCTGCGAACCTTAAGTCACAGAAATTCCCTGTAGCTCCTGAATCTATCATGACTGAAACCTCTGTTAAGGTCGTTTGCTGAAATCTCACTTCCATGGCCAAATTTAAATGTGGAGCCGCGGATTGCAATGTGTTCGCTACTCGATGTTCCTCTGGAGTCATTTCTTGAATCGCACCCACCTGGTCAACTCCCCCCAGGTGGTGCCATTAGTTTTCCTTCGGCTTGAAGACTATTTTAGGTTTCTTCGGGCAATTTGTAATGAAATGCCCCCCGGATCCACAGTACATACACAAATTGCTTGTTCTTTTTTCTTTCTCTTCCTTGGATAGAGGCCCTCTTATAGTTCCAATCTGCATAGGCTCAGTTCCCTGTTGAGTCTCGGAACTTCTATTGCTGTCAGATCGAGCTTTGTCAAACCTTGGAGCTATTGTTCTAAGGTCTTTTTTCTTTTCACCCCTCCTTTCTCCCTGGCGGAAATCGATCTCCAAGACCAAGTCTATAAGCGCTGAAATCTCGGTAGGTCGATTTGGAATTTGGGCCAACACATCCTTTAATTCATCTCTCAAACCACGATAAAACACGCCCGCTCTCTTGCCTTCAGGCCAGTCTGTCTCCACCACCAGCTTATTGAACTGTGCCAAATACGCGATTAAATCTCGATTACCTTTCCGAAAATCAAGTAATTCGTTATCTACTACTTGAGATATTCTCCGCCGATCAAATATCCGAAGGAATTCTTGTTTAAATTCCTCAAAATTCTTTAACAGAGGATTATTCCGGGAGACTAGGGGCATTGACCAGGATGCTACATTACCACTTAAATAAGACAGTATGAAAGCCACTTTGGACTGAAGATCGAAGGGCGGCACATAAAATGTAAGGAGCATTGTGTGAGGAATATTTGCACCTTTTGTGGATCCCCATTAAATCTTTCAGGAGCGGCTAATGGTATGACAGGAGATAGCGAATAGATCACTTGTGTGGTTGACCTATTTGTAGCTTCTAATACAGGATTCATTGCTTCCCTCTCCAAACTACTAGATAGTCTCAGTCTTTGTGCTAATTCTGCAGTTTCTTTTCTGGAATTGACTACTTCTTGTCTAAGGTTACAATTATCTTCTCTGACTGCAACCAGTTCCTTCTGTATAGTGTCTAAGACCATTCCTAAGGTTTGCATATCAATTCCCTCCGCCATCTCTGTTCAGGTGCTAAGACAACTTGGGCTCTTCACTCTGTCAGACTTCAATTCTATCAAGCTCAATAGGCTTACCAGTACTTGCACAGGAACAGAGATGCTAGGTCCCAAATCCCTCTAAGCGATGCTTGCAGGTCTTAGTAAGAACCTCCGGACATTACCTCAGGGGACGGGGGAATTGGATAAAATAATAAACAAAGAAGAGACTGGTCCTGAGCTGGCTCCTTTAGTCGGCTACTTGCTGACGTCTTCTCTCTTTTCTATGGTACCTAAGGAAGTAATACACCATTACAACCTATCCTTCTCTTTCTTAGTCTAGCCTTACTTAATCTCTTAAATCTCACCTACCCACACTCTTCAGGGCTCTAGCTGCTCTTCTGTCTTTTCTCTATGATATTCTTTTTGTTTCGCTCATTAGTTGTTACTGCATGGAAATATATAGGATTCGTTTTTTCCCTGCCTGTCTGTCTAACCCCTTGTCTTTATTATGATTATGAATATATACTCACTTACTTCCCTAATTTTACGAGTTCTTTTTTAAATGCATCTTTTGCTACCTTTTCCTTTATTTCCTGATATCTTGTTATGTGTCTTCAACTCCTTAACACTGTATTTTGTCTCTTTTTAGAATTCAGAAATTGAGTCACATTTCTAGCAGTCTCTGGTGAGTATTAACATATTTACATTGAGTCTTTACACATTCTTAGCTTCCATTATCTTCTCATTAAAACTTGAATTCTCTCATTCGTTTTAGGCTCAAACTGAAGACCAATGGTTAATCTCCAATTCTGGTAAGTATAACTCTATGGCTTTCACTACATTCGTTAAATGTCACTTAGCTTTCAATCTTCATTCAGCTCTCTTGATGCTCAAAATTTGGCTCTCCTCTCAGGAGCTCTTGACACTGCTCTGGCGAAAAACACTGTAAATTGGAACTCGCGCTTGACTGATTGCGCCGAGTATTTCCTCACGAACCTCTTGAATATTCTCAAGATACCCAACAGCGTCGGGTTAAGCTTTCGTTACTAGATTTTAACTTTAACTAGAAACTCAAATCTTAGGCTTCTTCGTCGTCTGAAATCTCTGGTGAAGTGCGCATTTCCTGTCGCACTCGCGCTGCACCTTGATTTCTCTGCAGCTGCGGCGAAGAGACTAGACCGCCAACCTGTCTCTCGAAAATGGCGGCCATCTTAGTTCTCCTATGCCGAACCCGCTCAGTCCAAGTGCCATAACTTTGTGAATCTTGGCACAGCCAAGGCAAATCAGTGCCACAAGTTATTAGACCCTGTGTAGGGGTCCTGACACACGGGATCAAGCCTTTAGAAGAGGTGAAACGCGTTGGTCTGGCAAGAATAAAGCCGCTGTAAGCTTTTTACAAAAAATGTGAGTGAGTGCGTTCTTTCTTAGTCCAAGTGACTACATTTTGTGTGTATATATATATATATATATATATATATATATATATATATATATATATATTACCTACTGGCGGTTGCCAGTAGGTAGTTATAGTTAGGATTTTTTTCAATGTTAAATCTCAAAATTCTATTTGGAATAACTTTGGCGCCGGTTGTCGAATCTGACTGAAACTTTCCTCAAAATGGCCTCGCGGCGTTCCGGCCCTTCCCCTAAAGTTTGGGGGGGAATCGTCAAGCGGGGGCCGAGATAAAAGGGGGTCCCAAAATGCGTTTTCCCCATGTTAATTTCCATAGGGCGGTCGATTTCACTTTTAGCCCGAACGGCTGAATGGATTTCGACCAAATTTGGCAAAATTGTAGGGACTGGTAGCCCGATGTGCCCTTGCTATGTCTCAAGATATGTGCTCCAGTGGATTTTGAGTAATTTAGGTTCAAAAAAATATATATATCTATGACAGCGCCCCGGTACGCGCCCCGGGGAGCGCACCGGGCGTGCTAAGCGACTTGCGCATGGAAAGCTGATTGGCTCTCGGGTGTCTGTAAACATTCGAAACAGTCCGGAGCGGCCGCCATCTTGTGTCTCCGTAAAATCGAGACACAAGAGGTGGCTAAAAAAAAAGGGGGAAATGACAATAAGGGGCAGGGATAGACCCCCCTGACCCCCTAGGTTTGTTGTTTGTGCCAAAAAAGGGCCCTGCGGGGCAAAAGATTATTATTTTTTTTTGGATTTGCGCGGGGGCAGCACCCGGTACGCGCACCGGGGAGCGTACCGGAAAGCTTACCATGGGGAAAAAAGAATGACAGTTTTTAAAAAGAAGTAGCCTTTTATTAGAAATTGGAGGTAGTTCTGAAAAGAACTGTTTTTTTTCTTCTTTTTGTTGTTTTATTTTTTTTATGTTTTATGAACATTTTGAACTTTTTTTGGCTTTTCAGAACACTTTTATATTTTTTTTTGTATTTTTCATGGGTAGAAACGAAAAAATAGGGAATTGGAAATGGCTCAACTGGAGCGAAAAAAAAGAAAAGAAATAATTAGGGTCGATTGGGGCATTTGTGGTTGTCCCCAGCAAGGACGATGAGCTTTACGCTCTGTTCTCCGTAGGAGATGGTCTTCCCACAATATTTGCATGTGATTCTGAAATCTGCAAATCGTGGCTGAACGCAACGCATCGTTTCATTTTCTTCTGGTGTTGAGGGAGTGGGTTGCTTTCTTTTTGAGCTGGTTCTTGTTGATGGGGAAGGGTTACTGGCCAGTTCCTTCATTTCTGCAGCAGAATAGTTTATAGGATGCTTGCGCTGCATGTGGCGGATCATTGTGTGATTTCCAAAGGAATATTTTTTAAGAGGGTTCCCTCTGGAAAGTTCCATGCCACAGATTAGGCAAGTCACCTTGGCTGCATTTACCTTTTTCTTCCCCTGTGGAAGAGAAAAAAACTCCCAAATAATGTGTGGTCTAGGCTGGTATGGGGTATTGTGTTCTTGGAGAAATGTTCTCGTCCTTTCTTCCTCCTCCTCCTCCTCCTCCTCTTCCTCCTCTTCTTGACCACCAATGAACACTTGTGGTGGTCCTTTTGGTTGTTGTGGTGGTGGTGGTGGTGCAGATGCACCAGCTGCTGCTGCTACTGAAGCCATTATGAAGATGAAAATTGTACAGAGAGGTACAAGCAGGTCTTCCTCAGTCAAAGGACAAAGTCAGAAGAAAGGAAAAAGGTGGGGTCTTTCATCAGAAGGAAAAAAAAAAAGTTAGATCCAATGAAAAGTGTTATTTTCAGGTCACATGACCAGGGGCTTCATCATTATGAAACCAAAACTGTTATGAACCAATGAAAAGTGTTATTTTCAGTTCACATGACCCGACGCGCTTACGCAACGCGCCCAAAATGTAGCCCAATGTAGCCCAATGTAGCCCAAAGATGGCCACCAGAGACAAAAAACAAAAAAAAAATGTAGCCAAAAAAACAGCCCAAAAAAGTCAAAATATAGCTCAATAACAGAATGTCCCAGAGAACAACTAGTGCGCTAACAGTCTTACTTATAAACTGAGATTTATAGTTAGGAATTAGCATTTAAAAAACCTTCGAAATTCATGGAAAAACCATAGGTTTAACACCAGTTATAGTTAGAAATTAGCATTTAAAAAACCTATGAAATTCACTGAAAAAACCATAGGTTTCACACCAGTTATAGTTAGGAATTTGCATTTAAAAAACCCATTAAATTCATATAAAAAACCATAGGTTTCACACAAGTTATAGTTAGCTGGAAATTTTACTGACATAAAACCATTGAAATTCCCACGTTATAGTTAGTTGGACTCACTATAACTTGCGCGTGCAATGCACTGCTGATGACGTCACATATTACATCACTCATGACATGGTCAGTGACATCACTCATGACATCACTGATGACACCATCCAGTGAATGTGTGACTTTATGAAAAATAAATATGTTTTATATATGTATTTGGAAAGGTCGATGGAACAATACATTTTTAAAAAAGTGTCTAGCTACATGTGTGTATATATGGGTTATTAGATGTTTTTTTAGTATCAGTATGAATGTCTGTATGGTTTGGTGGGGGTATTACTTAGCACATAGATGCATCAATGACTGACTCACTGTTTGTATGTGTTTTGAAGACAGCATATGTGTAGGACTGTATGGGTGGATGAGTGGGTATATGTGTGTGTTAGTGAGTGAATGGCTGTCTCACTAGTGTCTTTATCAGTAACAAAATATGTTTTAATCTAGTATATGTGAGTATTGATGTATATAAGTGAGTATATGAGAGAGTGAGAGATTGTAAGAGTTCCTGTTTAAATAAGTATGTGTTTCTATAAGTGATTGTTTAAGTGAGTAAGTATGTGTAAGTTTCCTTAGAAGTAAGGTGGTAGTTTGTGTATAGTTGTATATGCAAATAAATGGATGTTCAATAGTTTATTTGCATGTGTGAGTAACTTTGGATGACTGTCGGTGTGTAACAGGATGTATAGGTGTAT
Organism: Lissotriton vulgaris; assembly: GCF_964263255.1. Lineage (NCBI taxonomy): Eukaryota > Metazoa > Chordata > Amphibia > Caudata > Salamandridae > Lissotriton > Lissotriton vulgaris. Next base: position 1,509,139,384 of record NC_141685.1, on the reverse strand, counting down.
CACTACATATGATGAGTGAGTATATGTATGAGTGACTATATAGAACTGTTGGTGAATGAGTGGATGTGTATATAGATGGTGTAATTTCTGAATTGGTTGTTGTAACTGGTATGGGTATCTCCATTTTTTTGAAAATGTTAGTTTCTATTTTTGAATATGTGTTTCAAGGGTTACATTACACTGAAAGGAGGTCTGTCGCTCTGTCACAAGGATGGTGTCATCAGTGATGTCATGAGTGATGTCACTGACCATGTCATGAGTGATGTAATATGTGACGTCATCAGCAGTGCATTGCACGCGCAAGTTATAGTGAGTCCAACTAACTATAACGTGGGAATTTCAATGGTTTTATGTCAGTAAAATTTCCAGCTAACTATAACTGGTGTGAAACCTATGGTTTTTTATATGAATATATATATATACTGAATATTTGTAAACTGACACTGAGTATTAGTGCTCTGTATGGACTGTTCTGTAAGTGAAAAATAATGTTGACAAATATTGGTCTGACAAACTAAATACATATTCTTTGATGTTCAAATGGTATGAGTTCATTGGGCGTAATGTTTGGGAACTTGAGATACAAATTTCCTACTTGCAAATCTTCTGTGTTTATGCAACTTTTTGACGGTTATCATTTGTAATTTATGATGGAATAAAACAAATGCATTGTTATGGGAAACATCACTTACAACGCAACTTTTACAACGACATACCATTACAACTGAACTATTACAACGCAAAAACTTTTACAACGCATGTATTTACAACGCATGTTTTTACAACGCAGGTACCTTTACAACGCATACCATTACAACGTAAGTATTGGTAAGTATATAATTATATTTTAAATGTTATATGTTTTGGGTAAAGGGGTATTTTTAGGGTTTCAGGGTCAGTTTTTAGTTTTTGGGTAAAGGGGTATTTTTGGGGTTCAGGGTCAGTTTTTAGTTTTTGGGTAAAGGGGTATTTTTAGGGTTCAGGGTCAGTTTTTAGTTTTTGGGTAAAGGGGTATTTTTGGGGTTCAGGGTCAGTTTTTAGTTTTTGGGTAAAGGGGTATTTTTGGGGTTCAGGGTCAGTTTTTAGTTTTTGGGTAAAGGGGTATTTTTGGGGTTCAGGGTCAGTTTTTCAGTTTTTGGGTAAAGGGGTATTTTTGGGGTTCAGGGTCAGTTATTAGTTTTTGGGTAAAGGGGTATTTTTGGGGTTCAGGGTCAGTTTTGGGTTTTTGGGGTACAGGGGTACAGGGTAAAAATAAATTTAAATTAAATTTAAATTAAATTACATTAAATTATATATTTTTAAATTAATTTACGATTATAAAATTAATATATATTTACTAATACTTACGTTGTAATGGTATGCGTTGTAAAGGTACCTGCGTTGTAAAAACATGCGTTGTAAATACATGCGTTGTAAAAGTTTTTGCGTTGTAAAAAATGCGATGTAAAAGCATGCGTTGTAATAACATGCGTTGTATCATCATATATCCATTGTTATAGTTGAGATATACAGCTCCAGCTCTATGATGTTTAGAAATATCATTTTATTGTAGTGAACATGATGAAATTAAAGCTGACGAACAAAACATAAGCAAAACAAAAAGTGAAAAGGTCAGTCATGGTGAATGAAACCATAATTGAAGATCCACAATTGTTTGAAGTCCATTTTCCAAAACACTTCTGGCATCAGAAAGGCACCCATATCCAGAAATAGTCCACAGAGTGAATGATAGTCATACACTGAAGGAAATTAGAGCTGAGGTTCTTTTCTGGTAGTGACAGAGGACTTGCTATCCTCATTTGCTGGTGATCTGCAAGGACTTCCCCTGGGGTGGGAGAGGGGATCCGCAACTGCAGGGGCTAGGGGAGGCTGCAGGTGGTTCTTCCGATAGCAAAGCCTTCCTTCCTGTGGCCAATGTAAATGGTTCAGATGTTGTAGGCCCACAGGAAGGGGTAGATGGTGGTGGGAAAGCCCTGCACATTTGGGTGTAAATGTCCTGCAGCACCCCAATCAGGGAGTCCATATTGGAGTTATGGGCCTGCATCTGCTGGTTGTGCTTCCTCTGCAGCTGCTTTATATTCCAGAGCTAAGGGAGTACCCGAGCCATCATGTTTTGGGACTGATAGCAGGTTCCCAAGACTTGTGTGATGGTAGTTTAGGTGTCAGTGACCCCAGTGGGCTCACTATGCTTCCCTACAGGCACCCTCCCATGTCCCATAACCCCTACCATGTGCCCTTGACCCATTGTAACCCAATCCAACTTGTTCCTGGGTGAGCTGGAGCTGGTAATGGTGTGCTCTCAAGATCATCCAGGACTGGCAGGCACACGATTGGTGTTACATTGGGTGGAACACAGGTTGTGGAAGAATATAATACATAACAACGCAGGTTTTACACCGCGATACAATCACAACACAGTCGTTACAGCAACTGTGTTGTTACAACGCAGTGCCTTTATAACGCAAGTCGTTACAAAGACTTGCGCTAGATGGTGCGCTGGACTTAGAAATAGTATGATTTGCTTTTCCTATTCCAGTGTGTGCAACAGTAGGGAAGGTGTTGGAATAGTAAATCATACTATTCCTTAGTCTAGGGCGCCATCTAGCGCAAGTCATTGTAACAAATGGCTTTGTAATGGCACTGCATTGCGACAATGCAGTCATTTTAACAACTGCGTTGTGATTGTATTGCAGTGCCACATCCGAGTTGTTAAGTTTGTATCCCATTGTGGAACACTTAGGTTCCTGAGGTGTCAAAGCTGGGGTGGGAGGGGTCGGTATAGTCGCAGTGACCGTCACTGGGGCCGTCTGCCTAGAATGACCAGATGGCAAAGGATCATGTCTGAAAAGGGGTATGTTTTGTAGTGTGGTATGCAGGTGTTTCCATTTGGGCAATGGACATCAGGTGTGTTTTACTGGCTTCCATCCAATGGCAGTGCTGGTGCAATGTTGATTGCGCACTGCGACTGAGTCAATCCTTTGGGGAGGCGCTGCTAGGAGACTGCCAACACAACTGTGACATCGAAATAGGCTCAGTGGGAACTATCCACCCTGATGGAATTGTATTTGTATTGTATTGTGAGTCAGCCTGCATGCATCTAAATACAGAGGGCGTAAAACCATCAACTTGGCGGTGTAATTGGGATCGCGGCCGCAACAGAACTCGGTAAGATCGTCAAGATCCAAATCAGGCCCTAAAATGTAGAAGCAAATGCTTCCTACAATGCCTTGGTGCTATCGTGTCTTAAAGGGATTTGTATACTATCAACCACCTAACACAACAACAGCCTATCTCTCACAGAACTTCAATCGAGCCGAGATGAGAACTGCACTATATTTGAAATAGGCATTGAGGAAGTGTTTATGTAATGGAGAGTTATTTTGGATAGAGAAAACATTCTCATCACCATCATTCTTATAGAGAGTAAGAGTCCTAGATTTGTTAAAGCAGCCAGTGCATGTAATCAGAGACTAGTGTCTTATCACAGAGCTGTACTGAAGTAAATGCCTCGTTCCTTTACTTGCTCACAGAACTCATCCGTGACTTGCAATATCCTCATAATGTACGGCATGGGGTACTTGATCCTCTTTCTAATATGAATTTGTTAGTAAAAGCAGATACCTTTAAAGTACAATTAGCAGTAATACAGCGTGTGCTGATACAGCTAATTTTGGGTGACACAGATTATAGTAAGACTCAATGTTAGAGGTAAGCATTGACATTCTTTGAGTGGTATAATAGATGAGGCTAATGCACTGGAGTTTGGCCTGTACTCATAGAAAGAGATGGCAATAATTGCTTCTGCCCTTGAAATATTTGAAGGGCACCTTACTCAGCTCATGGTAAATGATATTGTGTCTGTAGAGAGAGACTATCAGAGTGCCTGCCGAATGGTCAACAACCGGTGATGCTCAAATGGAGGTACAAGGGAGGGTATTCCTTTTGGGAATTAATATGCAAAGTTGATGTGACCAAGATGAATATGACGTGGTCAATTCATTTAAAGAGATATTGCTAATATTTTGGAGAATGCTGTTGAATTTGGGTGATCTTCACAATCCTGAGGATTAATGGAAACTCGTTCGATTACCCTAAAGCAATTGCTTGTGTTGGCAGAGGCAGGTGTGCAGAGCCTGTGGTGACGAGGTGAAACCCTTGATACCCATTAATTGATGCGTGTCCTAGACATAGCTGGGCCTCATTTATGAGGCCGTGCGTCACTTTTACGCCGCCGGTGCGTCACTTTTCATAAATGAGGCCCAGCTGTCTGTCCACTCGAGGCGCTGCCGAGCTCTTCATCTGAACAAACGCCAAGTTTATGGATCCTGAATCCCCGTGTAAAAATCACTGAAAGGAAACTGTAATCTAAATTAAATATTCATGGCAACACCTTTAAATCTTTATTACAGCGTGTGAAAAGCAAAGCCTACTAAAATATCATGTTGGATTAAGTAAACAATCCGGTTATTTTAAGATATTTTTCAGTTATAAAACGGATAATGAAATGCATTTCTCCGTCTACTGTAAGAAGCTACAGTAGGACTATAAGAAATGTGCTACGATCTATGTGAATTCATGCAAAGTGCTGAATGTATATTATAGCTCTCACAAACGTTGCTTAGAGGATACAAGACGATGCTGAAATATTTTGTGTAATCTGTGGGCTAAATCTTTAGCAGATCAGGACGTTTGCAAGAGACAAAATGCATCAATATTAAACAAAAAATGAGGTGCGCACTTGGCACATCAGGAAACCTCATTTTGGTTTCATAAGGAAACCTCTTCCTCTTCGTCCTATTTCTTCTTTATTAAATTTAGTATTGCCGGTGATGTGCTCTGTGGCACATATAACCTTCACTGCAAATCATGCCATCCTAAACAGTGACAGCGCTCATGCACTATTCATATTTTTTCATTTTCATAATTCTGCTTCAATCGGAGTCAAAAACAGACTGCCGAACTCTGCATAACTGAGGAGAATGGAGACTCGCTTCTGCGAGCATCACTCAAGGGCTTCAGTTCGGAAATATATTCTTGACGGATATGATGGAGCATGTTATGCCTCCTGGGCATCCGCCGAGAGGTCGCTCTGAAGCAAGACTACATTCTGAGGTCAGGCAGTAGATTTGCTCCTTGGAAACCATTTCAGTCACACTGCCACGGCATGTTTTTTCCTCCTTTGTTCCAGGAGGATAGAAATAATGAATTGCCTGCCTGTAAATGCTTTGACAATCAGTGTGCTTTCAACCAAGGGCTGCTCTGCAAAATGCTGCATTCGTTGTTGTGCCAGGGCCAACACTGCCTCAGTCCTTGCAGGCAATTGAATGCTGCGGTGTCCAAGGTAGGTCTAGGAGGGCTGAAGCCATATCAGAATTTTTATATATCTATACAAGACAGACAAGAAAATAAATGGAACTCATTTATAACGTCGTTGGTTATCCTCAAAATCTTGTATGGATCCCCCCTCATGAAACAACCCTGTACTAATGCAAAATCAAGACAATTTCCCACCAGTGGCAAAATATGACGACAGCCAATAGCCGAAATTCCCCTCTGCCATCACTGCTTGCACCCTCTTCCAGTATTGCCTTTCTCCTAGACATGAAGCCACGGCACACATCGAAAAAATAACCCTAACTACATTATTTGTTATGTGGAACCAAAATTGACACTTGATTCATTTTCACCATTCCATCTGTTCTTTCTGGTTCTTATGGGTCTAGGTCAGTGGTTCCCAAACTTTTTTGACCCGTGGCTCCCCTGACCTAATTGTCCGTTGGCCATGGCTCCCCACCAATTTATTACCGGCGCACCCCGGCGCACACTTTGGGAGCCACTGGTCTACATGAAGAATCAAGCCTAGACGTGATGAAGGATTCAGAGTAGCCATCACCATTTAAAACTTTATTTGCAATCTCAAAGATCTTATAAAGTACATCGCAATGCATACAACACCATCATAGAGTAGCAAGTCGTCATGTACGGAAGGAAGATAGCATTTCTTGGGCGTGCCAAATACAACATTCATGCTCTTGGGTGTACTCTAATTGCATGCACAGGGTAGTCGAGATGCTGCTTCAGATCTGCAGCTGGAGCCCAACCTGTTCGGGGCGAGACAGCTCTCCCAGGCCAACAGTGATCACACAGCACATGAAACAAACTCGCAAAGTCTAAGCCCCTCCATCACCGACTGCCGCATCCTCTCAAAGACTGCTGTGGGCCCTGCAAAATGACAAGTTGGCATTTCCCAAGGGTACCTTACTTCCAGGTGACGCGCAGGGGAATACTGGTGGCCTTAATTTGCAATGCTAATGTGGAAACATTTGTGTGCGATTTTAGAACAATGAACAGATCGGGGTCCCCAAAGCTCTCAAAATCACTAGCATTCCCTTTTAAGATGCCAAAACCATCTTGGAGAATGCCCATCATATTGATAATCTGTGCACTGTACTACACGGTCGCATAGATCACCTGTCTCATTTACAGGCAGAAATTCCACTTTTTTTTCTCTGTCAACACGTCTAACCTAATTTTGTCAGAGACGAGCGTGAAAAAGGGGAAATGGTTATCAGAATAACTCGGTTTACTCACAGGGTATCCAAACACAAGGCATCCTGAATTTGGGATACATAGTAAGAAAGAGGTAACTGAATGGCAATTGCAGATAAAGGGGGGTTATATGTGTATTATGAAAAGACATGACTCCAAGGCAGATGTAGGAAAGAGTTAGTATATTTGCGCACTATAATAGCAGGACAGACTTCACCTTATAATTGCGGAGTCCGGTTCTAGCTGTCACCTGGGTCCCTCTCTCGTCTGGGCCTTGGCTCATCTCAGATTCTACTCTGCACCCACGGATACACGTCTGCACCGCTATGCTCCTTCAAAGCATGGAAACCCTTCTCTTGTCTTCTCCTCTGTTTCTCAGTTCTGCACCGATCACTTTGCACTGGCTTCCTCTCTCCCACGAACTGTCTTCCCCTCCAGACTTCAATCTAATGATGTAGTTTCAACCGCTCTGGAAACCATCTGTTCAACTAACTTCTTCACTCTGATTGTTCTAACTCCGACGTTTAACTATCTCCAACTGCTCTAACAGACTGGCTCACGATGTAACTTCAGTCTCTCCAAAAGATCATCAGCCTTCGTTCGTTCCAAACTCCAACTGTCGACTGCAACTGCCAACTGTCATCTGCCTGCCTCTCCTATCTACACCTCGATAATATAAAGAGCTCTTCGTTCATGGAAATTTCCAGACAGTAACCTGCTGCCCACCAGATTCCTATACTAGTCTCCGGGCCTCCGGCGCTCCCACAGTGGCCAACTGTTGTTTCGTCTAAAACCCGAGTTCTGCTTACATTCCTCCGATAAGGGCCAGCTCTGACCGGTTCCTCTCCAGTGAACAACAGCTCACAACTAGAACATCACTCGTGACCTACAAGTGCCTCGAGCGGCCGAGGCAGGAAAGAAAATTGAGTCTCTCTCGTTTAGGCCCTGTAGGCCTGAAAAAGATGAAAGAGACGCATAGCTCTATCAAGATACATAAGCAAGCCCTACCAATAGGTAATATGATGTCAGAAATAAAGGAACTACCCTCTAATATAGGCCTTCAGGCCTGAAAGTGATGAAAGGGCATGTTATTATGCCAAAGTCAGTAGGCTAACCCTAAGAATAGGTCGAAAATAGGGATTTATCCACTATACTAAGATGGTAGTAGACTAAAGTCACCATCACTCAGAAATAAGAGAAAATATCCGGTCACTACACTCCACCCTTGACTTTCGTCAACTAACATCTGTCAAACTGAGGGAATATCTGATGAAGAATAATAAGAAAAAAACTAACAGACCTAGACATAGTGTGTGGTCTAAAAATGTAAATGAAAGAAGGGACACATTGAATGCAACAACAAATAGTGACTAAAATACAAATAACAATTAAGACACCGCCCCAACATTTGACGTAGGGAGTGCAAATCGGGCAACCAACTGAAAAGCCAATCAAACCACCCTTGATCTATGTGTTGCCTAACTTCTTCAGTTAATTCATGAAGTTTATCAATTTGGGACTGGATGGATTTGGAATGGTCCGAAAAATTAAAACAACAAAGGCCCTCAAAATCTGAGCAGCCATGACCATGTTTAAGTAAAAGGAAATCTATTGCAGCTCTATTTTGTAAAATGGCTCTACGCTCACCTTGAGCATCTAATAATAGGTCTGATAAAACAACAGAAGTATGGTTAATAGAATTGTAGATAACAAGGACCCCCTGATATGGATATGACTCCTGGGTCAGGGACAACAGTTTTTTTTGAAATGACAAAAACCCAGGCAGACTTCAAACACAAAAGCTGGCTAGATAATAAATAATCAAAACATGAATGTGTACTGAATAAAAAGTAATGCAATGGACTGAAATGATATCAAAAGTATTTGAAATTTAATAGATAATACACTCTTTACATAAAATACATAAAAAACATGTGGCTATTATTAAAGTATACATTTAAAGCACATCATGATACATATAAAAAAAGGGACTTTTGTTTTCCTTTTTATGAAGATTAGGGCTGTGTGTCTACGCGTTTCGACAAGTCTTTTGTCTTCATCAGGACTAGAAGATAGTCAGCCACTCTCTCTAAACAGAATAAAAAAACGTATATAGGTGACTATTTAAAAAAACACAGTTCATTGCATTATTGTTTTCTTTTGTGGACACAAAGTGTTCTCAAATTGATAAAAAGCTTTCTGCTTGCCAGACTTATATTGTGGTATAGACAACAAGAAAAAGATATACAGTTGGAAAAACAACACATTGAAATGAAAACAAACATATTCTATATATTTACACATCAATATATATACACAATTTACACATTGGTTCAATAGATGGCTATACCTATGTAACCTTACACTCATAGACCTAAGTAACAATTGTTCAGTGGAGATTAGCGTAACATCTAAGGGACTCACACAGAATGATACGGTATATATCTCTATCGGAGGGGTTGGGCAAAAGTTACTTTTAAAGATGGCTTTTTTTAAAAGCATTGCAAAGGATGAATAAAAGCAACCTAAAGCTGACCATTTATACTTAAAAATCCATCATGTCTAAGGCTGTTCGTATGTTTCTTTATAACTAATAGTTATTTAAATTCACAGACCCCTCTATATTTTTGAAAAATATATATCGGTTGGGTGAACCTTTTACTAACTTAACTGCTTACCTAAAGAAATCTTTTTGGACAAGATTGTTCAGTGTGGATGGAAAAAGGCACGTTCGTTATATCTGTTCGTTTCAGTCTGTATTGTAGCTGTTTTTTTCAAAAGAAGATATATGTCGAGGTATTATAATGATATAAAATCTCTATAGACATTTTTTAATTCGGCTAGAGATTATGGTCGTACATCCGCTCACCTGTTCAGATAGTATTTTACTGGCAGCCTTCTTTCTTACTCTTTCCTTTACTTATTGTTTGATATTTCTTTAAAATGTCAGAAAGTATCCCAGAATGTGTTTATTCAATTGGTCGCAGGATACTCTGAGTGATATACGACGTTATTGGTTCGTTACACTGACAAAAAAAGACATTAAAAGATTTCTATTTAGATGGTTGTTATAACAGATAAGGTTACCAGAGTCTGCTCTCTATTTAAGTATTTACCTTTCACATTAATCTCTCCTTTTTAAGGGATGCAAGAGGCAGTTCCTGGAAAGGCTCTTCGTGGCTCGAGAGCGATTCAAAGGACACGATGTATGTTGGTTAAAAGTGCATCGGCACCATGATGTAGGCACTAAGCAAAGAAGAAAACTGTTTAGTTACATACGTAACCAGTGGGTTCAGGCGGCAGTTTTTGATGCTCAATTAAGCATATAAAGTTAACCTAAAATTATTTTAATACATATAGTTACCTTAAACGTTTGTGTCTCCTTTAACAGAAGAACGTCGTGATGCGGTTCTTTAGCGAAGCGCTTTGTGGTTCAGGGGCACTTCACGGAACGCGGTATGTGCTGAGTTTTAAAAGGGCGCAGTAGACGTGATGCAGGCACTAAACGAGGGGAAACAAAACCCTTTGATTATCAAAGATCCCAGAGGGTTTGGGCGGGAGATTATGAAGCCCGTCCACGATCTATCATGGATAGAGCATCGAGAATAAAAGTCCATTTCTAGCAAGGGTTGCGCTGAAATAGTCCTATGCTCTTACCGGTTTGATAGACGTGTTGTTGCTCGAAAAAGAACTTCCTCCTTCGGCGGTTCCGGATGAACGAATGGCGTTTATGCATAGTCCTTTCGCCCTTGCTATTTATGCAGGTATGACCCGCCCCAGTTTAAAGCGGCAGGGTCTGCACAGGTAACTTCCTCTTTACGCAGCAGCAACCTGCCTCTATTTAAAGCAACAGGGTCTGTATAAATATTTTCTTCTTTGAAGGATTTATAACTGAAAGGGATCCTAACCTGTCTTTGCAAAGAATAGGATTGCAGACATAATGACTTCAAACTAGTCAGACGTCGACTGTTGACAGATTGTCAACATAATGCCGAGTTTTGTCTGTCATGCATTATTTGTCTAACATTATTTAGTTATATCCAAAAGGCTTGTTCGACCAAGTCATATAATTGCATTTTCCCAAGGTAATTCTTGGTTTAACCCATGTCCAAAAGTACCGAGGGAAAATATCCAAAAGACTTCTCTTTTTTTGCGGATTGCATCTCCTCCTTGATTTTTTTGCAAGTTAATTCTTTCTAGGATGCGCCATCTCAGATCCTCGGGCTTATGTTTATATTCAATAAAATGATTTACTAGGGGTGCTGTGGTTTTCAGTGTCTTAATGGCGGACCTATGCTCAGTTAGCCTAGTCTTGATAGCGCGGGATGTTTCGCCCACATAACCTAGATTGCAGGGACAAACGAGTAGGTATATAACATTTTTGGTATTACAGGTCCAAAGTTCCTTTGCGTGGATTTTAATTTTATTGAATTCCATGATTTCACCTGCTATGATTGTGTCACAGGATTGACAAGAGCCACAGCGAGATGTCCCCTTGATGGCATTTAATCCAGTGATAGATTTCTGGATAAAGGGGGTGTCCTTACTTTTTACTTTGTGTCGGGAGTGCACTATTTGGTCTTTTAAATTTTTATTTCGTTTGTGGGCGAACATAGGTTTTTGCAATTTGGGTTCATCATCTTGGACATTTAAAAGATGCCAATTGGAATTTATTATGTGTCTAATAGTGGAGTCCATGGTAGAATGTTTAGTGATGCACACTAATTTGGGGTCTGCCTTCTGTTTTTGTGAATATAAAAGCGTGTCACGATCATAAAATCGTGCCCTCTTGTAGGCACCTCTTATCAGGCGGTGGGGATACCCTCTTTCAATGAATTTCAATTTCATTTTCTCTGCTTGTGTGTCAAAATCTCTTATGTTAGTGCAGTTCCGCCTTACTCTCAAAAATTGAGAGAAGGGGATGCTGTCTCTTTGGCAACGCGGGTGGTAGCTCTTAAAATGCAAAAGGGTGTTTCGCGCAGTGGGCTTCGTAAACAATTCTACTTCGAGAATGCCTTCTCTGTTTCGAATGTTTATATCCAGGAACTCCACTTTATTTTCATTTATATGTGCAGTGAATCTTAAATTTTCATCTGTGAGATTCAACCACAATAAAAATTCCTGTAGAGTCTGTCTCCCATTGGTCCATATAAAAAATATGTCGTCAATATAACGATACCAATGGGAGACAGACTCAAAGAATGGTGCCACTTCATTATAGATGAATTTATTTTCAAATAAAATCATGTAGATATTTGCAATAGACGGGGCCATAGAAGCCCCCATGCTTACTCCCTTGATTTGTAAATACAAATCCTCTCCAAATTCAAAAAAGTTTTCCTTTAGAACTAAGGTCAGGCAGTCTTTAATAAACGATTTTGAACAGGGAATTTTATGTAGGTCGATAAACCACATTGTAGCCTCGATCGCTTCAGCTTGCGGTATATTACTGTATAAAGACTCTACATCAAGAGTCACCAAGATGTCATTACCTTCATTGAAAGCCAGATTCTCCACTTTTGTAATCATGTCACCGGTATCTCTCACATATGACTTCGATAGTGAGATATATGGACGTAGGACTTGATCTAGATATTTGGACAGGGCCTCTAACGGTGTTCCAATCGTGGAGACTATAGGGCGATATGGAGGATTCAGTAGGTCCTTATGGATCTTAGGAAGACCATAGATACAAGACACCTTCCTTTCAGATTTATTAAGAAAATCGTATTCTTTCTTATTAATTATACCTTCATTTACAGCTTTAGTGGTTAATCTATCGATTGTTCTAACTATTCTCTCTGTTGGGTTAGTCTTAATTTTCTTGTAGAAAATAGGGTTATTTAACATTTGGGTCATATTTTTTTCATATGTGTTACAGTCGATCACCACTATTCCTCCACCCTTATCGCTATTTTTAATCACCAAAGTTTCATTTTGTCTGAACCTTTCAAGCGATTCGTATTCTCCTCTAGAGATGTTGTATCTGGGTTTCGGCACAAATCTCAGGGCTTGATCCAATCGTTTCAATACTACCCTTTCGAATATGCTGACTTCTGGTCCTACTTGATTTAGGGAGGGGGTGAAGGTAGATGGTAATGCCACAATATTGTTACTCATGTTATCTAGGTCCATTGGGTCATTCTGTGAAAAGAATTTTTTTAATCTCACTTTCCTCAAAAAAGAGTGAATATCCTGGTAAAGTTCAAAGATGTTAACCTTAGCATGTGGGACAAAGGATAAGCCTTTGGAAAGGAGGGACAAGTCTGAAGATTCGAGGGTATAGGAGGATAGGTTGAAGATGGGAATTACATCCCGTTCCTCCAGTACTGTTTGTTCCTCGTTTCTAAGTATTGCTGAGGTTGTTGGGCATATTGATTGGACTGGTAATTGCCCCTGGTCTGGTTTTGAAAACGGACTCTCGGGCGTCCTCCTCTCCCCCCTCGGTGACCTAAAAAAGGCTGGCGTGCATTCCTTTGGTCATTTCGAGGTTCAAAGGGTCTATCATCTTGATAACCCATATTTTCTTCGCCTTCAGACTCAGAATTTGAGGCTGAAGAGTGGGAGAAGTTATTAACCCTATGTTGGAAAGTATGGTTACTCGTTCCTGGTTGGGTATCAGCTTTATAAAAACCATCCACTATATAGGGATATGTTTTCTCTATTGAGTAAAATCTTTTGTCCTTAATGAATTTGTCTTCCTTTCTTTTTTTCAGATATTCAGAGAAAGATAATATATCTTTTTTGATTGTTTCTAGCTGTTTCTCAGCTTCCTCTGTAGCTGTAGATTTTTTCAGCTTATCTTCAAGTTCCTCTATTTCTTTTTTTATCTCAATCACTAATTCTTTGGATGTGGAGATGATCAACATCATGAGATCTCTTGAGCACCGACTCGCGATCATACTCCATTTTATCAGAAAATCCTTAGTCTCCACGAATAGACCCGGAATGTTGCGAATCCTTAAACCCATGGGGATTATGCCATCTTTCAAATAAAGTAACATAAACTCTCCATGAGCCTGTACTCTGATTAGTTTCTTTTGTAGGTTAACTAGTTTATTATGGTCATTATTATTTTGTGGGTTACTAGTTTGATTGGTGCCAAATTCTACATTAGTTCCTACCAGTGTCGCAAAATCCTCATCTGAGAATCCAAACGTTTTAAAGTTAGACATTTTTCTTCTAGGTGTTGCTAGGTTTATTCAGGACGATGTTACGCTAATTCCTCTAATTTCTAGGGACTCAAACAGAATACTTTTCAAACAAAGGATAGTTTCCAACAAGAATGAGATTAAGGAGAAAAGGTCCCACATGGATCAACCGTGGGTAATTTCTTGTAGATAACAAGGACCCCCTGATATGGATATGACTCCTGGGTCAGGGACAACAGTTTTTTTTGAAATGACAAAAACCCAGGCAGACTTCAAACACAAAAGCTGGCTAGATAATAAATAATCAAAACATGAATGTGTACTGAATAAAAAGTAATGCAATGGACTGAAATGATATCAAAAGTATTTGAAATTTAATAGATAATACACTCTTTACATAAAATACATAAAAAACATGTGGCTATTATTAAAGTATACATTTAAAGCACATCATGATACATATAAAAAAAGGGACTTTTGTTTTCCTTTTTATGAAGATTAGGGCTGTGTGTCTACGCGTTTCGACAAGTCTTTTGTCTTCATCAGGACTAGAAGATAGTCAGCCACTCTCTCTAAACAGAATAAAAACGTATATAGGTGACTATTTAAAAAAACACAGTTCATTGCATTATTGTTTTCTTTTGTGGACACAAAGTGTTCTCAAATTGATAAAAAGCTTTCTGCTTGCCAGACTTATATTGTGGTATAGACAACAAGAAAAAGATATACAGTTGGAAAAACAACACATTGAAATGAAAACAAACATATTCTATATATTTACACATCAATATATATACACAATTTACACATTGGTTCAATAGATGGCTATACCTATGTAACCTTACACTCATAGACCTAAGTAACAATTGTTCAGTGGAGATTAGCGTAACATCTAAGGGACTCACACAGAATGATACGGTATATATCTCTATCGGAGGGGTTGGGCAAAAGTTACTTTTAAAGATGGCTTTTTTTAAAAGCATTGCAAAGGATGAATAAAAGCAACCTAAAGCTGACCATTTATACTTAAAAATCCATCATGTCTAAGGCTGTTCGTATGTTTCTTTATAACTAATAGTTATTTAAATTCACAGACCCCTCTATATTTTTGAAAAATATATATCGGTTGGGTGAACCTTTTACTAACTTAACTGCTTACCTAAAGAAATCTTTTTGGACAAGATTGTTCAGTGTGGATGGAAAAAGGCACGTTCGTTATATCTGTTCGTTTCAGTCTGTATTGTAGCTGTTTTTTTCAAAAGAAGATATATGTCGAGGTATTATAATGATATAAAATCTCTATAGACATTTTTTAATTCGGCTAGAGATTATGGTCGTACATCCGCTCACCTGTTCAGATAGTATTTTACTGGCAGCCTTCTTTCTTACTCTTTCCTTTACTTATTGTTTGATATTTCTTTAAAATGTCAGAAAGTATCCCAGAATGTGTTTATTCAATTGGTCGCAGGATACTCTGAGTGATATACGACGTTATTGGTTCGTTACACTGACAAAAAAAGACATTAAAAGATTTCTATTTAGATGGTTGTTATAACAGATAAGGTTACCAGAGTCTGCTCTCTATTTAAGTATTTACCTTTCACATTAATCTCTCCTTTTTAAGGGATGCAAGAGGCAGTTCCTGGAAAGGCTCTTCGTGGCTCGAGAGCGATTCAAAGGACACGATGTATGTTGGTTAAAAGTGCATCGGCACCATGATGTAGGCACTAAGCAAAGAAGAAAACTGTTTAGTTACATACGTAACCAGTGGGTTCAGGCGGCAGTTTTTGATGCTCAATTAAGCATATAAAGTTAACCTAAAATTATTTTAATACATATAGTTACCTTAAACGTTTGTGTCTCCTTTAACAGAAGAACGTCGTGATGCGGTTCTTTAGCGAAGCGCTTTGTGGTTCAGGGGCACTTCACGGAACGCGGTATGTGCTGAGTTTTAAAAGGGCGCAGTAGACGTGATGCAGGCACTAAACGAGGGGAAACAAAACCCTTTGATTATCAAAGATCCCAGAGGGTTTGGGCGGGAGATTATGAAGCCCGTCCACGATCTATCATGGATAGAGCATCGAGAATAAAAGTCCATTTCTAGCAAGGGTTGCGCTGAAATAGTCCTATGCTCTTACCGGTTTGATAGACGTGTTGTTGCTCGAAAAAGAACTTCCTCCTTCGGCGGTTCCGGATGAACGAATGGCGTTTATGCATAGTCCTTTCGCCCTTGCTATTTATGCAGGTATGACCCGCCCCAGTTTAAAGCGGCAGGGTCTGCACAGGTAACTTCCTCTTTACGCAGCAGCAACCTGCCTCTATTTAAAGCAACAGGGTCTGTATAAATATTTTCTTCTTTGAAGGATTTATAACTGAAAGGGATCCTAACCTGTCTTTGCAAAGAATAGGATTGCAGACATAATGACTTCAAACTAGTCAGACGTCGACTGTTGACAGATTGTCAACATAATGCCGAGTTTTGTCTGTCATGCATTATTTGTCTAACATTATTTAGTTATATCCAAAAGGCTTGTTCGACCAAGTCATATAATTGCATTTTCCCAAGGTAATTCTTGGTTTAACCCATGTCCAAAAGTACCGAGGGAAAATATCCAAAAGACTTCTCTTTTTTTGCGGATTGCATCTCCTCCTTGATTTTTTTGCAAGTTAATTCTTTCTAGGATGCGCCATCTCAGATCCTCGGGCTTATGTTTATATTCAATAAAATGATTTACTAGGGGTGCTGTGGTTTTCAGTGTCTTAATGGCGGACCTATGCTCAGTTAGCCTAGTCTTGATAGCGCGGGATGTTTCGCCCACATAACCTAGATTGCAGGGACAAACGAGTAGGTATATAACATTTTTGGTATTACAGGTCCAAAGTTCCTTTGCGTGGATTTTAATTTTATTGAATTCCATGATTTCACCTGCTATGATTGTGTCACAGGATTGACAAGAGCCACAGCGAGATGTCCCCTTGATGGCATTTAATCCAGTGATAGATTTCTGGATAAAGGGGGTGTCCTTACTTTTTACTTTGTGTCGGGAGTGCACTATTTGGTCTTTTAAATTTTTATTTCGTTTGTGGGCGAACATAGGTTTTTGCAATTTGGGTTCATCATCTTGGACATTTAAAAGATGCCAATTGGAATTTATTATGTGTCTAATAGTGGAGTCCATGGTAGAATGTTTAGTGATGCACACTAATTTGGGGTCTGCCTTCTGTTTTTGTGAATATAAAAGCGTGTCACGATCATAAAATCGTGCCCTCTTGTAGGCACCTCTTATCAGGCGGTGGGGATACCCTCTTTCAATGAATTTCAATTTCATTTTCTCTGCTTGTGTGTCAAAATCTCTTATGTTAGTGCAGTTCCGCCTTACTCTCAAAAATTGAGAGAAGGGGATGCTGTCTCTTTGGCAACGCGGGTGGTAGCTCTTAAAATGCAAAAGGGTGTTTCGCGCAGTGGGCTTCGTAAACAATTCTACTTCGAGAATGCCTTCTCTGTTTCGAATGTTTATATCCAGGAACTCCACTTTATTTTCATTTATATGTGCAGTGAATCTTAAATTTTCATCTGTGAGATTCAACCACAATAAAAATTCCTGTAGAGTCTGTCTCCCATTGGTCCATATAAAAAATATGTCGTCAATATAACGATACCAATGGGAGACAGACTCAAAGAATGGTGCCACTTCATTATAGATGAATTTATTTTCAAATAAAATCATGTAGATATTTGCAATAGACGGGGCCATAGAAGCCCCCATGCTTACTCCCTTGATTTGTAAATACAAATCCTCTCCAAATTCAAAAAAGTTTTCCTTTAGAACTAAGGTCAGGCAGTCTTTAATAAACGATTTTGAACAGGGAATTTTATGTAGGTCGATAAACCACATTGTAGCCTCGATCGCTTCAGCTTGCGGTATATTACTGTATAAAGACTCTACATCAAGAGTCACCAAGATGTCATTACCTTCATTGAAAGCCAGATTCTCCACTTTTGTAATCATGTCACCGGTATCTCTCACATATGACTTCGATAGTGAGATATATGGACGTAGGACTTGATCTAGATATTTGGACAGGGCCTCTAACGGTGTTCCAATCGTGGAGACTATAGGGCGATATGGAGGATTCAGTAGGTCCTTATGGATCTTAGGAAGACCATAGATACAAGACACCTTCCTTTCAGATTTATTAAGAAAATCGTATTCTTTCTTATTAATTATACCTTCATTTACAGCTTTAGTGGTTAATCTATCGATTGTTCTAACTATTCTCTCTGTTGGGTTAGTCTTAATTTTCTTGTAGAAAATAGGGTTATTTAACATTTGGGTCATATTTTTTTCATATGTGTTACAGTCGATCACCACTATTCCTCCACCCTTATCGCTATTTTTAATCACCAAAGTTTCATTTTGTCTGAACCTTTCAAGCGATTCGTATTCTCCTCTAGAGATGTTGTATCTGGGTTTCGGCACAAATCTCAGGGCTTGATCCAATCGTTTCAATACTACCCTTTCGAATATGCTGACTTCTGGTCCTACTTGATTTAGGGAGGGGGTGAAGGTAGATGGTAATGCCACAATATTGTTACTCATGTTATCTAGGTCCATTGGGTCATTCTGTGAAAAGAATTTTTTTAATCTCACTTTCCTCAAAAAAGAGTGAATATCCTGGTAAAGTTCAAAGATGTTAACCTTAGCATGTGGGACAAAGGATAAGCCTTTGGAAAGGAGGGACAAGTCTGAAGATTCGAGGGTATAGGAGGATAGGTTGAAGATGGGAATTACATCCCGTTCCTCCAGTACTGTTTGTTCCTCGTTTCTAAGTATTGCTGAGGTTGTTGGGCATATTGATTGGACTGGTAATTGCCCCTGGTCTGGTTTTGAAAACGGACTCTCGGGCGTCCTCCTCTCCCCCCTCGGTGACCTAAAAAAGGCTGGCGTGCATTCCTTTGGTCATTTCGAGGTTCAAAGGGTCTATCATCTTGATAACCCATATTTTCTTCGCCTTCAGACTCAGAATTTGAGGCTGAAGAGTGGGAGAAGTTATTAACCCTATGTTGGAAAGTATGGTTACTCGTTCCTGGTTGGGTATCAGCTTTATAAAAACCATCCACTATATAGGGATATGTTTTCTCTATTGAGTAAAATCTTTTGTCCTTAATGAATTTGTCTTCCTTTCTTTTTTTCAGATATTCAGAGAAAGATAATATATCTTTTTTGATTGTTTCTAGCTGTTTCTCAGCTTCCTCTGTAGCTGTAGATTTTTTCAGCTTATCTTCAAGTTCCTCTATTTCTTTTTTTATCTCAATCACTAATTCTTTGGATGTGGAGATGATCAACATCATGAGATCTCTTGAGCACCGACTCGCGATCATACTCCATTTTATCAGAAAATCCTTAGTCTCCACGAATAGACCCGGAATGTTGCGAATCCTTAAACCCATGGGGATTATGCCATCTTTCAAATAAAGTAACATAAACTCTCCATGAGCCTGTACTCTGATTAGTTTCTTTTGTAGGTTAACTAGTTTATTATGGTCATTATTATTTTGTGGGTTACTAGTTTGATTGGTGCCAAATTCTACATTAGTTCCTACCAGTGTCGCAAAATCCTCATCTGAGAATCCAAACGTTTTAAAGTTAGACATTTTTCTTCTAGGTGTTGCTAGGTTTATTCAGGACGATGTTACGCTAATTCCTCTAATTTCTAGGGACTCAAACAGAATACTTTTCAAACAAAGGATATTGATATCATTTCAGTCCATTGCATTACTTTTTATTCAGTACACATTCATGTTTTGATTATTTATTATCTAGCCAGCTTTTGTGTTTGAAGTCTGCCTGGGTTTTTGTCATTTCAAAAAAAACTGTTGTCCCTGACCCAGGAGTCATATCCATATCAGGGGGTCCTTGTTATCTACAAGAAATTACCCACGGTTGATCCGTGTGGGACCTTTTCTCCTTAATCTCATTCTTGTTGGAAACTATCCTTTGTTTGAAAAGTATTCTGTTTGAGTCCCTAGAAATTAGAGGAATTAGCGTAACATCGTCCTGAATAAACCTAGCAACACCTAGAAGAAAAATGTCTAACTTTAAAACGTTTGGATTCTCAGATGAGGATTTTGCGACACTGGTAGGAACTAATGTAGAATTTGGCACCAATCAAACTAGTAACCCACAAAATAATAATGACCATAATAAACTAGTTAACCTACAAAAGAAACTAATCAGAGTACAGGCTCATGGAGAGTTTATGTTACTTTATTTGAAAGATGGCATAATCCCCATGGGTTTAAGGATTCGCAACATTCCGGGTCTATTCGTGGAGACTAAGGATTTTCTGATAAAATGGAGTATGATCGCGAGTCGGTGCTCAAGAGATCTCATGATGTTGATCATCTCCACATCCAAAGAATTAGTGATTGAGATAAAAAAAGAAATAGAGGAACTTGAAGATAAGCTGAAAAAATCTACAGCTACAGAGGAAGCTGAGAAACAGCTAGAAACAATCAAAAAAGATATATTATCTTTCTCTGAATATCTGAAAAAAAGAAAGGAAGACAAATTCATTAAGGACAAAAGATTTTACTCAATAGAGAAAACATATCCCTATATAGTGGATGGTTTTTATAAAGCTGATACCCAACCAGGAACGAGTAACCATACTTTCCAACATAGGGTTAATAACTTCTCCCACTCTTCAGCCTCAAATTCTGAGTCTGAAGGCGAAGAAAATATGGGTTATCAAGATGATAGACCCTTTGAACCTCGAAATGACCAAAGGAATGCACGCCAGCCTTTTTTAGGTCACCGAGGGGGGAGAGGAGGACGCCCGAGAGTCCGTTTTCAAAACCAGACCAGGGGCAATTACCAGTCCAATCAATATGCCCAACAACCTCAGCAATACTTAGAAACGAGGAACAAACAGTACTGGAGGAACGGGATGTAATTCCCATCTTCAACCTATCCTCCTATACCCTCGAATCTTCAGACTTGTCCCTCCTTTCCAAAGGCTTATCCTTTGTCCCACATGCTAAGGTTAACATCTTTGAACTTTACCAGGATATTCACTCTTTTTTGAGGAAAGTGAGATTAAAAAAATTCTTTTCACAGAATGACCCAATGGACCTAGATAACATGAGTAACAATATTGTGGCATTACCATCTACCTTCACCCCCTCCCTAAATCAAGTAGGACCAGAAGTCAGCATATTCGAAAGGGTAGTATTGAAACGATTGGATCAAGCCCTGAGATTTGTGCCGAAACCCAGATACAACATCTCTAGAGGAGAATACGAATCGCTTGAAAGGTTCAGACAAAATGAAACTTTGGTGATTAAAAATAGCGATAAGGGTGGAGGAATAGTGGTGATCGACTGTAACACATATGAAAAAAATATGACCCAAATGTTAAATAACCCTATTTTCTACAAGAAAATTAAGACTAACCCAACAGAGAGAATAGTTAGAACAATCGATAGATTAACCACTAAAGCTGTAAATGAAGGTATAATTAATAAGAAAGAATACGATTTTCTTAATAAATCTGAAAGGAAGGTGTCTTGTATCTATGGTCTTCCTAAGATCCATAAGGACCTACTGAATCCTCCATATCGCCCTATAGTCTCCACGATTGGAACACCGTTAGAGGCCCTGTCCAAATATCTAGATCAAGTCCTACGTCCATATATCTCACTATCGAAGTCATATGTGAGAGATACCGGTGACATGATTACAAAAGTGGAGAATCTGGCTTTCAATGAAGGTAATGACATCTTGGTGACTCTTGATGTAGAGTCTTTATACAGTAATATACCGCAAGCTGAAGCGATCGAGGCTACAATGTGGTTTATCGACCTACATAAAATTCCCTGTTCAAAATCGTTTATTAAAGACTGCCTGACCTTAGTTCTAAAGGAAAACTTTTTTGAATTTGGAGAGGATTTGTATTTACAAATCAAGGGAGTAAGCATGGGGGCTTCTATGGCCCCGTCTATTGCAAATATCTACATGATTTTATTTGAAAATAAATTCATCTATAATGAAGTGGCACCATTCTTTGAGTCTGTCTCCCATTGGTATCGTTATATTGACGACATATTTTTTATATGGACCAATGGGAGACAGACTCTACAGGAATTTTTATTGTGGTTGAATCTCACAGATGAAAATTTAAAATTCACTGCACATATAAATGAAAATAAAGTGGAGTTCCTGGATATAAACATTCGAAACAGAGAAGGCATTCTCGAAGTAGAATTGTTTACGAAGCCCACTGCGCGAAACACCCTTTTGCATTTTAAGAGCTACCACCCGCGTTGCCAAAGAGACAGCATCCCCTTCTCTCAATTTTTGAGAGTAAGGCGGAACTGCACTAACATAAGAGATTTTGACACACAAGCAGAGAAAATGAAATTGAAATTCATTGAAAGAGGGTATCCCCACCGCCTGATAAGAGGTGCCTACAAGAGGGCACGATTTTATGATCGTGACACGCTTTTATATTCACAAAAACAGAAGGCAGACCCCAAATTAGTGTGCATCACTAAACATTCTACCATGGACTCCACTATTAGACACATAATAAATTCCAATTGGCATCTTTTAAATGTCCAAGATGATGAACCCAAATTGCAAAAACCTATGTTCGCCCACAAACGAAATAAAAATTTAAAAGACCAAATAGTGCACTCCCGACACAAAGTAAAAAGTAAGGACACCCCCTTTATCCAGAAATCTATCACTGGATTAAATGCCATCAAGGGGACATCTCGCTGTGGCTCTTGTCAATCCTGTGACACAATCATAGCAGGTGAAATCATGGAATTCAATAAAATTAAAATCCACGCAAAGGAACTTTGGACCTGTAATACCAAAAATGTTATATACCCACTCGTTTGTCCCTGCAATCTAGGTTATGTGGGCGAAACATCCCGCGCTATCAAGACTAGGCTAACTGAGCATAGGTCCGCCATTAAGACACTGAAAACCACAGCACCCCTAGTAAATCATTTTATTGAATATAAACATAAGCCCGAGGATCTGAGATGGCGCATCCTAGAAAGAATTAACTTGCAAAAAAATCAAGGAGGAGATGCAATCCGCAAAAAAAGAGAAGTCTTTTGGATATTTTCCCTCGGTACTTTTGGACATGGGTTAAACCAAGAATTACCTTGGGAAAATGCAATTATATGACTTGGTCGAACAAGCCTTTTGGATATAACTAAATAATGTTAGACAAATAATGCATGACAGACAAAACTCGGCATTATGTTGACAATCTGTCAACAGTCGACGTCTGACTAGTTTGAAGTCATTATGTCTGCAATCCTATTCTTTGCAAAGACAGGTTAGGATCCCTTTCAGTTATAAATCCTTCAAAGAAGAAAATATTTATACAGACCCTGTTGCTTTAAATAGAGGCAGGTTGCTGCTGCGTAAAGAGGAAGTTACCTGTGCAGACCCTGCCGCTTTAAACTGGGGCGGGTCATACCTGCATAAATAGCAAGGGCGAAAGGACTATGCATAAACGCCATTCGTTCATCCGGAACCGCCGAAGGAGGAAGTTCTTTTTCGAGCAACAACACGTCTATCAAACCGGTAAGAGCATAGGACTATTTCAGCGCAACCCTTGCTAGAAATGGACTTTTATTCTCGATGCTCTATCCATGATAGATCGTGGACGGGCTTCATAATCTCCCGCCCAAACCCTCTGGGATCTTTGATAATCAAAGGGTTTTGTTTCCCCTCGTTTAGTGCCTGCATCACGTCTACTGCGCCCTTTTAAAACTCAGCACATACCGCGTTCCGTGAAGTGCCCCTGAACCACAAAGCGCTTCGCTAAAGAACCGCATCACGACGTTCTTCTGTTAAAGGAGACACAAACGTTTAAGGTAACTATATGTATTAAAATAATTTTAGGTTAACTTTATATGCTTAATTGAGCATCAAAAACTGCCGCCTGAACCCACTGGTTACGTATGTAACTAAACAGTTTTCTTCTTTGCTTAGTGCCTACATCATGGTGCCGATGCACTTTTAACCAACATACATCGTGTCCTTTGAATCGCTCTCGAGCCACGAAGAGCCTTTCCAGGAACTGCCTCTTGCATCCCTTAAAAAGGAGAGATTAATGTGAAAGGTAAATACTTAAATAGAGAGCAGACTCTGGTAACCTTATCTGTTATAACAACCATCTAAATAGAAATCTTTTAATGTCTTTTTTTGTCAGTGTAACGAACCAATAACGTCGTATATCACTCAGAGTATCCTGCGACCAATTGAATAAACACATTCTGGGATACTTTCTGACATTTTAAAGAAATATCAAACAATAAGTAAAGGAAAGAGTAAGAAAGAAGGCTGCCAGTAAAATACTATCTGAACAGGTGAGCGGATGTACGACCATAATCTCTAGCCGAATTAAAAAATGTCTATAGAGATTTTATATCATTATAATACCTCGACATATATCTTCTTTTGAAAAAAACAGCTACAATACAGACTGAAACGAACAGATATAACGAACGTGCCTTTTTCCATCCACACTGAACAATCTTGTCCAAAAAGATTTCTTTAGGTAAGCAGTTAAGTTAGTAAAAGGTTCACCCAACCGATATATATTTTTCAAAAATATAGAGGGGTCTGTGAATTTAAATAACTATTAGTTATAAAGAAACATACGAACAGCCTTAGACATGATGGATTTTTAAGTATAAATGGTCAGCTTTAGGTTGCTTTTATTCATCCTTTGCAATGCTTTTAAAAAAAGCCATCTTTAAAAGTAACTTTTGCCCAACCCCTCCGATAGAGATATATACCGTATCATTCTGTGTGAGTCCCTTAGATGTTACGCTAATCTCCACTGAACAATTGTTACTTAGGTCTATGAGTGTAAGGTTACATAGGTATAGCCATCTATTGAACCAATGTGTAAATTGTGTATATATATTGATGTGTAAATATATAGAATATGTTTGTTTTCATTTCAATGTGTTGTTTTTCCAACTGTATATCTTTTTCTTGTTGTCTATACCACAATATAAGTCTGGCAAGCAGAAAGCTTTTTATCAATTTGAGAACACTTTGTGTCCACAAAAGAAAACAATAATGCAATGAACTGTGTTTTTTTAAATAGTCACCTATATACGTTTTTATTCTGTTTAGAGAGAGTGGCTGACTATCTTCTAGTCCTGATGAAGACAAAAGACTTGTCGAAACGCGTAGACACACAGCCCTAATCTTCATAAAAAGGAAAACAAAAGTCCCTTTTTTTATATGTATCATGATGTGCTTTAAATGTATACTTTAATAATAGCCACATGTTTTTTATGTATTTTATGTAAAGAGTGTATTATCTATTAAATTTCAAATACTTTTGATATCATTTCAGTCCATTGCATTACTTTTTATTCAGTACACATTCATGTTTTGATTATTTATTATCTAGCCAGCTTTTGTGTTTGAAGTCTGCCTGGGTTTTTGTCATTTCAAAAAAAATGGTTAATAGAATTGACCATCCAGCAAGCCAATTTTCCGATTGATTTAGCATTGTATACAGATAATGCAGGAACACCTAAAATAGAAAACGCTAAACTAAGATACTCAGATGTAGAGAATAAATGTAATGAGGAATCACAATTGGCTTGCAGGGACGGGGCATCACGTGTAGTTCAGGAAATTACATTAGGATGTGAAGAAAACATTAATAAACTCAATCTGGTAGTAGCACAAGGACCTCCAGTAATATTAGCTGGAATATAGGACCAAGATGAATTGCCACATGAAAATAGCCATCCAGAAGGTAATAGTACCATACGATAGTGACTAGGGGTAACTACAAGACGCCTACAAGTCATAATATTTCTAACAGAAGTACATGATTTAGATAGTCTTTCAAAACACAGAGTTCTTTCATGGGCAGTAAATGAAGTAGCATTTTTCAGTCTTAATTGAATGCACTTGCCTATGATTTTAGGATCACAGGTCATGAAAAAGCAAAGATCACCTTCGGTAATATTGTAGGTTGTTATTTGGGAATTCAAAGGGGACTGTAAATCAGGCAAAACCGTGCATAGAGCACAGTAGTCATAGGCTGCAAAATCACTAAAAATTACATTGGGATGAGCATTTGATAGTTTTAAAATATGGGCAAGTGTCTCCATGGAAGCTGGGACAGCAACCAAGCAGGTCGATAAAATATCAGTCACTGAGTGCATAGGGGTCAAACAGAAGTGATTAGAGTTAGTTAGTCTCCTGGCTAGAGACGTCTAAAAATTGGAGGACGAATCCCACGACGCAGAAGAACGACGTCTTCGGTCCAAGGAATTTTTCCAGTCCTGGGGGCTCTCCCGTCTCTTGGCGCAGCAAGCCAAAAATAGTCCAGCGACGACACTTCCGACAATAGCAGTCCAAATGATGGTCTAGGAGAACGGGATGAAATACAGGTATTATTCATTCTCGCAAATAACATTTATCAGCTGGAACTGCTTCCCAGCTATCTTGCCCTGGCCTCATCACTAGGACAGTATAGTCCTGACCGGTTGCAATTATTTCGGCCTGTTCAGGGGGATTTTTTGGCGACTGAAGCAACACTTGCGCTCCGCGATTATCAGTGGAGCCAAAACCCTTTTTTCCTCAAACAGATAACAGAGTTGGGGCAGTACCTTTTTGAATCTCACCACTGAAAACAGGCATAATTAGCAATTGAGCAACTCGGTCTGCTTTGTGCATCAGTAAATCAGAATCACCACTGTTTAATAGGATCACTTTAATCTCTCCTTGATAATCAATGTCAATCACACCTCTGAGCACCTGGAAACCTTTTGAAGCCAAGCCAGATCTCGGGGCAATTAATCCAAAACTTCTATCGGGTATTTGGACACCAATGCCGGTCTCCACAATGGTAATGTCTTCTTTCTTTAAAGTAATAGTGTTTATAGAATGCAGGTCCAGGCCTGCCGAACTTGGGGTTGCTATGCATGGAGCTAAGGCTCCAGGGGAAATTTCCCAATACATCACTGTACTCTCCACTGTTAGGTTTAGCATCAATAGCTGGAGGAAATAAACACATTAACGGGGAATCAGAATTCCAATAAGGATGATTATTCAGAATGAATAATGCATCAAACAAATTATCTCTCCAGTTCTTATAGTTGTCATTTGATAACCTACGCAATTGATCTTTCAGCAAACCATTCATTCTCTCCACAAGGCCTGCTGCCTGTGGATAATAAGGTATATGAAACACCCATTCGATGTTGTTCTCCACACAAAATTCCTGCACTAGTCTGCCTTTAAAATGAGATCCGTTGACAGATTGTATTTGAAGAGGAACACCATAATACAACATGATTAATTCTAACGTTTTAATGGTATTTACCTGAGTAGCCTTTCTTACAGGGAAAGGCCGCTAAAAGACCACTGAAAGTATCTACGACTGTACAAACATATTGACAATTTTTACTCATGGGAAGAGACCTATATAATCTATTTGCCAAATCTGTGCAGGTGATTTTCCTAGATGCAATTGACCTCTTACAATTTGCTGCACTTCTCGATGTCTAGAGTGCTGACATATGGGGAAATGAAGTATAACGTCTTTAATCACATTGAGAGGAATATGAATTCCTCGGTCAGCAGCCCACCTGCTAGTGATTCTTTCTCCAAAATGTCCTGACTTCTGGTGGGCCCATTTTGCCAATCCCGCCAAATCAAAATCTTGTTTGTCTACCATTGCCTCAGAAATTTTAGATTTCTCATCTGCAATTTGGTGAAAAAGTTTATCAAGGGAGTCTACGTGTGTGTGTGCATCAACATGAAAAACTGTCACGTTACTCTGAGGAAGTAATTCCCACATGCCTTGCCATAAATGTTTACCGCAAAGCTCTTTAGAATGCAATTTCCTGTCATGGGAATACCATGTAGGTACCCAAACCGCTAGACAATTAGCAGTGGACCAAGAATCAGTACAAATATGACATGTACCAGGCAGCTCTTGTTTCAAAACTTGATAAACAGCATATAGTTCAGTAAGTTGACTAATTTTTCCTTCACCTGTAGTACTTAGCGAATTCTGTGTGATCGGATTGTAGGATACTGCCTTCCAATGCCTCTTCTCTCCAATGTACCTCGCTGAACCATCCGTAAACCACACATGTTTTCTGTCCTCCACGGACAAATCATCAAATGGCTTACCCCACTTAACAGGGGATTCCTGTACTATAAGTACGGAGCAATCAC
Organism: Lissotriton vulgaris; assembly: GCF_964263255.1. Taxonomy (NCBI): domain Eukaryota; kingdom Metazoa; phylum Chordata; class Amphibia; order Caudata; family Salamandridae; genus Lissotriton; species Lissotriton vulgaris. The sequence continues at coordinate 1,509,111,435 of NC_141685.1, read as the reverse complement.
TTTCTGCCTCTCCTGATGGCGCCAGCGGCACATGCTCATGTAACGTCGCAACACGCTTCGGTCCTACACGTGCCCTGTCTCGTACATTCCATTTCCATTTAATCACACTTGCTTATTGAGCGTGTCCAATCCTATGAGTTTTTGGTGAACTCAAAAACCATTGCATAATAGGAATTTCAGGTCTCAAAAGTACATCATGTCCAAAAGTCAGTTGCTCGGTATCCACCAGAGCCCAATAACATGCAAGTAACTTTTTCTCAAATGGTGTATAACGCTCACCAGCATTGGGTAACTTTTTAGTCCAGAAACTTAACAGTACTTTTGTTCTACCTTTTTTTTGCCACAGACTCCAATTCGCATAAGGACCTTGCACAGACACATTCAAATCCACATCACCATCATGTACAGGCCACAAATCCAAAGCATGCTGAATCGCTTCTTTCGCCAAATCAAACGCATCTTGCTGCGGTTTATTCCATTCAAACACATTCTTTTTACGGGTAACTTTGTATAAAGGGGCTAATATCTGACTCAAATGTGGGATATGTTGACGCCAAAAGCCAAATAAACCAATAAATCTCTGTGCTTCCATTCTGTTTCGCGGAACTGCAAATTCTGCAATTTTCTGTTTTACCTGCGGAATTACTTCTCGATTCCTTTCATGCCAATTAATGCCTAAAAATTTCACACTTTGTGCTGGACCTTGCAATTTGTCTGGATTAATTTCCCAACCTCTATTTTGCAAATGTGCTACGATTAGATCAAATTGGGTCTGAACTTGTTCCTGTGTTTCACCTTGAATCAAAATGTTGTCAATGTAATGGCACACCTGTATTTGTGAACTTATCGAAGGACTGTGCACATAGCCCTGGGGAAGACTTCTGAACGTCATTTGATGTTCATTCCATGTAAAACTGAATTGTTCCTGGCACTCAGGGGCAATCGGGATGGAAAAGAAAGCGTTAGCAATATCAATAGAAGCATACCAAGTTCCTGAATGTTTTTGAATTCTCTCAATTAAAGTAATAATGTCAGGTACTGCGACAGTCAAAGGGGGTGTATGTTTGTTCAATTCGCGATAATCAACTGTCATTCGCCAAGAATTATCACTTTTACGCACCGGCCATACAGGTTTATTCCAAGCAAAAGTAACCGGGGTTATAACTCCTGCATCCACAAAATCCTAAATTGTAGCACTGATCTCTTCATGCCCACCTGGAATGCGATACTGTTTCTGGGAAATTACTTTTGTAGCTTGAGGGATTTTTACAGGAGGAATTCGTAAACGACCAACTCTCACAGACTTTGATGATATGTATTTCCTGTCTCCAAATCGATAACATCCGTCACCTAAATATAATGTCATACCTTTTAAAATGTCAATTCCTATTATATATTCAAGAAGGGGTACTGCAAGTACAGAATATTCTTTTCGGGGAATTCTACCTATTTTCATTTCAACATTAGCTTGTACTGCGGGAGTCTTTTTACCACCTAAGCCAGTAATTGTGAAAAATTGTCCTTTCAATTTCTTTGGGTTTCCATAAATTTAAGTGGCCTCCTATCCTGCATCTACCAATGCTCGGGCCCTCTGTATGTTACGATGTTTCCAAAAGATTTCAATATCCACATAGGGTCTATTATCTCTGTGAGCCCAATTGCGTACCAGAGCTTGACCTATTTCCTAGTCGTTTTTATTGCGTTCCAACGCCCAGGTCAAATCAGGATAGAGACTTTCAAATCTTTTAGGTAGTGTCACCTCTCGTTCATACTTATTCCCCTCACGAAATGGATTCTTGTCATTCGCAAAATATTGTGAATTTCGCTCAGAAAATCCGTGTCGTCTATCTCTCATTCTCAATTCAGGAGATTCATCCCTCCCCTCTCTATGTCTCCTTTCAAAACGCTCATCTCTCCCCCTCTCTCTCTCCCCCTTTTCCTCTCTCTCTCGTTCACAGTAGGGAGACACATCCCTCTCAGTCCATCTTCCGCCATTACTGTCAGATTTACCCCTTTTTTTGTCATCTTCACTGTCATCAGAATGATAATGATCATAATCCTGTTTACGCACTCGCCTAGCACCTTCCTTTCTGTCCAAGCCACGTTTGCGGAACATAGCCCACAATCGATTATTCGGCTCACCATCAATATCTTCTCTCTTCACGTCATCATCCAACAAGGCGAGAAACATGTCACGTCTAGTAAATTGATAATTACCACCAGTACGACCCTCGGGTCTGGATTGTCTGTCCGGTTTAAGCCACTCACCCAATTCACCAAGCTGAAGCACAGCCTCAAGCACAAGAGACAAAGGACTGCCAGTTTGATTAATCAACAATGTCATCATAACTTGCTTATAGGCAACAGGGGCGGAACAAATAATTCTATTCCGCACAGAAGAAGTCAACAAGCCATCCATCAATCTGTCAGACGTACTCAGAAAAATCGCAATTTTCATCACCTCCTCTTTCAGTCTCTGCGAGGCATCTCTTAAAGTATACCATGGCTTATCATTCAAAGGCCAATCAGATTCAGTAGGATATTTGTGATTACAACCCTCCGTCGCTATTTGAAGCAAACTAATCTGACCAGCATTAATAAAATTCCGAAAATGGTCTTGCACAGTAGAATCGGAACTCAAAGAACAGAACTTCAGCGCATCTCCCATATCCAATATGATGCCAGCAGCACCCAATTCAAAAAGATGCACCATCCATGTAAGTAAGGCCTCACCAGGCCGTTGTTGAAATCGTTCCAAAATGTCACTAACTTCCTGTTGTGTAAAATCTTCCAAACTATCCAAAGGAATCCCGTTGGGATTGCCAGGAGCCTGTTGTAATTTTCTCCGAAAGACAGGATGAGCAGAAACCTCCGCACGATCATCACATTTACACTGATCGTCAGATTTACAAGAAGCACACAATTTACAGTCACGTTCAGTACGAGAAGGTACACGCCTCTCATTCTCCTCAGCCGAGGAGCCAGACTCATTCAAGTGCCAGATATTACCATCCCACTCATCAGGGTTCCAATCAAGCCCTGCTTAAGCCACAACCAAACGAACTTTCCATTTACTGACTCGACCACGTCGATGTCTGTATTTGTATTTAGCAATACAAACTGCAGCTCTTTCTGCAATAGTCTGGTATAAATCTAGTTTGTCGGCAAGCAATTTATTCTGACATCTCAAAAGAGTACAAGCATTCTGCACTTCAACAAACTGATCTTCAAATTATTTGCATTGACGCTGCAACTTCACAAACTTTTCATGTACAAGCCTGTACGCATACAATAAAATCCAACATCTCCGTCCTAATATAGGAAGCTCCTCGCCCTTCACAATCGGCGCTTTCTGTAAGCAAGCAATCACCTGAGCCGGATCCGCTCTTTCCAGACAAGAATTCCAGCTCTCACTTAAACCAGTACAATCAGCCCATTCATGAGCTAGCGCCTCATAAGGCGTTGATTCCCATCCGGGAATTTCAATAGGCAATTTAAAAGTAGATTTTGACTTTCTTAAAAACATCGTACCAAAAGTAGAAATATATACAGAAATAAACAAAAATATACAAAAAGAACCTCCGCAGACGCCGAGCGCAAGCCAACAAGATAAAAACAAAACGCTCTACAAGGCTTTCGTAAACGGTTCGTGACGCCAAATGTAATTACCGGATTCTCAGACCAAGAATTACCCACTCACCTAGATGCAACCAACCGGCCAAAACGTAACACCATCCCTTCCCGGACCTTATTTACAACAGTACCTGAGTACTTACGGGGAATTTGCAATATACAAGCTTATACCATCAAAAACACTGCTAGATCTAAGGGACTACTAAGAATAGTCACTAATAACTACGGAATTCCATGTATTATCCTATGATCTCACCTTATAGCCCTGCGACAGCCTGGCCCGGACTATTCTACCCTCCTCATATTGGAGAGCTGCTCACTCTACCACACCAACCACAGTTGGTGTTCTCATTAACGCCCTATCTTGAGCGATCTCACTACAAACCATCCCCAATTGGTGTTCTCACTAATGCCCTATCTTGAGCAATCTCATTACACACCAATCCCAATTGGTCTTCTCATTAACACCCTATCTTGAGCGATCTCACTGTCCTATTAATACTTTCTTCTTTCTCTCTATTGGGGAAGCTTATAAGTACCTAATATTTACTGGGACTATCTTCTATGTTATATAAATTGTTATCCCTCATGTGACAGATAGGAGATCCGATCCTCTCACACAAGAACTGCCAAATTGTTACACTTAAGAATTATTCCCTGACATAAAACTCACATCAATCTCCCGCATCAGTTACCTGTAGGAAGGGAATCGCCCATCCTTCCATACGCTGGCACCTGGCTGTAAAGAAAGGTTAACTTTATCATAGAAACAATACTCAAATATATATATGTTCGTTACAAACTGGGGTCCCTTTATTTTACAACAACAGACAAAGATAACATTATATTATAAAGTCACAATACTACCTAACAGTCTAAGCATAGCCTGAAAAGTAAAGGAAAGAGTTAGTATATTTGCACACTATAATAGCAGGACAGACTTCACCATATAATTGCGGAGTCCGGTTCTAGCTGTCATCTGGGTCTCTCTCTCGTCTGTGCCTTGGGTCATCTCAGATTCTACTCTGCACCCATGGATACACTTCTGCACCGCTATGCTCCTTCAAAGCACTGGAACCCTTCTCTCGTCTTCTCATCTGTTTCTCAGTTCTGCACCGATCACTTTGCACTGGCTTCCTCTCTTCCACGAACTGTCTTCACCTCCAGACTTCAATCTAATGATGTAGTTTCAACCGCTCTGGAAACCATCTGTTCAACTAACTTCTTCACTCTGATTGTTCTAACTCCGACGTTTAACTATCTCCAATTGCTCTAACAGACTGGCTCATGATGTAACTTCAGTCTCTCCAAAAGATCATCAGCCTTCGTTCGTTCCAAACTCCAACAGTCGACTGCAACTGCCAACTGTCATCTGCCTGCCTCTCCTCTCTACACCTCGATAGTATAAAGAGCTCTTCGTTCATGGAAATTTCCAGACAGTAACCTGCGCCCACCAGATTCCTGTACTAGGCTCCGGGCCTCCGACGCTCCCACAGTGGCCAACTGTTGTTTCGTCTAAAACCCGAGCTCTGCTTACATTCCTCCGATAAGGGCCAGCTCTGACCGGTTCCTCTCCAGTGAACAACAGCTCATAACTAAAACATCACTCTTGACCTACAAGTGCCTCGAGCAGCCGAGGCAGGAAAGAAAATGGAGTCTCTCTCGTTTGGGCCCTGTAGGCCAGAAAAAGATGAAAGAGACGCATAGCTCTATCAAGATACATAAGCAAGCCCTACCAATAGGTAATATGATGTCAGAAATAAAGGATCTACCCTCTAATATAGGCCTTCAGGCCCGAAAGTGATGAAAGGGTATGTTATTATGCCAAAGTCAGTAGGCTAACCCTAAGAATAGGCCGAAAATAGGGATTTATCCACTATTCTAAGATGGTAGTAGACTAAAGTCACCATCACTCAGATATAGGGCAAAATATCCGGTCACTACAGCACCCTTTGCCAAAGCACTCCCTCTCCCCTTTTTGGCGAAGGATCCAGTATGTAGGCCTTGGAGTCTCAGAGACCCCTCTGAGAGAGTCCACTGCATATAGGGAGCTTCTCGCAACAGAGATGGGGAATTGGTACCACTTCTCCTGGGAACACAGCTTACTGGACTTTGGACGCAGCTCTGACTCGTCTACCGGTCTGTGTCCCTGTCACCCCACCCTCCTCTTTCCATGCTGTGTCTCTCACCCTCCCCTCCTCTTCCATCCTCCACTCTCTGTCTACCTCCCCTGCTCTTACCCCCCCTGAATACCTCCCCGTGCCTGCTTCTACCCTGATGTATATGTAATTTTTTGTTTGTCTCAACCTTACTTGTCACTATTTTGTCAGCCTCTAATAACTGTGTAACCTTTGTAACAATTGTAACCTGCAATTTATGTTCTGATACGCATGTAAAGCGCTCTGATACCTCCAGGTCTTGCCAGCGCTATATAAAACCTTTCAAAATAAAAATAAATAAATAAATAAATATTGTGTATTATTTCCATCCCTCACAGACAGAGAATAAAGGGACATTACAATTTCCACCCTAAAAAGTGTGGGTTGTGTAATGCGCTTCTTTGACTGCCCTTTTTCTGTCAGGCTGTCGGTTGAACCTTTCTGTTGATGGAGCCACTGGGGACTCCTTCGACAGAAAGATTGTGTTCTGTCTGCATTTAAATGAGAAGGCAGACCAAGAGCTTGGAGGTCAGGGTACTCTGTCACATTTGCAATGTATTACCCTGTCCACCAAACTCTAAATCAGGCCCTTAATCATTGTCACTCTAGTAGGTGAAGGGATAGTGATCAAGAAAATAAGTTACGTTCTAAATCTGCTAATAATTCTGTTTGGCAATAGCTATGCTTGCAGTGATAGCTGCCTAGTATGGGTCAGATGTAAGGGATTAGCCTGCTCTTCAATGGTTTGTATAAAGTAATTATAAAGATTTACTATCTGTTCAGGTAGCATGTTTCAACATTTTGGTATTTTGTTAGAGAATGATGGTCTTCAAAATTGTAATTTGTTCTGTGGGGCAATTTGTTTGAAGTTCCTTTTGCAGAAATAAGAGTCCTTTTCCATGGTAAAGCACGGTGGGCCTTGATATAAATTTGTCTTGTATCTGGTAGCCAACACATGGTGCATATAGCTTGACTGATCTTGTCCTACGATTGTAGATTCGATAGAAGTCTTGCCACAGTGTTCTGTATCCTTGGTGAAATGCAAATCAAAAATCCAAGAAAATCAAGAGAAAGCACATTAGTCAATCCAGATGTCAGAGTGCAAGCGTGATGGAATGAGAAAGGAGCAGATCCTCTAAAGGTTAGTCACCAATGGAAGTAAATCTCCGTGACCAAGTTGATAGCAGGGTTGCAGCTGCTTGCAGAGATCAAAGCTTTTCACAGTTGGTGATGAAGATGGTGAAATACCCAGTTGTGTGAGCCACCAGGTTAGGAGCATTCTTGTATCAATGATCCACTCAGAGTTTTGGAATTTAATTTCACATGGTTCCAGTTAGTTAATTAGTTGAAGATGGAAATAATCCAGGTGAAGAGCAAATAGCATATGATTGAAGTTTAAATTTCAGCAGGATCTTAGTGCCATGTGCATAGTTTTAGCAGTTTCAATGAGACAGGGCAAAGGCTACGGAAGACACTGAAAAGTATCTAAACAATGCAGAGACATGAAAAATGTGGAGTTGGGAAGATCTCTGTGGTGTTCAAGCAGCAGGAGGATATACAGCCTGGTGCATTTTTTGTGTGCCAATGCATTGAGGGCTGTGATGAAAGCGGGGTGATGTAGCTTGAAGCAGCTTTATTCACATTCTCTTAAAGTTTAAGTTCATTTCATGTCGAGATGGTGAAATATCCTGCATAATGACATGAGTGGAAGCCCACCAGGTCATCAAAATGAAATTCCTCATCATCAAAATAGTTGATTGAAAACATATCTCCCAATCAGCTCACTAAGGAATGGTCAGTTGGTGATTGGTCTATGTTAGTCTTGGCCCTTTTTGCAGGGTCACCCCTAATCATTTAGCATTTACCCTCCTGTGTTCTGAACCTGTTTTTGTTGACTTTGGGACTCTGCACACTTTACCACTGTGAACCAGTGCTAAAGTGCTTGTGCTCTCTCCTTAGCACATGGTATCATTGGCTTATATCCAATTGGCATAGCTACTAGTGGTCTGCAGCACTGATAGTACCAATCACGTAAGTAGCACTTCAAACATGTTCAGGTCTGCCATTGCAGCCTGAGTGGGCAGTTTTATACTGCTTTTTGGACCTGCAGAATAAACCTTTTGCCTGGCCCAAACCTTCCTTTTTATACATATAAGTCACCCGTAGAGTAGGCCATTAACAGCTCAGAGGGCAGGGTAATTAAAAAGTTGGACATGTACTTTTAAGTTTTACATGTCATAGCTGCGAACAATTCGTAAATTCATGTTTCACTATTGCAAGACCTACCTCTCCCATATAACCGTAGAGTTACCTTATTACATCTAATAAATGATACATTCCTAATGAGAGCAGGTAGTTAGATCATACATGGTGTCTTTGGAATGGTAATGAAAAATCCTATCTCATGGTGAAGTCGGATTTCAAGTTATAATTGAATGTCTGGTTCAAATGACTGGATAAAACTGACAGTTGGGCTTTGTGTATTCCTCCTAGACAGACCTAGACAGTCACACACAATGGAGAGCTTAGGTGTGCCTGAATGGGACATCACCAGAAGAATGGTAGGGCAGCGCTGGGCACAGCCCATACACTTTATTAATCTGTGTCCTATCTTCACACAAAGGGCTGCATAGACCCTGTAGTTAGTCTGGAGCCAGAACAGGGAGGGCAGGATGCCTTTGGATTTCAAAGGGAAACCTCTAGAAGCTTCCCCAGTTCAAAGGAAGGCCCAAGTGTAAATATTGAACCTCAGACGCCCACTCTTGTGGACACTTTTGTACTTGCATCAGAACTGTTGCTGTGTGAAACTTCACTGATTCAGGCCCTCACATTGCAAATCCTTTGTCGACAGCAGCCTTGATGATGCAGGTTCTTGCATAGCAGCATCACAGCTCTTTGGAACTGACACATCGCCTTGACTGTGTGATGTATCCTCAATTCAAACTTTGCATGGCACGCCCTCATTAACGGGATCCTTGACGATGACGCAGGACCTCACATTGCAGCTTTACAGCCCCTCAGAACGCACGCATTGCCTCAGCTGCACAACGCATCCTCTACATGGGACTTACCAAAGTTCCTCAACCAAGATTTAAGGTACTCTTGTTTGGCGGGCCTAACTGGGATCCTGTAGCCAGCCCATGCTCTATCGTGGTCAGCCTGACCTTGTGACTTTGTCTCGGTCCGGCATGACCAGATATCCACATTTGGCTCTTTGTGCTTCTAGGTGCTATATTTAGTGATATCTTTAAAATTGCACATCTCTGGTTCTACTGATTGAATTATTGTCATTTTGTCTTGTTTTATTTATTTATTATTTGGTCCATTTTCTATGAATTGTTGTGGGATTGTTCTTGTGTTGTGTTTTCATGTTATTACTGTTTGAAGTGCTGCATAAATACTTTACACATTACTTCTAAGTTAAGCCTGACTGCTCTGTGCCAAGCTACCAGATGGTTGAGCATAGGTCAATTTAGGGTTTCATTGTACCTCACCCTGACAAGGATTGTGGTTTCTGCTTGAGTAGGGTTTCACCCCTCTCGACCAGTAACCCAATTTCTCAGCTATAACTGTCTTAGTTGGTTTATCTATGAAACGTCTTCAGGAATACGTTCACAGAGGCATTTTTCAACGATCCCATTTGGCTTCCATACAAAAGAAGGCCTTGAGAAGTTGATAACCTCCATGAAGGTGCTTAGCAACCTCAGGCCTATTTCACTTTTACCAGCTGTAGCTAAAGTGCTGGAGAAGGTGGTTAGCTGACAACTTTTTGTATCCATCCACCCCCTACACGAAACCCAATTGGGCTTCTGAGTGGGCTACAGCACAGAATCCGCTCTCCTGGAAGTTACTGAATTCTTCATAGACAACCTGGATCAGAACGCCATGGCAGTGGTTGTGATACTTGCTCTATCTTCAGCGTTCCACACAGTATCACTTTCAATCCTGTTTCACAGATTGTGGAATGTCGACTCCAAAGTCAGGCATGGGCTTGGCTTGAATCTTATCTGGAAGGAAGGTCAGAGGTGTTTTTTCTTGTCACCTTTAACTCAACCTCCAAACCACTTGACTGTGGGGTGTTCCATGGTTCGGCCTTGAATTCAAACCTTTTGAATGTCTATCTGACACCTCTTGGTGGCCTGGGGGAAGCTTGGGATAATATGCTTAATTTCCTATGCTGATTATACTCGGTTGATGCTGGCCTTCTATAACAATGAGGTGGAGGCTCTGCATGCCTTCAAGCATTGTTTGAAAGCGGTTTGGGCATGAATAAATGAAAATGGTCTGAAACTGAATTCTTAAAAAAATTTAATTCTTTTTTTTAGCACCAGCCTTTACCCAGATTCTTATATCTGGTGGCCGTCAGAGCTAGGGCCCTCCCCTGTACCCTCTTCATGTGTAAAAAAAACCTTGGTTTTGAAATCAACTCCAATCTGTCCTTTAAACCTCTGCCAGGTGCTTTTTCACTTTGAAATCACTTAGGAGAATGATTGATCTAGTGCTGGAAACTAATTTGAAGAACATTGTGCATTCTCTGTCGACACCCAAACCGGACTATTAATTGTCTGTGCCTTGTTATGTCATTCTACCTGCGGCATCATCTGCAGACCACCCACAATGCTCAGCACATCTTATACTGAAGGTTCCAGCATGCTTATCAGTTTCTGCTTCACTGCGCCAACTTCACTGGCAGCACATCTGCTGCCCTATCGAATTTAAAGCATTAATTTATGCTTGCAGAGCCTTTCACCGGAAAGTTCTCCGGTGTCTGAGTAGAGGGCTGAACGTTTGCAGTCAGGCAGAGCCTTGCATACCAATGCATTGAGGCTGATTCAAGTACCAACGCTAGAAGGGGAGGAAGATCCGTTGCATTCTCGACTACCAAACTCTGGAAGCCCAAACCCATTGTTCTTCCTTGGAAACAGCTGTACGCTTGATACCTTGTATTGAATTATATTGTATAATGACGAGACATTTTCTTATGTTGGCCTCCAAAATATCTCTAAGGAACACCCTCAAATTGATTGCCGGTGTCACTGTGAGTAAAGTAAAGATGTCAATCCTTTTTTAATTCGCTAGAATAAGAAGATAAACAAAAAATGCAGCTGTGTAGAAGAACTCAGAAATAATGTTTAACGTGCATGACATAGTGATGATGTTAAAACAGCCAAATAAATATGTAAATGCAATCAAAGACAAAACAGTATTTCTTGGAATTTCAGGTAATTATAGAAGAATTAAAAAAATCTGGGAGTAAAGCTAAAAAAAATGGTTTGGGAAATCTAAGTAAATATAAACGATATCGTGAAAAGAGATTCGATCCAATAGTCATGTATATATAGATGCATTATCACATAGAAGCCTTTTCTAAATGCAAAACAAACTTGCGGGCCAGCCACCATGGAAACTCTATGGAAACTCTATGCTATGTCAATATGCAGCACTGATCTGCTTGACTCAGCATCCTCCACTCATGGTGGTCTATTATTTACTTATATTCCTGAATCAATTTTCACTGTTGGGCAGATAAAGATTCCACTCTTCAAGGAATTGAAACAAACTCCTTTGATCATGGAAAGGGGCGACCACTCGGTCCCCCCGAACGTATGGATGAGTGCCTCGATCCCCCCGGGAAGCCATTTTTGGGCGGGAGGCGCGTCTCGGCTGGTATGCCCGAAGCGGCGTAGCCGGGGCGCGCCTTTTCCCGCCCTAGAGTGGGCTGGCCTAGACACCGACGCAGCCAGCCACGCCCCCGGGGCGGGCAGGGGCGGGTTTTCGCCCGCCCTGAAGACGGATAAAAGAAGGCGCAAGACCAGAAGACGTCCTCTTGTTCTTGTGCTCCGAAGCTGCACCTCCTCGCTACACGTGAGCTCGGGACGGAACGAAGAGCCAATTTTGAGCGTTTTGATCTTTTTTCTTTGTCTTCTAGATACTTCCTCGGAGAGATGCCCAAGAAAGGCGCAAAAAGAATGACGACCGATCAGATGGTGCGGGCCCTTTGCAAAGAAGTGTCCGACATAAAGAAACGGTTGGCGGAGCGAGATGGGGAGGAGGGTTCGGGCACCCCGCCGGCTGGAGGGAGACCTAAGAGGCCGAGAAAGGTTCCAGCCGGTGGGGCCGTCCCGGTTCCCTCTGCCCCGCTCGAGGCGCCGACCCCAGTACCGATGGAGGGGAATCCAATCCCCGTTGTCGTCACCCCGACATCCAAGGAAGACATGCCCCCCGAGCTGGCAGCACAGCTAGCAGCATGGTTGGGGGATAGTAGTGATGGCGCCACGGCTGCCGAAGCACAGGCGCTGATAAAAGGGCTTCGTGAGAAGAAAGAGGCAGCTAGAGTGGCTACGCCGTTGGCGGGGATAGACAAGCCGCAAGCGGCAGAAGCTGCGTCCGGTGCAGGTAAGCGGCCATTGCCGATTGCAAGGGACGAGTCAGCACCCTCTCGTAGAGAGAGATTAGGACAACATGTGCCTTTAGCTATAAAGGAAAAGATCTGGGCGGGGGAGTACGTGAATATTTTTTCCCTGCTTGTTGATCATTATGATGTGGAACATGTAAAAAGTCAGAAGGACTTAATGCATCCGAGTGTTTGGCGCGCAAAGATGGCCGCCTTTAAGGTAAATGAGAACATTGGCAACTGGGGCAATGCATGGGGTATTTTCACATCAATTTTGGGGGAACGTAGGCCCGAGTTGCTTCCTGAGTTTCCCGTTTATCAATCACGAATTATGGGTTACTCGACAGCGTATCAAGGTAACCATTGGTTTTGTTATGACAATTTGTTCAGGAAAGAAAAGGAACATAACAAGGGTTTGACTTGGGATTGTTACGATTCTTTAACATGGGATAAGATGAAAGAATCGGGAATGTTAAGAATGCCATTGGTCGGGAGCACTGTTGTTGATTACTCCCGCCAAAATGTGGGGACGCCCTTTCGACCAAGTACGAGCACCGACGACCAGTCGAGGCCCGCAGGCAATACAGGGAGAAAGGGTTTCTGTTTTAATTTTAACAAGGGGAAGTGTACCAGGCCTCCGGGATCGTGTAAATTCAAACATGAGTGTAGTACGTGTGGGTCGTCCCATCCTGAGTCATCGTGCAGAGCCAGAACGAGTGAGAATGGGGGTAAGGGAGGCGCCAAACAGGTCTAAGCTAGGCCGAGGGGCGCCTTTACCAACCCCGATTGATACCTTGGCAATGATTCCCTGGCTCAGCGAATACCCGGATCGCACTTCTGCCGGGGTGCTGCGGAACGGTTTTACACATGGTTTCCGCATCCCGGTAGGGGACTTTCAGGGTGTAGGGATGTGCAAAAATCAACTTTCCGTTTTACAACATGCATCTGTAGTGCAAGAAAAAATTCAGAAAGAGGTTAGCCGGGGACGGGTCGCCGGCCCGTTTAGTGAGCCCCCGGTACCGGATTTCGTTTGTTCTCCGTTAGGGGTGGTCCCCAAGAAGGACCCGGGTGAGTTTCGTTTGATTCATAATCTATCTTCTCCATATGGTCTTTCGGTGAACGACGCAATTGAGCCAGAAGTTTGTTCGGTGCGATACGCATCTTTTGATGAGGCGGTAGCCATCTTGAATCGCCTGGGGCACGGGACGTTGATGGCGAAATCTGATATCGAGTCAGCGTTCCGGTTGCTTCCGGTACACCCAGACGATCAGCGTCTTCTGGGATTCGGGTTTCAGGGGTCATTTTACATGGATAGGTGTATGCCAATGGGATGCTCTATATCATGTGCTTACTTTGAGCAATTCAGTACTTTCCTGCAATGGGTGTTCACTAAGAAAACGGGTTTCCGAAATGTAATGCACTACCTTGACGATTTTCTGTTCCTTGGCCCCGCCGGTACTTCCGAATGTGCCCGGGCCTTAGCTGAATTCTGTGTGTTAATGGATCATCTTGGCGTGCCATTGGCACCAGGTAAAACTATGGGTCCCACGACTTGCCTCGAGTTTTTGGGGATCGAGTTGGACTCAAGGGAGGGGTGCTTCCGTTTACCAGCTAGCAAAGTGTCGAAATTCAGGGCAGCCCTCCAAGTATGTTTAAAGGCATCCAAAGTTACACTGCATCAGTTGCAACAGTTAGTGGGAAAGTTGAACTTTGCCTTGAGGGTGATACCAATGGCTCGCCCCTTTTCCCGCTCAATTGCCCAAGCGATGGTTGGCTTAAAGGAGGGTCATCATCGCACAAGGTTATCGGCCGAGGTCCGCCAGGACATGCGGATTTGGTTAGCATTCTTGGCGGACTTCAATGGCCGGGTCGTCTGGAACAAGCCAGCCGTCTCCTCTGAAGAGCTTGGGCTATGGACAGACTCAGCAGGAAGCGTAGGTTTTGGCGCCATCTTCGGCACAAAATGGTCGGCACAAAAGTGGCCCCTATGGTGGCACGAGAAGGGGCTGACAAGTAACATCGCTTTCCTCGAACTATTTCCCATTCTGGTGGCCCTGAGAACCTGGCCAGAAGGGTTCAGAGATCATTCTGTTGTGTTCTGGTCCGACAATATGACCGTGGTAGAATGCATCAATAGTCAGGCAGCCCGTTGTAAGTTGATTTTGAGGCTCCTCAAAGAAATTGTCTTACTGTGTATGCAACTGAACGTAGTATTCAGAGCAAAACATGTCCCAGGGGTGATGAATCAGGCTGCTGATGCACTGTCTCGTTTTCACATGCAGGCTTTCTCGGGTTTCCTTCCTTCAGCGGACCCGGAGCCGGCACCCTTCCCCGAAGCTCTCTGGTCTCTCGGTGCCCCGAACTTCGTCACCTCGTGGGAGAGAGTCTAGCACCCAGGACAAGGAAGGCATATGAAGGGGCGTTCCAGGCCTATTTAGCCTTTTTGGGGGCAGAGAGAGGAGGACTTTGGGGTCAGGAGGAGTTGGTAGTACTTTTTCTGATGTCCTTACGTAGGGCTGGGAAATCGGTGGCTACGGCCCAAAGGCATCGTGCCGCCATTTCCTTTGTTGCCAGGGCCCATGGCATCCTGGACCCAACAGCGTCTTTCACGGTACAAAAAGCGCTACGTGGGTGGCAACGTCTAGAGGGTCGCAGAGTAGATGTACGACGACCGATAGGTCTAGACAGGTTGTCCCAGTTACTGGTCACGCTCCCGAACACATGCTCGTCCCCGTTCGAGACCTGTTTGTTCCGGACTGCATTTACGCTGGCATTTCACGGGGCTATGAGAGTTAGTGAGCTGGTTGCAAGGAACAAACGGGACGTGACGGGGGGCTTGTGCAGGGAGCATGTCCAGATCAGGGGTGATGCGATGATTGTCTCCTTTCTCAGGTCCAAGACTGACCAAGATGGGAGAGGGGACTGCACGATCATCCGCAGGAACCTCGACTCATCCATGTGTCCGGTACAGTGCTTAGAAGATTACCTAGCACGAAGGGTGGCATCATGGGGAGGGACATTGTTGAGGCATGCAGACGCCACCCCGCTGACGAGGTTTCAGTTTCAACGGGTGCTTGCAATGGCCATTGCTGCAGCGGGCTTGGACCCGGGCGAATTTGGGACCCACTCCTTTCGTATAGGGGCTGCCACTGAAGCTACAGCCAGAGGTCTTAATGTAGAACAAGTGAAACGTGTGGGGCGCTGGTCCTCCAATTGTTATAAGAGGTACGTGCGATTGCACATGTTGTGAAACTGTAATCATGTACTCACGCCTCTTGTTTTTGTTTGTTTTCAGTTGCGCAAGCCTACGCGGCAGGGCAGACTGAGCAGTCGACCCAACACCAGGTCAGCGGTCGCACGTCACCGGCTGTGAAGAAGGAGGTTTGGGTCGTGGGCCACTCATACGTGAGACGGGCTGCAGACGTATTCAAAGCAGGTGACATGGTTCACGTACCTGAGGAATACGGGTACAGAGTGTCCTTCTACGGAAGGGGCGGTCTCTGTATTGACCAGTTTCAGGAATTTTTTGAGGGCTTGTTAGAGCGGATGAGGTCACCGCCGTCCATAGTCATAGTGCATTTGGGGGGCAATGATTTGGTCACCACCGGTAGACGACTTCTCCTGGAGGCTATGCTTTCCACGGTAAGTTGGTTAGCGAGGAGAGTTCCGGGGTGCCTAATCGCATGGTCTCATATGATCCCACGAAAAGTGTGGCGGGGGGCTATCTCGATCCCTGCTTTGAATCATTCGGTTAGAAAATTGAATAACAAAGTGAGTAGGTTGTTCCGTTCCAAGGCATTGCATTCGATCTCGCATAATTGTATTAATGATGACAGTATGTATCTGGGGGATGGTGTGCATTTGTCGAGGGCGGGGAATGAGTTACTCATAGGAGACTTCCTAGCCTGGTTAAAATCTTTGGAACATGACCTTTAGGTAGGAGTTTTGTGGGGGGTCCGGATAGCCGGTCAACTATCCGGACCTGTGGCGGTAAGGTCATGATCGGTGAGCACTAATTGGTAGATCCCTATGAGTGGGCGTCACCCAACACGGATGGGAGCGCTCGGGAGAGGTGGCCATTGGCCCCTCAGTGGGGAGGCGGTCCCGTCTAAGGGCGGGTCGCCGGAAGTAAAGGAAAGGCGGTCAAGGCCCCTTCCTTTGTAGGAGGGGTTACAGCCCCCTCCTGGGGAATTTCCCGGGGCTAGTGTCATCTGCGACGGCAGATGCGGTAAGTTGTGTGGGGTGGGGAGAGGTCAACGATACCTTCTAGATACCACACACAAGTGTTCGAACGACCTTTAAATGGCGTCGAGTCTTAAGTGCCCCCGTCAAGTCAAGGGAAATTGTTAGTAGTTGCACTTGTGGTAAGCCCCTGTGCCATCGCCCCTCCTAAGTGGGAGGGGTAAGTCTGGTTAGGGATCTTGACACCGGTTATGACCTTGCCGTTGGCCCTTAAACGTTAGGATGTACAATTTCAGTATTCTTAGAGAATGTTTTGTAGGATGCTAGTTCGGCTAGGAGAACCTCTGTATTAGAGATTATGTTAAGGTTAGCCAAACATCGTAATGTGATAATGAAATTGTACATAACATGAAAACGTTTAATGTTTTAATCTTTTGTTTTAATAAATACGGCCGGGATGGTCACTCCATCCCACATCCAAAAACTTTAAGAACAGTTTCCGGTTTCCCTTCCTTTTGGGGATTGTGTTGAGAGGGGGTGGCGGGTATCTCAGCCATATGGAAAGGGGCGACCACTCGGTCCCCCCGAACGTATGGATGAGTGCCTCGATCCCCCCGGGAAGCCATTTTTGGGCGGGAGGCGCGTCTCGGCTGGTATGCCCGAAGCGGCGTAGCCGGGGCGCGCCTTTTCCCGCCCTAGAGTGGGCTGGCCTAGACACCGACGCAGCCAGCCACGCCCCCGGGGCGGGCAGGGGCGGGTTTTCGCCCGCCCTGAAGACGGATAAAAGAAGGCGCAAGACCAGAAGACGTCCTCTTGTTCTTGTGCTCCGAAGCTGCACCTCCTCGCTACACGTGAGCTCGGGACGGAACGAAGAGCCAATTTTGACCCACCCACCAGCCCCTGAGGACAGCAAAGTTGTTGTGCAATAAAGTGAATTGATAAGTTTGTTTTTCCGTTTCGTTTACAGGCTATAACAGTAGCAGTTTGTAGTTAATAAAGATGGTGAATATCGTTTAGGTTGTTATGATTAAAGTGATTTGATGTGATGTTGCATTTTTAGCATGTTCCTTCGGTCGTAGCGACCAATGTTTTCATAGGTTGAAGAACTGTCGTATTTATTTTTTGGTAGGCGGTAAGGTCATGATCGGTGAGCACTAATTGGTAGATCCCTATGAGTGGGCGTCACCCAACACGGATGGGAGCGCTCGGGAGAGGTGGCCATTGGCCCCTCAGTGGGGAGGCGGTCCCGTCTAAGGGCGGGTCGCCGGAAGTAAAGGAAAGGCGGTCAAGGCCCCTTCCTTTGTAGGAGGGGTTACAGCCCCCTCCTGGGGAATTTCCCGGGGCTAGTGTCATCTGCGACGGCAGATGCGGTAAGTTGTGTGGGGTGGGGAGAGGTCAACGATACCTTCTAGATACCACACACAAGTGTTCGAACGACCTTTAAATGGCGTCGAGTCTTAAGTGCCCCCGTCAAGTCAAGGGAAATTGTTAGTAGTTGCACTTGTGGTAAGCCCCTGTGCCATCGCCCCTCCTAAGTGGGAGGGGTAAGTCTGGTTAGGGATCTTGACACCGGTTATGACCTTGCCGTTGGCCCTTAAACGTTAGGATGTACAATTTCAGTATTCTTAGAGAATGTTTTGTAGGATGCTAGTTCGGCTAGGAGAACCTCTGTATTAGAGATTATGTTAAGGTTAGCCAAACATCGTAATGTGATAATGAAATTGTACATAACATGAAAACGTTTAATGTTTTAATCTTTTGTTTTAATAAATACGGCCGGGATGGTCACTCCATCCCACATCCAAAAACTTTAAGAACAGTTTCCGGTTTCCCTTCCTTTTGGGGATTGTGTTGAGAGGGGGTGGCGGGTATCTCAGCCATACAGGAACAGGGGATGTTCTGATTTAAGGGCTTAATGTAATGCATTGTACAATGATGTTGAAATAACAATAAATTAAACTTCTTTCTCTTCATTGCTCAGTTGTTTGATTTAGCATATGGTACCATGCACACATAATCGTACAGCACCCTTAAGAGGTATTAGACCGCTAAACCTAAGGATGCCAACTAGGGGCACCTATGGGTAGCATCTGCTACCAATTGATTGCCCCTTGGCCCTGCCCTTGCTACCCATCATCTCCGAGGTCATCAAGACAGCAGCAGGTCAGAAAGAAAACAGAGCGCCATGAGATCTGATTTTGCATTAGTGTATATTGATGGAAAATGGATCGAGTCTTTAAAGGCCTCTCATTCAGTCTTCTGCTTTTAATCTGGCGCATGCCACAGTCCCGACGTCTCACCTGCAGACTTTTACCTGAAGCTCTGTACTCTCAACCAGTTGCAGCAAATGATTGACAATGATAATGGCAAGACGTGGCTCGGTTAGTAGGCAAAGTGGGGGCTGCACTGAATCAAAATGTCACCAAACAGCACTGGTATCAGATAAATACCATGTCCAAAAAGTAAAGGGGTTTGTAGTGGAAGATTTTTCAGTAGGAGGGTGTACTATCCCGATTGGTACCCTTCTTTAACCCGTTAAGCGAGCCGCAAATTCCGCCCCAGTGCGGACGTTCCATTGCGCGGGTGGGATCGGAACGTTCAGCGGACGTGCGCAGCACTAGCAAGGTAGTGCATGCGACATCCGCCGAACGTTCGCAGCATTTAAAGGGTTAAGCATGTAAACTTCCCCATGTGTTTTTTGTCCACTCCAAGGGAAAGGAAATTGGGGATACGGCCAGAGTTGCCAACTTTAGAACTGTGGAACCATGTTTGAGTCTCGGTGTTGGCTCAACACCCTGTGATTCTGGCAAAACCCTTAATCTACCTCTGCCTAAAAAACATAAATGTGGCCTTTTATAATGGCATAATGGAACCAGTGCAGTCTACCCTGGGTCTACCTCGGGTGTGCTGTATAGTCCTGTTACCCTGGGCCAGGGTCTCTACACAACACCAGCAGCTTCCCAGCGGCTTGCAGTGAATAGCCGCTCTCACTCGCTGCCGACCTCCATTTTGTCTCTTCCTCACCTGGTCTGGATCGCGCATACACAGGCAGCGTTGGCAGTGCCAGCGGTTACCTCCCACAGGTCGGTGGTCTTTCAGTCTCTTCGTCCTCAGTTCATTCGATATTGCCAGCACCCCGTTCGATTTCTCACTCCGCCAGCTCGCGACTCTCAAGAGCGGCAGTGCGTATGCTGAAAATCAGTGACCAGGACCCCCGTGTCAGGACTAACGGTGCCTCAGGTGTTCCGCCGGACCATGTGTTGGTTTGTGACTCCAACGGCCCCGCTCTTACAGGATTCTTGACAAAGTGTCGGGGCTCGGCTCAGAGCTCTTTCCTTATACCCCAAAATGTCTTTGTTCTCTTTGTGAAAGGAGCTCTGAGCCCAGTTCAAACCAGTTCTGGGGGGCACTCTGCAAGTGCCCAACAACATCTATTGTCAGTGTGAGCGTTGGCCCCAGACACAAAACAGGGGGGCAGAGCCAGCATCGTGGAAGGAAGGCACAGCCCTATTCAGGTACCGGTGCTACTGCTCTCATCTCTGCAATTGCAGATCAGGCCTATTCCGCCTAGTTCGGAATCATCCAGACTCCTGGAGCCACTGCACCTCCCCAGCCCTGTCACTCCAAAGCCAGACAGTCAATCCACAAACAGGCAGAGGCACACAGGATGGTTGAACAAGAAAATAGCCACTTTCTAAAAGTAGTATTTTCAAACACAGAATTTAAAAACCATCTTTACTAAAAGATATGTTATTAAATCCTGAGTTTAGGGACACCTAACTCTATTTTTCTATCTTAGCCCTATGGGAAGACATGCTTGTAAAATGTTACTAAACAGTCCCCTTCAGTCCTATGGGGCAAGATAGCCTTTCAATAGTGAAAAACAAAATTGGCAGTATTGTACTATCAGGACATGCTACACACACCAGTACATGTCCTACCTTCCACATACACTGCACCCTGCCCAGGGGGGTTACCTTGGGCCTACCATAGGGGTGCCCATGTGTAAGAAAAGGGAAGGTTAGGGCCTGGCAAGTGGGTGCACTTGCCAAGTTGACATGGCAGTTGACAAACTGTGAGCAGGCTAACCCTGGGCGTAGTTTGCATTGTGGCAATACGCAGAGCTACGCGAAGTGCACTTCGCACTATGCGAGCTACACGTAGCTACATGAACTGCATAGTGCCCTGTGCAAAATGCTGTTGGCACTGATTGCAAAGAGCCGGATGCTTGTCCGCACTGGGCAATCAGTGCAAACCGCATCTTGCTCAGTGCAAACAGTAGTTTTCTGCCGGTCATGTAGATTTCTACTCTAGAGGCAGCTTTCTCGACGAGGACTGGTAGTTTCTCATTGCGAGGAGTTGAGAGCATACGCGACCACTCGCAATGAGAAACCTGATCTCCCTGCGTTGAGAATCTCGCCGGGAGGTTTATTTTTCATGCTCGCGATTACCAACTTGATGTTGCTGATCGCGAACAAGGAAAAAGTCACGCTAGGATGTCATTTTTCTCGCTCACGGTCGGCAACTTGATGTTGAGGACTGCGAGCAAACAAAAAATGACTGCTTTGCTACACGTGTTTGCACTGTACGACATGCAATTTGCGTAATACAAAGTAGTGCAAACTTCGCAAACTACGCAAGCGTAGCTTAGTAATTCGCCCAGGGTTAGCGCAGGCACTGCAGTGGCAGGCCCAAAATAAGTTTTCAGGGCTACTCATGTGTGGCACAATCAGAGCTGCAGGCCCACTAGTAGCATTTGATTTACCAGCCCTGGCACACTCAATGCTCTTTACGAGGGACCTACTGGTAAATCAAATATGCCAATCATGGATAACCAATCACAATAACAATTTACACAGAGAGCATATGCACTTTAGCACTGAACAGCGGTGATAAAGTGCCCACAGTCCTATAGCCAAAACACACAGGTCAGGAAAAAATAAGAGGAAGAAGCTAAAGGTTTGGGGATAACCTTGCAAAAGGGCCATTTCCAACACTAGGGCGCCTATGAGGATGGGGGGCAGACTTATGTCCGCCCGCCACCCTTGTGGTCCTGGGACCGGCCGCAAGTGGTGCAGCGGTCCCGCACCGGCAATTAGTATACCATCGAAACAGTGGCATCCCCAACCACATCATTGTGGCGGTTGGTGCACACAACATCGCCCACCACATTTCTGTGGTTGCACACGGTGCATTTGCATGCACAACATGGCAGGCACCACGCGGTGCCTGTATGTTGTGCATGCAAATGCAGACGGGTACCAAATGTACCCCCCATGTGCCTCCCCAACCACACAACATCCTGGGGGCCCGCAAAAGGCTCCCACCTGCGAAATCAGCATGTCTTTCCTTGATGGCAACAGAAAGACTGATCCCCGCATGCATAGTAATATGGATGGCGGTATCTAACAGACACCGCCACTACATTCAAAACTTTTCCGCACGGGCGACTCATCGACTGGGCGGGAAAGCGGAGGGCGGTCTTCCAGTCCACCACAGTGCCCCCCGCCAATATAATCAGGTGGGGGTAAATTGCATGCGGGCAGGGGTTATTGTCGGTCGGATCGCCCGACATACTAATAGGTCCCTTAGTCTCTAAATTGGTCATATTGATTTTACTTGAACTGATATAAAGTAGGGACAAGTTTCCCAAGATTCATTGATAAGGTTCACCATCCATTAAGTATTTCCCCTCAACTCTAGATCTATTATTATTTACATGTATATCTTCTGACAAAAAAGAACTCATTACAATTTTCAGTAGACTGACATTTTTCCATTAGTAAATTAGAGGTGACAATGACAGCGTTATAGAAACTCTTCACTCTATCCTGAATCAACATATTGGGCCCTATTCAAAAACTTCATTTTGTAGTGTGTAAAGCAGTACTACAATACTACTATCTAAAGTACTGTTACTTTCTCACTACAAAATGCAATTCATAAACCTATGAGTGTAAATCTCCAGCTCTCCTAACTTTTCTATGGTGAGATCCTCAAACATGTAAGTTTAGCACTAAGGGGCCAATTCCGATCTCGGTCGGTAGGGCACCGAATCGGGTTCGGCTTTAGCAGATCTGGACATCGAAGTACGATGCGAACAAGTGCGAAATCTCTGTCCGAATAGTTTCTGGGCCTGAACCACTCAGTACGACTCGGTCACAAGCAAACTGTGGCGGGCAATGGAGATGTTTCATGACCGAGCTAGTACGATGATCGATTCGGACAGCCGGATCAAGTCGGAGCGGCTGACTCACAATAGCTCCTGGAGTTGGACTTCAGGGGTCCACGTCAGACCCCCTGTTACCAGCAGCCTTACGATTCGGACACAGGGGGAGACCCATGAGTCTCTCCAACACATGTATGTACGGTGCGGATGGCACCGACACGTACCCATTGTAGGGGGCGCACTTGTCCGCGACATACCCATTCCGTCAATGGGAGCCCATGTATGCGTCATACGACCAGCTCTCATTGACTTCTATGGGAGTTCGACTGAACCGAGCCCGACAGCATATGGCTGCATCGTACTCGCGTGGTCGGACTGCAGGAGTCCGGACCAGTCGGAGTACACCCTGGTTCCGGCTCGGTCGGAGTGCTTTCCGACCCAGATCGGAATCGGCCCTTAAGTAGTGAACACAGGAGGGACCAGAGGAGTGGCTGGAAAAAAGAGGCATTCTTACTACTAAATCCGAGGAGTTTAAGGAGAAGTAAGGAGAGATTGAGAGAGGGCTAGAGAGAGATTTAGGGAGGGACATGTATCTAACAGAAGTGTAAGCCAATTGCTATTCACAAACTTCAGTTACTACACTCAAAAAGGTCCTAAAACAGTAGTAAAATGTCCTCCCCTTGGAGCTGGAGCAAGTCCAGTACCACACATGGCCAACCACTGGCTCAACAACACTCTCCCATGGAATACAATGGAGGTAGGGACATAAAGTAAGAACCCTGTTGGGAACAATAGTAAATTAAATTGAATTGCTTAAGATAGTTACAAATAAAGATCAGTTAATTTGTGAATAATCATCTAAAAAATATTGTATTACATTACTGGAAAATATTTTAATGCCCTTTTTAATTTAAAAATGAATATAACAATGCTTTTGATATATTAAATAACTTTTCATTAAAAACATATAAATCAATTTTAATAATGTGTTTTTTTTTTATATTCAGAAAAATAACTTCAATTGCATTTAATATGTTAAAATTAATTACATTTTAAAATATAATTAAGTTAATAGTGCAGTAGCATTTATTTAATTGTGTTGTGCATTCACAATTAACATATAACATTGTTTTAGAATAATATTTAGCATGAATATATATTTACACATTTCCTTAATGTTTAATAATGTTTTTCTTTTTCTCCACTCAGAATAATGGCAAAAGTTGATGAGCAGAGATATTCAATATGCACCCATTTCCCCCCTTTAGCAAAGATAATACCCACAAAAAACGGACTCATTTGGGCTGACAGCTGAGGAAACATCCAGCACATTAGCACACTTTTCTGGCTTCTCCTTCATAAGTGGAAAACAAACGAAAGTGAAGGGGGTCGATCTCGCAGGTCTCCTAAAAGTAACAACAATGAATTTGAGATTGGAAGATGACCAATCTGCATCTCCAAACTTTCTTGCCACCTCAGCAATATTCCATTACATCATATGGGGTTCAAAATGTTTCTTCAACTAAGTGAGCTTCAACAGTACTGAAAGAGCGCGCAGGTCACCCAACTAGAATTTATATGGATACTCACCTGGGCCCATATTTTCAAAATCATATACCTTAACCTTTATTTGGATAACTCACACTCTACTATCAGTATATTATGATTTATTACTAATTCCTATAACAAATCTTTGACACTAGATACCTTTACACAATGGATCAGGGAGTTGAGTCAAGAGTAAGGTACTTCAATATCATAACATTTGCAATTATAATAACCACAGAGTCAGGGTAGGTTCAAACTCTTTATCTAATCATCATCATCATCATATGTCATGAGCAAAAAGTTGAAAGTGATAAGACTATCAATAACTAAAATCAGAAATAGCGTATAGCTAAGAATAAGATAGAGTATGCTAAGCATTTAGAACTTAAAGTAAAGGGAAGGAAAAACAAGGAGCATGCTATTTTAGGAAATCAATCTTTTTCGTATCTTGATTAAAGGAGGGCAAAAAAAGGGAACATACTAAACCTAAAGACTTTCGCAATATACCAACTGTTTGAAAAAGGAGAAATGCAACTATGTAATTCGAGAATTCAGTTTCAGCACAATTAAGCTAAAGGAAGGGTGAGAGTTGTAACATTCTATAGATTCAACTTATCTCCAAAGGGAGGGTGAGAGAATAGAACATATACTATGAAAAAAACGATTTAGCACTGACTAAATGTGGGTTGAAATTTGGAACATGCTAATAGTCAGTAATACGTGAATATCTCATTTACCAAGGGACGGTAAAGAAAAGGATCATATGCAATCAAGCTTTGCAAGTTCAGGATGGGAAAAAAGGAATACAAATTAATCTACAATCACCAACACAGAGTTATATTTACCTAGGTTAGAGTGAAGACCAACCCTGGCCATGGGTCAGTTGGAAAGGACAGGAGCAACCCCAAGGACTTCAGTGCCAGTAGGCGAGCAGGTGCAGCTCATGGACAATCAGGACAGGATAACCCCAGGATTTGGATCAGGACCAGTTCACCAAAGGTTAAGACCAACTCCCGCAGCTTCGGTTGCAACGCCTGTGCTACTCCCTCTCTGCAAGGAATCTGACAAAACCCCGATTGGGTTATACATTTTATCAGACAAAGTGCTTCGCCAGCAGTTTCACTTCCCAAAACCCCCGATTGGGTTCTTAAACCTCCCAACAGAGTGCTTCGCAGCTCTCAGCTTTCAGTCACCTATTGAGTGCGTTGGGTCAGTGACAGGTCAGCTAATCAGACAAGTCGGACAATTTCTCTAGCTAAACTTACGCTAATTATACTGTTTTTCATGTCAGTGTACC
This sequence comes from Lissotriton vulgaris, assembly GCF_964263255.1. Lineage (NCBI taxonomy): Eukaryota > Metazoa > Chordata > Amphibia > Caudata > Salamandridae > Lissotriton > Lissotriton vulgaris. The sequence continues at coordinate 1,509,086,053 of NC_141685.1, read as the reverse complement.
ACCCCCAATGTTGCAAGTGTCCCCAATTTTGATTGGACAAAGGAGGAGGGCAGGTCATCACACCACCTATTTTCTAGACTTTCTCAGGCTCTTTATTCAGATTCCGTTCACGCCCCTTAATTCCAGGTTCTCATGACATATGCCTTTGGTTAACAATGGTGAATATAACATTGAATACAATGGTAACAATTTTCAGTACAGTTCAGCTTCTTCTAGCTGGGTCACTGTTCGGGTTCCCAGGCGCATCTTGGCTGTTGCTGCCATCTGGATGGGTTCCAATGCTGTGAAGTTCATTTTCCCTCCTTGGCTGTCATGCGTAGAAGGGACTTCCAAAATGGAGTAATAAGCACCTCCCAGGCCCAAAGAGTACGATACATGAAAAGTAAAAGGAAACAATTTAGAACACAGTAATAAATGATTACACTGTAAACCATGAATCTCTATACTATACCCATTACTTCAATATAAACTACAGCATTAGGATTAAGCAAAAACAAACAGCTTAGCGAAAGCAGCAATGCAAGCTCCTCGCATATGAGAACATAGAACAGCCATTTTAGTACTAGTGCGCAGATGCGAAAGAGTTCCCTCCAGAACGGCGAGTACGTCATGTCACGTGGGTATGACAGACACATGCGCAGTAGAAATTCCCGCGTAGCAGGAGCCATTTTTTATGCAAGCGTATTAGGATTAGGAAACACATAAGCAAGCTTCACTCGGACACCCAAATGGGGAAAGAATAGGTGGCAAATTAGTAAGGCAAACATGTTGGTTACATGGTTAGGGTTATTTGAGGTTAATGAGTACGAGCAAGTCGCTTCAATCCTTGTGAATCCTTGCTCCATCAGTACCTCAATCAATCTTGAATCCCAATGCATTGGTACTAAAGGAAACAGGAGGGAAAATAAAGGATTTGGAGAGAGCACTCTGTAAAGGACGGCATCAGCTGGAGCTGTTGATAGAAGCAATCACACAGCAACATTGGAATCAATTCATACTAAATGGACAAGAGTTGCACTGGAAATGTCCAAAAAAGACACAAGTTATAGGTAAGCTGAATAAACCACAGGTCAAAGAACATGGAATTTACATTTTTATCAGCTCCTAGACAAGCATATATCTTGGATCCTACCAAGGGAGGTAGGTGTACCAATCGCACCAAAAAGTGGCAATCATGAATTATGAATTGGATGCAACATGGGCCACATAAGTTTCTATTTTTAAAAAAAAATGTTTATTGTTTTTGTTTTATACATACATGAATATATAGTGCAACTGAAAGCCAATTCTCTCAGGAGAGTACATCATGTCTTTGTGGACTAAAGAACAAAACTGACACACGGTTGTGAGTCCTTAAATTGATCTCCAACATATCCACAGTTATACGGTGTCACAGTAATATCACAGATGGCCATGATAAACTAGTACAATATACGCTCATTCATAAGTTACAGAACATACCCTCAAACATTAACTATAACCAAACAGTGTAAATGATTGAGTCTGAGTAACTATCCAAACTTTCAGTCAACATGCATGAGCTTAGGGAGTCAGTTTGGGGATCCCCTCCTAACAGTCAGGAAGGAAGGAAGCCACATCTCGCAGTAACCTAAGCATAAGGCGACTACAGTCTTCTGCATGGGTCTGCAGCAGCCGACCAGTGGGTCACAATATTCACAGGTTCTGCAGGTGTCCTATCGATCTTTCGAGTCACATTTCACCACCGGGTCTGATGCATTGGGGGATGGTGCAGTCCAGTTGCGAGGATTCTCAAAAAAGCGTCCAGCACCTCCTTCCACAGAGGCGCAATAGGACATCTTTTTTTTCCCCCTGGCCTCCTCCTTCCATAATACTGACTCCCCTGCCCTAGCCTGCTTCTTGACTGAGGTTTCCCATCTGGCCATCAGCGGGCCTACTGCTGACTTCGATGTCATGGGAATCTGTCTCTTTGCTAATATCAGTGCTGGATCAATAAAGCAGTTGCTTACCTTCTTAGGCTTAGGCCAGGAGAAAGACACCCCCTCCCCCCCCCCTACCAAGCACATGTCCAAGGAACAGTCCAGGTTACAGTGAAGCATTATGCTAAGCTTTTGCGCCACCAATGTCCAGAAATACTGGGTGTATGCACAGGTTCATGTCATGTGGCAGAAGTCTGCCTCTTCCATGGCTCATCTGGGACAGTGCCTAGGCCCACCCTGAAAAATAGCTGTGAGCTTCTTATGTGTGAGGTATCTTTGATGAAGATAACTGAACGGGATATATTTGAGGCGCATGTTTCAGGAGACCTTCTGTGTGTAGGCTAACATTCTTGCCCAGTCACTGCCTGATATGTCCCTGTCTAGGGCCATCACCCACTTCAAATATAGAGCCTTCAATGGTTTCCTAGTCATCCTGCTAAGAGAGCTGTAGAACAGCTTCACCAAATGGCTGCCTGCCCCCATGGACAGCAAACACTTGAAACACTGCACAGGTCTGCAATTCATCCAACCCCCCCTTCCCAAAGGGCCTCGAATGTCCAAACGAGTGCCTCATAACAGAGGAATCGGCCAGGAGGCAAGCCATGGGGCTCAACCAGGGCTGTCAGGGGCTTTAATGTGGAGTTCTCATAGCAGTTGCCTACTGTGATCAGTCCTGCCTCCATCAAGCTCGCCTTCCCAGTTGCTGAGAAATAGGGTGAGCGGTCCCTATGAGGCTGTCCGAACAGCGGAAGGGCAGGGGCATACAGGTGTAAGTCTTTCATGTGTCTCAGACACTGCCACCAACAGCAAGGCCGTGGACAGCAGCAGACCATCACTTCCTCTCCCCAATATCCTATGCAGGAGCTGTGCCAGCAGCACCCCCCTGGTTAGGCTCAGCCACTATTCCCCTCAATTGCATCAAATTAATACCATCCAGCCATTTAGTGGTCCACTGCAATTGAGCAGCTAAATAATAATTCCCAAAGTCGAATAATCCTGGGCCCCCTCCAGTATGGGTTGCTTAAGCACTGCCAAAGACATATGATTGCGACCACCATCCCAAATAGACTTCCTAGAGGAGTGAGTCCAGTTGCTCAAACCACCCAGCCGGTATCCACACGTGGAGATTAGTGAAGCAATAAAGCACTGGAGGTAACACAATCATCTTAGTGAAGAAGATCCAAGCCATAAGCTGAAGGTTTAATGTCTGCCAAAAGGCCAAATAACCACTTATGGAGCACTGCACAGGACCTAGCCTACCCTCCAGTGAGTCCTATAGCATGTGGTAAATCTGTAACCACAGATCAAAAATGTGTGAGGGTCCATTTGTACATCAGGCCCAAAGAAAGGAAGCAGTGGCACTCCCCATTGTGGGATTTTACCTGATTAACTCCTAATCCTGAAACCCAGGCAAATCCCTGTAGCAACTGTAGCATGTAAGGTGCATTGGTTTCCAGGTCCGCCACATATAGTAGCAGGTCTTAGGTATACAGGGAAATAAAGAATTCAGTCCCATCTAGCAATATACCCCACCCCATCCTCACTCCCTGTATAGCACTGCCAGGGGTTCGATGGCAAGCGCAAATAGAAGCTGGGGCAATGGTGAGCCCTTTTGGTGCCTCAATGAACCCCATAGGAGCATGAGACAACTGTTCTCATCCTTGCAGTAGGGCCAGTGTATAGTAAGTGCACACAGGCAGATCCCCACCCCATTTGAAGCATTCCTCTTTCCAGGTATGACCAGCTAACCATGTCGAACGCCTTTTCCAGGCCAATCAACATAAGACCCATCTGCCCCCAACCCTGCAGAGATGGAGCATGCAGTAGCATAAATAGGTGGCATAAGTTCAGAGAGGTATTTCGCTTTGGTATGAAACTGCATTGATCTGGATGCACTTGTGTTTGCATATGTGGCAGCAGTCGCATCACTAGGATTTTGCTTACGACTGTAAAGTCCATATTCAGCATGGGCCGTGGTCTATATGCAGTAACGGATGCTCCTTGCTCTTGCTTCTTGGGGAAGGGAACCACCATCGCCTCCGTAGTGGAGGCTGGCAGCTCTCCCTTTTCAAAAGACGCAGGGTACATACAGCCAGATTCATCATTGAAAATTGCGCTCGCAAAGGGCCAGATTCTGAGAATCTGGCCCTTTGCGAGCGTAATTTTTGCATTTGGGATTCATCATCCCAAATGCAATAATCGCTAATAGCAAAATCGCTAAATTGCGAGGAATTGCATTTAAGGAATCTCTATTTGAGATTCCTTAAATGCAATTCATTAACCATTTTTAATTTGCAAATTCGCCATTTTTGGACGCTATTTACTGCGAAGTCTTACTTTGTGGTAAATAGCGAAAACTTAGAAAAATGCACTTTAGTGCATTTTTCTAAGTTGTATGTTACACACACATGTCCTTTGGACATGTGTGTGCGCAACATCAGTCTACATTTTCATCTCAGGGGTGCTACAGGGTGTCCTTTGGACACCCCTGGCACCCTTGAAATCGCATCCTTATTTGCGATTAGCAAATTGCTAATCGCAAATAAGGAATAACTCCCCATTCATTCCTATGGGCCTTTAGGAATAGGAATGAATGGGGAGTTATTCAATATTTGCGATTAGCAATTTGCTAATCGCAAATAAGTAAGCTGTAGGAATCGCAATTTATTTTGCGATTCCTACATGAATCCAGTTTTGCATGTCCTTAATAGCGATTCCTTAATAATCGCTATTAAGGACTCGCAAAATGGGACAATGATGAATCTGGCTGATAGTCACCAACCTCAGTGCCATCACTCCAACAAATGCAGAGTAAAGCTGAGCCGTGCTGCTCATGTTGGGAGCCCCTTCAGACGCCCTGGGGCAGCCATCTTAGCAGGCGTCCCGCAGACTCCCTGAGCAGGATTAAGTAATCAGGCCGGAGTGGAGCCAGAGCTTCACGCATCCGCCATGTTCTCCGGCCAAGTCACGCCTCCCACTTAAGCAGTATCTATGATGGTGAAATCTACTGTGCGCATCACTCTTGAGGTGGTGAATGCATAACAAGATGAAAGCATTGCACTCTGATGTATTATATTGATATTTTTTCAGGAAGATATTAAACTGAGGATGCTTAGAGATAAAGACATTCTGACTCTGGGGGTTAGCATAGCTACACCTCTTGGTGTCCTTCCACCCGACCCATATCAGTATTTGTAGTCCCAAGTGGAATAAGGAAAACTGGACCATATACTCTGGTCCTCAACCACTGATCGACTGAGCAAGGGAATGGGTTCACTCCACAAGGAGAATTTTACCCTGGATTGAAAATTGCTTCTTGATACATCCCCTTCACCTCATAAAATTCTTAAAAACACTAGGGATGTAGATTACAAATCTGAAAGTAAGGCACCTTAATACAGCCCAAAGAATTACCGATACCCAGCGGTATTACTATGTCTTTCTCATGCCATTAGACGTTTTTACATCTGAAATGTAACTTGCATGGAGAAAGTGCAGTTGCTGCACTGTTGTCTGTGTGTTTTGCCCAAATTCGGCAAAGTTTCCAGGCACATTCCACCTAGTCTTTGTCGATCGATAAATGTCTGGAAATACCAGGGAGGGCCTAAATTTTGTAATGGGAGCACTGACCTGATTTTACCCAACTTGCACCTTTAAGCAGGTGCACTGCATGCAAACAGGGACAGTGCAACCTATTACAACCAATGCGTTGCCCCCTGGGTAGCTGCAAACTAGTGATTGCCCAGGGGGCAAGGTTTTTAGTGAAAAACAGAGTGACACCTTAAAAGATGCTCTGTGTTTCCACAGTGCAGATGGAAGCAGTTTGCACTCTAAAGAGGGGACGGAGATCTACCTACAGGAAGGTCCAGTGAATGAGTACACCTGCCTGCATGGGAATGTAGGGGTGTCAATGGGATTCCCTTCATAAATAATGAGCTTTATTTCATCAATTACCATAAAAGCAAACAACAATTTAAACTGTAAAAAATCATTAAATAAGAACAGTTAACAACAGGATACCCATAGTTAAAATAATTTATTGTACCCACAATTGTCACTAATGGCATGGCAGGGGAACATCACAACAAATTTGGGGAGCAGAAACTGGGTTTCCTCCAATTCCTATACTGGTTATCTTCTACTGCACAGTCTATAAAGAGAGACAACTGTATTGTATATATTATGGATTATATAAATTGCGATAACTTCTCCGTTTACAAACATCTGCACTATTCATCACTGTAAATGTATTTCTTTTATCTGTTGCTTTTATGGTTATTGACTTTTAACCGAATAAAGTACTTTTTGAACTTTGAACTTTGAGAGACAACTGAAAATGACAGTAAAATGCAACAAGGACACACAAGGATATAATCACTATGTACTGGGCAGCAATAGGGCAGTCTTTCTCTGTCTGTGTCTCAACATGTATAGCAGAAACCGGGAGACAGCAAAGACAATTACTTGAGCTGTGTTTGCCCTAAGTGCACTAGTTGTGGTTTTGTAGTCCCTGAAGCCCAAGTTACGGCATAGGCTCAAGATCCATTTCCTCCTGTGAGCATGATACCGCGAGCAAAAGTACAAACGTGATCTGTGGTTTCCTTAATCTCTGGGCAGAACGGACATCTGAGGTCAGGTTCAGCATTAACAAGGGTATGCCGCCATTTTAGAGTAAATGATCGAAGTGGTAAAATCCCAGTTCGGAACTTAATGTAAAGTGTCTTAGCACCCTGACGTCCAATTATATCCATGTACCTTTCCCGAAGATGTGTCTTTAAATTCCAAAAAGGTAATAGTTAGAGCACCAGCTCCCCCATTCTGGTGCAATCTGCCATCTATGTGTCTCCAATATTGCTCCTTAAGCGTAGACTTAGAAATGCCACTGGATGTTTCCGGATGAGCCCACATGTCTCCACACCCAATCCCCTCACACTTGTTCCTAATATACCCCAACCAATAAATTCTAGTGGACCGGAAAGTTTCATGATCTCTTCTAGCCCTAGCTGATAGGGTAATAATCCTACTGAGGACCAGATCCTCCTCCAGTACATCAGGAGTCTGAGTTTTATTTGCTTGGTGAGTGAGCGAATGCAAATATCTAAACGAATTGGTACCAGTGGAGTGCTAGGGGGAAGGTTTGTGAGCAGCCGGAGGAAATGATTTTCAGTCAACTCTAGGTCGTTGACATTAGCATGCCCCCAGAGCTCCCGCCATATAAGGACCCCCTGAGAGGGCACACTTGTAGTGTATCACCTTTTTCTGGTGCACTGTCAGTGTGTTTTCTAAGTTTCTGTTTGCATCTGTGCCAGATCTGTAATAGGGTGTGGGCACAGAGGCTAAACTAGGTCTCATTTGCATTGTGTCATGCCCCCAATCAAAAGAGTGAATTCCCTTTCAAGATAGTGCTGGTGTTATAAGCGTGCAAGCATTATCAATATTACAGAAAGAACTGCAATAGTGCCTGTGGCCCCTTCTGTAATACCATAGTGCCCCGAAAGGCACAGAAAGTGGAAGTACATGGCTGTTGCTACGTTGGGGAACAGTGCATAATAAAGCACAAAGTGCTTTATATAGGGACGTGTTACTCATGAATCAGGATTCACAATGGTTTATGAATCCTAGCAAAGTTTTTTGGCCTACAGAACTGTTTCCTCTGCACCGATCATAGGCACTGAACGAGTTTGTATAGTTTAATATTAACTTTCTGTAAATTTTTAGCACAAGTAATATCAACCTCCTCTGACCATACAAACTTGTTGATTCACTGTCCTCCTCAGACCTGGGAGACTTAGGTGAAGGCAGAATCACTGCTGTAGAGAGTGTGATTCACTGCTTCCAAATTATCAGAGCTTTGTCAAAACTCTCCTCTGATTCCAACACCTCCCGTCTTGCAGAATACCCATGCCTTGATCAACACCACAACCTTAATGGATCTACTACTAAGCCTTGGGCAGCAATTACTGGAATGATTGAGGGAACTTATTCTAGCACCCCAATCTCCAATTCTGAATACTGTGCTTTTAACAATGTGTTTGCTATTACAGCAGTGCTTGGAAAATTCTCTAACTTGAAGTTGAGACAGGCAATACGTGCATTGAAATTAAACCTTCTGGAGCAGTGCAATTCAGTCTCCATACTTTATTTGTTGTAATTAGGCAATTATATACTCATAACTGACATTATATTCAAAGTGTACCTTAGGCCCTTAACTTTATTAATGTGCGTGAAACATTTAAAAGTATTAATGAACTGTAACCGGGATTAGTGATTTATATGCGAGTGCCCTAATGTTCAGTTGAAACATGTTTTACACCTATTTTTGAAATTATTCTTGTGTATATATAACCATGTATATAAAGTCCATATTAACTGCTGAGTTAACTTAGCCTCAAGTGAAATGCATTTAGCCTTGCCAGCATATTATTTCTTTCTTTGCACGCGAGTTATCATAATTCTGGGTAGTTAGAGTAAGTGAGGCCTGGAGGGAAGAACTTGGCAGTGAACTTTGAGAATACATAGTCGAAAGAGGCCTTCTGCTCATCATGAGCAGGACAGAGAGATGTTCAAGGTTGCGGATTACCGTCCAAGTTTAAGTTTCGATGCAATTGGAACCTAAAAGATGTTGCAGGTGCCTCTCTCAAGTAACAATTAAGTTGGTTCCTGGTGGTGTGAACGGAGATAAGGAAGTTTCTGAATGGAATCTCCTGTTATTTTAATAGATGTTCTCACATCTAAAAATGGCAGATTCCCTTTTGACTTGGAGAGGTACAGACCTCTTTGCTTATCTATATCCTTGCACGTATGAAGGTCAGACTAAGCAAGTGTTTTCTTTTCCCAAGACTTCTACTGAAGTCTGTATCATACTGATACTTTCTATGGTCCAGAAATAGAGACCTGAGGTAGATATCCTTGTAGCCGATTTATGTTTAGAAGAGAGAATGGAAGTTTATTTATGGAAAACCTGTTTGCTTTAATTTGTTTCTTTACTGCTGTGGCAGTCACTATTCTATATCTCATTTTATTACAACTCAGTCTACTGAGGCATTTCAGCGTATCCATTGTTTTGCTGTATCTCTTGAACTTGTTTTTGGTTTGCTTATTTTCTAGATTGATTAGTAGTAAAAAATAAATCAATGTAATCATATTTAGTAATTCCTGGTCCTTATTGTGGAGTCACATTGGCTTCATAAGCTGGAAATGTATTATTCATGCCTTCTCCCTTCCAGTGCTTAAAGTCAACCAACAAAGGTCCAGTCGATCAAAGAGGAAAAATCTTTGACAAGTTTACTAAAAGATTGTGGTGTAAGTTTGAACACACTGACACTTCCATCAGGCAAAAAAAGCATTTCCAATGGTTTGTGATTGTTCCCTAACACCAATATATTGAACTAGGCCTAGTGCATAAAAAGTTATATGGCTGAAGGGCAGGCTAAACGATATCTCTCAATGATAGAATATCTGCATTCTATTTGGTTTTGTGTCCTGGAAATGAATGTGAAATTCAATTCCATAAATGCCAAGGGAAAGATCACCCTGAACCAAACACAACCAACGATGATCAGGTACATATTTGTGATGCAAAAAACGTTTCATGCTGGGTGCTGAAAAAATTGCATCCTTAGTCAACACTTATGCAGATGAAATCTCGTGCCTTCATCACTGCTCAATACCCTCAGCTGAATTCTGGACCAACTTTAATATAAGGAATTTAAAAACTTGCCAAAAGTTTCATTTTTATTTTGCCAACATGTATGAAAATTGTATTTCTCTGGGGTAACAGGAATAAATACCTTAAAGTAGCTTTCTAAATTGACCAGGACTCCTGCAAAGTCATTGAATACTCGTTCACCATAAAGTGGAACTGCACTGGTGAGGTTTCTGAAACATTCTTCTCTTGACCAACTGAGGAACAGTGCACTCCAATACATTTGCATCGATCTGCAGGCATTTTATTAGCATCAGTTGCCATTGAGTAAGTTATGAATTGTTCTTTCCACTGCTCCTTTGTTATTGATGGATCTCCTTCACACTGCAAAAATGTCTGAGGAGGTTATTTAAACTGAACGATTAACTGGAAAAATTGTGTGCATCAAAAACCATGGGTTATTGCATGGGAAGGCCCATGTACATTCGATGAAACACCCTCTTGACCAGCACAAACCATGTTTCACTCTAAAAAGTGCCTTTGAAATCATATTTCCCACTAACTTGCATCACTTTTGCAATGCAAGCTCAGTGCAAAATGTTAGTAGGCACATCCTTATGTTCCAACAAAGGGCTTTAAGACAATGATTCATATGGCGATGCTAGCTTAGAAGTGCTGTGATGGGATGAGTTTTTGCAACTGCGGTGAACACCAGTGACAGTATAGCAGCACCATTAGTGACTGTACTGGTAACCGCATTGTAATATTAGAGTATTTTCATTATCCATGAAACAGGTCTGTGAAATAGTCCAAAACGAACAGCAGGATTATTCAGAAATCAAGAATAGTCAAGACTCTAGGACCCTCATTATGAGTCCTAAGGTGCTGTACATTTCTGATTCTGGATGGTATGTCCTGACTCAAATCTGGACATTATGAGTTATAGTCACTGAGTAGGGAAATGACTATACCGAAACAGCAATAACTCTACATACCCCGGTAAAGTAGGTGAACATTGGCAAGTTTTCTCCGATTCTGGGGAGTAGTCCCTATGATATTTACCACCTGCTCTGACCAAGTGGCCACTTGACGTGATCTTTGATTTGCTGCTTATGTACCCCTATTTCGTTTAATATACACCTAAATTCATGTATCCAAATGTACATTGTTTATTTATTAATGCACGCTGCGTTTCAGATTGTACATGTACAACTTACAAGTTTGTTTTATTATAGTTTGTGTATTTATTCTTCATGCAAACATCTGTATTATTATGATTTATGATGTGTGATAGCATTTATTGAATATGTAACAGAATATACTACTGTTTGCATTTTACACTATTCATTATGAGATATGCCCTTTTCAAAATAATCAGAAGAGCGTTTTTAAACTTTGTATAGACATTTATTAGGTAGAGAGAGAATCTTCAGCTTACTTCTTGGGTGATTGGTTTGGACAAGCTGATCTGCAAACTTCCCTAGCAAATGGCATTTACTGTTTGCAGCCAGCAGTGCCTTATCAACTTGGAAGCAGAATAACCGACACAGAGTATGACCTTTACAAAGTACAGAGCAACAAAATTGTCGGTCATCTACGATATGCAGGCTAGATGCCACCTGAGTACACTAAAATGGGCACTTTTGATGCCAAGGCATCTTAACTGAGGACTAGAAGAAAGGGCTTGGTTAACAGACACTGGTTTCATCATTTGATGCAATTAAATACTGAGATCCCATTATGATTTTGAAATTATTTTAAATGTTTTGTAAAGTAAATGATTTAATTGCAACTTTTATTTGTAGTTATAGTCATACAAATATCTGCCCTGGAATAGGAAAGAAATTTGAATGAAGAGTTTAAAATATACAGGAGTCCATTAGGATGTAGGGCAGATCGCCACTGCCATGCGCCCTACAGCCTTCTCTGCCCGCCACCCACTTCCCCAGCCATATTAGTATGGCGGGGGGCACTGCGGCAGAAAGGAATACCGCCCGCCGCTTTTCTGCCTGCTAGACACCTTCTGTCTGCTAGACACCGCCATCCATATTAGCATGGGTGCAGAGACATGCCTTACCGTGGAGGCGTTGCCGCCACCGAAAAGCAGGCGGAATTTGTTTACTGGGGCCTGTTGCGGGCCCCCAGGGTATTGGGGCATGGGGGTGCACATGGGGGGTACCTATGGTGCCCCCCTGCATTGTCATGGACATGGTGGCTGGCACCTCGTGGTGCCTGTCACCATGTGCATGACAATGCACACAGTGCATTCCCAGCATCGTCGCAGGCAGTGCTCTGAGCACCGTCCATCACAATGCTAGGAATGGAGGATGCCACCACCACGGGGGCAGTGGCATTATAATTGCCGGTGCGGGACCCCCGCACCACTGGCGGCCGGTCCCAGCACCGCTTTTGTCCGCCCGCCATCCCAATGGGTCCCATAGTGTGGATTTCTTGTGTCTGTGTAAAAGGAGTTTCAGAATTCACTAGATACAATAAATATTCTTACAGTCCCACCGGACTGCTTGTTGCCCGTAAAGCCCCTTCCTCATGTAATGCTAGGTTTGTCCATGATTTACAGTCCACAAGGTTCCCTGTCTCAATTTGTTAAGTTTTGCCTGATCTCAATTTGTCGATGTGCAGTGGACATTAAAGGCCTGATTACAGGTTTGGTGGTCCGGCTGCCCGAGAACCGCCAGTAGCCCACAGCGCTGATGGTCTATAGACAACAGCATTACGAGTTGACCACAGTGCCGGAGTTGTGGATGCGGCGATCTTGCTACTGCGGTGAGTCCTTTTTCTAAATATATCGATGCCTGTGTGTGCATTTGGACTGCATGTGTCAGATGCACACATAAGCATGATACATATGGAAATATACCATCTACCCATTGCCGAAGTATGGCCCTTATGTGGCCAGTCCTGGAAATGGGTATCTGGTATGAAAAGGACTCACCTGTAGATCGTCGTAAACAGTGTTGTAATCCTCATGGTTAAGATCCTGCTGTGAAGGGGGGGAGGGTGTGAAGAAAGGGATTCATGTTGGATTTTGCCTTAAAGGACAAGAAAGGGGTAAGTATGCATCCCAAATTCTTTGTTTCCTGGTGGTGTGAAAGCTCATGGAAAAGGCAACTTATAATACAGATAGCTGAGCAGCTCCACTGTACCGCCCGATGGTAGCTGCTTTTTCCCAGCTGTGATCCCGGCCGTCTATTGGCCATCTCGGTGGTTCCGCTGCTATCTTCGCAAAAGTCAATATATCAAACTCATAAAACAGCGGGCAGACTGATGATCTCTCCTCCATCGGACCAACACCGCCAGTGCGGTAGTCCACTGACGTCAAACTCGTAATAAGGCCCTTAGTCTGGTACCACCATGGTCTTCACCATGGTAGAATGGTAGACCAATGACGTGCAGTTAGTTATTTGTTTCAGAGGAGCCTGGCAGAGTGATAATAAGACAATAAACTATTTATATAATGGATGCATCACAAACATGCAGCCTATTGTATTAACAAAAATAGTCATCTACTATCAACCGAGATTCCTAATGAGGGTGATGGCTACTGTGTCTCATTATAACAAAAAAATTTGTACACACAATAGGGTAACCCAATAATCCCCCGGGAGACAGGGGCTCCAAAAGGAATAATGTACTGGGCAATATAAATCAATGCACACAGGTTGGTGTCTAAGGAGTCCAACCTATACATCTCAATATAACATTATAGGAATTGACATCAGTGTAAATATATATAAGAATACGCTGTACATGTTTACAAAGAATCAAAATAATGTATTTAGTGATGTTTTCAATACTAAGAACATAATATTGGAAATATATAAGCAAGTTCTGGGGTCATTACAATTGCACACACTGAAATCAGCCAGACAATAATCAGTTCATCAATGTATGGGTGGCATCAGTCAGTGGAGCATCCACTTAACCAACAAGTGCCCATCAAATGTCTTTGAATTCCCCCTGAAGGGGCCACTGTGAAGATATATTGAGGCTAACGTGGAGTAGTTGTAGACATTTTAGTACTGTACGTCAACAGTACATGGAACCATCCTCAGGACTGATATGCCAGACCCTTTAGCTCCCGAACAATCAACCAAAAAACAATTTGTCTGCAAAAACAGCGTGACAAATCTCAATGTATGATTGGAAGTAGGACCTTACAAATTCGTGAATTGCCATTGCTTGATTGACTCCTACATTTTTGCCTGGTGCTTGTTTCACTGACACAATATAGTTGTAAGCTATATATTTGACAAAAATATTGTGTCAAAATTATCATTTAAATCAAGATTGTCCTCCTATACTTTTTAAGGTAAGTACAAAAATAGCGTAAAAAATTATCAATAACACAATATGATTAAAAAATATACAACAACATCGATTTTATAATAGTTTAGTGTAGTAAATGTTAAATATTTAATAAATACTTTCAATATAATGTAAAGTAAGTACATTTCTCTGATCTTTAATATATCTATAAATATATACTTATATAAACAAGCAAAATATGTGCACTTGTATTTATATTTATTTTATATGTTTATATATACAGATATATAAATGTATATATATATATATATTTATATAGTGCAAGACAATTAATAACAAATATGTATTTTACATTATATTACTTTTAAACATTTTAAATGTATTGCTATGAAAATATATATATACTCATACACACTCACACGTATTACATACATACACAATAAAACCATAACAAAATAAAAACATATATTACAAAAAATAGGTAAATGAATGTATCCAATAGAAAAAAATGCTCAAATTTAAAATACCCCAAAACATTTACTAAAAATACTATAAACATTAAAATAAATTAAAAACAGTATAAAATAAAAAAACAATAAATTCTATAACATCTGTTCAACCACAATTAAGGAAACTTTAGGAGTCTTAGGGCCTGATTTATATCTTGGAGGATGGGTTACTCTTTCACAACAGTGACAGATATCCTGTCTGCCAAAATATACATCCCATTAAATCCTATGGGATTTATATTTCGACAGACTGGATATCCGTCACCTTTGTGACTCGGTAACCCGTCTGCCAAGATCTAAGTCAGGCCTTAAGAATATTAAATACACTATTTTCACTCTAATTTATGCAACAGTAGGGAAAGTGTTGGACTTGCAGGGGTTAGATTTACTATCCCTACTCCCGTCAGTGCAATAGTAGGGTAAAGTGTTGGACTTTTAAATTAGGGGCTGAACTCAATTTACCAGGGTCTATCGCTGCGAACCGCCAGGGGCAAGCCAAGTGCTTTATAAGACGCAATAATAATAATAATAATAATAATAATAATAATAATAATGATAATAATAATAATAATAATAATAATAATAATAATAATAATAATAATAATGATAATAATAATAATAACTTTAAAGGGGTTACATTTTATACTCCCACTCAAGTGTAAACAACAGTAGGGTAAGTGTTGGACTTAGCATTGGTTAAATTTACTATTCCCACTCTAAACAGTGCAACAGTAGCGAAAGGGTTGGATTTCGGAGGGGGAATATTTACTATTCCCACTCTAAAGAGTGCAACAGTAGGTAAAGTGTTGGCCTTCAGAGTGGTAAAATGTAGTATTCCAACTCCAGTCTGTCCAACAATAGGGAAAGTGATGGACTTTGGAGCGGTTACATTTACTATTCCAACTCCGAACAGCACAATAATAAGGAAAGCATTAGACTTTAGAGGAGTAAAATGTACTGTTCCCAATGCAATCTGTGCAACAGTAGGAAAAGCGCTGACTTTGAAGGGGCTACAATTACTATTCCCAGTCCAAACAACACAACAGTAGGGAAAGTGATTGACTTCAGAGGAGTTAAATGTACTATTCTCACTCCAAGCAGGACACCAGTAGGGAAAGCATTCGATTTTGAAAGGGTAAAATTTAATTTTTCCAATCCAAACACCCCCACAGTAGGGAAAGTGTTGGACTTTTGTGGAATAAAATTTACTATTCCCACTCCATTCTGTGCAACAGGAGGGAAAATGTTGGACTGGGAAAATTTACTATTCCCACTCCAAACAGCGCAACAGTAGGGAAAATGTATTTCGGAGAAGTAAAATTTACTATTTCCACTCTAAACAGCACAACAGTAGGGTAAGTGTTGGTCTTCAGAGCAGTATAATATAGTATTACCACTACAGTCTGTCAAACAGTAGGGAAAGTGATGGACTTGGAGAGGTTACATTTTCTATTCCCACTCCAAACGTCACAAAAATAGGGAAAGTGTTCGACTTTCGAGGGGTAAAATTTACTATTCTCACTCCAAACAGGGCAACAGTAGGGAAAGTGTGGTATTTTGGAAGGATAACATTAACAATTTCCACTGCAATCTGTGCAACAATAGAAAAAGTGTTGGACTTCACAGGGGTTTACTATTCCCAGTCCAAACAATACAACAGAAGGAGAAGTGGTTCAAGTATTTCCTAGAGACCATTTGTCCGATAGGTATGTTAGCCTTACTAGTGAGATTATATGAGAGTAGCCACGTATTATATTCTTTGATCTTATGCTTGCCTTTTGTATTTTCAGGTCTCCTTCCCAGCTGATCCCTCCCCTTCCTTTTTTCCCTCACCTGATGGTTCGAATACCCTATTTGTATATGTACTTAGGGTATTGGTAACATCTGGAGGTGGACCCTTACGAGCATCAAACAAATCCTGCGGAGCGCCCCCCTGACAGAGGCCCCCGCTTTGCAAGTTGGCCATGGACAAGCTGGTGGCTGCGTCTGCAGCATGTTGTGGACTCCGAGGTATTGGAAGGTCCGCGGCCCGCCTCCATATGCAGGATATACAACGGCAGCGATATGTAGGGCAGACTGCATTGTCACTTCTGCCTTAGCCGTGATTGTTGCCTGCAATGCCGGGCTGAAGTGGTATTGGGGGGACCCGAGGAAGCACCGAAAACAACATTTCAACAGGGTATTAGCCTACAAGGGGTACCTCCATTCATCTTGCACCCTGCGATCCCATTTGGGCATAATTCTTTCCCCCCTGCAGCACCTACCTGGGTGAATGTTGCATTCTGGGACTCATAGTTTGCATGAACTGCAGTGTGGTGAGCAAGACATGGATTAAGGGGCGGAGCAGGTCCCCGCCAATGGGGATGATGCTGGACAATTAAAAACAAGGTGCTCCAAGACCCCCTGACACACATGCACCTGAGGAAGGCCGGACAGGCCGAAATGCATTGCGCAGTTTTTCTTAATTAAAGTGCTTCTGAAACAGTCCCCCATGAGGCCTCAGCTCTTTCTTTTGGAGGAGGTGTTGGTAAAATGAAATTATATATATATATCTACATTACCTACTGGCGGTCACCAGTAGGTAGTTATAGTTACAACCTAGTTTCCATAGGAAAAGAGTTTTTTGTTGTCCCAATAACTTCAGCGCCGTTTGACGAATCTTCGCGAAAGTTCAAAAACTTGTGACCCGCTCCAGTCAGCTCCTGTCTTGAAAGTTTTGGGGGGATTCAACAAGCGGGGGCCGAGAAAAAAGGGGGGTCTCAAAACACGTTTTGCCCATGTTATTTTACATAGGAAACTTTAGACAAAGCTACAGGCCAAACTGCTTAAAGGAATTACACCAAATTTGGCAAAAGGTAGGTCTTGGTTCCGAAAGAGACATATTTCTTAAATGGTGTAAATCTGTTCAGTAGTTCCTGAGAAATTAGAAAGAGAAAAAGTTTCGATATCTCGGGCAGCGGTGGGGTCGCGAACCCTCCTGACCACGAGCTTCATTCTAATTGGCTGCCAACACTACAAACCAGGAAGTGTTGGCAGGCACCTTGTGACTCGGTAGAACCAAGTCACAAGAAAACAGTAAAAAAACATTAAAGAACAAGAAAAGAGGGCACAGTAGAAACACCCTGAAACCCTAGGCCTATTCAAGGGGGTCCCAATTTCGGCCGAAATCGTGATGGGGTCGTGAATCCTGCCAAAATTATTTTTAAAAAATGAAGCGCGGGCTCCCGCACTTCATTTTAAGAAAGCCCCCAGTTGGCCAGGTCCCAGGGTCACTGCCAATATATTAGCCGTGGCACGCTGGGCCTCCCACAGCCCCAGGGACCGTCACCTCCCAAGGGCTGTGAAAAAAAAATTGCATGGGAGGTCCCAATCCCCCCCATGCTGCCTCGGGGACCGCCACCTCCCTGGAGCTTCCACAAATAACCATGGGGGCACGCACCCCACCGCAGCACCGGGGACCGTGTCAAGGTTTCTTGTACTCACTTGTAGCCGAAACTCCCGGGAGCATAATGGTGAGATTTTCTCAGTTCCCTCCCCAGGTCGTGCCACGAAAACCAAATTTACTGGCTGTCGTGCGAACCCTGTTGGGGGAAAGGGGAAGTGGACAGAGAAGAGACTGCTTAGACTTCCTTATAATCTCCTCACTCGCTCTTTTCCTTCTTCAGAAAGCACCTTTTCCTTCTTGCTTTCTCTATCTCTTCCTATCTCTTAATGTGGAGATACTGTAATAAAAAGCACACTATTATTACTTCACAAGAATTTCCTCCCTGACTCTCCTTGAAACTTTCTTCTAGCCTTTCTTACCAATATTGTCTAAGGTCTTTGCTCCTCTTCTTATCTTCTTTTATGCTATTTGAAAACTGGTATCCATAAACAAGACTTAGTATGTTTTCTCATACATTTATTCTACATCTATTTATTGTGGCTTTCTCTCTCATACTCTCCCTTACTTGTCAATTGCTGCAAAACCTCTTATTTCTTTCTTCCACAGGAGAATGTGTCTTCATTCCCCAGAAGGACCCCAGACCAGCTGGGGAACGGTTAGTATCTAACCTTCTTTTGTCTTTTTGAATTTCCTTAACTATAAACTAAGCTATCTCTAACTAACTACCACCGCTGCAAAACGCACTAACCTACGCATAAGACTAGCAAGATAAACTAACCTAACTCTGACTGACTAAACGCTGCTTCAACAAAAATCTCCTCTCTCAGAAATTACTTTGGTGCAGTGCACGGTTCGGAATTCAACCTTGGCACTTCACAGCTAAGCAAGACCTTGCGCCCGGACCCAGGCACGGTCAACTAGACCGCCAAACACTTGAGCATTCCTCCCAGTTGGGAGTACAGGAATGGTTGCCTTATTTAGCGCAAGGATCACCTGTAATTTTTTTCGAGCGGGTGATCGTTTCAATTTTTTTTCCTTCTGAACTGTTGTGGCGCAATGGAGTTTATGAACTCCTTTCATTCCAACCCTGACAGACCGCCACCTCCCCGGGGCTGTTAAAAAAAAGCATGGGGGGTCCCAATCCCCCCCATGCTGCATCGGGGACCGCCACTGCACTGGGCTCTTTTATTAATTAAAACCTGTGTGGGGGGGCTCAACCCCCACCACACGCCCCAGGGACCACCACCTCCCCGGGGCACTAAATATGTAAATGCAGGGGTCCATTATGGACCCCTGAGCCCCGGGACCACCATCTCCCCAGGGCGTTGCAATGGTAGGGAGGGGGCCATGCGGCCCCCCTCCTGCAGCCTTTCAAGGCCCTGGGGACCACCACCCCCCAGGGCCGGGTCCTGCAGTATCCTGGGGTGCCCACCCCTGGGACACTGCTGTTTGCTATGGCAGGCAAACACTGGTTTGGATTTTGGAAGCGAGAGCAGATTTCCTGTTCTCGCTTCCAAAATCCAAAGCAGATTGCAAGGGGAGCTGCATGTTAACAGCTCCCCTTGTGGAAAAGCAAAGCTGGATCCCGCAGGAGGCGGGGAGCTGGCACCGTGGGGGAATGGGGGCTCCTCCCACGGTCCCCAATGGAGAGGCCAGGCCCCGGGGATGGAGTCTCAGGGGCCATAAGTGGCCTGGGAGGGGGGACACGTGGCCCCCACCCCTGGAAAAAAAAAAGAAAAGGCCAGACCCGGGGGATTGGGTCCCCAGGGCCGTAAGTGGGGGGGCATGCGGCTCCCCTTCCCAATATTAAAATCAAAAAGTTAAAAAGTAAAGGCCGGCCCCGGGGGATGGGGTCCCCGGGGCCATAATTAGCGTTGGGAGGGGGGCCACATGACTCCCCTCCTTTAAAATGTGTCTTGCCTACTGGACCGCCTCATCTGCAATCGCCACTCAATCTGAATTGTGAGCCCTACTGTCCGCAATGTAGATCGAATGCAGTAGTCTGTACAGACATAAGTCTGCATTGTTGCGCCACTGGGTTCGCAGGGGGCCTGTGTCAAGGAGGTCCGCGGTCATGGCAGCAGCCAAATGGCAGGGTGAGGGCCGGCGCTCTGGCAGACGCTTTAGCCTTCCCGCAAGTGAACCATGCCCAGAGTCCTTGCCTATTTATTCAAACTCCTACGCTGGAGTATCGTAAGTTGGACAAGCCCACTCCGCTTCCGCTTCCAGGGGGACACAACAAAGCTACAGGACCGTGATCTTCCCCACTGCCCGAGGTAACATGGTTGGGTCTATCGTCCACAACACTACAAGCACCAGCAGTATATGTACATCCTCAGTGCACCAGAAGTCAACGCCACGTGGCCTTATTATGGCAGAATTCATTAGACAAAAGACATTGCTCCCAGTGCGGCCCGCCTGGACAACGCATCATTGGAGGGTGCGCACACGCTGAGTACCGCAGGTGCCACTAAATCACTGCACCATAAGTCATCGCCATGTGGACTTATTATGGCAGAATTCAGTAGGCAAAAGACATTGCCTCCAGTGCGGCCTGCCCGGACCACCCATCATTGCAGGGTGAGCCCACGAAGAGTGTTTCAGGTCCCACTAACTCACTGCACCACAAGTCATCGCCACGGGGACTTAATAAGGCAGAATTCATTAGGTAAAATACATTGCTCCCAGTGCGTCCCACCCGGACCATGCTTCATCGCACACGCTGAGTGCTTCAGGTGCCACTAACTCAGTGCACCACTTATCATCGCTGGCTGCACACATGCTGAATTGCCAATAACTGTGCAGCTCAATGCAACGCCACATGGCTGTGGGCCCTTGCTGACCATTGCCTCCTACCTACTCTGCGGTCATCAAGGCTCACAATTAAAGTTGAGTTTTCTCTCATTAATTGCAGAGTGCAGTAAACAACTAAGTATAACATCCCTCATACCTAGACAATATCCTTTTAGTATCCTTGCTTCAAGAGCTTGTTTTATATCAGTAATAGCTTTACTGCAATGACCAAATTCATCTTGCAAGTCCAAACGAACACTGAATGGCAGTCTACACTGCGGACAGAAGGGCTCACAATTCAGATCGAGTTGCGAGTGCAGATTTCGCAGTCCAGTAGGCAAGAGACATTGCATCATCGCTGTCTGCGCACGCGCTGAGCGCCACACCTACCACTACCTCTATGCAGCTCAAGTCAATGCCACCTGGCTGTGAGCCCTTCCTGACCGCTGCTTTTGGCCGCTGTGCTCAGCAGGGCTCACAATTTAAATTCAGTCTTCATTCATTAATACAGTAGGCAACTAATTATAATGTCCCTGAAACCTACCTACTTCGACAGTGTATTCCATAAATGTTTCATCTTTTGTTCCATACACCTACACTACAGTCAGCAGAGCTCACAATTTAAATTAAGACATGATTTATTTACTGCAGAGAGAATTGTACTGTTTGTCCTCGAATTTTGTCAAGAGGTAGTGACTAAAAGCATTCCTCGATGTCTGTGCTAGCTACTGCCTTCGATCTACACTGCGGATAGCAGGGCTCACAATTCACATCGAGTCGCGATTGCAGATGACTCAGTCCAGTAGGCAACAGACATTGCTCCAGTGTGGCTCGCCCACACCACACATCATCGCTGTCTGCGCACATGCTAAATGCTTCTGATGCCCCTATCTTAGTGCAGTACAACTCATGGACCCTTTATGATACAATATATTGTGTATAATTTGACATCTGCTGCCCCTACCTCAGTGTACCACAAGTAATGGACCCTTTACGATAGGATATTTTGTGTATTATTTCACTTCTGCTGCCCCTACCTTAGTGCAGCACAAATCATTGACCCTTTATGATTGAATCTCTGTGTCTGATCCAATGATTACTGTTGTACTTGTTGCCAGCACCAACCATTCCCGGAGGGCTGGCTTACACTCACCCCACTCACATCCAGCACAGACGTCACTGGACATGTGACCCTGGTAATAAAAAGGAGCCGAGCACACGTGCCGGTACCCAGTTCCACTATCTATCTGTGTCTGGGTGTTCATTATGTATGCAACATGCTGCCTCTGGGCCCTACCACATTACATTGTGCTCTGGACAGCGTATGCAACCATCTTACCTTTGACAGTGGGGGAAAACTTTGGTTATGTAACTTTGTCTCAGTCATTGTACAAGTACGTATGTAGAGACTGGATCATTAGAATACTGCAAGAAAAGTGTATAGTGAATTTATAAGTGCGTAAGGATTGGCGGAGTGATTGTATAAGTACATATTTTGGCGCAGCCTAACTCCGACAACAAGCTTGTCTCTAATTGGCTGCCCTCCATGTGCCAAAAACTGAAACTTGAACTTTCCATGGCCCTGTATTGCTATAGCTGCAACACTCCACTGAATGTGCAATAAACATTCATATCCACACAGATGTGTCATGTCCACCATCTTTCTTGTGTGGAACTATGGATAAATGTAGGGTCAGTGATTCCCCGTACCTTCCATGTTGGCCATGTTGTGGGACTTGGCTCACAGAGTGATACATTGGAGATTGGGACCTGGGTGACTGCAGCACTACAACACGGACATCGGCATCAGTTGAGTCCTCATACCGCCCACAAAGGAGCCCCGGCCATAGCTCCGGAGTCATTCTTCACAGCCTCGCGCAACAATGCTACATGGCCCAGATTTTCATTATAGTAATCTGCTGGTCACAGGTCTAGTTGTAAGTATGCCACAGCCACTCTCTAATGGCTGGTATATACCCACACCACACCCATCCAGCACAGGCATCACAGGACACGTTACCCTACCAATAAAAAAGACCTGCTGCACGTGCTCTATGCCATTTTAGAGTTGCTTGCACCGGATGCACTGCGGTCGGCACAGGCACACCGCCACGGGACGGTGAATTTCGGTCCACTGAAGTAGGGCCATTGTAAGTGCTGAGCGGGTGTGCAGCTTGCAGTGATGGCCCGTCCCGGTGGTCCGGACACCTCATGTTTTGTGTGCCTTGCTAGACCGCAGTGTAGGCCTGAGCCATGGAACAACGGGGGCCTATCACCACTTGTGTGGCCTCACTGGTCACTGAGTTAGTGGCACCGCAAGGAGTGAGCGATGATGATGGGTGCACCAGTATGTCCTCTGCCATGGCAAAATCAAGACGCAGCACAAAATGTAAGACGTGTTGGCTTGCGGAGTGGGGCTGCATGATGTGGAGGGTGCCCTGTCCGCAAAATGGTGAGCAGTAAGACCTGGCTGCACAGCGGTGGGCAGATACCTCTTGGTGGCGGGAGTGGACGTGGTACAGCAGCCTGGATGCACAAAGGCGGCACAGTGATTTAGGCATACGCAGTCATATATACTCTGCCATTACTAATTCTGTACTATGTTTCAGATGTGGGAGCTTGATGGCTCCAATAAGTCCCGCACATGGTTGGAGACACAGCAGTGGTGTAAAGGTGAGATGTCAGGGTTTTGTCCACACTGTGGGTACTCACTGTCTCTCCTCATCTCTACCTTTCTCTCCCTCACACTCTTTCTCTCTCTCTCTTCCTCTCTCACTCTTTCTCCCTTTCTCTCTCTCTTCCTCTCTCTCTCTCTTCTCTCTCTCTCTCTCTCTCTCTCTCTCTCTCTCTCTCTCTCTCTCTCACTCTTCCTATGTTTCTTTCTTCCTCTATCTCTTTTTTTCTTTTTAGTCCTCATATCACCATTAGCATCTGCAAAACAAACAAAAAGCGCTTTCCGACCTGGGCTTCCCGGGTTTTTGTTACTGCATTAGCATTAGGCCAACCAGGCCAGCTTCTTTGTACGAGGCTTGGTGTAATCATTGGACCAAAAAGACATTAGGCCAACCTAATTGCAATGCCCCAAGATAGTAGTGGTGACCAGATGTTTTGGTTGTTTTCTTCCTAATGTCCCTGGTCTAGCCTCGCCATATCGAGTGCGGCCCCCAGCCATTTCTCATATAACGGGGGCCTGAGGTCTTTCCACAATTTGCAGATCTCCCTCCAGGCAATTAAAATCAAACAAAAAAAAATAAACCCACTTGTGCACTGGAAAACCTGTTTATAAGGTCATCGTCCAAACCAAAAATGACTAACGCTAAATTCAATTTAGGTTTCATTTTAAAAATACCTTCAAGGACCTGCTCCACATTATTCCAAAAACCTCTCAAAGAGACACACTTAAAGAATAAATGTATGTTGTAAGCCTCAACACACCCACATCTTGGACACTTCAGGGAGGAGTGGGGTGCAAATCTTGCAATTTTCTTGGGGGTATAGTACAATCTATTGATAACATAGAAATGGTTCTTTTTGAGGAGAGCTGGTTTTACACGCTTATATAGAGATTGGAGAGATAAGGCATACCAATTAGCAGCTATGTCGCCCAAAATAGATGCGTTCCACACAAGATGGGGTAAAGGGAGATCTACATCATCGGCATCCAAGAGGCCTCTGTACTAATAACCAACCTCCTTTTTTATGGGTTTTACATTTTCAAATCGGTTCTCGATTTCCCAATTGCCACCTACGTTCTCTTTGTCAGCTGAGAACCAGGAACACAATTGTAGATATTTGTATTTGGAAAAAGAGCTGCCTATTTTTAATCTTAAGACCTCCCACGGAAGAACACCATTGGATGATATTAGATCGGACCAGATTGCAATTCTTGCCTTCCTGAAATGGGATGCAAGACTGTCTTCCAGGCATAAAGGTAGCTCAGGAGAATCCCGTATGGGAGCAAAATCAGAATAATAGTTGTTCCCCCACCTTACACTCACTCTATAACACACATTGAGCGCTGTTCTTAAAACTTTTAAACAAACCCTCTTAAAGAACCTTGGAGCCCCAAACTTATAAAGATATCCAGTTCCGTCTCCTTCTAGCCTGGCCATCTCACACATGATCTTCCCCCAGTTAGTTTCGACATCAATGGTGAGCAGAGACTGTATATTTTTAAACTGGAAGGCAAATGAGTACCATAGCACAACTGGGAGAGCCAGGCCTCCCTTAAGGAGCCTCCTTCTCAACTTCTTCCAGGATAGCCTAGCGTTTTTATTAGACCATACAAAACTTCCTATTTTACCTTGAATTTTATTCAAAAGCTTTCTGGAGAATTCAAGAGGAATAGTACTAAACAAGTAGGTCAGTTTAGGCAGGATGACCATCTTGACAAGGTTTACGCAACCGTAAATAGTCAATGGTAGGTTCTGCCATCTAGAAAAAAGAAGGTCAATTTGCTTGGCCACTTTTCTTAGGTTTATCAAGGGAATGTCCACTCAATCTTGAATTATGGAGATCCCTAATTACCTAAATTCCTTACTGCAGATTCAAGACCAATTGTCAACGCCCCAGCACATGACCTCTGTCTTGGAAGAGTTGACAAGATATCTAGAGTACTGACCAAATTCCTTCAGGACAGCCTCCACCCTTGGGAAAACCTCAACTGGGTTATTAGTATAAACCAGAAAATCGTCTGCGTATAAGGCTAACTTACAGCTGTAGTCTAGAACTTGGAAGGGAGTGATTTGGTCAACCAGTCTCAGGGCCTGGGCAATAGGCTCAATGTAGATGTCAAACAATAGGGGCGAGATGGGACACCCCTGCCTTGTCTCCCTTGTTATATTGAAACTCCGTGTCAATAGGCCATTCAAGAGTATAACTGCTGATGCGCCCTCATAGCATCTAATAAGGGTCTGTATAAACGTCGATCCGAATCCCATGACTTTGAGGGTTTCCCAAAGGAAGACCCAGTTGACACGATCGAACGCCTTAGCTACATCAAATGCAGCCACAGCCAAGGGCTCCAACAGCGCCGAAGCCAGGTCAATGCAACCTATGAGCTGTAACGTTAGTTCTTGAATGAATCTCCGGGCTTCAGGATAAGGACAATCGTTGCCTCTTTCCAGGATTTAGGTATCCTGCCATCACAGCTATAGATGTGATTGAACAGTTCGCAAAGTCTAGGAACGATCTCGGCCTGGAGGATCGTATAAATTTCCCCAGGGAGAGCATCCGCCCCCGCAGCTTTGTTGTTCTTAATCTTTTTTATATGGAGCTTTATTTCATCTTCTGATATGGGGGCATCCAGAGTATCTCGGCAATCCTCTGTTAGTGTGGGAAGTGCCTTATTACGGAGCCACTCTTGGATATTCCCGGGACTTAAAGATATCTCACCTTTGTACAGCTCAGTAAAGATGGAAAGGAGGTGCCTCTGCATGTCCTCCTGTTTACAGGAGGTCGCTTCGATCTAGTCAATGATCAATTCATTGATATTGTTCTTGGCCCGGTCGGCCTTTGCTTTCCATGCCAAAAGGGCACCCGCCTTTACGCCATACTCGTAGTTTTCCATGTTGTGGGCCATCCACTGTGCTCTCACTTTATGGTCTAGCTTCCCCCTGTAATCAAGGCGTAAACTCTCCCAATCTCTGAGGATCTGTATCAGGCTGTCAGGGTGAAACTTCAGCCTATCTCCTTCAGACTTGGAGATCTCCCTCTCCAATATCTGAAATTCTAAAGCTTCTGCCCTATTCTTGGCACATATCAAGCTATGTAGTTTTTCCGCGCAGGTTGGCCTTAAACGTGTCCCAAACAAAGCCCGGAGATGTTGAACCTAAATTGTCAGACAAATAATCTGCTGTTGTAATTTTAAGGGCCCCAATGATATCAGAGTTAGAGAGCATTGCCCTTTTCAATGTCCACCTAGGATTGGGGTTTTGCTTATTCCCTAATAGCGAAAAAGATATTGGGGCGTGGTCTGAAAGAATACAAGGGAGGATAGTAATATCTGCTAGGTTGTCCAGTCCTAACCTGTCTGTTAAAATGTAGTCAATTCTAGAAGAATGACCATGCTTTTTGCTAAAAAAAGGGTAACCCTGCTCTAAACCCTTTTTAGCCCTCCAGACATCAACTAGTCCAAGCTCGTGCATCATATTAATCATAGCCCGGCGGGTGCAAGGGGCAGCAGCATATTTACTATGGTTTGACCTGTCCCTGAGAGGATTGAGAAGGACATTAAAATCACCCCAGATTATTACCGGGGTGGTGACCTCCATTGACTTGGTATGCACTCAATGTAGGTAGGCTGGGTCGTCAACATTGGGACCATAGAATGAAATAACAGTAAGAACAACTCCCTCAATGGCCACCCGTGCCATTATCCACCTTCCTGATTGATCAGTTAAGAATGATTTAATCCCTTCCACACTCATGACGAGCTGGGCTCGTCATGGTGTAGCCTCCTCAAACACTGATGACGAGCCCAGCTCGTCATAAAACAATGAAAAAGAACAATTTGCAGCACAGAGGGGGAAAACGCATAGCAGCCATGGAGTTAATAGTGCCCCCGGTACCTGATCTAATTAAAATCGCCACCCCCTAAATATGGACTGTCTGCTCAGAGGAGCACTGCTGCCCAACCCAGCGATATTTTCCGAAAACAGCTCTAGACTCTGAACTACTCAAGTGTGCCTCTTGCAGAAAAAGAACTTGAGCAGAAGATTGCTCTAAAAATTTCATCGCCAGCTGTTGTCTACTTGGACATCGGATCCCATTGATATTCCATGAAATAAATCTGGTCTTAGTGCTCATCGCAGATTATAAACCCCTCCAGCAACCCAGGCCTCGATTGAACTCTCCAGAAGTGGCTTACCCCTCAGGACGCCTATGAGAATGAGGACAATTTTTATATTTTTCCCTTCTGCAACCCCCTGTCCTCCCCTTCCCCCCCGGTGCCCACAACAACCCCTCACATCCCTGGGGAACCCTCCCTTCTCTTCTGAGCATACACCCTTTTGACAAGGACCTCTGGGATTGATCATAATACAGAAACCAGGTATAGACAGGGCCCAATTCCACCAGGGCTACAGCGGCACTTAGCTATGCAATAGTGCTGTAATACGGTAGTTCAATTGTTAGGTAAAATTATGTATCTTTTTTTTTCAAGATAGATGCCTTAGCCCCCCTTAATCTAATGACCCCACTTCCACTACTTATTTTATCTATTAGGGCATCAACTTCCTCTATTTGACGCAAATTGTACATATGATTGTTCCACATTATCCGAAGAGATTCAGGAAACCTCAGCTGAGTCTTTGCCCCTAATGTATTCAGTGTTGCCATCCTTTTGCCCAGCTCCCACTGTTTCGTTGCCGTGATATGAGAGACATCCGACCGAATGGAAAAAGAAAATGAACTGGAAAAGGAATTGCTCTTAAACTGGCCGACTTTCAAGACCAAGGATAAGATTTTTTCCCTAATTGAATACGTGAGGAAATTAACCAGGATTTTCTTGGGCCGTTGCTTTTCAGGATTCCTCCTCTATGGATCACGGTGGACTCTTTGAATATCGGAGTCCAAATCCAACTCCGGCAGATCTTTTAAGATGGTTACTTTTAAGAGGGAGACCACAAAATATTTAATATCGTCTCCCTCCAGATCTTCAGGCAAATTTAGTATTTTCACGTTGTTCTTTCTTGAATGATTTTCCAGACACTCGATGTTGTCTTTTAGCTCCCTGTTTTGTTGTACCAACTTATCCACTGTAAATGAGGAGGAGAGTAAGGCATCCTTGATCTTGGGGATCTCTGCCTCAAGGACATCCGTTCTCAGTGAGACCTCTTCCACTTTTTGTGCCAATGTCTCACATGAGGCCTGAATAGCGGCTTGATTAGCCTCCGAGATAGTGAATCTTTTCCCAATATCCTCCTTTAGGCTTAGCAAGATATCAGCCAATGACCCAGGTGGAATAGTAGTTGGAGGCAAAGGGAAAGTAGGGGTCTCAGCCAACAAAGTCCCGGATGTAGAGGGAGAAACATCAACTTTCTCATTAACAGTCACAGTGCCAGAAAGATTTTCAAGATTTTACAGTACTGAAAAGCTATTAGATAGCTCCACCGATGGGTGAACAGCCACCTGCAAGTCTGGCGTATCCACCTCAGCTGTTACGATAGCAGGGAGGCTAAAAGAGGGTTGATGGCTCTCTATATGTGCGCAAAGGCCTGGCCGAGCAGTAGTCGAGGTAGAAGCCATTAAAGAGGTAGATGAGAGCTTATAGTACATCTTTAATGATGGCGTTATTTTGAGTTTAGTGGACAAGCCCCTTTTGGCTTTCCCTCTCCCCCTCCCCTTACCAGGGGGAACACTCTCCGTGAGTAGACTCCCTTTCTTTTGTCTAACAGTGGCCTTTACCTCTGTAATTGGGGGGGAAACCAAGGGGGATTTTAACGGAGCCAAGTTGAGATTAGGATCCCATTACGCAAAGTGTAATGACAGCTGGCAGACTCTACTGGTTCAAACGGTTGTTTTGCAGTCGCACAACGGGAGGTACTGTGGGGGACACTATGGCCAACCTCCTCCATGCAGTTCTTATGGCACCCCCGGACCTGCACTCCCTCCACCGGTCCCTTGACCTCACCCAAGCTGACCCTTATCACTGCATTGCGCTCAGAGCAATCTCTCAGGTTGGAACCCTCAGCGACCTGCTGAGTTGTTACATCCCCGTAGGAGACGCTGGGGAGAGAGGCGGGCAAGAGAGCTAGTGAATATAAAAAAAAAAAAAAACAGAAAAAAGTCCGGGAGCTAACCTCCTCCTTTACGCGCAAAAATGCCAGTAGCGCTGTCAGGGAGATACCGAGTGCTGTATTTGACTGCCTGGGGTCTCTCCTCACTGTTCTCATCTTAGCTCGCCCGGATGCCTGTTCGTGGCGGCGTACACTTCCTACTCAGGGTGTGATGGAGGACGCAGGCTCCTGGTGGAAAAACCCAGAACTGCCAACCCGGGGATCTCCGCCTCCACTCGTTGCTGCACCCAAGAAACGCAGCAGCGAAGGTTCCGGGGCCGCTCTCTCCTTTCCGTCCTTTCCGTCGCACACCATCGAGCTGCGTCGGAAAACGCCTCACCAGCCACACAAAGAAAAGCCTCTCTAAGAAAAGGGGAATATGGCAGCCAGAAGCTAACGTGCGCGGCTGAGCTCGTGTGCAATGCTCGATCTCGCCTGGAGCTGCAGCGGGCACGTCTAAAAATGTTTTTTTTTCTTCTTTTCGATAATAAGTGGATGCCGAACCCCCCCCCCTTTTTTACCCGATCTTGGGGTCCTTTTTCTCCTGTTTTTCTCTTCCTCTTTCTCACACCTTTCCTCTCTTTCTCTCTCTCTTCCTCTCTTTACTGTTCCTTTCTATCTTTGTCTCTCTCACTCTTTCTCTCTGTCTTCCTCTCTCTCTTTATTTCTTTTTCTCTCTCTCTTCCTCTCACTCTCACTGTTTTTCGCTTTCTCTCTGTCTTCTTCTCAATCTTTCGTTTTTTCTCTCTCTCTCTTCCTCTCTCTCACACTGTTTCACTCTTTCTCTCTCTCTTCTTCTCTCTCTCACTCTTTCTCTCTCTCTTTCTCCCTCTCTCTCACTCTTCCTTTGTTTCCCTCTTCTTCTTTCTCACACTATTTCTCTCTTTCTCTCTCTTCTTCGCTCTCACTGTTTCTCTCTCTCTTTGTCTCTCTCACTCTTTCTGTCTTCCTCTCGCTCTTTCTTTTTTTCCTCTCTCTCTTCCTCTCACTCTCACTGTTTCTCTCTTTCTCTCTGTCTTCCTCTCACTCTTTCTTTCTTTTTCTCTCTGTCCTCCTCTCACTCTTTCTTTCTCTCTCTATCTCTCTCTCTCTCTCTCTCTCTTCCTCTCTCCTTTGATGGATGCATGACGCACAATCTTATCTTGCTTTTTATCTAACAGGCTGTTGTTCACAAATTGACGTTCCCCTAACACCGAACTCCCGCCACTCAGTGCTACTAGAGCTGAACGCATGTGAAACCTGCGATGATGCATGGCCTTCCTGACAATCAACACCCTCTCTGAATTGTGCACTCTTCTTCACAGCGAGTACGCAACGCCTGAGAAAGTTGCTTCGGCACGTGGTGGACTCTCTTACACACACACTGGTGGCGGAAGGTGAGCAGAGAGGCTTATTTCCGCAGTAGTGGGCAGTCACCTCTGGGCAGTGGGAGTGGATAGTGTGCAGCAGCTTGGGCGCACAAGAGCGCACAGACACATAGGTTGCAGCAGCCTGAGTGCGCAGCGGCGAAACAGAAAATTACGCGCATGCAGTAGTATGTACTCTGCAATTACTAATTCTATACTATCTTTCAGATGACTAAACTTGAGGGTGCACTTTGTCCCGGCACGTGGTTGGAGACACACCAGTGGCAGAAAGGTGAGCTGTGACGATTTTCAACACTCCCTCTCCCTCACCTTCTCTTCCTTTCTCTCTCTCACACTTTCTCTCTTTCTCTGTCTCTTCCTTTCTCATTCTTTCTTTCTCTCTCTTCCTCTCCCTCACTCTTCCTCTCTCTCACACTGTTTCTCACTTTTCCTCTCTCTAACACTGTTTCTCTCTTTCTTGCATCTCACTCTTTCTCTCTCTCACTCTTTCTCTTTTTCTCTGTCTTCCTCTCTCTCACACTTTCTCCCTCTCTCTCTTCCTCTCTCTCACTCTCTCTCTCTCTCTATCTCTCTCTCTCTCTCTTCTTCTCTCTCACCCTTTCTCTCTCTTCCTCTCTCTCACACTGTTTCTCCCTTCCTTGTATCTCACTCTTTTTCTCTTTCTCTCTCTCACTCTCTCACTCTTTCTCTCCTTCTCTATCTTCCTCTCTCTCACACATTCTCTCTTTCTCTTCCTCTCTCTCACTCTTTCTCGATCTCTCTTGGTCTATCTTACTCTTTCTCTCGCTCTCTTCCTCTCTCTCTCTTCCTCTCTCTCACACTGTTTCTCTCTTCCTTGTATCTCACTTTTTCTTTCTTTCTCTATCTCACTATTTCTCTCTCTCCCTCTTCCTCTCTCTCAGAGTTTCTCTCTTTCTCTCTTCCTTGTATCTTACTCTGTCTCTCTCTCACGCTTTCTCTCTTTCTCTGTCTTCCTCTCTCTCATTCTTTCTTACTTTCTCTGTCTTCCTCTATCTTTCTTTCTCTCTCTCTCTTCTTCTCTAACACTGTTTCTCTCTTTCTCTCTTCCTTGTATCTCACTATTTCTCTCTCTTTTCCTCTCTCTCACTCTCTCCCTTGCTCTCTCTCACTCTTTCTCTCTGTCTCTCTTCCCCTCGCTATCGTCTTCTCTCTCACATTGTTTCTCTCTTCCTTGTATCTCTCTTTCTCTCTCTCACTAAATCTCTCTCTCTCTTCCTCTCTCTCACACTGTTTCTCTCTTTCTTCCTTGTATCTCACTCTTTCTCTCTTTCTCTCTCTCACTCTTTTTCTCTTTCGCTCTCTCACTCTCTCACTCTTTATCTCCTTCTCTATCTTCCTCTCTCTCACTCGTTCTCTCTCTCTCTTCCTCTCTCTCACTCTTTCTCGATCTCTCTTCCTCTATCTCACTCTTTCTCTCGCTCTCTTCCTCTCTCTCTCTTCCTCTCTCTCACACTGTTTCTCTCTTCCTTGTATCTCACTTTTTCTTTCTTTCTCTATCTCACTATTTCTCTCTCTCTTCCTCCATCTCACTCTTTCTCTCTCTCTCTTCCTCTCTCTCACACGTTCTCTCTTTCTCTCTCTTCCTCTCTCTCATTCTTCCTCTGTCTTCCTCTATCTTTCTTTCTCACTCTCTCTTCTTCTCTCACACTGTTTCTCTCCTTCTCTCTTCCTTGTACCTCACTCTTTCTCCTCTCTCTTTTCCTCTCTCTCACTCTCTCTCTCTTGCTCTCTTTCACTCTTTCTCTCTCTCTCTTCCCCTCGCTCTCTTCTTCTCTCTCACACTGTTTCTCTCTTCCTTGTATCTCACTATTTCTCTCTCACACTCATTCTCTCTCTCTTCCTCTCACTCTTTCTCTCTCTCACACTGTTTCTCTCTTTCTATCTTCCTTGTATCTCACTCTTTCTCTCTTTCTCTCTCTCACTCTTTCTCTCTTTCTCTCTTTCGATGTCTTCCTCTCTCTCTCACTCTTTCTTTCTTTCTCTCTCTCATCCTCTCTTTCACTCTTTCTCTCTCTCCTTTGCTGGATGCATGACGCTCCATCTTATCTTTCTTTTTGTCTTGCAGGCTGTGATTCAGAAATGGTCCAGCGATGACACGCCATGGCTGTACATAGTTTTATTTGTTGTCCTTTTGTTTTTAATAAAATGTTTTATATGTAAATCCATACATGACTAAGATTCTTATTTGTCCAAACTCACAAGCATATTCTTATTAATAATTGTACAACATTGCCCAATTTTTTACGTTCCAGATTCCCTAACATGACTGTAACATTTGTTTGTGGAGGGTGGGGGTGAGGGGGGATGGCGGACAAGGAGCTGCTGCTGGGGGATGTTGGAGCAGTGTTGGGTGTCCGACCTGCATCTGTTCTCAGAGACTTACGAGCCGGCCGGCTGGCTCGTAGATGAAGAGCTGCGAGCCGACTGGCTGGCTCATAGACGGATTACCACGGCCCGTCAGTTCGTAGAGGGAGAGCTGCGGGCCAGCTCGCAGAAGAACACCTGCGGGCCGGCTGGTATAGGGTAGGTGCAGGCCGTGGGCTTCCAAAGGGATAGCTGCGGAACAATGATGTAGGGAGAGGGAGGGTGAAGGGGGTATGTCGCAGAGAGAGACCTGCAGTAAATTTCAAGTCTTGGCTTCTCAGATAAAACTGCGGTCCCGAGAAGTCACACCCGAAGAGCTGCTAGCCGACAAGTGGTTCTCAGAGGGTGACTTGCGGGCCTGTTCTGAAGTTATGATACACTGCTCCTTTGAGAAGCAGGGTGCGTATTGATTTGCATAAGGAAGGTCACTCTACCATGGCACAGTGGTCCAAAAATGATGGGTTGAAATCCTAAGCAGAGTGGTTGCCAGTGGTTTACACTAGTTGCATGCATTCTTTCTATTACTTTTTTTGTGTCTATTAATTTGTCTGTAGATCTGCAAAAGTGAACTCGCTAAAGGAGAAACTCAGTTATGAATTTATGAAAATAGCCCTTCTAACTTAATAAATTCATTCTGGTTAGGATAAAATACGGTTCTTAGAGAAACTCTGCTCAACCCCCATAAGTATGGCCATGCAGCACTCCATTCTCCAGAGAAATGTGAAAAAATCAAGAAAGCAGCAAAATTAAATTCCCAAACAAATGTATGAAAATTGAGAAAAATGTAATAAGCTAAAATACACATAAACTAATAACATAATGTGGGGTAACCGCAGATATGACATTTTCAATTTGTATGGAAAAAAGTAATGGGGCATTCAAAAATATCAGTTCAGAGTTGACTGGGACCTAGGAGCAATTTTAGGCTAACCGCAATGAAGCTGTTACAACAATTGGTTCATCCCTCTCAAAGTTTTAACCCTGATACTTAGAACCTGATTGTTAGTTTTGAGGTTGGGATACTCCATCACAAATGTGACAGATATCCAGTCCGCCATATTAGAAGTTCCACGGGATGTAATGGAATTGTAATCTGGTAGATCGGATATCCAATATGTTTGTGATGGAGTAACCCTTACCGTTAAACTCATAATCAGGCCCTCAGTCACTTTTTTAAAGCTTAAAGTAATCCAGCAGGGCATGGTCCAAACTGAATCTGGTGAGGGTCCTCGAAGTCAGAAATTGGTCATTGGTGAGCCACTGCTGACGCCTTTGAAAAGCTAAGATCATGACAGCGCTAGCTTTCATAGCTGTGGGGTTCGCTTTGCAGCTGGAATACATTTTCTGCCTCATCCCTGTGGTTTTACCTCGGAATAAGTAACATTTTTGGTTCTAGAAATCATCCAGCAGGTGTCCACCGACCTCCTCTAAGAGATTAGCGATGTACTCTAATAGCATACATTCCTGAGAGTAAGAAAAAGGTGGAAGTTGTAGCCAATCCTGACTTCATGATATGGGATACATTTACTGTGAGGTCCTCTGAACCTTTTTTAAGCATGGAAAAAAGCCCAGACAAGACAAAACGGTGTCTCCTGGCCACCTAGTATACGACCTCACTGGGCAAGCATCCATATCTTGTCTCCAGAGGTGAGAGAAATAGCTAAGAATCATGTTTCATCTTTAGGGGTGAGTCAGAGTTCTGCCAGGTCAGTGGCAGCATGCTCTTTTCACACCTTATTTAAAGTTCCCCAACTTCCTAGAAGGGATCTCTCTACTATGAAGTGATTTACTGCCAGAACGGTTCCCTTCACAATAGGTGTATTTTCCGACCTGGTGCCATGTTTAAAACCCCTGCTGCACAAATATTTATGTTCAATGAAAATAATCACCCAAAGCTGGAGTTTGTTTTCTGTGAACAAAAGGTGAATGACACTGACATGCAGGGAGATTTGTTGCTGCACCTGGGGACCAATTTACTTTTCCTGTGCTCAGTTCTGCCATGTATCAAATGGCGGAAACACGATGGGAAAAAAGAGTGATGGTAGTTCCACCTTCAATAGGGCGGAACAACCATCATTGAGGCACAGCAGTTCTGTGACAGATGGATGCTTGGATCAGGGGTACCATAGGTGGAACTAAAGGATTGCTGATGATAATCCAGCAGTTCCCTGTCTCTAGAGTGCTAAGTGACCTGCAGATGTGGTGGGGCAGGTGCACGGCGTTCCTCCTGCTCTGCCCACCCCTAGACAAGTATGAATTTAGGAAAAGTACAGGCTTTTATGCACTGGGTCTCTATTCTGCCAGGGCTCCTGGAGGGCCCAGTCCTTTGTGGTCATTGGGGTCTCTTGGAATCAGGTGTCCTTCTGCTTTTTGGGCTCTTGAACCGGAGATGCCAGTCCCTACCCTTGGCGGGCAGGTGCAGTTCATGGATGCCATGAATCTTTTCCTTCTAGTAGGGTCTTCATTTCTCTGATGCTTTCTTCACAGGTCTAGGAGGGTTCTGAGGAGGGGTTGGCGAGGGGCTCTTTTCTTGTGCACTAGCCATTGACTGGAGAATTTACTACACTCATTCTTGCCTACTGTTGCCCCATGTCCATCTCCTTTTGTGGTCTTTGCTTTACTGTAAACATTCTCAGAAGCCTTGAATGAAAATAGACGAACGAGTCTTCCATATGGACTGCCTTTGTCTCTCCCATAGCCACTCCCCTATTTACACTAGGTACTCTACCCTCTGTCAGGGTCAACACAGGCTCTCTCTTTTGCTGGGATTAAAGTCAGAAGGTCTAAGAGGCCCCTGGGAACAAATGGGAAGAGATCCTGCTAGCCCCATTTTGCATCTCTAACTCAAAAGAGAAAGTGTAAAAGTAATATTGTTGTGACTCCTACCATTACTGAAAATGTCATCCAAAGTGTGTCCAGCCAGATGAGCAGGATCATGCATTAATTGAAAGTAATCAAAACTGGACATACTTTCAACAACAGATTTAGAATTCAGAGAGGATAACCTTTCCAAATAGAAATTAAAATCCTCCAAAAGGATGAAATTGAATGTATTAACAAAAGGTTCAAGAAGTGTACTCATACAGGAAACAAAACCTGCCCTAAGTCCTGGAGGCGAGTACATGAGTAGACCTGTATAGGTAAAAGAATCAATGACTTATAGATCATAGGAAATAGCCTCACAGATGAAAGAGGTTATGGTGAAATTAGACACTGATATACTCTACGATAAATACTGCCAGTCCTCCGCCTAGCCTGTGTCTACGGTCCTGATGTAGAACACTGTATCCAGCTGACATTGCTTCTGCAACATCTGGGTCAGAATTATCACAAGACCAAGTCTCAGTTACAAAAATGCAGGCAGGATCGCGTGACTGAATAAACACTAAACAACTGTTATGTTCTTAAGAAGTGAGCACTTTCAAAAGAAAGCACACAATGTATTAGTGGGTGACTCTACTGACAATTGTAATGAGTCTTCAGCTTATATAACCTGAGGACGCACTGCTATGGGAAGGTCTGGACAGATTGAAAAACGTCATTGTCAAGAACCAGAGCCTCTGGCTTAAACTGGAAACATAAATGACCAGTACTACTCACCCTAAAGCTTAGCAAGTCTGGTCAGAAATTGTAAGTGTAGGAGCCCTTTCCTAAACAGAATGATCTAGGCGTTCTGGTGCAAGAAGCTGTGAAAGCACAGACGACTTTGCTTTTGGTGTGACTTTGGCACGCCTTTGGCACGCGTGCAACACGTATCTGGGGTTTTATTTCTGGGCCCGTGCGTCACTTTTGCGCCACCGGTTGGTAAGTTGGCCACAGAAAAAAGTAAGTATGAAGTGGGACAGTAAGGCTTGAGCTTCATGAGATTCTGCCATTTAAATGGAGTTAAACCTTTTACTACAATTATTCAAACGATGTAGTGCTCCTCTTGCTTTTGTTTCATACTTTTGAATGATTGATTGTTTAAAAAAACATGTTAACTCTATCAACAGCAACCTATATCGTAATGTTTTGATCACAGTCCTCTTACTTCAAAACAGCTCTATTGAATAAAATATCTGTATTTATTGGCTCATTCTGTGAACATTCATATACTAGTCTTCTGTTTTGGATGTGCACCTATAATCCAATTCCTACCTCTGAAAAATTGGCATGCCTTTTAGTATTCATTTATAACGATCTGACAGACAATATAGCAGCTTAAACATCATATATAAAGAGTGCATCTAATTTAAATGCAATACTTTTTTATTTGTTGTACAGATTTATCTCCATGCTGAGAATTTGGAGCTAGTAGAATTTTCCTAACATGAGTTAGAAAACTGGAGGAAGCCAAAATGTTGCACTGTAAAAATCAGTCTGCTGCTGCTTGTCTGAAAAATATGTACTTTCAAGAATGATCTCTTTTTAAATGTAAGTAGGTAAAAATTGCTTTCAAGCATACATTTCAGATTTGAACTTTGGGCAGCTCGTTGAAAAAACGCCCACAGGCTGACGAATCACAGAAAATGTTAAACCCCAAATTCATGAGGCAATGTTTCCACTAGGTAAGGCGCCTCTCAACGCATCCAAAATAAAGTAAATCGGGTAAGGGCCCACTCAATTATTGAATTTTAGATCCGTTGCATACATTTAAAGGGTTTATTACAAAAATCCAAAAGGTATTATTGGTAGATGCAAATGTTTAAATTCATTGCCGTGTATCTCAGCAAATAGATCAATACAAAGTAGTGCAAAATCAGAAATGTTCTAAGTGCCAAGTGAGCAGCAAGATCTAAAGAGAAACTAATATCACCCCTAGAAGCACCTCAGTCTTCTGGTGCAATGCCCTAAATGAAGGGTTTATATACACTATTTTTGCATATGAAATCACTAAAACTGATAAATCATCATGGTATGATAACATTTGAAAGCACAGTTGAATGTCATATTGCCATAGCTGTTCCACATCTGCATGGCACCGCTCGCCCATGTAGCACGACCACACAACCTCAACATCATCTCCTATGCCAACGACACCCAAATGATCCTCTCCCTCACCAAAGACCCCCACACCGCCAAAACCAACCTCCACGAAGGAATGCAGGCCATCGCCGAATGGATGAGAAACAGCCGACTGAAGCTGAACTCGGACAAGATGGAGGTCCTCATTCTCGGACCCACCCCCTCGGCCTGGGATGACTCCTGGTGGCCAACCGTACTAGGAGTACCCCCTACACTCGCCAACCATGCACGCAACCTAGGGGTCATCCTCGACTCCACCCTGTCCATGACGAAGCAGGTCAACGCCATCTCCTCCTCCTGCTTCAACACCCTCTGCATGCTTCGCAGGATTTTCAAGTGGATCCCCACTGAAACGAGAAGGACGGTCACCCAGGCCCTCATCAGCAGGAGATTGGACTACGGCAAAGCACTCTACGCAGGAGCACCAGCCAAACTCCTGAAACGGCTCCAATGCATCCAGAATGCCTCCGCCCGCCTGATCCTCGACATCCCTCACCGCAGCCACATCACACCCCACCTGAGAGACCTGCACTGGCTCCCCATCAACAAGAGGATAACCTTCAAGCTCCTCACCCACGTACACAAGGCACTCCACAGCACCGGACCAGCGTACCTCAACAGCCGACTCAGCCTCTACACCCCCACCCACCAGCTCCGCTCCGCAGACCGCGCCCTCGCCACCGTCCCCTGCATCCGAAGAGTGACTGCCGGCGGCAGATCATTCTCCCACCTTGCCGCCAAGACATGGAACACCCTCCCCATCTGCCTGCGGCAGAATGAAAACCTTCTAACTTTCAGGAGACTTCTCAAGACCTGGCTCTTCGAACAGTAGCAGCGTCCCCCCCTCCAGCACCTTGAGACCTTCACGGGTATGTAGTGCGCTTTTTAAATACCATGATTGATTGATTGATTGAGCACCTGAGCACTATCCCACTACATGAATATTGATTCTGCCCACTCTATACTAATATCATCCGGAGATTGCAGGACAAACTAGTTCCATGAACAACAGGAATATGTTATGAAAGAATGGGGCACAGTGAGCTTGGGAAAGGTCCTTAAAAGATATATAGTATTGTGACCAACCTGTAAAGGTTTAATCGAGAACTGCAAGAACAGTGTCAATGAAAAGAAACAAACATGGGGGTGTTCAGAAGAAATGACGAACAACACAATGTGCAGGGGGAAATATGCATTTTGAAAAAGGCAACTTTCAGTCGAAATTCAGCCTGGTTAACGTGTGCCAGGAAAAATATTTCTACATATCATAAGAAATTGATTTCAAAGACAATAGCACTATATCAGTGTATACATGTATAATTTGAGAGTAAAACTACATTTTACACATTCTTAATGATGCGCAAAAACATAAATGCATAAAAACTCTAACAATAGTATGCATGCCATTGATGGATTTTAATTCAGGAAACATTTTCAATGTATTTATGGAATAAACGAAACTGAGATAAGGCAATGTTAACGGTTTTGCCTGACTTGCCTCAAGTTACTGTTACCACTTAATAAAAAATACAGTTGCTTTTGAATAAATCTTTAATTTAACATGAAAATTGCACCGAGGTTTGAAGATTCTCTGATAATTTAACAACTGACTCAGAGGGCCCAAGAAGAAGATCAGATCTAGCCAGCGTGACCCTGAGACATGTAGTGTGCCAGCGAACACTCTAAACTAAGCCACTCTTAATGGTTTACGTTAATTCTTCTCAACCACAATGCATTTTCCCTCCAAGGGACTGCCTGCTGAGTTTGCATTCGGTGTCAAGGCTGCTGGAAGCACAGCCATTTAGACATCATTGAGCATTCTACCTCCACTCCAAGTGTCCAGGCGCCTTTTAATCCTGCTAGTAGAGTCGTCATTGGCTTGATGGCACAAAATAATGGCTTCACTGAGAGATCCAGGGATCCCCTCTGAAGGACGAATGAGGTCTGGGAGTAAGAGGGGGGCTGACAGAACAACATGAACCAGAAAACACTCCCCTTAGACATATATTTCATTTATAGTAGATTGCATCTAGTATGGGTTAACATGTGTGGCAAACATCAAATATTTATAACATCACTAAATAGTTGTTTTTAGAGGCCATATTTTTCAGAAGAGGATCAACGTCGCAGCAGACACCGCCGCATCACCGGGAAGCATGTTGCAGGGCCTATCGCAGCCCACATCAAGAAGAAGACAACATCTTTATTTCTTTGCACCAAAACTTCATTGCATCAAGGGGTTGCTCGGCGCATCGCCAGGGGAGCGCAGTAAGAAACTGACACATCACCGTCCTCTACGCAGCAGTAGGGAACCGACGCATCACCTTCCCTGCAACCCTTTTGCTGAATTGAGTTAAGCATTTTAAGGTACATTGACTCAAAGTGTCGCATTTTAAGATCTAAAGAGAACTAAGCTAATTCTACCATTTGAAGTACAGTATTGTGGATTTTTGGTGTTTGTGGTCTTGTGTTAAATCTATATAAAAGATACTTATTTTTAATATACAACATGTGTGGTGTCCATCTGTGGTGTTGTCACTTGGTTACTGTTTGTGTTCACAAATGCTTTACACACTGCCTCTGAGATAAGCCTGTCTGCTCGTGCCAAACTATCAAAGGGGTGAGCAGGCGTTATTTTAGGAGTGTGCCTCCTTACCCTGACTAGACGCAAGGGTCCCTATTTGTCAAAAGTACCTAAAAGATGTGTGCCACATGGCCATATACTACGAGATGCTCTATGGGGTAACAAAGAGGCCATGGGTGTATAGTGCACCACCAAAGTATTCCAATTGAATCTTTCCATTTGAAAGATGATTATAAATTAGCCTAAATATGTGCAAAATAATATGAACCAGAGTTATCATCATGTAAAGAAAAGGGGTGAAATTCACAGAACTTGGCCCTTTGGATAGTTACATGTGCATGCGTAGCACATGCCACTGTGCACAATTTGTCACTTGGCAAGATTATCCAGACTAATGGGGTGGGAATGTAAGGGTTGCTAAGAGAGGGTCAGAGAGGCTGACATTTGGAGTTTGGGTTTTCACCAACATTGTCAATATTTCTTTCTCACTCAAGTGAGCCCCTCGCTTTATTTAACCAAGGTAAGCATGG
This sequence comes from Lissotriton vulgaris, assembly GCF_964263255.1. Taxonomy (NCBI): domain Eukaryota; kingdom Metazoa; phylum Chordata; class Amphibia; order Caudata; family Salamandridae; genus Lissotriton; species Lissotriton vulgaris. The sequence goes on along the minus strand of NC_141685.1, from coordinate 1,509,044,829 downwards.
ATGTACGATCTGGGTAAAGAAGTGGACGAAATATCCCATTCATTACAGAGGGCATCTGGAAGGGAAATAATCAAAAGGATTATGTCGGAAAATGTACAACTGCTGTAGATTTCTAAACATAAAATTGCAAATTGTGCGTCCACCAAAACTATGAGGAAATCTATGAAGTTTGTAGTGTATTTAAGATGTTCTCGTCATTATGTGAATGGACCCTGTTTTTTTCTTAGTGCGTACTTGCAACCCAGCACAATCCTCCATTTCTCTTTTGAAAACTATATGGGAATAGTGTGTTAAGGTATTCGTATATTGGCATTAGAGCCTATGGTGATAGATCAATGACCAGACAAGAATATTCCAGGTTAAAACGACTCAGGAATACAAATGTTTGCTTTTCACATATGATATGTTTATGTTACTGGCTATCCCCATGCGTTTGGAATTTTGATACAATATTCAGGACATTAATTAAAGTTTGGTGGATAGGATATGCCATCAAAATGTGGTGGATATACTGTCAGTTTCAATATAAGCGCTATGGGCCACAATGTACTTGTAAAAAGTGCACAAGACATCCGTCTCATTTGTGAGAGTATCTCATCCCCCAAAGTCTAAATAAAGACCGTAGGGGCATATTATCTAGAGTTGGCAATAATTATCGCCGAGCACGCTTAGCACGCTTTTCTTTATCGCCGGCTATCGCTGGAATATTTCGCCAAGCTAGCGCTGTATTACAAACGCTCAGCGCTATGGCTATAAATATTCCAGCGATAGTGGGCAAATGGCCAAACATCGCCTAAAAAACAGCAATGTCCCTCCCAAAATGGCGATGATCTTGGTGATAAGGCCCTGTGGCCTTAACCCCATAATCCACCTCCCATGTTAGGTATGCCTAACACAGGAATTTGGCAGACATTAAATTCCTGCAATAGGCCTGAGGTAGCGCGATTATTATCATAGCTACCCCTCCTTGCTAATATTGCGATATTTTCCCATGTTGTTTCTGTCAGCCACGCCTACTTTTCATCTCATTATCGATGCATAGCGAGTGGTGACAGAAACGGGAGATAAATCAAAAATACACGCGCTAGTGTGTCCTTGTTTTTAATGAAATAGAATTATCGCCGCTTTTTGGCCAAAAACGGCCGCTAAAGCGGTGATAATTCTCTTGATAATATGCCCCGTAGTCTCTTCTCAGGATATTGTGTCACCTGGGAAAAATCAGGTACTCTCGAAATTTGAGAGAAAACAAGACTGTGATTATTGGTTTCTTAAATGGGAATCAAAAGGTCTGAGATATTTGGGTACTGGGTTAACCAGAATCCTGGAGCAGGTCCTACCTACTAACATTAAAACGGTATTATTCCAAACCTTCGTAGTTTAAAGTGTCACATTTTGTATGATGAATCTCTAATTATTGGCACCAGACTTGGGAGTAAGTCACTGCACTGGGAGCAAGGGGTCAATTGTGAACGTCTGGCACATTAGCATGAGAGGTCTGCACTGGAGCTCATGTAAGTTCTACTCACTGGCTTTATTGCAAAAAGGCAAGAACCATTTTATAGGTTTGGATTTTCTTGTATACAGTGATGACAACAGTACTGATGTGAGCGGAGCAGGCGAGGTCAGCATCAGACTAAATACCTGTGATTTTAGTTTTGTGAATGAGATTAAGGATGCTCCTAAGACTTGATGCCAATCAAATAGAGCAACTCGTTGTATGTGTGTCAACTATGATCAGAATTAGCGATTTTGATTGAAAGAGGATTAACAAGTCTTCCTTCATTCGATAATAGACAAGAGTCACTCGGTGATGGTGTCGTAGTGTTTGGGGTCATTTCCACACCCATGAATTTGAGGATCAATGGCTATCTGGAACACGACTTTGCATGACAAGACCATATCTGCCTTAAGAAGACATTGAAGTGTAACAGGAACACCAAGTAGGCCTTAAAGGCAGTGACCTTATGTTTGCCAACAGCGAGGATGCGAGTTGTGGTGGTGCCTGAGAGCATTCCTCAATCTCAGAGGCATTCAAGTGTCTTTGGCATACACCTGGAAGCAGAGATTGGTGGTAGAACAGATCAGCCAGGTGTAGGCATTAAATAATGGTGAAGGCATTAAGGAGACTTCAGTGATTTAGGAAGTGCTCCTTTCTGCGAACAATGAGGATCCACTTTGGACTGTTGGTGGCATCTAGACTCGAAAGAACAAATTCACTTTAAAGTCCATATTGTTTGAGACTGGACAACTGCAGTACTAAGTCATCAACTTCCCACAGAGATCAGAAATACTGTAATTTTACTCTCATGTTAGTAGTTGGATTTTTTTTAGAAAGCATTTCATTGGCAATTTAATATTGCAGAAGAAAACATGAAAACAATACAGCAGAGCCACATCCAGCTTTTTGTATGCTTTAGAATATTGGTGTTATCATAAATGTACAATTGACGCTGTTATTTTCATCTGCACCAATGGCATCACCAAACCAGGTAAACGTACCCGATTGATCAGACATTTCATTCTGTTCCATCCCATACATCAATTTCGATCCTGTTTTTGAATGCACCCTCATGATTTCATACATCTGCTCAGGGGCGGATTCTTCATTAGGACTCTGGGGCTGCGCCCCCCTAAAATTATTTCCTTCACATTCCTGTGCAAATATTAAATAGATCAATTTATTTAGAGATTCAATTGTGTCTCTAAACAAATAGATGCATTTAAGTCTGGGCTGTCTGTCCCAGGTTGCCAGCCGCGCCTCGCTCTGACGCAGGAGATGGAAGCCAGGCAGTACAACAACTTTCTGAACCCTGACCCAAGATGAAGGGCTTAATGTTCTAAAGCCCTCTATAATGAATCAATGATATTGGAGTCTACAACACTATCCACTATATGCCAGTGACGCTTTCAGAGTCATGGTTTTGGGTGCTGGAGACTCCGTACCAGCGTGAGAGCAGCAATCTGTCATTCACAGGCATAGATCCCACCCTTTTCCATACGTTACGCAGGCGTGAATGCAAGCACATGTGTTTTGTTGCCCTATACTCAGTAATGGTAATTGTTAGAATTCTAATCATCTGTTATGTATATTTTTCAGAGACCCTTTGCCACCCTAGACTCCCTTACTGTGGCACCTCAGGCCCTGGCTCCTCATCGCTGGCCCCGTTAGAAGTGGAGCTGCTGCATTTGTTGCCCTGTGAAATTTATCCAAATTACGAGCAGGCCAGGGATTTTTGTACCCTTGTGAAGTTGATCCAAATATCCGCGTCAAGCACAAAGCGAGTGCTTACAGTAAGCAGTGATCTGTTGTATGACATTAAAACTTGTCCTATCTTCATGCCCCTAACAACATTAAGGCAAAAAACATGGATTGATTTACGAACAATGAGTGTTAAAAACATTATGGCAATGCATGTCAGCAATTTAGTTCCTCTCTCACTTCAAGTTTTACTTAAACTGCCCTTCCGCAAGAGTTATCTATTTAATCTTGAATTTCTTTCTGTATTTATTTACCTTGCATACTTTGAGCTGTGCAGGTGTTTATTAGGAGCTTTGATTGAGAACTCTGACGCTGATGCTGAAACCAAAGCAAAGTGCCTACCATTGGGTTGGCCTCTGTGTAGAGCCCACAGAAAAAATGGTCATGTATTCCAGTTGTTATTGCAATTTTGTGAAAATGTGCGTGAAGGGGATGCACAGATGGTACCATATTTACAGGGCAAAAGCAAAAGTAAATACATTGATTAGATGTGAGTGAGTGCAGTGTATGCTTGGAAGTGGTGACATGAGGGAGATGCAATAAAGTGCATTCTGGGAAGAGAGAAAAGAGGGTTCTGAAGAAGAAACTGAGGTGGTTGAAGATTTTCAGATTTGTTTTTCAAATTCTTTCTCTGGACTAGGATCCAGCGTGGAATACACATTTCTTCATTAGGCTGCCCACACCGCTTACTACATGATTTATACCAAACTTTTACGCAATACCACTTTCAAATGTCACCAACCGCCACTGCATCTGCTTCTCCAAGATTCTGTAGCGGCCAAGCCTCGCTCTCCATTTGACAATACCTTGTGTTTCACATACTCTAGCACATCTATTTATATCAAGCTCATCTAGAATTTGCAGTAATGCCTGGTGTGGATTACGAACAATATCCCTGCAAAGAAAATTCCAAGAAGCACTAGCTAGAGTCCCCATAAAAGAAAATCCTTCCACCTTTGGCTCTTCCCAAAAAGCCAAACACAGTAGCTGTTTCTTATTAAAGGCTTTACACCAGCTAAATTCGGTGGCTTCCTAAAATGGCTGATGTCATTAAAGGCTTTATTGGTGTGTTTAACCATGAAAGGCAGTTTAATTGACATTGTATATGAAACATTTGCCATGCCATGGCTCTGATTGCAAACAGAGCTGTTCCAAAGATGACACTGAAAATGTTAAAAATAATTACATAATTATGTGTAATATACATTATTCAGTTATGAGCCCAAGAAGGCTTTTAAGAGTAATGTATTGCACAATGTGTTGTTAAAACTAGTTTTGCATATTTATATAAGCAGACTCGTCTGCACTGAGAGTCGGATGCTTTACACTTCAACAGGAACTTTGTTTAGCATTATTCATATGTATGCTCAATGTGAGCAGCTACGAAGATACAAATAGCTGCTGTATAATATATGGATAATGATTTGCCAATGCCGCACTTAAAAGATGATTCGAAATTTATATTTGAAAAAGCGGAGGGGAAAACGAGAAGAAATATCCACAGGGAATGAAAGTGCGTATCTTGTTAGGAGGACAAGTTATAAAATTCAGTTTGTCATATACAGTGCTGGAAATAAAGCTTCATATTTCAGAAATATCCTGGAGACCCAATTTGTAATGAGGAGCATTTTTTAAGCTGCAGCTGTGGAAATCTATAAAACAGCAGAAAGGTTTGCTTACGTTCCTCATAGACAGAGAAGCAATAACTTTTGTAATTCACAGGTAAAGCATACCTTCCTCTTGCAAGAATTTAATTATAACGAGAGGCTCCCAAAAAAATAATGTACGGAGTATTATAAATCAACTCACACAAATTGCTGTTTAAATAATCCGAAACAACAGGTGATGGACAGTATGGCCGGGATGCCCGCCACCCCCTCCCAACACCAATTCCCCAAGGGGAGGAGACAGACACAGGTTTGAGCTTTTGGAAGGCGGGTGGGGAGTTACCCCCCCGGCCGTATTTATTAAAATATGAAACAAAATGTAAAACATTAAATTAAAACGTTTCATGAATTATGTACAATTTTACTTTCATTACATTTGGATGAAGACATGTTCTTTGGCTAACCTTAACAGATCTCTAATACAAACGTTTCCTAGCCGAGTCTAGCATCCTGAAAATGCATACATTCTAAATTAAAATTGTACATCCTAGCATTAAGGGCCAACGGCAAGGTCTTAACCGGTGTCAGATCCCTACTACCAAACTCCCGCCCTCACGGTGTGAGTGGCGCATGCGCAGAGGACTTTACCCTCGTTGCCAACTGTAACTTCCCTTGTCGTGGGGGCCCCCTTTCACTCGACGCCATCTTAAAGGTCGTCCGAGTTCCCGTGTGAGGTATCTGTAAGAAGGACAGCGTGGACTCCCCCCCTTCCCCACACTCTCTTCCGCCGGAGCGGATATCCGGCCCCCAGGAAATTCGTAGGAGGGGCATCTAGCCGTCTCCCCCCTGGGAGGGGCCTATGGCCGTCTCCCCCTAGGTGACCCATCTGTAGTGGGTGCCGCCTCCCCGTGGGAGGGGCCAATGGCCGCCTCCCCCCGGGCGCTCCCATCCATTCTGGGTGGCGCCCCCCCTAGGGACCTTGAAATTACTGCTCACCGATCATGACCTTACCGCCCGACCAAAAATAAATACGACAGTTGTTTTACCTACTAAGGAAAAAAAATTATGCCTAATCTGAAACAGCTTGACGATTCATCAACTTTTCATTTCTACAAAAGGGGAAAAAAGTCCTAAAGCACAAGACAATTTTATTATGTATACACTCCTTTACTTTTTCTACAAAGGAAAAAAGGCCTATACACATTTATTCAATCCACGGCATGCATAAATGCTGAAAAATGTGACTGCATCTCTTTAATACGTTCGGATATCATCAACATTTACTTTATTCAAAAAGACATTGCAAGAGGGGCTGGTGGGTGGGTCAAAATTGCCGCTTGTTCCGTCGAGGGCTCACAAGCAATGAGTGGTGCAGCCTTCAGAGCACTGGAACAAGAGGATGCTTCTTCGGATTCCCGCTCTATTTATCCATCTGCGGGAGGGCGGGGACCCTCCTCAGGTACGCCCCCTGGGCGCAGTCTTCCGGGCGGGTGTCTAGGACAACCCCTTCTGGGCGGGAAGGGCGTGCTCCGGCTACGCCGCTTTGGGCATACCAGCCGAACTACGCCCCCCGCCCAAAATGGTTTCCCGGGGGGAACAGGGCACCCATCCATACGTTCGGGGGGACCGAGTGGTCTTCCCTTTCCAAATGCAGAACATTGTCATACATTCACCCCAGTACAAAGATCTGGGCCTAAACCCATCTTTTTTTTGCACTCCACACCACCCCAGGTTTAAATAATCCGCCCTATGGAGCTCAATTGATCACCATTAGATAAAATCACAACAATGGTAACAATGTAAACACATGTATAGGCATGCTGTGTACAAGTTAACAAAGGATCGAAATAATCTTCACAAACAAATAAAGATTGAAAGACTCCCTATAATCACCATAGAGGGGTGTTTAGACAAAATATTGAGTTGAAAATATCAGGAGACATAAATATTGGAATTTAATTTTCGTGATACAAATATCATGATGCACTAATATCGTTTGCAAGAACATCGTTTTTTGAGGTAAGTCATGTCGTTTTAAGGAATATCGATGTTTCAACATCGTTTTCAGTATTATAGTTGTAAGAAATACCGCTTTTTAAACGTATTTAATTTTTTCTTGTAGTTCTTTTATTAACAGATTCGAGTCGACTTTACAGGTTTCAACAAGTAAGGCAGAAACTTATAACAAATGTTGTCATGATTACAGGGTACATAGATAGTTTCTGGTAGTTAACAATGACTATGGGATAGTCGGATCTTCTGGCTCTGGGACAAAGGGGGGAACACAAATATTGCCTCTGTATTTGTTCCATTTACTCCAAATGAAAGACCACTTTCTGGGGCACCCACCTGACACATAAAAAGTTTTCTCACGGAACATGCATCAATCCATGTCTTTCTTTCAAGATGCTACCTTGGGCGGCTCTCCCACCCCCACATTTGTTCAATATTCTGTTTGGCCACCATCTGACCCAGTTTTACCCAGATTTTGCCTTTGCTGCCGAGATTGGTGGGTTCCAATATGTTCGAAAGGCATCTTTTGGCTTCCGGCCTCAAGGCAGCCCCCAACACCCTGTGTTTTTTCAATCAATAGGATTGGACAAATTCACATTCCCATATTATGTGCATAAATCAGCCCAGCAGTCCATACCTTCGTCTACAGTTGCCGCCCTCTGCTTGCCCCATTTTGACTAGAGTTGGTCCGGTGATATATATTCTATGGAGGGTTTTCAACTGTACAAGATGGAGTCTAGATGAAATAGAACCTCTTTTGGGGATGCAACTGCCTGCTGCCATTCTTCGTCGTCTATTTCTATTCCGTCCCTCTCCCAGTGTTGCCTGAGTGACTTTAGAGTGTTCGGAGAATTATTCATCAGTTTTTTTATAAGTCAGGGATATAACTTTGTCTGGCATATACCTGTCCAACAACCTGTCCTCTAGTGGCGAAAAGTCTGGTAGGGTGGTACCTTTGGGTATGTTAGACAGTAGAGCATACCTGACTTGTAGGTAGCAAAATTGTTCTGTGCTTACAAGCTCATGGCTATGTTGCAGAGCAGTGAAAGTGACCACTTCTCCCTTGTCCCATAAATACCCAATATTTGAGGTGCTAATGATGTCCCACTTGTCCAATACCTTTGTGGTACCTAATGTGCCCAGCTGTTCCGAGTCCCATAGTGGGGTGGCTTGTGTGAGCTTCTTATCACAACCCAAGCTTTTCTTGGCTGTGTGACAGAACAACACTGAATGCTTGGTTGGACCTGTCAGAGGATATCTCTGCGGCCTCGAGTAGAGAGCCCTGTGGTATGCCTCCCTTGGGAGCAGCCATTTATCCAGTCTGTATGCTGGGTCCACGTCTTGTCGGTAGGTGCAGTGATCAATCGCCACCAGGTGTGTTGCCCAATAGTACTTCTTAATGTCGGGCAGTCCAATACCCCCTTTGTACCAACTTAGGACCAGTTTCTTTAAGGCTATTCTGGGTCTCACCTCCCACAGTAAATCGTGCTGTATACTCTCCATCTCGTCAAAATATCTAGCTGGGTCTATGTCTGGGGTGTTTTGCAATGCGTAGAGGAAGCTCGTCAATACCACAATTTTAAACAATGCCGCCCTTCCTATTAGTGGTAGTTTCTTCCAGGTATCAACATCTCTTTTGAGCCTCTGTAAAGGGGGGAGCAGGTTTCTCTTGTATCTAAGTTTGGGTCCGCCGTGATAAAGACACCTAGGTAGCAGTAACCCTCTTTCACCGTCTGTATGGGGCAGTCTTGGGGCAGGAAAGGGGAATCCCCTCTTAAGCCGTACAACAAGGACTTGCTCCAGTTTATCCTATCTCCGGAGTAATTTCCAAAATTAGTAAAGATATCGAGGATGGAGGGCTTTGGGGAGGCCAGATATAGAAGGATGTCATTTGCATACAAGGAGATGCGGTCCTACCAATCCATCGCCCACCTGAGTCCCCTGAGGAATGGGCTACAGTGGATACAAGCTACCAATGGCTCCAGGGAGAGGTCAAAAAGGAGGGGGGATGGTGGACAATCCTGTCTGGTTCCCCAGCCCAGCGCAAAGACCCAGGATTTCTTGTTATTGACCATGACCTGTGCCAAGGGCTCTGTGTATAGGAGTTTGATCCATCCTATAAAGACAGGCCTGAACCCCAGTTTGGTTAGCATAGAGAATAAGTAAGCCCACTCCATAGTGTCGAATGCCATGGGTGCGTCTAGTGAGACCACCACAGCTGCCTCCTGAATTGTGTTTAGTCTGCCCAGCATAAATTTAGAGCCGTATTTCGGTGAGGCATAAAACCGGATTGATCAGGATGTACTAACTTGCTGATTACTTGGATGAGGCGATTTGACAATACTTTGGCTACGATCTTGGGCTCTGAGTTGAGCAGAGAAATGGGTCTATAGGAGGAGTATGTATCCTGGGTTTACCCTCCTTGTGGATTGTTACTAGTGTGGCCACTCTATGGTCTTTTGGCAGCAGAGCCTTTTTCTGACTGTCAACAAACATTGCCCATAGGTGTGGGGCAATAGCATATGGTTTGAATTTGTATACTTCTATTGGTAGGTCATTAGGGCCCATGGCCTTGCCGGGTCGAAGGGCTCTGATCACCTGTGCCAGTTCATCATTTGTAAGGGCGCTGTCAGGCGCATCCCCATCTTCGGCCGACAGGGTCGGCATCTGGATATCTTAGAGCAACTCCACAGAATCCTCCACGGAGTAGTTGGAATTAGAACAATAAACTGTGCCTAAATAGTTGGCAAATTAATTGGCTATAGCCTGTGGGTCGGTCACCGTTTGTCCCCATTGACCTTCAGTTCCGGGACCAGCCGGCTCTCTAAGTATTTTTTATCAAGCAAGGCGAGCAGTTTCCCGGCTTTGTCCCCAGATCGTAAATTCTACCCACTTAGTCCCTCCCCATTTCCTTGGCCAGGTCAATAGTGATGCTTTTGTATTTGTCTCTCTTGAGTCTCAGGATGTGGAGGGTATCCTCCGTGATCTCTTCCTTGTCAGTCCCCTCAAGGCGGAGAATCTCACTCTCCACCTGTTCCAGAGTTTTACGTCTTTCCTTCCGTGTGCCTGCTATCGAGGAGAGTGCCTGTCACCTAATCACTGTCTTAAATGCCTTCCATATGGTTTGGGGGGAGTGGACCGAGCCCATGTTCTCGAGGAAGTAATTGTCTATAGTTTGCAGAAGGGGGTCCCTTACTACCGGGTTACGGAGGTACCAGGGGTTGATGGGTGCGATTCTTACCACTTGTTTTCTATTAAGGACCACCTGAGTCCAGGCCAGTGAATGGTCCGATATCCCCCTTGCCATATACCTAGTGACTTGCATCTCAGAGAATTGAACCGCTGGGACCAGTAGATAATCGATGCGGGAGAGGCTGTTGTGAACTCCTGATTAGAAGGTGTGTTGGATGGTGTCTGGGTGATATGTTTGCCACACGTCCACCAGGCCCATTGCGTCTAAAAATTCTGGGAGCCACCTCTGAGAGGCGCCAATGTCTCATGGAGGGTGCATGTCAGTCGTCCCTCCGGTAGAGCGAGTAACACGGAACCTAGATCCCTGAAAATGCAACACTGGATTCCATGGGGGACATAGACCATCACCAGGTTAAGGGTTGAGCCCTGCCATTTCCCGGAGATTGCCGCATATCCAAGTTGCCTACCCATGTTCAGTGTATAGAGAATGGGAAGGAGTTTTTTAGCATGACACCCGCCGCTCTGGATCTGGTGGTAAAGCCAGAATGTGCCACAAGTCTATAGCCTCCTCTGTTTAGTGCTGTGCGGGAGTTGCCCATGAGATGGGACTCCTGAAGGAGCACAACCTCTGGTGGGTGTTGTTTAATGTGTTGCAGGACTATGCAGTGCTTCAGTTTGCCCCCATCCCATTACCATTCCAACTTAATAGTTTAAAGTGTCCCTCTAGGTGTGTACCTGTCATGATAGCCTGTACCTGCGTTTGTTTCTACCTGTACAAAATATATTTTAGTCGACGTAACAAATAGCGATAATGATTCCTCTTTTCCCACCCAACTTCCCCCCACCCTGCTCCCCTGCACTCTGGGATTAAAACTGCCCATCTAATAAACTTTGCAGAGTGCCTGTTGCCCAAAACGGTTACTAACTGCAGTGAACTTGGGGGCGGTGAGGCTGTATCCTCGTGAACCCTACCTGTTTTGGGAAATGATCAGCCCTCAAGTGTCGGGTCCCCGGTTTGCAACTAGGTTAAACATTACTATATGGATCTGCCAGTTGGTTATATGCCCACCAGTCCAACTCAAGGAGCCCTCCACCCCTCATCAGCAGCATGGATACTGGCCCTCAACATATGCTATGATACATCTTACAGTTCAGTAGTCCAGACAGTTCTGTGTTAGAATAGGATCAGTCATCTGTAGGTCACGTGTCACTCCCCTCATCCACAACCCTCCAGCCAGTCTGCGACATCCTCTGTACGATCAAAGAACCAGGATTTACCTTTCACCTCTACCTTGAGGCGGGCTGGGAACAGCATTGCATACTTCATGCCCTTGTTTCATAGATTCTTTTTTACCATGAGAAATTACCTTTGTTACTTCTGCACAGCTAGGATAAAGTCCAGGAAGAACGAGACCACTGAGTTCTCGTAGCGAAGAAGTGATGTCATTTGAGATGTCATCAGTGATGTCATGAGTGATGTCACTGACCATGTCATGAGTGATGTAATATGTGAAGTCATCAGCAGTGCATTGCAGACGCGTGAGTTATAGTTAGCTGAACTAACTATAACGGGGGAATTTCAATGATTTTGTACGAGTGAAATGTCCAACTAACTAAAACGTCCCTGAAACCTATGTTTTTTTCAGTGAATTTCCAAGGTTTTTTAAATGCTTGTTCCCAACTATAACGTGCCTGAAACCTATAGTTTTTTAAGAGAATATGTGTATATATATATATATATATATTGTTTCCAAAGTCCCCCTGCATTGAGAACGGACACACACAACAGGTAGGTTACTGTTCCTTTTTTTGCAAGATGAAGGCGCAATTTCTCCCTGACCAATACGTCCTCATGCCAACACGTTTCGAAGTATCTACCTTCTTCTTCATGGGCATCCGCAAATCACACCATTTTACTGACTCAACACCATTTTGCTGCATGCTTCTCCTTTAAAAGGCCTCAGGTGTGCCCTTCTTAATAGCATTCATTTCCATTACATGCTGGTACAGGTAGTCGCAAGTCATATTAATTCAATCCTCCAGTGGGTCTGTGTGCATATTGCGATATTCAAAGGACCAATTTCGCCCTCCAGTGGGCCTCGGGGAGCCATTGCACCCTCTCAATCCTTTGCTCTGCTGTGCCCGCTCTGGCCGAGCGCTGGTTCTCAGCCTGCAGACCCACAACAGTCTTTAGTGCGGTGGAGGGTTAAAATAATTTGAATACTCTAATCATCCAGTCTCTACCCATGTACTCATAGAATGACCCAGACAAAGTTACATAACCGAGGTCTTCCCCACTGCCAGAGGTAACATGGTTGCGTGCACAGTCAACAGCATAATGTAATATGGTAGGGCCCAGGGCCATCATGAATACATAATGAACACACGGACACAGTGAAATAGATAGTTTTATTACCAGGGTCACATGTCCAGTGATGTCTGTGCTGGATGCGTGTGGGGTGAGTGTAAGCCAGCCCTCAGGGAGTGTTTGGTGCTGGCAACAACTACAACAGTGATCATCGGATCACACACAGAGTTATAATCATAAAGGGTCCATGATTTGTGGTGCACTAAGGGAGGGGCACCAGATCTTAAATCACACACAAAAGATTGTATCGTAAAGGGTCCATGACTTGTGGTGCACTGAGGTGGGGGCACCAGAGATGAGCATGCTCATGTGAAGAAATTGTTAATGTCCTTTTGGGATATTACTGCTGCCTGAGGTGACATTGTTGTGTCCTGTGTCTACAGCCCGAAAGTCAATCATAGAGGGTCCATCTGTTGTGATGCAAAGAGTTAGTGGCACCTGAAGAGCTCAGCTTGTGCGCAGCCAGCTATGATGGCGTGTTGCTGCAGGACAGGATTGGATTGGATATGTGTCAGACCTGCTGACTGCAGTATAGACTGGAAGCCTCGAAAAGCAAGTGCCTACAACCATGTGGTGTTGAATTGCGGTGCACTGAATTAGTGGACACAGTGGCGCTCAGCTTGTGCGCAGCCAGCGATGATGCGTGTTTCGGGCGCGCCGCACTGGGAGCAATGTCTTTTGCCTAATGCATTCTGCCACAATAAGGCCACGTGACGGTGACTTATGGTGCACTGAGTTAGTGGCATCAGAAGCATTCAGCGTGTGCACAGCCAGAGATTATGCTTGGTGTGGGCAGGCAGCACTGGGAGCAATGTCTTTTGCCTACTGGACTGTGCCATCTTTAATCACGACTCGATCTGAATTGTGAGCCCTGCAGTGTAGATGGAATGTAGTAGTCAGCAGAGACATCGAGGAATGCTTTTTGTCACTTCCTCTTGTCAAAATCTGAGGACATAGAGTACAATTCACTCTGCAATTAATAAATAAAGACTGAATTCAAATTGTGAGCTCCGCTGACCACAGTGTAGGCATATGGAACAAAAAATGAAATATGGATGGAATACATTGTTAAAATATGTAGGTTTCAGGGACGTTATAGTTAGTTGCCTACTGGGCTCTGAAATGAATGAATCAAGACTGAATTTGAATTGTGAGCCCTGCTGGCCACAGTGTAGACCGGAGTCAACGGTCAGCAAGGGCCCACAGGCATGTGTCATTGAGTTGAGCTGCACAGTTAGTGGCACCTGACGCACTCAGCGTGTGCACACCCAGCGATGATGGGTGGTCCAGCCGGGCCGCACTGGGAGCAATGTCTGTTGCCTACTGGACTGCGTCATCTGCAAACGTGCCTCGATCTGAATTGTCCGCAGTGTACATCGTTGGCAGTAGTCTGTACAGACAAAACTCTGCGGTGCTGTGCCGCTGGGTTCTCAATGGGCCTATGTCGAGGAGGCCGGCAATCACAGCAGCGGCCTCGTGGTAGGGTGAGGGCTGACACTCTGGCAGATGTGTTGGCCTTCCCAGAAGAGAACCAGACCCAGAGCCCATACCTATTTATTCACACTCCTATGCTGGAATGGTGTACATTGGACTAGCCCACTCTGCCTCCGCATACAGGGGGGGACACAGCTACATGACCGAGATCTTCCCCACTGCCTGAGGTAACATGGTTGTGTCCACTGTCCACAACACTTCAAGCACCAGCAGTATATGTACACATGGAGAGGTCTGTGCTCTGCAGAGTGAGGTCTGTCCAGCACATCACTGCTACACTTGGCATTGTGTGCATTGCTATTGATGGGTGACTTGCCTCCTTCACACATACTTGATTCCCAACATTCAGCTATTTTGTGGCTGAGGGGCCATGCCATTTTTGGGAAGGTCTGCTGTCCTGTTCTGCGCTGCCTCGGTGGTAATAGGGGGGGTCCGGAGGGAGGTCTTGGGCTGTTGGCGGTGGGTGTCGTGGCCTTCTTGGGTGTCGGAGCTGCATGATCAGTAGCTCTATGCCATGTGCTGGTCTTCAGATGTGGCTCTGGGCTGGGGTCCCTTTCATACTGTAGGTAGTCATTTTGCTTTACACCAGTAAAAGGCAGATGTTAAATTCTTAGTGCTAACGCAGCTTAGCGCCTGTTTTTGGATTGCATCGCAGATTTGACTGGTCGTTGAAAATATCGGGAAGTGGTGTTTTCATGGTTTTTTTGCACGGGAACACCTACTCTGCATATCATTAGCGCTACTTGTATCTCTCGTTCGTGGCAATGTTTTTTGCGGAAGCTGTTGCTGGAAAACTGGTGATATCGGCAGTTTTCACCAGGTTGAGAATGGGATTATAATTATTTTGCCACTTTTGCTGCGCTAAAGTGCCGATAACTCTGTGATAAGTCCTTGAGAATACGCCCCATCATTTTTTTTCATCTGGATTTGTGCACCCAGCCGCTTTAAAAAAAAATAGTAATAATCTTTTGGCCCTGGGGCTTTTTGTGGGATCCTGTGAGCAGACCTAGGGGGTCAGGGTGTTTGTACAATGCCCACTTTTCTTGTTTTTTCTTGTGATTTGCATGTAGCTACAATAAAGTCCTAATAAACAAAAGGACTCATTTTAGGGTCAACCTATAACCCAACAGTGGGGACTAATTGCAGAGTTATGGGCACTTTAGCTCAGCAAAAGTGGCGAAAGATTTATCGCCCCATTCTCAAGTTGGTGCACACTGCCACATTGCCCACAGGCTGATAGTACCAACACAGTGGACAATCAACATCCTTCCTCAAACAAAGCTGTTGGCTGTGCTGCACCTGCTGGCCTCTGGTACCTTCCAACTAACAACTGCGAGAGTCGGAGGAGTCTCACAGCCAGCCCTATTAAACTTTCTCACACGTCTTGGATGCATGTCCACAAAAGCAACGTAGGGCCCCTGTATCCGCACCACCCAGCCCCAATCCCAGCCATTGCTTGACACCTCAAGCAATGCCCTTTCATTGCAAACAGCAGTGTCCAGGGGGGGGCACCCCCGGACACTGCAGGAGCTGGCCCTGGGGGGTGGCGGTCTTTAGGGCCATCAAGAGCTCTAGGAGGGAGGCCGTGTGGCCCCCCTCCCAACGTGTGCACAGCCCCGGGAAGGTGGTGGTCCCCTAGGGCATTTATATACTTAGTCCCCGGGGGAGGTGGCGGTCCCTGGGGTGTGTGGGGGGGCTCGAGCTCCCCCCACACAGGTTCTTTTTTTTTTAACAAGCCCTGGGGGATAGCATTCCCAGGGGCTGCGGAGGGACCATGTGCCTCCCGCAAATATTTAAGAAAAGCCCCAGGAGGTGGCAGTCCCCGGGGCTTGGGAGGGCCTTGGAGGTCCCCACACACATTCAAAAACACAAGCCCTGGGGTGGTGGTCCCCGGGGCTGTGGGCCCCCCACAAATACTTAAGGAAAGCCCCGTGGATGGCAGTCACAGGGGCTCTTGGGCCCTCCTGGGCCCCCACAATTACAATCTGGCATGCCCCCAGGACTTGGCCAACCCGGGCCTAAATAATACCAAGGCGTGGGAGACCGCGCTTCATTTTTTTTAACTTTCAGGGCAGGATCCACGGATCCTCTACGACTTTTGCATTTAAAAAAAATAAATGCTTGATTTGGCCCTTGGGGACCTTGTGGGAACCCCTAAGCAGGCCTAGGGGTTCAGGGTGTTTCTACCCTGCCCCCTTTTCTTGTTTTTCATGTTTGTTTTTCTGTTTTCTTGTGACTCAGTTCTACCGAGTCACAAGAGGGCTGCTAACACTTCCTGGTTTGGAGTGTTGACACCCAATTAGCATAAAGCTTGTGGTCGGAAGGGTCCGCGTATCCACCGAGGCCATAGATATCAAAACTTTTTTTTTATTTTCTCAGCAACTACTGAACGAATTTACACCAAGGCTACCTTTTTGCCAAATTTGGTGTAATTCCGTTCAGCAGTTTGAGCTGTAGCCATGTCTAAAGTTTCCTATGGGAAATTGATTTTCCTACCTCTTTTTTTTAATTTCTCAGGAACTACTGAACGGATTTACACCATTTAGCAAAAAGGTCTCTTTGTGAACCAAGGGCTACCTTTTATCCAAATTTGGTATAATTCCGTAGTTCGAGCTGTAGCTGTGTCTAAAGTTTCCTATAGAAAATAACAAGGAAAACACAAATTTTGGGACCCCCCATTTTTTTCTCGACCCGCTTGCTGAATCATCCCAAAACTTTCAAGACAGGAGCTGACCGCAGCGCGCCACGAGTTTTGAAAATTTCACAAAGATTCGTCATCTGGCACCAAAGGTATTGGGAAAACAAAAAACGCTTTTCCTATGGAAACTAAGTCCTAACTATAACTATCTACTGGGGACGGCCAGTAGATAATATATATATTGCCTACTGGCGGTCGCCAGTAGGTAGTAATAGTTACAACCTAGTTTCCATAGGAAAAGCATTTTTTGATTTGCAAGTTACTTTGGCGTCGTTTGACGAATGATTGCGAAATTCACCAAAGAAAAAGTCTATCCAGGTCAGCTCCTATCCTGAAAGTTTGGGGATGAGTCATAAACCATAGGAAATTTTGCGACGAGCTACAGCCCAAACGCTGAACAGAATTACCCCAAATTTGGAAAAAAGGTAGAGCTTGGTTCAGAAAGCGGCCTTATTTTAAAATGGTGTAAATCCATTCAGAAGTTTTTGAGAAAATCAAAAAATAAAAGTAAAAATGTATTTTTCCCATAGGAAACTTTGGGCAAGACTACAGCTGAAATTAATGAACAGAATTACCCCAAATTTGGCAAAAAGGTAGTGCTTGGGTCAGAAAGCGACCTTTTTTTTAAATGGTGTACATCTGTTCAGTAGTTGCTGAGAAATTAGAAAAATTAAAGTTTAAATATCTGGGTGGAGCCTAAGTGCCTTGCACGAGCTTCACTGTGATTGGCTGCCAACACCCCAAACCAGGAAGTGTTGGCAGCCATCTTGTGACTCGATAGAAGCGAGTCACCAGAAAACAGAGAAACAAAAGTATAAAACAAGAGAAGGGGGCAGGGTAGAAACCCCCTGACCCCCTAGGCCTGCACAGGGGGTCCCAGAAGGACCCCCAGGGCTAAAAAAGCATTTTTTTAAATTCATCGCAATTCGCGCTGGGGTCGTGGGTTGCTGCGTTTTATTTTAGTGAGGCCCCTGGGTGGGCTAGGTTCCGGGGTCATCTGTTAAAAAAATAATAGCTGGGGCTGGGGGGGTCTTCTGGGGTCCACGCAGCACCGGGGCTTCACTCATGTTGGGAGGGGGTTGGGCAGCCCCTCTCCTGGAGCCCTCCATGTGCTTATAACTTTGGCGTTGTTTGACAAATCTTTACAAACATTTCCAAAAAATTCCTCTTTTTTGATCAGCTCCTATCTTGAAAGTTTGGGGTGATTGGTCAATGGGGGGCTGAGTTAAAAGGGGGTACCAAAACGTGTTTTCTCAATGCATTTTCCATAGGAAATTTTAGACAAGCCTAAAGGTCAAACTGCTGAGCAGAATTACTCCACATTTAGCAGGGAGAAAGGTCTTGGTCCAGAAAGCGCGCTTTTGTTGGAATGGTGTAAATCCGTTCAGTAGTTTTTGAGATATTAAAGGAAAAAAAGATATATGGGCGGAACATAACTCCAGAGCACAAGCATGCCTCTGATTGACTGCTAACACTTCAAACCAGGAAGTGTCCTCTGATTGGCTGCTAACACTTCAAACCAGGAAGTGTTAGCAGCCATCTTGTGCCTCGCATCGAGTGTAAATATAAAAGAAAGATCCCGGGTGCAATTTAATATACCGGAGCTTTGTCTGTGCGAGATAACCCTTTCACGCCCGATCTGCCCAATATTGCCACTTCACATCTCTACCTTTGCTAGCAAAAAAACACGCTGCTAGGAAGCTGCTGTGCCTCTACCTCTGCGAGCTACTGCTTCTTTGGGAGCGGACAGCCCATAGTTCTCCCTCTGCGAGTCGAGCCCACGCGCCACAGTTGTCCCTCTGCGAGCCTGGATGCGTGCTGTTCATAAGTCACACTATATGAGCATTGAAAAGCCATTTTGTGATTCAGTCCGTCAGCTGACATCTGTTCAAGGCATCTCTGAAAACATACCAGAGCTCTGTCTGTGCGAGAAACCCCTTTCACGCTACGTGTCCCCACATCAGCAGGTAATGCACCCTCTTCCCACATCACCAGCATACCCCCAACAACCAGTTCCAGAACTTATAGGCCTGATCAGTGAGGTAAAGGTTTGATTCTATAGCACAAAAAATAAGGAACCCAAGTCTGGGCATACTGTGACCACTTAGGACTTTAAATCAAACACACTAAAGGCGATGGAAGGAATGCTTGCAATAGTCTAGACTTATTTTCCCTTACTGTGACTCACCTTATGTAAACATGTTCTGACCCAGCTTCTCCTGGTAACAGTCTATCCTGAACTACAAAAGCGATACCAAAGGGGATGATGGTCGGAGTGTTTGAACAAATCAAACACTCACCCCCAGTCAACTGATCTGGGTTTAATCCATCATCATTCTTTAGCTCACTCCACCACCCCAGTTCAGACATAGCCATATGTAAATCAGTCTGACCCAGTGCCTCATGGTAAAAGTCCAGCCCGAACTGCCAAGCCATGTCTTCCCTGGACCATAAACAAGCAACCTCGGACCGGTTTCGAATTCATAATCCTCATCAGCCAGGCTATCTTGAAACCAGTGGTAGAGTGAGCAAGGGACCTCCGTCTAGGCATACCCTGCAAACTCAGGGCGAACAAAGTGATACCAAAGGGATGATGGACGGACTGTTTTAGCAAATCAAACACTAACCCCCAGTCAACTGATCTGGTGTTAATCCATCATCATTCTTTAGCTCACTCCACCACCCCAGTTCAGACATGGCCATATGCAAATCAGTCTGACCCTGCACCTCATGGGAACAGTCCAGCCCGAACTGCCAAGCCATGTCTTCCCTGGACCGGAAACAAGCATCCTGGGACCGGTTTCGGATT
Source organism: Lissotriton vulgaris (assembly GCF_964263255.1). NCBI lineage: Eukaryota > Metazoa > Chordata > Amphibia > Caudata > Salamandridae > Lissotriton > Lissotriton vulgaris. The sequence goes on along the minus strand of NC_141685.1, from coordinate 1,509,025,389 downwards.
CATAATCCTCATCAGCCAGGCTATCTTGAATCCAGTGGTAGAGTGAGCAAGGGACCCACGTCTAGGCATACCCTGCAAACTCAGGGCGAACAAAGTGATACCAAAGGGAGGATGGACGGAGTGTTTTAGCAAATCAAACACTAACCCCCAGTCAACTGATCTGGTGTTAATCCATCATCATTCTTTAGCTCACTCCACCACCCCAGTTCAGACATGGCCATATGCAAATCAGTATGACCCTGCACCTCATGGGAACAGTCCAGCCCGAACTGCCAAGCCATGTCTTCCCTGGACCGGAAACAAGCATCCTGGGACCGGTTTCAGATTCATAATCCTCATCAGCCAGGCTATCTTGAATCCAGTGGTAGAGTGAGCAAGGGACCCACGTCTGGGCATACCCTGCCAACTCAGGGCGAACAAAGCGATACCAAAGGGGATGATGGCTTAGTGAGCAAAATAACAATAGATTAAACCCAGATCTGTGACTGGGGGTGAATGTTTTGCCATTGTGCAACATTCCGTCTATCATCTTGTGTGTTTTGCTGTTCACCCTATGTGGGAAGGGTATGCCGAGACATGGGTCCAGTGCTCAATATGCCACTGGAGTCAAGCTATCCTGGCTGATGAAGGCTGACAGCCAGAAACCGGTCCTAGGATGCTTGATTCCAGTCCAGGGAAGACATGGCTTGGCAGTTCGGTCTGGACTATTCCCATGTGGCACAGGGTCAAGACTGATTTGCATATGGCCATGTCTGAACTGGGGTGGCTTGGTGAGCATATTAACTATGGATTAAACCCAGATCTGTGACTGGGGGGAATGTTTTGCCATTGTGGAACATTCCGTCCATCATCTTGTGTGTTTTGCTAATCTGAACTACCAGGCGGGGCCACCTCCTAAAAGGATTTCAAGTAACCCCAGACAAGCTTGAGCCTAAAAAAAAAACATGTATTCTATGCTTCTTTTTAGTCTGAGAGTGTTCGTTTGCAGTTCTCCTGCTGAATAATTGTAGCTTCCTAGCAATCCCTTACTTCTTTGTTAGAAAGTGCTGACTAGAAAAACAAGATCATTTTATGGAATTGTTTTCTAATTAGTCACATTACACACCAACAGGCTACTGCAGTGCCCATAAAATAAAAGCTTACAGAGCAGAAAGCAAAGACGTGCGGGGAACAAGACGGGAAAGGCCAGGGGCAAGTTAACCACGGGAATATGTTGTTCTTTCGAGTTTGGTAAGAAAGTGAAAAGAAACTTCCAACATGGCACAGACACCAATATTTATGAACATATTAGCTATTGTTTTTTGAATATATTAATTCATCTCTAACACGAAGGTGAACGATTAGAAAGTGCAGATGTCAAATGAGGGTACATATACAAGGGTCGCTCGAAGTCAGCCCGAGCATATTAACACCAGGGTGAGAGCTCAGGACCATAATGTTAAATTGCAAAGTGCAGTGACAGAGGGTGTACGATTTGTGAAGTGCAGACGGCTTGTGAGAACACTGCTGTATGTATCTGTGAGCTATGGTATTATAATACAAAGTGCTGTTACCAAAGAAATGCAATTAACAGTTGAACTGCTGAGGCTGTTGGCCGATCCTGCCCTTTAACTAAGTGCGAGCTTAAGATATGATTTTGCCAAACTTGGCTCTGTCAGTCACAGATTCCAGGGTGTCTAAAGGAAAAAAGTATCTCTTTGGCCGAGCAGGTGCCATGTTGTAGAAAAATAGGCCTCAATAAGGTTCGCTGGGCAGGTTGAAATGGAGGACAGCAGAGTAGTGTATGTGCTAATGATTCCCTTCCATAATTACACAATCTGCAGCAGGTGGTGGTTGCAAGAGTTCTCTAAGTTGGACTCGATTCTGTTATTGGAAGCAGAATCAATTTTGCTGATAAAATTTAACACGTGTTTTCCCACTGCATGATGGAGACGGGGTTTGGCTGAATTGTCCAATTGCTGTTAGTGACTCATGTTGTACCTTGGCTAAAAGGGCCTCCATATCCAGTCCTTGTTGGCGATGGTACAGCTGTTTTCTTATTACAGACGTGATGCTTGTATAATCGTGTTTGGTCACAATTCTTCGCTGCAAGACACAGGCATTCCTTGCTGCAGCAAGCTTCGTAGACCATGAATTGTTAGCGCTTGTCAAAGCTGTTTTTATTAAAGCCTACTTAGTGTTGGCAGGAGCAGCCCTAGACTGAAAAAAATATTTAGCCACTGCTGCCAAGATCTCGAGATTTTGCTGCACAAGCTCAAATTCCATCCTAATCAAAGCATTCTTTGTGTGAGGGAGGAGAGCTGTTCAGTTGATTCTTTCTAGTTCAGTTGCCAACATGCTAGGGAAAGCTTGCTGAGTGCAATTGAATGCAAGGATCAGTTTGACTTAAACCACTCTCTGTATGGCGGTGGACGTTGGACTGTTAAGGGTGGCATTCAATTTACACAGGTCATGCCTGACCATTCTTGCTTTGCTTTTCATTTTGTGTTGTTGAATGGCCAGGTTGCAGGTTTCGCATAACCATGCTCGGAGGTAGTAATAATGTTGTACACAGTCCAACCTCTGTGGCCTAGCCACCATCTAGTGGACCTCTACTTTGGATGTTCCCTAAAGATCACTACTTTAGTTTTACTCTCATTGGCCACAAGCTCATTCCTGAGATTATACATATTCAGGGCACTGAGGGCTTTTGCAATCCAATTTTCATGTGGTCTAAGAGCACTTGGTCATCCACGTACTGCATGGCACAGAGTGAAAGGAGTAAATAAAGGGAGAGGAAGAAAGAAAAAGAAAAAAGGAAGAGAAAGAAAAAAACCAAAAAACCAACTAAAGTAGGGGAAATAAATAATAAGAATGAGGTGAGAATAGAAGGAGAAATGGAGGGGAAGTAAAATATAGTACAGAAATAGAAAAGAGGAGAAATGGAAGGAAGAAGAAAAATAAAGGAGAAAAAGAAAAATATATAAAGCAAAATAAAACACGAAATTGAAGGGAATACAGACAAAAAAAACAGAGAATTACATCAAACCTAAGAAAGAAGATGAAGAAAATTAGTGAATGTGTTAGTTTATCAAATACTTTCCGGACGTGCCTGTTTACCTGGGCATGGCTCAACAATATTATATTTTTGCATGAGTGATCATATTTGTAGTCATTGACAAACTGATACTTTCCACGGAGGTTGGTGTCCTGGTTCACTACATTACTAGTTAACCATATTGCAGCGATTTCACCCCCTGCTAGATTGTTGATGCCAGCAGGTTTTTTTTTCTCTTTTGAACTTTCACCCTAATGCGTCTTAGCCCCTCCAAGGGGAAAAGGAAGTGGCTTGGAGTGGGGAGTCCCTGGAGAAGATTTGGGGTGATATGAGGTTACTGGTAAAAGCAACATCAGTGATGAAAGAGGGATGACCTGCAGGAACTTTGCAGACGGTTAAAAACATTGCAGACCGGGGAGACAACACGGTACCCTCCACCACTAGTGCTGTTCCAGCTTACTCTGTAGATGTGAGGGGGTCAGCGGCAGGTGCACAGTTGTGCATCCAACAAAACACAAGGAGAATGGTGTTCAAATTTAAGTCTTGGACAGACCTAGCAGGCCAGCCTGGGCTGAAAGCAGTTAAAAGGTCCAGTATGGTAAGTGAGTCTGGTCAGGTGGGCAGATGTAGCTAGAGAGGCCAGGACAGAGACAGTCACACCAGGCAGACAACACCTTAACCAAGAAGGTACTTTAGGTACTTTGGGTAATCTAATGGATTGACAGCATAAGAATTAGGCCATTCAAGATCTATTGTGCACCCGCGTCAGAGACCCCAGCGACAGTGGTCTGCAGTTATAAACTGTTGCAAAGTCAGGCCCTCAAATAGGGGATAAACATAAGAGAGCCCCAGCAATGGAAAAGAGTGCAGTAGGTGACATTTGGGACGTTGAGATTGAATCCTTTGCACTTGTCATGCATGAACATCATTCATCTGGGTGTATAACTAATTCAGCGTCCAGTTCACAGATAGATATGACTACTGTTACAGAAACTGCAGAAGTCTCTGCAGAGGTTTAGAGGCCTTTAATTTCAACTTCAACATGTATCAGAGCCCACACTGAGTAATCAGCTGGAGTATGTTAATTACTCGCTTAATATGTTGGAAGCGGGTGCACATGCTGGTCACAATTTGCAAGTTTGAACCAATTTTCTGCCATGTCTAAGGATACTTTGGCTGCAGGACAGAGACCAAGGAGTACACAATTCTCAACATTTAAGTGAAATACCAGGGGTAGGCGGGTGCCTTTACAGCTTCAGGTTGAGGAAGTGCAGACTCAGAAAACCACACAGACTGCAATAGTTCGCTGGCCTCATTTCTTTTCAGATTTCAACTAAGCAAAAATGTCTTTTATAGGAAATTAAGACAGTGAAGTGAACACAAATGGAAGGATCACTGACACAATATTGGAATAAACAATGTTGTGTAACACAAATATTGTGTCACAAATATCGGTTACAAAAATATTGTTTCCCTATCCTTATAATGGTAAGTACAGAAATATAAAAAATTACATAATTTCACACTAATATTATTAAAAAGCCTAAAAATTATTGTTTATTAATATATATGTATACTATACTATATACCATTAATATGAAGGTCAATCTCCGGACCTGTTTATCGAGGACCTTATCCTTAAACACCTCCAACCCAAAGACCTTAGTAAGTTCTTCGTTATTGAACATGCTCACAGGGTCCCGGGCGGCCTTCTCAAACCGGGCGCTCCCTCGCGGCCCATGCTGGCTCGAGTCCTAAACTTTCGCGATAGAGAAGTGATTCTCCAGAACTCCAGAGCAGGAGGCCCCCTTCGCTACGAAAATGCTGACATTTCCTTCTTTCTGGACTTCACGCAAAGAGTGCAGAAACAGCGGAGTTCATTCCTCTCTGTGAACTGCGACCTGAGGGAAAGGGGCCTGAAGTACTTAATGCTGTTCCCAGCACGCCTCCTGGTTGAGGCAGAGGGAAGAGCGTGGTTCTTCGACCAGCCGGAAGCAGTGGCAGAGTGGATTAGGTATCCAGGTGCAAAGGGTCCTACACAGCGTGACGCTGGTGAACATGCTGGCGCTCGACCTCCATGAGATAAAGACTCGGACATGCCAGCCCAACACCCAGTAACTGGGGACATGGTGGCGGAGTGGGCCGGGGAGGGTGGGGCACGATTGTTCAATTGCAGGGGTTGGGGATTGCGTATGGTCTATAGCTATCCGTCTATTAGGGGCATTACAAGTACTATGGTAAGGGGCAGGGACACGGAGCATGCTAATTTTCCCTCTCTTTCTTTCTTTGATTTTTTCTCTGGGGCGACAGGCACTCTGTAAGTTTTCTATGGGCAGTTCAAAGCCCAGAGTGCAGGGCAGCGGGGTGGGGCGTTGTTGGGTTGGGGTGTTTTGTTCGTTGGTTTGGTGCTATTTTTGCTACATCGGCACAGTATATGACTAGATCCTCAGGAAAATAACAAGTGGGATAAATGCGGAGGGCATTTGGTTTTGTGACTTGTAGGACAGACGTGATGGGGGATAAACATGTTAAAATCTTGAGCTGGAATGTTAATGGGTTAGGGGCCAAAATCAAACAAAGTGTTGTTCTCCAGTACATCAAGAGGCATGCTCAAGATTTAGTTCTGCTCAAAGAAACGCACCTGATTGGGAACCTATGTAAGGCGATGCACAGGATATAAAATGATTGCACATTCTGAGTTCACCTCGGGTTCCAGAATGGTAGGTATTATGACAAGAAATACATTTCCACTAGCGGTGAATTCCACATGGGCGGATAATCGTAGCAGATATGTTGGTGTCACCGGGATGTGGGAGGGCCGGGTTCTTACCCTCATGTCCGTCTATGTCCCTTCAGGCTTGCAGGGCACAATGTTCGCCAACTTGGGTACGGTCCTGCTCACCATTCAGGAGGGGCTCTTAGTAAGAGGGGGTGACTTTAATACAGTGGTCTCAGGTATATTGGATAGGTACCCATCCCTCCCGGGAGGTGAAGCCATCGGCACAGTGGTTGCCTGACTTTCTTGAGGCAATGGGGCTGGTTGATGGATGAAGAGTATACCATCCAGACCAGATACAAAACACCTTTCACTCTGGGACACACCACAGTCCCTCCCGTTTAGACTATTGTCTTGTTCCTGCCACACAAGCCACCTGTATAAACGAAATCAAACACTTAGCTAGGGGTATCTCCAATCACTTGCCCCTCTGGGTCCATCTGCTCATAAGCCCGGGAAGGGTGGGAAGGTTATCTCCCACTAACCCTTGATACCTACGCAACCCTAAGATCTGAAAAGACCTGATTAAGACCATTGACGAATATTTCTCTGAAAATGTGGGATTTGTGTCTTCTTCCCAGACCTTATGGGAAGCGTTTAAGACAGTGATTCAGGGACAAGCATTGTCTCTAATATCTGGCTCCAAAAGAGACAAGCAGAAGGAAGTGCTTGAGCTAGAGGCTGATATTTACAGGCGGGAAAGCGACCTGGAATTTGGGGTGACACCAGAGAAGCTCCATCTGCTGAACCTGAAGCAGCATAACTACAGAACTTTAGTCTCCGATAAGGCCAAGGTCCTCAGCAGGGAACAGCAAGGCAGACTTTATGATCTGGGAGATAAGGCCGAGAAGCTTATAGCGTGGCTAGACAGAAAGGAATGGGCGAGCCGGTTGGTCCCTGAGCTTATAGTAGAGGGTGGCATCTCCATCACAGAGCCTCAGGAAATAGTTGATAGGTTTGCTGGCCATTTTTAAATGGTTTACACGTCAGTGAACTCCCACACAGAAGCAGACTCTCAGGACTTATTATGGGATATTAAGCTCCCCTGTCTCTCCCTGGCAGATCGAGACTTTATGGACAGCCCTCTTACCACCGATGAGATTGTGCAAGCGATCCACTCTTTAAATTCCAGGAAAGCTCTGGGCCCAAATGAACTCCTCATTGAACTTTACAAACTTAAGCCAGACAAACTTGCCCCCTATCTGAAAGCCATGTTTGAAGAATCTAGGCAAGCTGGAATGCACCCCCGGGAGCAGAGAATAGTTACCATTGTCACTATCCATAAGGAAGGGAAGGTTAAAACAGATTGTGCCTCATATATGCCCATCTCTCTTCTAAATGCAGAACCTAAGATATTAGCCAAACTATTAGCTAACCGCCTGGTGAAAGTGACCGGTGACTGAGTGCATCCAGATCAATATGGTTTTATGCCCCATAGAAATACAGCCCTCAACCTACGCAGAGTCCACGGGGTAGTGGATAGAGCCCACACCCTTCGAGAACCAGCTGTGTTTGTGTCACTAGACGCAACCATGGCCTTCGATACAATTGAGTAGCCCTATTTATGGGCAGTCTTAGCGAAGTTAGGATTTGGTCCGAAATATATTCACTGGGTGCCTCTTTTATATTTTGAACCGCTGGCTCAAGTGGTGGAAAACAACAAAGTTTCTGCCACTTTTTCGCTTAGTCGGGGAACTCGTCAGGGTTGCCCACTATACCCCCTCCTTTTCTGCTTGGCCTTGGAACCCTTTGCTGCTTGGATCCGTTGGGATCCAATGATATGGGGGCTGTGGTGGCCCCCCGGATGGGAGGACAGCATATCGTTATTCGCGGATGACATATTACTTTATTTGGCCTCTCCTAAGAAATCTCTTACGGTAGAACTAGACATCCTCACAATCTTCGGCAGATTCTCTGGACTCTCCATCAACTGGGTAAAATCCCTACTATTTGTACTGAGCGGGGATCCCCCTGTTCCGGATTTAAATATCTGGGAATTTTTATCTTACCTGACCCCTCGGTCCGTTATGCTCAAAATCTTCTTCCCCCTCTTTGAAGATTCAAAAGTGACATAGCTAGTTTCAAGACACTCCCTATTTCACTCCTGGGCAGGGCCGCCCTATTCAAAATCATGGCCTTACCGCGATTCCTCTATGCCCTGCAAAACACCTTTGATCTAGTTCTAGCTCATTACTTTAGGGAGATTGAGGGCCTGCAGAGGGACTTACTGTGGGATAGTAGACTTCTAATTGCCCTCAACAGACTAATGCTAAATTGGTACGGGCGGAGGCATCAGCCTCCCAGATATCAAGAAATATTATTGGGCATCTCAGCTGACGGCCATCAATCATTGTACATATGGTTGTGCGGAAGACCCTGGCTACGCTATGGACAGGTGGCTCCTTTCGAGAGGCACCTACGGCAGAGTCTTGCATTCTCGACCTAAAATATTTGTGTTAACGGGCCCCACAAAACATTCTGTTCAAATTTGGCATAACGTTAACCAACTCACTTGGCTGGAGACATAAATTGACTTTGGCCACCCCTCTTTGGGACTCGGAGCAGTTAGGTGCTATATGGAAAACGAAGGGCTTCGATGGTGGGATCAGATCGGTATCTCAGCTATCAAGGATATCTGGGGAAGATAGAGGTTCAATTCCTTCAGTACGTTTCAGAGCGAATATGAGCTTGCAGACACAGAGTACTTTCCTAATTTTAATCCCCTGCATTGGAGAAGGTCGGGTAGGACAGCTGTTTCATATATATATATATATATATATATATATATATATATATATATATATATATATATATATATATATATATATATATATATATTCGGTATGTAAAAACGTCCAAAAACCAGCAGCTGGATCGATGAAGCAAGACCCATAGGTAGTGCAGAATTTATTTTATTCAGAGACCCAACACCAGTCCGCCATGACGCGTTTGGGCTTCTCCAAGCCTTGATCACATGACACTGACATGGGGGCTGATGACCCTCTTTAAAGTGCACAGTGCTAATTGACACAATGGAAATTGAAGAAATACTTTCACATTTTGAATCGCGTATTTGCACAACATACAGACAGGACCCAGTTAAGGTGATCTACAATAACAAACAGCATAAAATGTTTATATGCAAATTGTTAAATTCAAGATAGCTGACCCGCAGATTTGTAAAATCTTATGCAAATAGGAGAATCATTAGGGGCAATTATAAATAATGTTAAAAACACCTACGCTAGTAATCTTTTTTAAAACAATAAATATTCACAATAATCGCCCCGGTTGCTAAAATGAATGCACAATTCTACCGAATGCATAAATATCTGCAACAGTAAAATCTAAGATCACATACTAGTGCCAGGATGTTTAAAAAACTGTGTAATAAGTATTTTAAAACTGGCAGGAGTTCAGCCCTAGTGGGCATAAAGTGCATTGTCTGGGTGAAGTCCATGTGCAAACTTGCAGTTGTAAACAAACAAGGAATGATCGGTACCGCCCAAGTGGGCAAGACCCTCTGTGCAAAATACGCTATAATCTTAGTGCAAAAATGAAAAAAAAACTCCATTATATGATACATTTAAAGTGCTACCAGTGAATTTAAAAACATGGAACAGATGTTAAAAATCATGTATTTACAATCGTGTGGAGGGCTTATAAGTGGGGTAGTTCAAAAGGTGTCTTATACAAATTGGTATAAGGTACAGTATAATCATGGCACTTTTGGTTACTATCTAGCTCGTACAATATCAGGAGATTTTACTTAAAACCAACTAGTTATAGATACGTGTAGCAATCATCACTGGTATTAAGCCTGTTAGGTATCTTGGTGTCTAGTAGGATGATATGCCTAGTCTCCAATTTTCTTAGCAAAGCCTCCCTATCACCACCTCTCCTTTGTGGGGGTACAGTGTCTATGACAAAGTAGATTAAGAGAGAAGCATTTCTTGCATGGACCTTGTTAAAATGCCTCGCGACCGGATCCGCTGGATATACATTAGTGATGGCTCTCAGGTGTTGTAGGATCCTTTTTTACACCTGCGGTCTGGTACTCCACACGTACCTCAGACCACAGGGACATTCTAATACATAAACTGCGTATTCCGATCTACAGTTCAACTTCTCTTTAATCTTGAAAGGTGTAGGGAAAAGTGGAGACTGGTATTCTGATCTACTGACCCCATTTTTGCAGGCTTTACAAGTGGAACAGCGCAAAAAGCCCCTACTACCGGACAACCACGATCCCGTGGTTACTTCAGGGCTACTGGAAACTAAGTTATCTTGCATCGACCTGGCCTTTCTGTAGGTGATATTGGGGGAATTATTGAGCAATTCTCCCATTACCGGATCACTTTTAATCAGAGACCAATGTTGTTTTATGATTTTATGTATGGCCTGATGTTGGTTGCTGTATCCAATAATTAGGTGAACCTCGTTATTTGTTGTTTGCTTGCGGACCCTGACAATACTGGTTGTTGGGTCCAACAGAGTCTTTCTGTCATAACTGTTCACTCTTTTGATGGCACTATCAATGCAAGAATTAGTATAACCCCTATCCAGGAATCTGACCTTGCATGCGTTTTGTGCTATCACACAGTCAGTGCTATTGCTGGAAATTCTCCTGATGCGGAGCATTTCCCCATAGGGGATGCTCCTTATCAGGTGCGCTGGGTGATGACTGCTGGCATGCAGTAGAGCGTTGCCTGCCGTGGGTTTGCGGTAAAGCCTGCTTTGCAACTGACCTTCATTAACAAAGAATTCAACATCTAGGAACACAACAGCTTCCTCACTCATATTGCTTGTGAACTGTAAATTTAGTGTATTAACATTTAGTTCCTGTGTAAAAGATGTTGCCCACTCAATAGAGCCCTCCCGGATGAAAAAGAGGTCATCTATGTATCTCCACCAAGTTTTGACCTTGGTGGTCATGGTCAGATTGTGTTCCACCATGAGGACCTGCTCCTCCCAGTAACCCATGTGAAGACATGCGTAACTGGGAGAGAAGCAGTCCCCCATAGCCACTCCCCTGATTTGCAAGAGCAACTGGTTAGAGAAAAGGAACACATTGTTTTCTAGACAGAGTGCAATCATAGCCAATAACATTTTAGAATGTTCCTGATAAGAGGGGGATCTTCTCCTGAGGAAATGTTCAACTGCCCTAATACCATCCCTGTGTGCAATGCTGGTATATAGGGACGACACGTCCATCGATACTAACAAATAACCTTGTTGCCACTTAAAGTTGGCCATTTTTTTAAGCAGATCACCCGTATCCAGGACAAAGGAGGGCAGTGTTTTGACATGTTCCTGCAGGAAGAAGTCTATATATCTGCTTACATTTTCTAGTATACTGTTTCTTGCAGATATGATAGGACGCCCGGGTGGTCGTTGGTGGTCCTTATGGATTTTCGGAATAAAATATATAACTGGTGTGGTTGGACAATCAACGTTTACATATTTGTATTCCTCCATAGTCAGCAGGCCAATGCTTCTCCAAGCAATCAGTTTGGAGTAGATGTCTTTATGTGCCTGTTGTACTTTCTTGGCACCAATTCGCTTATAGCAGTCCCGGTCTGTCAATTGGCTCAATGCTGTTTCCATATACTAATTTCTTGCCCAAAGGACAACATTGCCACCCTTGTCCGATTGGCATATGATCACATTTTTATTTGCCTTGAGTTTTTTGATCAATTTAAAGTACTGAATGTCTTTGTAATTTCTTCTCCCGGTCGCGTTGTATGTCTTGATATGCAAGTTCTTTAACTCAGCAGACACCCTATCATGGAAACTATCCAAATTGTCTTTCAACAGCAGTGGGCAGAATTTAGATTTAGGCTTAAAAGGGGTTGGTTGTAATGCTGGTGTCAGTCCCCAGCCGGGAACTGATTGCGATGGCACCCCTTCCTCTTGTTGCAGTTCAATAAGCTCCTGAGTAAGGGCCATCACCCTAATGACAGGGGATACCGTAGTAGGCAGTGTCTCAGTGTCAATTGGTTTGGATGTTGCAAAATGTTTTTTCAGCTTCAATTTGCGAACGTACTTGAACAGGTCTATTTTAGTGCTTGCATAATTGAAGTCGCAACTAGGTAATATATATATATATTACCTACTGGCGGTCGCCAGTAGGTATATATAGTTAGGACCTAGTTACCATAGGAAATTCCGAACATTCTATTGGGAATAACATTGGCGCCGATTGAGGGATCTGCCTCTAATTTTCCTTAAATTTGCCTCGCTGCGCTCCGCTCCTTCCCTGAAAGTTTTGGGGGGGATTCGTCAAGCGGGGACCGAGAAAAAAGGTGGGTCCCAAAACGTGTTTTCCCCATGTTAATTTCCATAGGGACATTCTGACAAGGCTACAGCTCGAACAGCTGAACGGAATTACACCAGATTTGGCAAAATGGTAGGGACTCGTATGCAGCAGTGCCTTTTGTATGTTTGGTGTAAATCCCTCCAGTAGTTTTTGAGAAAATTGAATTTGACATTTTTCAAATGGCATTTTCTATGGGACATCTAGACACGGCTACAGCCCGAACGGCCGAACGGAATTACACCAAACTTGGCAAAATTGTAGGGACAGGTATGCAGTAGTGCATTTTCTTTATTTGGTGAAAATCCCTCCAGTAGTTGTTGAAAAAATTGAATTTAGCAAATTATATATCTATATGCGCTCAACATTCTGTTGGGATTAACTTTGGCGCCAATTGAGGAATCTGTGTGTAATTTTCCAGAATTCTGGCCAGCTCCGCTCCGCTCCTTTCCTGAAATTTTCGGGGAGACTCGTCAAGCAGGGGCCGAAAAGAGGGTCCCAAAACTTGTTTTCCCCATGTTAATTTCCATAGGGACCTTTAGACACGGCTACAGCCCGAACGGCTGAATGGAATTACACCAAACTTGGCAAAATGATAGGGCCTGGTATGCACATGTGCCTTTGCTATGTTTGGTGAAAATCCCTCCAGTAGTTCTTGAGAAAATTGAACTTGAAATGTTTCAAATGGCATTTTCTATGGGACCTTTAGGCACGGCTACAGCCCGAACGGCTGAACGGAATTACACCAAACTTGGCAAAATGGTAGGGACAGGTATGCAGTAGTGCCTTTACTATATTTGGTGAAAATCGCTCCAGTAGTTGTTGAGAAAATTGAATTTGAGCAAATTATATATCTATATGCGCTCACCGCATGCGCACCGTAGGCGTACCCTTACGTGCGCGAGCGAGTTTCTGATTGTCTGGCAGTCGACTGTCAACATTCCAAACTGTCCAAACCAGGAAGTGTTGGCCACCATCTTGTTTTTCAGAAGAACTGAGGCACAAGAGAGCCCAAAACAAGAGTGGAAAACGCAAAAAGGGGGCGGGTTAGAGACCCCCCCAACCCCCTAGCCCTTCTCAGGGGGTCCCAGAAGGACCCCCAAGGGCAAAAAAAAAAAAAAAACAATTCAAAAAAATCGAGGGGTACACACACCACACGCGTACAGTACACGTATCGTGCGCATACCCCGCGATTTAAAAAAAAAATAAAAACAATTTTTTTGCACTTGGTGGTCCTTCTGGGACCCCCTGAGAAGGGCAGGGGTCAGGGGGTCTCTACCCTGCCCCCTTTTTGCGTTTTCCACTCTTGTTTTGTGCTCTCTTGTGCCTCACGTCTCCTGAGAAACAAGATGGCTGCTCAGGTGGTCCCAGAAGGATAATAAAATATATAAACGTTATCCGCTAATAGAATTAGCATTTACAAAACCTTTGAAATTTATTGAAAAAAAATATAGGTTTCACGCCTTATATAGTTAGGAATTAGCATGTAAAAAATCTTACAAATTCACTTAAAAAACCATAGGTTTCAGGCCTTATATAGTATTATAGTTAGGAATTAGCATTTAAAAAACCTTGCAAATTCACTTAAAAAACCATAGGTTTCAGGCCTTATATAGTTAGGAGTTAGCATTTAAAAAACCATTGAAATTGCTCCTATATAGTTAGTTGTACTAACTATATTTCGCGCACCCGCAATCCACTGCTGATGATGTCACATATTACATCATTCATGACATGGTCAGTGACATCACTGATGACATCACTGATGATATCTCAAATGACATCACTGATGACATCAGTGATGACATCTCATTTGACATCACTGATCACATCACTGATGATATCATTCATGTGATAACACGATGCACCTCCTCACACTCTAATATAACCTTTGATACACCCATTGTTAAATACAGACTACCATTCTTGAAACCATTGACACACCAATACCAATTACTACATACACACTCACTGATTCCTAGGTCTACACACACATTCACTCATTCACCCATAGAATCACTCATACATACAGTCACTCATCAATACAACACTATCATACGCACTTATACACCTATACAGACACTCACACACTGCCACTCATCCATGGAGTTACTCACACACCTAGTCAGTCATGCAAAGAATCAATCACACTTCCATTTCCTCAACTATACAGTTATACACACAACACCTTACTTATTCAAACATATACTAACACATACTTACTCTCTTATACAATCACTGATACAAGCACACAATGATCCATACAGCCACTCGCACATTCACTGGCTCTCATGTATAGTCATTTATATATGCCAACTCTCACATGCACTGTGTTTTACATATGTACTTACTTGCACATGTAGCACTGAGATATCCATTCACTCACCACCACACCCATGCAAACAGTCAACCGCCCGTATAGCTGTTTCCACATGCACTCTTGAACTCATACACCTAGTGAATCAACTGCTCACACATCTATGCACAGAGTCACACACCTCCCAGCCACCCACACACACACTCAGTCTCCCATTCAAATACTTTGGCAACCAATCAATAACCCATATAGCCACTCATATAGCTACTGATCAACACATGCAGCAGCTCACACAACAACAGACATACTGCTGCACACATTCAGACAGTTTAGTCACTAACCCATGCATCTAACCCATGCATTTAGTAAGACACATTTAATCACTCACTCATACAGTCAGTCACGCACCTACTAAATCCTTCATCCAGACACTTATACATCCACTCATTCTTCAATATGTAAAACATATTTAAACTTTACAGAAACACACAGTCACTGGATGATGTCATCAGTGATGTCATCAGTGATGTCAAATAAGATGTCATCAGTGATGTCATCAGTGATGTCATTTGAGATGTCATCAGTGATGTCATCAGTGATGTCACTGACCATGTCATGAATGATGTAATATGTCATCAGCAGTGGATTGTGGGTGTGCGAAATATAGTTAGTACAACTAACTATATAGGAGCAATTTCAATGGTTTTTTAAATGCTAATTCCTAACTATATAAGGCCTGAAACCTATGGTTTTTTAAGTGAAAAAATAAATATATATATATATATATATATATATATATATTACCTACTGGCAGTCGCCAGTAGGTAGTTATTGTTAGGATTATTTTCAATAGGGAAATCGCAACATTCTATTGAGAATAACTTTGGCGCCGGTTGAGGAAACTGCCTGAAAATTTCCTCAAATTTGCCTTGCGGCGCTCCGGTCCTTTCCTTAAAGTTTGGGGGGGATTTGTCAAGTGGGGGCTGAGAAAAAAGGGGGGTCCCAAGACATGTTTTCCCCATGTTAATTTCCATAGGGCGGTCGACCTCACTTTTAGCCCGAACGGCTGAATGGATGTCCACAAAACTTGGCAAAATTGTAGGGACTGGTAGCCCGATGTGCCTTTGCTATGTCTCAAGATATGTGCTCCGGTGGATTTTGAGTAATTTAGGTTCAAAAAAATATATATATCTATAAGCGCGCCCGGGTACGCGCACCGGGGCGCTAACCAGCGCGCTACGCGAGTTCGCGCGCGGAAAGCTGATTGGCTCTCGGGTGTCTTTCAACATTCCAAACAGTCCAGAGCGGCCGCCATCTTGTGTCTCGGTAGGATCAAGACACAAGAGGTGGCAAAAACAAAGGGGGAAATAACCATAAGGGGGCAGAGTAGACCCCTCCCTGACCCCCTAGGTTTGATGTGGGGGGCTATAAAAGGGCCCCGCGGGACAAAACATTTTTTTTTTTCGATTTGCGCGGAGGGAGCGCCCGGTATGCGCACCGGGGAGCGGACCGGAAAGAATGACAGAGTTTTTAAAAAATGTAGCCTTTTTTTTATAAATTGGAGGTAGTTCTAAAAAGAACTGTTTTTTTTCTTCTTTTTGTTGTTTTATATATTTTTTTATGTTTTTTTGAACATTTTGTACTTTTTTTGGCTTTTATGAACTATTTTATATATTTTTTGTAATTTTTATGGGGAGGAACAAAAAACAGGGAATTGTAAACGGCTCAACTGGAGTAAAAAAAATAAGGAAAAAATTATTGTTTTTTGGGGCAATTGTGGTTTTCACCAGCACGGTTGATGAGCTTTATGCTTTGCTCACCATAGGTGATGGTCTTACCACAAAATATACAAGAGATCTTGTATTCCCCAAACTGTGGTTGTATGTTTGGGACCATCTCCCTTGTCTGTGGTCCCGATGGAGTGGGTTGCTTTCGTTTGGAGGTGCTGGGTGAAGATTGGGGAGGGTTGCTGGCCAGTTCACTCACCTCTGCCGCAGCATAGTTGTTGGGATGCCCACGCTGCACGTGCCGAATCATGGTGTTATTGCCAAATGAATATTTCTTATTAGGGTTCCCCCTTGAAAGTTCAATGCCACATATTTGGCAAGTCAGCTTTGGCGCATTCACTTTCTTCTTGCCTTATGGGATGGAAAAAACTCCCATACAATGTGCTGCTTTGGCCTATATGGGGTATTGTCTTCTGGTAGGAATGTCCTACTCCCCTCCTCCTCCTCCTCTTCATCTCCACCACTGTGGTGTTGTGGTGGTCCTCTTGGTGGTGGTGGTGCAGATGTTCCAGCTGCTGCTGCTACTGTAGCCATTTTAAAGTACAAAATATTAGTCACAGATCTCCAAACAGGTCTTCCTCAGTCAAAGGACAAAGTCAGAATAAGGAAAAAAGGTGGGGGCTTTCATCATTTGGAAAAAAAAAACTGTCCTGAACCAATGAAAAGTGTTATTTTCCGGTCACATGACCCGGGATTTCATCATTTGGAAACCAAAACTGTTCTGCACCAATAAAAAGTGTTATTTTGAGGTCACATGGCCCGTCGCCCTAACGCACGCGCCCCCGGGTGCCGCCGGGAGTGCGCCCTGGGACGCATCGCGTAAGCTCGTCGGATACTTACGTTGCGCGATCGTATTCGCTTGAGAGCTTCCGGGTGCGCTTACGCCGTGAGTATCACGCGGACGCGGCTACACAATACGTCACGATGATGTTTTCGTTCGCGGCAATAGCGCTAACGGGACGCTCACCGGTGCACACTAACGGGACGCTCCCCGGTGCGCTCACCGGGGCGCGCACCGGGAGCGCTCCAGGGCAAAAAAAAAAATAATAATAAAAAAAAAAATATTGTATTATATAAATATACAATATAGGATTCATTATAAAATATATTACATTTCATAGGTTTGAGGCCCTATATATAGTAAGGAATTAGCATTTAAAAAACCTATGATATTCACTGAAAAAACCATAGGTTTCACACCAGTTATAGTTACGAATTAGCATTTAAAAAACCTATGAAATTCTCTGAAAAAACCATAGGTTTCACACCAGTTATAGTTAGGAATTAGCATTTAAAAAGCCTATTAAATTCACTGAAAAAACCCTAGGTTTCAGGCCAGTTATAGTTAGCTGGAAGTTTATTGACATAAAACCATTGAAATTCCCACGTTATAGTTAGTTGGACTCACTATAACTTGCGCGCCTGCAACGCACTGCTGATGACATCACATATTACATCACTCATGACATGGTCAGTGACATCACTCATGACATCACTGATGATACCATCCTTGTGACAGAGTGACAGACCTCCTTTCAGTGTAATGTAACCCTTGAAACACATATTAAAAAATAGAAACTAACATTTTCAAAAAATGGAGATACCCATACCAGTTACAACAACCAATTCAGTAATTCCACCATCTATATACACATCCACTCATTCAGCAACAGTTCTATATAGTCACTCATACATATACTCACTCATCATATGTAGTGATACACATATACATCCTGTTACACACCGACAGTCATCCAAAATTTGCTCACACACATACTCACACATGCAAATAAACTATTGAACATCCATTTATTTGCATATACAGCTATACACACACTACCACCTTACTTCTAAGAAAACTTACACATACTTACTCTCTTAAACAATCACTTATAGAAACACATACTTATTTAAACAGGAACTCTTTCAATCTCTCACTCTCACATATGCTCACTTATATACATCAATACTCACATATACTAGATTAAAACATATGTAGTTACTCATAAAGAAACTAGTGAGGCAGGCATTCACTCACTAACACACACATATACACACTCATCCACCCATACAGTCCTGCACATATGCTGTCTTCAAAACACATACAAACAGTGAGTCAGTCACCAACCCATGCAGCCACTTATACACAAAGTGAAACACTGATACATATATTTAAATATTTAAAAAGTATTCGCTAATATATGTATTCACTAAGATACACTTAATAAGCCAGTTAACCAATCAATTTTTTTTTTAAAACATCCATTTAGACACGTATTTAAACATTTATTCTTCCATCCACCTTTACAAATACATTTGTAAAACCTATTTATTTTTCAGAAAGACACACATTCACTGGATGGTGTCATCAGTGATGTCATGAGTGATGTGTCACTGAACATGTCATGAGTGATGTAATAAGTGACGTCATCAGCAGTGCATTGCAGGCGCGCAAGTTATAGTGAGTCCAACTAACTATAACGTGGGAAATTCAATGGTTTTATGTCAGTAAAATTTCAAGCTAACTATAACTTGCCTGAAACCTATGGGTTTTTTCAGTGAATATATATATATATATATTCAATGAAAAAACCATAGGTTATAGACCATATATAGTTAGGAATTAGCATTTACAAAACCATATTTTACTCACACAAAACCATTGAAATTTCATATATAGTTAGTTGCCCTAACTATATATCGCGCACCCGCAATCCACTGCTGATGATGTCACATATTACATCATTCATGACATGGTCAGTGACATCACTGATGACATCGCTGATGACATCTCAAATGACATCACTGATGACATCTCAAATGACATCACTGATGACATCACTGATGACATCTCATTTGACATTACTGATCACATCACTGATGATATCATTCATGTGATAATACGATGAACCTCTTCAGACTCTAATATAACCTTAGATACAATCAGTGTAAACAGACGCTCACAGTCACTCATCCATGGAGTTACTCACACACCTAGTCAGTCATGCAAAGAATCAATCACACCACCATTTCCTCATCTATACAGTTATACAAACTTTACTTATTCAAACATATACTAACACATATTTACTCTCTTATACAATCCCTGATACAAGTTCACAATGATCCATACAGCCACTCACACATTCACTGGCTCTTATCCACAGTTATTTATATATGTCAACTCTCACATGTACTGTGTTTTACATATGTACTTACTTTGACATGTAGCACTGAGATATCTATTCACTCACCAATACACTCATGCACACAGTCAACCGCCCATACAGCTGTTTCCACATGCACTTTTGAAACTATACATCTAGTGAATCAACTGCTCACATATCTATGCACAGAGTCATACACCTCACAGCCACCCACACACACACTCAGTCTCCCATACAAATACTTGGGCAACCAATCAATAACCCATATAGTTACTCATATAGCTACTGATCAACACATGCAGCAGTTTACAGAACAACAGACATAATGATGTACAAATTAAGACAGTTTAGTCACTAACCCATGCACTCAGTGAGACACATCTAATCACTCACTCATACAATCAGTCATGCACCTACTAAATCCTTCATCCAGACACTTATACATCCACTCATTCGTCAATATGTAAGACATATTTTAACTCTACAGAAACATACAGTCACTGGATGTTGTCATCAGTGATGTCATCAGTGATGTCACTGACCATGTCATGAATGATGTAATATGTGACATCATCAGCAGTGGATTGCGGGTGCGCGATATATAGTTAGGGCAACTAACTATATATGAAATTTCAATGGTTTTGTGTGAGTAAAATATGGTTTTGTAAATGCTAATTCCTAACTATATATGGTCTATAACCTATGGTTTTTTCATTGAATTTCAATGGTTTTTTAAAAGCTAATATCTGTAGCTGTAAAATGTCTTTTTCTTTATATCCCAAATTATATTTTGTATGTTTATGATTATTTAAAAAAAAAATATTTTTGGGGTTCGCTCCTTGTTCGCGAACCGGGAAGCTTTCCGTTAGCTCAATTTGATGCCGCGACCCGGTCCGCTAACCGGTAAACGTTCCATTCACGCAACTACCGCATCAGAAATCAACATCGTGACGCGTCGCGGAAACGCGACATATCACGTATGCGTCTTATGACGCGCCGCGTTAGCGCTCCCGGAAGTGCTCCGGAACGCGAACCAGAAGCGATCCGAGGCGCGGCGCGCTCGGCGTAACGTGAGCGGAACAGGTCATGTGACTTGTTTATTAAAGTTTTCATTGGTTCATTTCACTTTTGGTTTCCTAATGATGTAAGACTAGGTCATGTGACCTAAAAATAACACTTTTCATTGGTTTAGAACTATTTTTTCCCCCAAATGATGAAAGCCCCCACCTTTTTTCTCACTCTGACTTTCAACTTTGAGAAAGGAAGACCTGATCATTTTCTCTGATGGCTTCAGTAGTAGCTTCAGCTTCTGCACCCCCACCACCACCACCACCATCTCCTAATAGGAAGAGAGGACCACCTGCACAGTTTATTGGAAACATAGAGGAGGAAGAGGAACAAGAAGACGGAGAGGAAGAAGAGGGACCACGATTTGTCCAAGAGTTACCCCGGGTATCTCATCGGAAAGAAAGCTTTATCTGGCAATTTTTTTCCATTCCTCCAGGAGAAAAAAAAGTCAATGCACGCCATGCTACGTGCCTTATCTGCGAAGAGAAGTTATCCAGGGGAACTAATAAAAAATACAGCTTTGGAAATCACACGATGCACCGACATATGCAGAGGTGGCATCCAATCAACTATAGTCGTGCAGAGATGCGTGAACTAAAACAGAACCCCCCAACTTCGGTGGCCCGACCATCTTCTGATATCTCTCTCTCAGTGGCAGAGGCAAACGAAACTGTTCCTAATATACAAAAAAATGTTGTACATCTGAAGCTGACATGCTTATATTGTGGAACATTAATTTCATGCGCAAACATGAGTGTGAAGTTAATTAATCTGGCTTTCGAGAAACACCAATGTTCCAAACGCAAGAAGTTTTAATTTTTTTTTTGCTCCTGTTGAGCCATTTTCAATGCCTCTTTCTGTTCTTTCCCTTTGAAAAAAAACAAAAAAAACAAAAAAGTGTTCAAAAAATACAAAAAAAACAAATAATGTTCAAAAAAGAAAAAAAAATATTTAAAAAAAAAAAAAAAAAAAAGTTCTTTTCAGAACTACCTCCCCTTTTTACAAAAATTGCTAGAAAGTGTAACACTCTGGCAAGCTGTTTTTTTTAGTTCGCTTTCCGGTTCGCTCGCCGGTACGCGAACCGGGAGCTAACCCCAATTTAAAAAAATAAATAAATAAAGGAGTAAGTACAAGAGAAGAAAACAGAGAGTGATGTAAAAAGAAAGACAGCTATAGGAACTAAACCAGAAATGGTGTTTAATAGATTTATTTACCTAAGAAAAGAAGGAAGAGGATATAATTGTGGAAAACAAAATACATAAGGAAGTGAAAGAATCAAGCATTGAAAATGCAATAGGTTTCACAATAGAAGAGTTTGTTCGTTTGGTTTTGCAAATGGATGAGTGGCGTTGTGTGGATGAGAGGCATTGCGTGGATAATTGGCGTTGTGTGGATTATTGGTGTTGCGTGGATGAGTGGTATTGCGTGGATTAGTGGCATTGCGTGGATGAATTGCGTGTGTGAATGGCGTAGTATGTGTGAGTGACGTTGTGTGTGTGAGTGGCGTTGTGTGTGTGAGTGGCGTTGCGTGTGTGAATGGCGTTGCATGTGTGAATGGCGTTGTGTGTGTGAGTGACGTTACTGTGAGGGGGGGGGAGAGGAGAAATGCACACGGCAGACGGGAGAGGGGACGAAGCGAGGACAGTAGAATGAGAAGGTAAAGCAGCCGGGGCGTTTATAGTGAAGCTAAACTTCACTTCAAAGGTGTGGGAGGAGTACGCCTGAGGAAACAGACGGCGATTTGGTAATGTGCACACGCATTTTACATCAATGCACTTGTGTATTGAACCAAAACCCACGGGCACAGCTCCAAATTTGCACATTTAAATAATCTTTGTTTAAAGCTCTATAGTCTGAAGCCCTAAAGTAGGTGAATGTGATTGAAATGTAACGATAAAGAGTAGAAAACATTTACCTTATAATTCTTGTTAACTTTTTCAATTCTTTTTTCATACTTTCAATCTGTGAAAGAGAGAACAAACATTTCAAAAATATTAAAACATGCATTTAAAAATTAGAAAAAACAAGGGAAAAGGTTCAAGAACAAACAGTTTTTCAACAACTTTGACATTTACAGAAGCCTCTGCTTCTCTACGTCCCCTACACAATCCTAAAGATATATATTTAAACAAACAGTATCTTGATGCTGATGAAGTGAGGCCTATTTTGGAACATGGTGCATCTTTTGCACTGCTGATGTCTCACAATAGTGATGCAATAGCAGCGCAAAAGAGATGTAAAGCCATCATAAAATTGTGTCTAACATTTTAAATGATTGTTTCAGGATGCAAATAAGATGTGTCCTTTCAAGAGGTTTGTTTGAGGAGAGGCCTATTCAGTTTAAAAAAAAAAACAGTACCCAGAAGTGCAGCACTGTAAGCATTAACTTTGACACTTACAGAAGCCTCAGTTTCTCCATATCTACCTCACATTTCTAAATGTATATCATAAGTACAAAAAGTAGAACATTAATTATACATGTTAAATGGTTTATTTTTGCTGTTCTCAGAATGTATCAAATTTTACTTAAATCAGTGACTTGAAGGTATTCATCATGTAACAGCGGGGAAAAAAAACACAATCAAAATGATTGTGTTTAAAAAACCCATACAACATAAGAAATCTGAATTCAAAACTCCTTAAAATTAACTTACTTTCCATAACGTCGAAGGATGTCCTATGAACAGCATACACTCTGTTGTGCTATTAATATTTTCAGCCCGCCACTTTCTGAAAGAAAACCTCCATCGTTTTGAAAAATATGTTACATACAATAAAAGACTTCTCACATTCTACCACATGTTTCCACATGGCCAAATCATGTTGGAGCGATTTACAACTCTTGTAATTCTTGTAATCAAATCCCGTCATTTTCTATTTTCGCAACTTTCAGAAAGAAAACATTTAAGATTACTTTCACAATCCTGGACTACTAATATCTTACCCTTCTTGCTCACTCATGTTCTACTTTTCCTATGACACTGATACTGCTTACTATGAAGCAGACTTACTTGCATCAGGTTTATATAGTTGGATTTTTCAAATGACATTATAATTAAAAGTTTTGGACCAATAATCTAGACAGCATTGCAGACTTACATTCCCTCTACTTCATGAACCTTTTGCAATTCCTCTGAGCAAATCCCGAGATTCTTTCCTTAAAATTTTGCTTTTAAAAACACCAGGTAAGAATTTTTAAGGTCAAACGGCAATTTTTTTTTGAAAGTTACAACAGAATCGTTGCAGAATGACCAGCCGCTTCTAGACTTTAAATAAGCTGTGTAATGTCCTGATGTTGTTGAAGGACCATCGTGATAGATAATTGCTGCAGTTACAAAAGTCCTTCCTGATATTGACAACTGCGAAGCAACAACATTTTTTATTAAAGTTGTCAATTTTGATCCATCAGGCCTACATCGTTGGATCATTAAAATGACATACTGGCCATATCTTCGTATAAATAATGTTGACATCATTTCAGATTTACATTGGCTACACTCCATGTTGTGATCAGCTGCTTTTACTAGCTTATTAAAGGAGACTGATTTACTGTCTGGCAAAGTTAAATATATAAATCTTTCTGAGTCTACACTAGTAGTACTTGATACCATACAGTTCTCGCAGTCATGCTGCCATTGATAAGAAAGCCCAGACAGGTGATCTACATCTACACCCTCATCTTGCAATACATCAAGCATATACATTAAAAACTCCTGACAATCCTGCTGATTATTTTCAGAGAAGTCTGTTTGACCTGAACATTCATCTAACAGATAACGAACTTCAGACACACTTTCTACTTTTGTTCGATCAGTGCTACATTTCTCTAACACAGAATTCAACAAACAGCATAAACTTTGTTCCGAATTGAACACAATCTGTTCTTTTAAAGTCTCTAGTGAAAAGTGAACATTAACCACTACATTTGCATAGCACAGAGGTCTTCAAACTTTTGTAGGTTGAGCCCCCCCAGCTGATTTTTTTTTAGATGTCGGGCCCCCCCCCCAACACCTGACAGAAATTTCCGGAATCTGGTACACTAGATATTCCACACAATAAGAGTGTTTGGTAAACTGCAGGTTTGTGAGTGGGTGTTGTTAAATGACAGGCTTATTACACAGGTCAAAACACAATTTTCTGTCCCTGAGAGACGTCCAGTGATTTTTTATTAGTTCAGCAACACTTGGACGTTCGTATTCAGTCTCCTCAAGAGCATCTACTAAACATGGAAACTGCTTAAACAGGCCATCTTCAAATAGTCTTCTCCATAATTTTAGCTTCTTCTAGAATGCAGTTATTCTTTTATTCATGGTAAAAGAAGTGATCTCAGCTCTTTCTAGGAACAAATTTGAGGAATTTAATTTTTCAACTTGTCAGCAGGGTATGCTAAAAGCACAAGCCAGCAATGATTGCATAGTTCTTTTTTGTGACGTTGTGGTGGTGATAGGGGCTTGTACATATGCCCCTCACTTCTTTGATCTCCATGGTACATGTTCTTTGTAGCAGGTACATTAGTCTGCGCTGTGTGGGTGGCAGGACCGCCCACCTGAGTGCATGGTGAGATGGGAGGCAAACTCCTCTGCTGAAACTGAAAGCAATGAACCAAGTAATTTCAGCTGCAGTGGGAGTCAAGGGAGTCTCCCCTGCTCTGAAACTGTGCCATGTTTGCCCTGGTGCATATCTTATTTAACCTATCCAACTCAACACAAGCTGAAAAAACTGAAGCAGGTGTGTTTGACCGGCTCTTCGAGCAGCGCCAGTACTGGAGATGCCGTTGTCGGCCCCTGGTGAGGTAATGGATTGCTCCACACACTGCTCCCAGGCTGCATGACCTGGACAGGTGCATAGCTGCCAAAGTTTCAGATTACCATGTGTGACATTTTCATAATTTCAATGTAATTATGAGTGACATTTCAACGATTCTGAGCGACACTTTCTCACGAGTAATATAAACATAAGAAATGACACCAGAGAGTGAGGCTGAGACATACATAGGTCACAGCCAGGCTGTATGTTATTATTTCAAGACTACTGTGGCAGCCTCAACCCTAAATAAAACAGTTAACCCTAACTGAACAGTCCTCCCCATTTGGCGAGTGGTGCCTATGTGCCCAGCCCTGCAGCAAGCATCAGATCACTCTAGCGCAGGCAGCTTGTCACAGAGCTAAAGGCTCTATTGACAGTGACTCTGCTGATCAGTGCTGAAAGTAAAGTAGTTGCTGTTAGACCCAGTTTGACCGACACATTTATGAAGGAAAAATGAGAGGGAGAAGTTTTCCAGCCACTTCTGACAACTCTCTGTATCCATAAGCAATGCTTCTGTGACTACAAGTTGACAGATCCATGCTCGTACCTGTTCAGCGTGGATGCCTCAATGGTGAGGAGTGCTGCCTACTTTCTTCTGGAAGTCATAAGAGTTTGAGGTAGAACTCCATCCGGTATATAGGGATAGAGGGAAGAGTTACTATAATGTAGTTAGAGATGAGAAAACGGGGATCCTATGACAGACATCAGTACGGTGACAAGATAACCCCATGTTATCAAGGATTGCCTTGCTCCTGTTGTAAATTTTCATTCAACAACTAATCTACTGCGTTCTGGTAATTGCAGTCGTGGCTCGCATTGTTTGAACTAACAGAAAATCTCAGGACTACAGCATTGTCCCTACTTACATGGAGTAATCTAATTACCTTATACAACAGAATCAACAGGAAAGTTTGGCTACCCAGTAGAGGCCTTAAAACACACCAAGACCCACCAGAGGCAGCAGACCTGATGTGTGGGAGAGTGGAGTGGAAAGAAAAAATTGGTATATCATCACACAATTTTCTTTTAGGGAGAAAAGCTAATATCACGACCCTAGCAAAAGGAGGATCAAGTGCAAGCAAACCCTTCCCACAGATACACAGCTGCAGTGGTGTTTGTACTGCAGGTCTCTTGTTATGTGCAATTTTAATTGAATCTCTTGGCCCTGTTTAGGAACGTAGTATTTATGAGCGACTCAAGAATCACTAAAAGCAGCATTAGTATGAGCAAAGTACAAAGACTGATGTAGCTCACTCAGTCCTTGATATATTTATCGTATTTTTGTACAGCTTTTTACGTATGCTGTATACATTTCAGATAAGAGCATGTTTTAACATATTACTGTGTTAAAAAAGTGCTCTTCTCTGAAATGTATACAGCATACGTAAAAATTAATTAAAGAGAATTAATCAAGTGTGCACAGCAATGTAGAATACCTCCGAGAGGTGCTTGCTTGTGATATGCAATGAAACTGTCTGCATGTCACAGAAAAAGAGAATAACGTAACAAAGGTTATGTACACCTCCTGGTAGAAATGAACAGTCTGGAAATGCAGAGCAAAGGCTTAGTGGCAGACCCTGTTCTCGATTTTTTAGTATTAGAAGAGACGGTCTGCACAGACTCCAGCCATTGCAATACCCAACTAACAGGTGGCCCCTTGACCCACGGGCACGAGGCAGTACATGTCAAGTACAACACAGCCACCCTCAGCACTTAAACAGTTTGTAAAGATCCAGATGACCTCTGGAGTTCTGTGCACTCCACTGTAAATACTCTCAATTGCGTGACCTCTCCTTTCAGTTTTATTAAACAAATTATAATGCTACTCGTAGATTTCAATGCAATTCTGATTACCGCTGTGATCTCCTGGTCCCTCCAGCTGAGCCCGTCGCTGCACTGTCCCAAGCGCAGTCTCGCCTAAACTGTCAGCAGTTATGACATGATGACGCACAGGGGCCACTTACAGGCCCCCCCGCCGGGTTATTTAGCAGCAGGGCTGGAGCAGCGCACTACCAGGTTGCCTGTGCCATAGGGGCGAAAAGTAACAGCATTTCAGCTGTAGCAATTAACCTAATAATAGCTCTTCCAAATGAAAAAAAAAACATGGGCACGTCGTGCCCCATCGATTCCCCTCCCTTCCCCCTCCAATCCTCTGGTACCACTGAATCCCACCCCCCACCTCCCCACTCCCTCCTCACCCCCCCCCTCACCTCCCCACTCCCTCCTCACTCCCCCCCCCCCGCCCCGCACGTCGTGCCCCGGACTTCGAACTTCGAAAACTGGGCAGCACTGAATGATGGCCCTTCTATCTGTTGATGTTGATTTCCACACACTACTTCACAGTGAGGCGACAGTAACCAAGTAAAGGCAGCGCAGACTAGACTTCAGCATCTGTATTGCACGCAAATTTCGCGGCACTTCCTGACCTCTCTGCTTCTGTCCCCCCTAATTGGTGTAACGTCAGTGGTGACGTTCCTACGGGCCCCAGAGTTCTCCAATCATACATCCCCGTTTAAAATGGGTGACGACACGGGACAGTGAAAGACAAAGGAATGTAACATTTTATGGTGGAGATCGCGCCCCCCCTGAGATGGTGTCGCGCCCCCCCAGGGGGGCACGCCCCACAGTTTGAAGAACACTGGCATAGCAGTTGACACCAGAACTGTTTTCAAATTGAAAACCGACAACATCTTCAACAGAATCCGTTTTCTTTCTGCTTACAATTTTCAGTTCATCGACTTTTGGGCTTTTTGCTACAACCTCCCTACTATTACTGATATTTCTTCGTTTACGGCCTACCACACGTTTCTCAAACAAAGGATATTGAGGCAAATGTGGCGCATACTCTCTTCTTAACCTATTGTATTCCTTAACACAATCTAGATCCGCACAAATGTTTGTGACATCACAATCAATCAAGTACAATCCCGATAAAGTTCTAACTCGTGACAATGCCACATATGCCATACCCTCTTTGAACACAGAACTGCCAATATTCACCAATGCACTATCTACACTTAAACCTTGCGATTTATGGATTGTCACCGCATATGACAAGCAAACAGGAAACTGTTTACGGCGAACATATAAGTCTTTAACAAGCAAAAACCTAGCAGAACAACGACCAATTAGCTGTACTTCCTCAATGCCATCAAATTTAATTTTTAAAAATTCAATACCATCTCTACTTCTGTATTTCTCAAAATCAACAACATTACCCATTGATCCATTTACCAGACCTCTTTCAACATGTAAATTCCTTCTCAAAATGATTCAGCAATTTAAACACACATTCAAAGTCTTTTCAAAACCCGCTGTTTTAGATATAGTCTTCTCTAATGAATCCAATTTTGATTTCAAATTCTCAGACAAAATAATTGTTGATCCCATATGCTCTATTCTGTCAATAGCTTCAAGTTTCACAATCTCTTGCTTTTCTAAATTCAACATTTTGTTGTTGAAGATGGCACATTCTGCAAGAGTTGGCATCAAACATATTCCGGATTTCTTCTCAGTAATTTTCTGAAAAATATTCTCAGGCACAACGTCTTGTTCTGGATATAAATTTGGCAGTAATCGTGCATTTAAAGCTTCTTTCCCATGCTCGGTCACTTTTCCAATTCTAATATCTTGTAGAATATTCTTGTAATCTTCATCCTTTGCCTGACGCATATTTTCATGCAGTTCAGCATAATTGAAGTTTAACCATATATTGACGTTGCCAATGCTCCCTAGGCACTTCCTGGTATCTTCATGCGTGAGTATTTTGAACACAGGTTGTCCTTTTACTGGTGTCAGCTGCAGAAGATCTCCGAAAACAATGATGTGTTTGCCACCAAATAACACATCATACTCAGTTTTAAGAACTTCTTGCATTCTCAAATGCACAAAGGCAAGCATGACATTGGAAACCATGCTTACTTCGTCAATGATAAGAAGTTTCATTTTCCTCAAGACTCTTGAAACTTCACAACAAGCATCCCCAGATAACTTGTGGTATTGTAATTTGTTGTCATGCTCCACTGGCAGCATCAGTAGACGATGCAAAGTAATACCTTTAATGTTATGTGCTGCCAGTCCAGTAGGAGCGGTAACAACACAAGACAGCGATGACTCAGTCCTTTCCTGCAAATAACAAGAAATTGCTTTAATAAGGAAACTTTTTCCAGTTCCCGCTTCTCCACTCACGTACAGTCGGACAGGCTTCAACGACGTACATGAGCACTCTTTCTTCTCATGACTTAATCCATGATCAATTTGCTTGGTAACTTCGTCATATATTTTCCTCTGCTCAACGTTGAGTTGTTTTTCCAAGTCTTCTAAGTTAACCGCATCCTCCTGAGCATGTGCCATGGCTCTTTCCACTTCATTCATAGCAGTGGCAGCTTCATTTTCGATAATAGGTCCTCCTAGTGGATCCTGACTCAATGAAACAGAACTCTGACTGTCCTGAGAACTGTCTCTGGCAATCTCGGCTGCAATCGTTGCTTCCTGCTCA
The DNA here is from genome assembly GCF_964263255.1 of Lissotriton vulgaris. Classification (NCBI taxonomy): domain Eukaryota; kingdom Metazoa; phylum Chordata; class Amphibia; order Caudata; family Salamandridae; genus Lissotriton; species Lissotriton vulgaris. The sequence goes on along the minus strand of NC_141685.1, from coordinate 1,508,995,617 downwards.
ATTTCCAAAGTCAACATTTCTTGGTATTTGAGAAAATCAGGACATTCTATGGTCTCCTTAGCAGCAGTGAAAGAGTCTTCGTAACAGAGGAAATCTCCAAGCAGTTCCTCTTCTGTACGCCAAGGCTTGAAAAGTTGCAAAAGTGCTAAATAGAAAAACTCCTTTTTTTGTGGAGATTCGCCACTCAATTTTCGATGGTTTACTAATTGGCATTTTCTTTGCTTGAACAGACATCCCTCACTTCCAATTACAGCATACACTCCTTTCTCAATATCTTCTTTGATGTTCCTCTTGAAAATGTAATTTTGTAGAACCTCATATAGACAAACATTCTCAAGGTGACTGCTTCGATTTGGATAATATGTATCCAACATGTTGGTCTTCAAAATGTCGGTACTGTTTGGTTCCTTTTCCGCCAAATACTCAATTTCCCGGACAGGTTTTAGAACTCGATTTCGTGTTTCAGCAAGACCAAGACTCGCCCAAACGATACTCCTGGATTTGGCATAGAGACTTGCTGAAGACAACCGGTCAGAACATTCGTAAGCTCCGATTTCTCGATGCGACAACATCTTCAAACTGAAACTGTACAACTTCTTGCTGAGGCTTTTTTCATGGGAAATATCCTCCCACATATCCTTCAATTCTGTCTTTTCTTTTTTGGTGATGTAAGATGTCACATAACGAGCCACAGCCATACAGTTGTCAGCCACAAACTGTATATCCATGTTAGCATTCCACATGGACAAAATCACTGGGTTGTAGTCGTTGATGTACTTGGACTCTTCGTTCCTTTTCAAATTGTATGTATTTTTGGGTGATTTCCTCGTCACATTATGTCGCAGAGAAGACATCAAACTGTTCACTCTTCCTTTAGAAATCACCGGTCGTGGAAAGTTGAAACGACATTTGGTGTAGAACTTGTCCTTGTTTCTGAATTTACGACGACAGTACTTTCCACAACGATGGCTTTGGAAACGTAGAACTTGTTCTCTTAGGCTTTTCTTCGCTGTTGCGTTTGGAACAGCACACGTAGAATACTGTTCTATGAAATTCATCACTAAGTCATCCGGATCTGTTCCAAATTTAGGTGCATCCTTGATCCACAGCAACATATGTATATGAGGAGCACCTCTTGCTTGGTACTCCTTTCTCCAGAAGAAATCCAACACCTCTCCAAGAGGTGGATTCTTCTTATTTGTGATGAAAGACATCATAGCTTCAAATCTATGATTGAAGTACCTGCATACATTCACTGGATCCAAAGAACACAGTTCTCCAGGTGTCTTGAATTCAATGTTTTCAATATTTCCATTTGCCTCTCGTAGAAATTCAAGTAAGTCTTCCCAGCCATACTCGGCACAGCTCAGAGTGAGGAACCATGTTGGAGTTCCTAAGTTCCTTAGCATACATTTTAAATCACCATGACGATGGTACCAGTACTCATTAGTACCACGCTGACACGCCATGAGATTAATTAGGTGAGAATCCAAAATACTGTCTTGGACATTGACTTTATGCATAAAGTCACTTGCCAAGATGTTTCGCATCTGTATACCACTTTTTAAGATGTGGTTCACTGCATATGACAGTCCAGACAGATCGCTTTCAAACAGGAGATGAAACAAATAGGGAATGCATTGACGAAACCTAGGATCTTCTGCATACAATCGTAAAGTCCGGTATTCAGACGCAGGAATTTGATGAGGTCGCTCATCATATCTTCCTCCTTGACCTGTTGGAAATAGCTGTGGGAAACACCGAGCTTCTAAACTTTCCTCCCAAACACTAATGGGACTCCCTTTGGCTTGTTTCATTTGAAACAACTCAATAGCATTCCCCATGACTTCCTTGGAATGCAAAGGGTGAACACTATAATGTTCATATATTTCTTCACTTTTAGAGGCCTCTACTTTCTCAATTTGGCCACCACACAAATCGCTATCCTCTTCATCACTTACTTCCTCTTCTGCAACATATACATTCTTATAGTACTTATTATTTTTCTTCAAATACAATGTTGCCTTTTTGACTTTCCTAACATTCACTAAATCTTGCCATATTTTCTTATTCTTTGTCGGAACCCCATTAACCAAGATAACCAGAGGTTCCTCTTCCACTTTTTCTACCCCAATTGTGTTAATGTTTTTGTTCAAATCTAGAGGCAAATAAACAACTCTTCCCTTTAATCCTCACTGTAAATCTGATGGAGGCAACTTCCCTGTCTTTGGCTCCATTCTTACAATAGCCTGAAAGGGATGGATACTTTGAATCAAAATAGATTCATAAGTATTTAAATCCTTCAATTCAGAAGGAATCTCAACCAATTCCAGATTATTATGAACCGCCCTAGCAGGCATCTGGTTTTGGTTTAATTTGTTACAACAATAAGTACACACACGTTGATCCGATCCCAAATCAAAATAATTTTCTACCATCAAGTATGTGGCAAAATCCTTCCATTCACTATTATTTTCCCTTTCACTTTTTGCATATAAATCCACTAACTTAATCTGATTCTTGTAATAAGTGCGTCGACAACACACACAAGTGAAATTAGGCCTCTCACTTGATTTCATCTGAAACGTGGCAATTTCCTTCTGAAATTTATCTGTACTGGAAACCTGTACATTATCTTCAACATTACCCTCTACTTCTGGGTCAATTTGAACATTCTCATCTTTACTTCCAAAGTAACAAAACTCAATTTCTTCACAAATATTCTATTTCAGAACCATGCAAAAGAGCAGCACATAATTGTTTAAGCATAATTGCTGGACTCTTAGCATGATACAACATTCTCACTAATTTCCTCACTTTATTATGATGCACTGCTAGCATCCTGAAATGATGAAAAACACTCTGGCATACTCTCCTGGAAAGACAAGCCAGTGAATGACCACGCAAACCTGTCATTTGTCTCACTCTGCAAGGATCTAATTCTTGCAACAACTTCATTTTCTGCTTCAAACTTTTCTTATTAAATGTCCGTACAAAATCACAAAGCAACTTGATGGAATCCTGTCGCACACTGCAAATAGAACTACACTGGCAAATGTACACAGGACCCTTAGGACGTCTTCCTAAAACCTCATTACCTAACACCTCATCTGTCTCTGTTGTCACAAGTTTTTCTTTTTCAACTGGACAACCATCCTTCACTTCATAAGCTCGACCACTGGTGTCAACTGCAAACACCAAATCATTATCCTGAAAATCACTCTCCTCATTAAAAAATGCCTCACAACTTGAACTATGCATCCATTCTCCGGAAAAAACTTCACAAAAGTTACTACGATTAACTACTCTCTTCCATCTACTATTTGATTTGAAATCAGAAATTACCTTGTTTAGTGTCCTAATTCTATTGATTACCAAAATAAACAACTTTCGCTTAATTTCGAAAGCATGATCAATAATTTTCTCTACATTTTTCTTTTTCTTATAAAATGCCACTTTCTGTTGGCCTTTCTTAATATTTTTTAATAAATTAACTATTATCCTGTTGCAGAACATTCGTTTTCGAATGTCCCTAAACTGTTGTTTCCTTCTACTATCATGCACAGAGTTATCTCTTGCTCTAGCAGTAACATTTTTGATTGGTCTCTCCTTTCCATTTAAATTGCATCTCTTTTTCTGGACTGAAACATTTTTTGTTGAAATACTTTTTTTACTACAAATATTTCTTATGAATGATTTCGTGCTCTTACCCGGAGGTTTCTTGGTGATTTCACAAGTTTTTTGGGGAGAGGACTGCTGCAATAATAGATGATCCTGCTGTCTTTGACGTTTTCTAGCCTTTCTAATTCGATTCTTAGTTGGCATTTTTCAAATTTTGAAATGATCTGCAGTTGAATCTGTGGAAAAATATAATAAAAAATGTTATTAACCACTATTACCAAACAGTAAATGAATAACAGTCATCAAAAACTTAACACCCTACCTATTATTTAACATAGCAAATCTTTTGCACCACCACTGCGTCACAAAAGTGACGCACAGTGGTACAAAACAGGCATACACCTATCATAAATCTCTCCCTAACATTTTAAATGATTGATTCAGGATGACGATAAGGTGTGGCCTATCTAGAGGTTTGTTTGGGCCCAGATCTTTGGACTGGGGTGAATGTGTGACATTGATCCACATTCGGTCCATCACCTGTTTTGTTTGTTTGAGGTGAGGCCAACACACGGTTGCAGATGAGATTTTCGCTTGTTGAAGAAAACAAAGGAGATAATACATGTGAAGGCCTACCAATGAAGTAAGTCATATCCACTTCACTCTTGAACAAAGGGCAGACCTCTTTTGAATCTGTGGTCAGACCTAAACTTCATCTGCACAATGTCATTCATAAACTTAGGAAACACTAGTGATGTAATTGAAAAATGTGGAGTTTCTTTTCCTCATTTCAGAATTACATCACCTGTGTTTAATCATTGACTTAAAATGTCCTTAATAAACATGAAAGCATTTTTTTGATTGCCCTTGCACCATTTTTGGGTCATTTTTAACATGGCTATGTAACTCCCATAATCAAAATCTAAATTTGCCAAGCACAGGTGGGAGCATATTTACAAGAAACGTGCCCCATGCAGAAAGCTCTTCAATTTAAATGGGAAAAATAACATCATAGACACTCAAATGCCTTTTAAATATGCTCCAAACAACCTATGAAGCTCTAGCAGTACATATCCAGAAATGTAATTGATTTCAAAAAAAGTTTTTGAACACAACATATAAATCAATTGTATACCTACATTCAAGATGAAATGACTGAAAATGTCCTTGAGACACATAAAAGCGTATTTTTTTGATAGCCCTTGCACCATCTTTGGGTCATTTTTAACATGGCTATGTAACTCCCATAATCAAAAACAAAATTTGCCAAGCACAGGTGGGAGCGTATTTACAAGAAAGTTGCCCCATGGAGAAAGCTCTTCAATTAAAATGGAAAAAATAACATCATAGACACTCAAATGCCTTTTAAATATGCTCCAAACAACCTATAAAGCTCTAGCAGTACATATCCAGAAATGTAATTGATTTCAAAAAACGTTTTTGAACACAACATATAAATCAATTGTATACCTACATTCAAGAGGAAATGACTGAAAATGTCCTTAAGACACATGAAAGCGTTTTTTTGAATGCCCTTGCACCATTTTTGGGACATTTTTAACATGGCTATGTAACTCCCATAATCAAAATCTAAATTTGCCAAGCACAGGTGGGAGTGTATTTACAAGAAACTAGCCCCATGAAGAAAACACGTCAATTAAAATGGGAAAAATAACATCAGAGACACTCAAATGCCTTATAAATATGACCCAAACAACCTATGAAGCTCTAGCAGTACATATCCAGAAATGTAATTGATTTCAAGAAATCGTTTTTAAACACAGCATATAAACCAATTGTATACCTACATTCAAGAGGAAATGACTAAAAATGTCCTTAAGACACATGAAAGCGTTTTTTTGAATGCCCTTGCACCATTTTTGGGACATTTTTAACATGGCTATGTAACTCCCATAATCAAAATCTAAATATACCAAGCACAGGTGGGAGCGTATTTACAAGAAACTAGCCCCATGAAGAAAGCTCTTCAATTAAAATGGGAACAATAACATCAGAGACACTCAAATGCCTTATAAATATGGCCCAAACAACCAATGAAGCTCTAGCAGAACGTATCCAGAAATGTAATTGTTTTCAAAAATCGTTTTTAAACACAACATATCTGTTTCAGCTTACATGAGAGACCATGGAATGGGCTCCATGTACAACAATAACTTGTGTTACTGCATGCCAGATTGCTACACAAAATATGCAATTACAATTTCTCAAAGAAACAAAATCTATTTGTATATCACTTGAGACAAAGCCACATTTTAAAAACACAGCTTTCTTCATCATTTTCTCCTTAAATCATACTATTCTCTATCTAAATTAAATAAATCTTTTCTCACCTTAGCAAATACTTCTTGAGTTTCAAAACAGTCTCAGAAATACTCCAAATTGTCTTCAGCAGAACAAAGAGGATGCACTCCAGAGGCTGCAGCTATAGAAAGCACAGAAATGCTGATATTCATTACACATATCTCTCATATTAGCCAATCATAACTCTTCCCTCACTTTTTTCAAATGAAAACCCTTCCCCCCTCTGCCCTCTCTGCCTTTTTTGCTTAGCAACCACCTCATGAAAGACCTCTCATGTTTGCAAGTTCACACAACAATGTTTCAATTGAACTTTGAACTCTCAGTGCACCTGCGTATCCAGTGCAATCTTTGATTAAATATTTTTTCCTTGACCATTCAAATTACATCTTTCAAAGAACACATCCATGCACCCTAACTTTCTGTTTTCAGAAATGGAAATGCACCAATCACTGCTAATGAATCATTAGCACTGGAAATCCACAGTTTTTTTTCTTTACAAACTCCTACTGTTTCAACTGCCCTTTCATTACCACACTTCATCTGACTGCAGCCCAACCTTCTCTCACCATGTTTAATGTCTGGATTGTTGGACATAGTTACATCTACTGGGCTCAAAGGTATGCTGAGAACAGAAATTTACCTAACCTCAATTTACAAGATGTGGAAATTAAGTGGTTGGGCCAAAGAGGATTAAAATGTCACCAATTGATACCATTGGTGAAAACCTTTATGCATTTGCCAAAACCTGACCTGTTAATTGTGCACTGTGTAGGTAATGATTTGGGCACTTTGACTGGGGTAGGTCTGGAAATGCTTTTAAAGGACACCTTTGAGCAATTAATGGCACTTTTTCCTCAAACTGCCTTGGTATATTCCAATATATGCCAAAGACAGAAATGGAGGTGGTCCAACCAATTTTGTCCACAAATTGAGAAGTCGAGGAAGCATGTAAACAAATCTGTTTCAGCTTACATGAGAGACCATGGAATGGGCTCCATGTACAACAATAACTTGCGTTACTACATGCAAGATATCTACAGAGGAGATGGAGTTCACTTCTCAGATGAGGGCAACAGAATTTTCATTTTGAATTTAAGACTGTGCATTGGTACCTACTTATAAGTGCCAAAATGTACCATAAACCCAAAAGCTCTTCTCAGAGCTACCCTACATCTGATCACTCACAATTATTATTTTTCTCTAACTTTTTTCTCTAATTTTCAACAAACTACGCTCCCCGGAGCGCTACCCGGTACGCAAACTGGAAGCTAACCGCGCAAAATTAAAAAAAAAAATGTTTTTTTCCCGAACATATGGTCCTCCTCAGCCACCCTCAGAAAACCTAGGGGGTCAAGATACATCTACCGTGCCCCCTTCTACCCATTCTGAACATTATTTGCCCTCCATCTTGTATCTTAATTCGAACGAAACACAAAATGGTGGACTCCCGTTACGCTGCTGGTTCGCGGACCGGGACGCATACCGGGAAGCGGTCCAATAAAAAAGGTGGGAAAGTAATTCACAGAAAAACGACTGGAGACACTCTCACCAAATATACATTAGCTCATACTACATAACAATCCCTTTCATTTTCACAAATTTGAATGAAATTCCATTTAGCCATTAAGCCTGTAGACCTCTCTAAATACCGTGAGGTAAATTACTTCACAAAACACATCTAAAGTGTTGGAATTGACAACCAATTAAAATGTTACTTTCATTTTCTACTTTTATTACCTGACATTTGATTGGTTATATACCTGAATATATATAAAGGAAGAGAAGAAAACACAGCCATTTTGACTGCTACTTCTTGTTGTACATTACATTTGAATTATCACTAAACACTTCAACTTGTTTGTGAAGGTAAGTTGTTATTTTTAAAACTGAAGTATATTGTGCACTATAAGTTAATATGGTAAACTTTTTCTGATAGTTATAACCTATCCCTCTGTAGTAGTTATAGATTTAGATGGACTTCTCTGTTACAGTTATGGATGGAGTTAGGCTTCTCTTGGTTAAATCACATACACTTTTTTATAGTCCTACTTCCACTCTGATACTATACACTGCCAAAAGATAAATTCACTGATAAAAACTGGCTATCTAAAATTAATCCCAACAGTGCCCTATCTCTACTAATATATATTTTTTTTATCCAAATTTCAGGCAAAATGGAAGGCGAACAGAAAGTTCAATTTAAAATTGTACTGCAAGAGAGCAGCCAAGGAAACATTGATCAAAATGAAAATGAATTTATGGATTAAAGTAGGGACCAGGAACTACTGCAATGTGTGGAAGCAGTGGATAACCTCCTTAAAAATGAGGACATTTTACACCCTCAAAGACTACAAAGTATATTCAATGACAATTATGAAATTTCTGACAATGAAATGTTAGAAAGTTTAATAAATTATAAAACACAATCACAATAAAAAAAATGCTTAAAAAATAAAGAAAATAAAAAATAATCAACAAAAACAACAAACAATTAACATACAGTATTTGAAAAGTCTATCATTCTTTTTTCCTTATAGTACGCTGCCCAGAACGCTTTCCGGTTCGCGGACTGGGCGCTCCCCACGCAAAAAAAAAAATTTTTTTTTTTGCCCTGCTGGGCCCTTTTAAAACCTCCACATAAAACCTAGGGGGTCAACGAGGATCTACTATGCCCCCTTATGGTAATTTCCCCCTTTGTTTTGGCCTCCTCTTGTCTCTCGATCCTACCGAGAGACAAGATGGCGGCCGCTCCGGACTGTTTAGAATGTTGACAGACACCAGAGAGCCAATCAGCTTCGCATCGCAAAGTTCAGTTACGCGAAAAGTACGCGAACCGGAGCGCTACCCGGAGCGCTGTTACAGATATATATCTTTTTTTGAACGTTAATTTCTCAAAATCCACTGAAGCACATATATTGAGACCTAGCAAAGGCACATCGGGCTAACAGTCCCTACAATTTTGGCAAGTTTCGTGCAAATCCATTCAGCCGTTCGAGCTAAAAGTGAGGCCAACCGCCCTATGGAAATTAACATGGGAAAAACGCGTTTTGGGACCCCCCTTTTTTCTCGGCCCCCCCTTGACGAAACCCCCCCAAATTGTCAGGGGCTGCTCAGAAACAAAATGTGCCATTTTCCTGAAAATTTCAGCCGATTCCGTCCACAAACACCAAAGTTATTAGACATAGAATTTTCAAAAGTTCCATAGAGAAAAAATCCTAACTATATATACCTACTGGCGACCGCCAGTAGGTAATATATATATATATATATATATATATTCACAGAAAAAACCATAGGTTATAGACCATATATAGTTAGGGATTAGCATTTAAAAAACCTTATTTTATTTGCACAAAACCATTGAAATTCCATATATAGTTAGTTGCACTAACTATATATCGCGGACCCGCAATCCACTGCTAATGATGTCACATATTACATCATTCATGACATGGTCAGTGACATCACTGATGACATCACTGATGACATCTCAAATGACATCACTGATGACATCACTGATGACATCACTGATGACAACACCCAGCGACTGTATGTTTCTGTAAAGTTAAAATATGTCTTACATATTGAAGAATGAGTGGATGTATAAGTGTCTGGATGAAGGATTTAGTAGGTGCATGACTGACTGTATGAGAGAATGATTAAATGTGTCTCACTGAGTGTATGGGTTAGTGATTAAAGTGTCTTAATTTGGCAATCATTATTTATGTTGTTCTGTAAACTGCTGCATGTTTAAATCAGTAGCTATATCAGTAACTATATGGGTTATTGAATGGTTGCCCAAGTATTTGTATGGGAGACTGAGTATGTGTGTGGGTGGCTGGGAGGTGTATAACTCTGTGCATAGATGTGTGAGCAGTTGATTCCCTAGGTGTATGGGTTCAAAAGTGCATGTAGAAACAGCTGTATGGACAGTTGACTGTGTGCATGAGTATATTGGTGAGTGAATGGATATCTCAGTGCTACATGTCAAAGTAAGTACATATGTAAAACACACTCCATGTGAGAGTTGACATATATAAATAACTGAACATAAGAGCCAGTGAATGTGTGAGTGGCTGTATGAATCATTGTGAACTTGTATCAAGGATTGTATAAGAGAGTAAATATGTGTTACTATATGTTTGAATAAGTAAGGTGTGTATAACTGTATAGTTGAGGAAATGGAGATGTGATTGATTCTTTGCATGACTGACTAGGTGTGTGAGTAACTCCATGGATGTGTGACAGTCTGTGAGTGCCTGTTTACACTGAGTGTATCTAAGGTTATATTAGAGTCTGAAGATGTATTATCACATAAATGATATCATCAGTGATGTAATCAGTAATGTCAAATGAGATGTCAGTGATGTCATCAGTGATGTCATTTGAGATGTCATCAGTGATGTCATCAGTGATGTCATTTGAGATGTCATCAGTGATGTCATCAGTGATGTCACTGACCATGTCATGAATGATGTAATATGTGACATCATTAGCAGTGGATTGCGGGTCCGCGATATATAGTTAGTGCAACTAACTATATATGGAATTTCAATGGTTTTGTGCAAATAAAATAAGGTTTTTTAAATGCTAATCCCTAACTATATATGGTCTATAACCTATGGTTTTTTCAGTGAATTTTCAAGGTTTTGTAAATGCAAATTCCTAACTATATATGGTCTATAACCTATGGTTTTTTCTGTGAATTTCATTGGTTTTTTAAAAGCTAATATCTATAGCTGTAAAATATATTCTTTATTAAGTGACGTATCACGTAGCCCGTGAGACGCCTCATGGTGCATCGCATAACCGTGACGTATCGTCTCTGCAGCGCAAACCAAACCTAAAACGTAAGCGCGCCAGAACACGCTTAAAGATATATATATATTTTTTTAACCTTAATTAGACAAAATCCACACGTGCACATATCACAAACATTCAAAAAACACAATATGTCGGACTCCCGTTACGCTGCCGGTTAGCTGCCCGGTTAACGTACCAGGAAGCACCTTTACCGCGAAAAATCGCAATTTTTTTTTCTTTTGCCCCGCAGGGAACTTTAATATCCCCCTCATCAATCCTATGGGGTCAGAAGGGGTCTACCTTGCCCTCTTTCCTTCATTTCCCCCTTTGTTTTGGTCTCCTCTTGTCTCTCGATCCTACTGAGAGACAAGATGGCGGCCGCTCCGGACTGTTTACAATGTTGACAGCCAATCAGCTACTCCTCAGACTCCCGTTACACTGCCGGTTAGCTTCCCGGTTAGCTGCCCGGTTCGCTTACCAAGACGCGTCTCTACGGCGAAAAAATCGGATTTGTTTTTTTTTTGGGGCCCCGCGTGGCTCTATAATATCCCCCTCATCAATCCTAGGGTGTCAGAAGGGGTCTACCTTGCCCCCTTTCCTTCATTTCCCCCTTTGTTTTGGCCTGCTCTTGTCTCTCGATCCTACCGAGAGACGGGATGGCGGCCGCTCCGGTCTGTTTAGAATGTTGACAGACACCGGAGAGCCAATCAGCTTCGCTTCGCAAAGTTCCGATACGCAAAAAGTTCGCTAACCGGAGCGCTACCCGGAGCGCTGTTACAGATATATATCTTGTTTTAAACGTTAATTTCTCAAAATCCACTGAAGCACATATATTGAGACCTAGCAAAGGCACATCGGGCTAACAGTCCCTACAATTTTGCCAAGTTTCGTGGAAATCCATTCAGCCGTTCGGGCTAAAAGTGAGGCCAACCGCCCTATGGAAATTAACATGGGAAAAACGCGTTTTGGGACCCCCTTTTTTCTCGACCCCCCCTTGACGAACCCCCCCCAAATTTCCAGGAGCTGCTCAGAAACAAAATGTGCCATTTTCCTGAAAATTTCAGCCAATTCCGTCCACAAACGCCAAAGTTATTAGGCATAGAATTTTCAAAAGTTCCATAGAGAAAAAATCCTAACTATATATACCTACTGGCTATCGCCAGTAGGTAATATATATATATATATATATATATATATATATATATATATATATATATATATATATATATATATATATATATATATATATATATATATATATATATATATATATATATGTATGTATATATATATATTCACTGAAAAAACCATAGGTTTTACACACGTTATAGTTAGGAAGTAGCATTTGAAAAACCTATGAAATTCACTGAAAAAACTATAGGTTTGACACCAGTTATAGTTAGCTGGAAATTTTACTGACATAAAACCAATGAAATTCCACGTTATAGTTAGTTGGACTCACTATAACCTGCGCGTGTAATGCACTGCTGATGACATTACATATTACATCACTCATGACATGGTCAGTGACATCACTCATGACATCACTGATGACAGACCTCCTTTAAGTGTAATGTAACCCTTAAAACACATATTGGAAAATAGAAATTAACATTTTAAAAAAAATGGAGATACCCATACCAGTTACAACAGCCAATTCAGTAATTCCACCATCTATATACACATTCTCTCATTCACCAACAGTTCTATATAGTCACTCATACATATACTCACTCATCATATGTAGTGTTACACCTATACATCCTGTTACACACCGACAATCATCCAAAAGTTACTCACACACATACTCAGACATGCAAATAAACTATTGAACATCCATTTATTTGCATATAAAACTATACACACTCAACCACCCATACAGTCCTGCACATATGGTGTCTTCTAAACACATACAAAGAGAGAGTTAGTCATTCATGCATCTATGTGATTAGTAATACCCCCATAAAACCATAGAAACACTCATACTGATACTAAAAAAACATCTAAGAACCCAAATACCTACACATGTAGGTACTCATCAATCCATGCAGCCAGTTATTCACAAAGTGAAACACTGATACATATATTTAAATATTTAAACATTACTCGCTAATATATGTATTCACTAAGGTACACTTAATAAGCCAGTTATCCAATCATTTCTTTTTGAAAAAAACATTCATTAAGACAATAATTTAAACATTTATTCTTCCCTCGACCTTTACATATACAAATATAAAACATATTTATTTTTTAGAAAGACACACATTCACTGGATGGTGTCATAAGTGATGTCACTGACCATGTCATGAGTGATGTAATATGTAATGTCATCAGCAGTGCATTACACGCGCAAGTTATAGTGAGTCCAACTAACTATAACGTGGAATTTCATTGGTTTTATGTCAGTAAAATTTCCAGCTAACTATAACTGGTGTCAAACCTATAGTTTTTTCAGTGAATTTCATAGGTTTTTCAAATGCTACTTCCTAACTATAACGTGTGTAAAACCTATGGTTTTTTCAGTGAATTTCATAGTTTTTTTGAATGCTAGTTCCTAAGTATGTAATCACGTTCGTAACTAGATAGTGTCACCGCCTACACGTCCTGAGAAGCGCATGTAAAGTCATGTGACTTGAAAACAAAACTTCCAATTGGTTATTAGTAGTTTCTTTTCTGGAATTTACACGAAGCACTCCACCCACTTTCCTCACAATCTTTTCTACTCTCAAGAGACAACAACGTCGAGCATCTTCCGGAAGACTTTGCTGAAATGGCTGCCCTACCGCATTCATCTTCCGAATCTGAAGGAAATGAGCGACCACCGTTAAGAAGAAAAAAGGAATCTTTCATTTGGCAATTTTTCACTTATCCTGAAGATCAAAAGAAAGTGAATGCGCCAAAAGTAACCTGCACGATATGCAATTCGGAGCTCTCAAGGGGAAATCCAAATAAAAAATATTCCTTTTCAATACACACCATGCAGCGGCATGTTAAACAAAGGCATCCTGAGCATTATGCAAAAGCATCGACAAGAGCCCTGGCCACGCTATTACCATCAGAGGTGGCCAGCACATCTTCTGGTGTACGACCTGTATCTCCATCGAGTGCTGAGATGGACTTGAGACCATATCTTGCGAAGGTGCATATGAAATGCAACAAGTGTGGAGAAATTCTTTTGTATGGAGAGCAGAGCCTCGTTCTTATTAAACTCAAAATTGACAGTCACAAATGCCCCAAGAAAAGATAAATTTCTTCACTTCATTTTCAAACTATTACATACTGAAAAATGTAGTAGCAACTTTAAGAAATCGAAAGCATCATAACACTTCTTTCCCAAAAAAAAAAAAAAAAAAAGTTCTTTTCAGAACTAACTCTTTCTACCAAAACGTGCTCCAAGAGCATATTATGAGATATTTTTTCGCCGCTTTATTTTAGTGCGAGACCGGGTGCGCGCACCCTCCTATCGTGTACAGGACCTGACACTTGCATGTCAAGTCATGTGACTTCTAAACAACACTTCTAATTGGTTCTTGGTAGTTTCTATTCTGGAATTTACACGCAGCACTCCACCCACTTCCATCACTTTCTTTTCTACTCTCAAGAGACAACAACGTCGAACATCTTCCCGAAGACTTCGGTACAATGGCTACCGATCCGCATTCATCTTCCGAATCTGATGAAAATGAGCGACCACCTTTGACAAGAAAAACGGAGGCCACGCTATTACCATCAGAAGTAATCAGCACATCTTCCGGTGGACGACCTGTATCTCCATCGAGTGCTGAAATGGACTTGAAACCATGTCTGGCGAAGGTGCACATAAAATGCAACAACTGTGGAGAACTTCTTGTATACGGAGAGCAAAGCTTTACTCTAATTAAACACAAAATTGAGAGTCATAAATGCTCCAAGAAAAGTTAAATTTCTTCACTTTATTTGGATAGTATGACATACTGAAAAGTATCGTAGCAACTTTAAGAAAACAAAAGCATCAAAACACTTGTTTCCAAAAAAAAAAAAAAAAAAAAAGTTCTTTTCAGAACTAACTCTTTCCACCAAAACATGCTCCAAGAGCATATTATAAGATGTTTTTTCGCCGCTTTATTTTAGTGCGAGACTGGGTGCGCGCACCCTTCTATCGCGTACAGGACCTGACACTCCCATGTGAAGTCATGTGACTTCTAAACAACACTTCTAATTGGTTTTTGGTAGTTTCTATTCTGGAATTTACACGCAGCACTCCACCCACTTCCATCACTTTCTTTTCTACTCTCAAGAGACAACAACGTCGAACATCTTCCCGAAGACTTCGGTACAATGGCTACCGTTCCGCATTCATCTTCCGAATCTGATGAAAATGAGCGACCACCTTTGACAAGAAAAACGGAGGCCACGCTATTACCATCAGAAGTAATCAGCACATCTTCCGGTGGACGACCTGTATCTCCATCGAGTGCTGAGATGGACTTGAGACCATATCTGGCGAACGTGCACATGAAATGCACGAACTGTGGAGAACTTCTTGTATACGGAGAGCAAAGCTTTACTCTAATTAAACAAATAATTGAGAGTCATAAATGCTCCAAGAAAAGTTAAATTTCTTCACTTTATTTGGATAGTATAACATACTGAAAAATGTCGTCGCAACTTTAAGATATCAAAACCATCATAACACTTGTTTCCAAAAAAAAAAAAAAGTTCTTTTCAGAACTAACTCTTTGTACCAAAACAAGCTTCAAGAGCATATTAGCTGATATTTTCTCGCCGCATTCTTATAGTGCGCGACCGGGTGCGCGCACCCACCTATCGCGTACAGGCGTCGAGACACGCATGTGCAGTCATGTGACTTTAAAACAACACTTCCAATTGGTTCTTACTAGTTTCTATTCTGCAATTTACACGGAACACTCCACCCACTTCCCTAGAAAACTAGTTTATCGAAAAACTTTTAAAGCCTCCTCTTATGAAATATTCAACATCAATCACATAGCAGAGTACTAAATAGCACTATATACACTCCGTCCCTTAATTATAAGAGACTTATTGCTATGTAAAAGCAACTTTTGTTTTCCAAGATAATGTGAAATGCTGAGCCTATTACAAAATTTTATTTCACATATATGTTACTATTCTCCTTCGAGTACTAACACCGTAGAAAATACCACCAATAGCGGTGATATTTTTTACACCGAGAACGGGCGATTTCTATCGCTTACAGCCCTTACAATTATAAAGTTTTATTTCCTAAGTCTCTGATCTCCAACTGTGCAACGTAGCTCCCCTGTGTGTCGGAATAAGGTCCATAAACAAAAACTACAGAGCCAGCATTATAAACATACACAGAACCACAAAACGACAAGAGCCACCATGCTGATATATATCCTTAATATAATAAACCTCTGAGAATAAATACATATTTCCGTGGCACCCCATAACACAAATGTGGCGTCCTCTGACTCTGCTCCATTACCAAACACCGTAACTCCCCGCCCCCCTCACTTTTCACTAAACTCCGCACTCCACCCCAACCGGACCCCCTATTACAAACCCCCAACCTACCCTCCCTGCCCAAACCCACCATGAACCTCAAACCGCCCCTAGAAAACTTATAAGACACAGGATTACTAAAACTCAAAGAATACGCAACAGGCAGATAATGTAAATAGTACATAAAGGCACATATTTTTTCCAAAATACTATTTAAAAACATGTTCTATTTTTTATAAATCTATCATGCATCTGACCCTCTAGAACTGCTTTCAAAACGTGAACTATAATAATAACATATTCATAGTTTTTTTGAATGCTAGTTCCTAAGTATGTAATCACGTTCGTAACTAGATAGTGTCACCGCCTACACGTCCTGAGAAGCGCATGTAAAGTCATGTGACTTGAAAACAAAACTTCCAATTGGTTATTAGTAGTTTCTTTTCTGGAATTTACACGAAGCACTCCACCCACTTTCCTCACAATCTTTTCTACTCTCAAGAGACAACAACGTCGAGCATCTTCCGGAAGACTTTGCTGAAATGGCTGCCCTACCGCATTCATCTTCCGAATCTGAAGGAAATGAGCGACCACCGTTAAGAAGAAAAAAGGAATCTTTCATTTGGCAATTTTTCACTTATCCTGAAGATCAAAAGAAAGTGAATGCGCCAAAAGTAACCTGCACGATATGCAATTCGGAGCTCTCAAGGGGAAATCCAAATAAAAAATATTCCTTTTCAATACACACCATGCAGCGGCATGTTAAACAAAGGCATCCTGAGCATTATGCAAAAGCATCGACAAGAGCCCTGGCCACGCTATTACCATCAGAGGTGGCCAGCACATCTTCTGGTGTACGACCTGTATCTCCATCGAGTGCTGAGATGGACTTGAGACCATATCTTGCGAAGGTGCATATGAAATGCAACAAGTGTGGAGAAATTCTTTTGTATGGAGAGCAGAGCCTCGTTCTTATTAAACTCAAAATTGACAGTCACAAATGCCCCAAGAAAAGATAAATTTCTTCACTTCATTTTCAAACTATTACATACTGAAAAATGTAGTAGCAACTTTAAGAAATCGAAAGCATCATAACACTTCTTTCCCAAAAAAAAAAAAAAAAAAAGTTCTTTTCAGAACTAACTCTTTCTACCAAAACGTGCTCCAAGAGCATATTATGAGATATTTTTTCGCCGCTTTATTTTAGTGCGAGACCGGGTGCGCGCACCCTCCTATCGTGTACAGGACCTGACACTTGCATGTCAAGTCATGTGACTTCTAAACAACACTTCTAATTGGTTCTTGGTAGTTTCTATTCTGGAATTTACACGCAGCACTCCACCCACTTCCATCACTTTCTTTTCTACTCTCAAGAGACAACAACGTCGAACATCTTCCCGAAGACTTCGGTACAATGGCTACCGATCCGCATTCATCTTCCGAATCTGATGAAAATGAGCGACCACCTTTGACAAGAAAAACGGAGGCCACGCTATTACCATCAGAAGTAATCAGCACATCTTCCGGTGGACGACCTGTATCTCCATCGAGTGCTGAAATGGACTTGAAACCATGTCTGGCGAAGGTGCACATAAAATGCAACAACTGTGGAGAACTTCTTGTATACGGAGAGCAAAGCTTTACTCTAATTAAACACAAAATTGAGAGTCATAAATGCTCCAAGAAAAGTTAAATTTCTTCACTTTATTTGGATAGTATGACATACTGAAAAGTATCGTAGCAACTTTAAGAAATCAAAAGCATCAAAACACTTGTTTCCAAAAAAAAAAAAAAAAAAAAAGTTCTTTTCAGAACTAACTCTTTCCACCAAAACATGCTCCAAGAGCATATTATAAGATGTTTTTTCGCCGCTTTATTTTAGTGCGAGACTGGGTGCGCGCACCCTTCTATCGCGTACAGGACCTGACACTCCCATGTGAAGTCATGTGACTTCTAAACAACACTTCTAATTGGTTTTTGGTAGTTTCTATTCTGGAATTTACACGCAGCACTCCACCCACTTCCATCACTTTCTTTTCTACTCTCAAGAGACAACAACGTCGAACATCTTCCCGAAGACTTCGGTACAATGGCTACCGTTCCGCATTCATCTTCCGAATCTGATGAAAATGAGCGACCACCTTTGACAAGAAAAACGGAGGCCACGCTATTACCATCAGAAGTAATCAGCACATCTTCCGGTGGACGACCTGTATCTCCATCGAGTGCTGAGATGGACTTGAGACCATATCTGGCGAACGTGCACATGAAATGCACGAACTGTGGAGAACTTCTTGTATACGGAGAGCAAAGCTTTACTCTAATTAAACAAATAATTGAGAGTCATAAATGCTCCAAGAAAAGTTAAATTTCTTCACTTTATTTGGATAGTATAACATACTGAAAAATGTCGTCGCAACTTTAAGATATCAAAACCATCATAACACTTGTTTCCAAAAAAAAAAAAAAGTTCTTTTCAGAACTAACTCTTTGTACCAAAACAAGCTTCAAGAGCATATTAGCTGATATTTTCTCGCCGCATTCTTATAGTGCGCGACCGGGTGCGCGCACCCACCTATCGCGTACAGGCGTCGAGACACGCATGTGCAGTCATGTGACTTTAAAACAACACTTCCAATTGGTTCTTACTAGTTTCTATTCTGCAATTTACACGGAACACTCCACCCACTTCCCTAGAAAACTAGTTTATCGAAAAACTTTTAAAGCCTCCTCTTATGAAATATTCAACATCAATCACATAGCAGAGTACTAAATAGCACTATATACACTCCGTCCCTTAATTATAAGAGACTTATTGCTATGTAAAAGCAACTTTTGTTTTCCAAGATAATGTGAAATGCTGAGCCTATTACAAAATTTTATTTCACATATATGTTACTATTCTCCTTCGAGTACTAACACCGTAGAAAATACCACCAATAGCGGTGATATTTTTTACACCGAGAACGGGCGATTTCTATCGCTTACAGCCCTTACAATTATAAAGTTTTATTTCCTAAGTCTCTGATCTCCAACTGTGCAACGTAGCTCCCCTGTGTGTCGGAATAAGGTCCATAAACAAAAACTACAGAGCCAGCATTATAAACATACACAGAACCACAAAACGACAAGAGCCACCATGCTGATATATATCCTTAATATAATAAACCTCTGAGAATAAATACATATTTCCGTGGCACCCCATAACACAAATGTGGCGTCCTCTGACTCTGCTCCATTACCAAACACCGTAACTCCCCGCCCCCCTCACTTTTCACTAAACTCCGCACTCCACCCCAACCGGACCCCCTATTACAAACCCCCAACCTACCCTCCCTGCCCAAACCCACCATGAACCTCAAACCGCCCCTAGAAAACTTATAAGACACAGGATTACTAAAACTCAAAGAATACGCAACAGGCAGATAATGTAAATAGTACATAAAGGCACATATTTTTTCCAAAATACTATTTAAAAACATGTTCTATTTTTTATAAATCTATCATGCATCTGACCCTCTAGAACTGCTTTCAAAACGTGAACTATAAACCTCTACTTTTCATTTTCAAACCATACACTTTCATCTGACCCTCTAGAACTGCTTTCAAAACATGAACTATAAACCTCTACTTTTCATTTTCAAACCATACACTTTCAATTACATTATTTTTTTTCCACAATTCATGTAATGTTACACACCTTTTCTAAAATACACCAGTCCGTATCATTTATAAGGATTTATTTTCAGTCTTCATCAGTGACACTTTCTTCACATATAATAGAAATCACTATAACTTTTTAAACCACAATGCTAACGCGGTAAAAATAACCCTTCATTTGCTTTCCTTTTAGAATGCACACTATGTACCCCACGCATGCGTTTCTTAATCTTTGTATTTGGCAGCGAATACCGACCTTGAATCGGAAGACATGAACAAGACCGCCATTGTCACATTTAAAACTGAACGTTGCATCTGCTCACACACATATCTTTCACTAAGCTAACATTCACAGAAAACAGCATTGATGTAAAAAAAATTGACCTTGCTTTACAACTCCCTCAAATCACTCCCTTATTTTTTAACGCATCCTCCAGTTAAAAAAAAGCTACTTTTTTAATAACCACTAAGCAATATATAAGTGACTAGACTCCTAGAAAATTTATCAAGTCATTCTGCTCCTCTCCACTGCATAGCCGGCGACCTAATTCTGTGGAGTTGCTATACAACCGGCAGTGCTGCGCCGTTTCCTTTACCATCTTGGGAAATTCAAAATGGATGTCCCTCCTGCCTTCGCAAACGAGCCGGGCCACTTAGAACTATTTCGACAGAGAATGCTTCTATACTACGGTACCTTACCACTCTCAACTTTGAATACTTCATATCGATTATCATTTCGATATTCGTATTTCACCTGTGTGCAGCCTGTATTTCATTGCCTGAGCTGTGATTTCACGTGGGCCCTGGATTTATGTCTCTGCAATTTGGTACCTCCTGAACCGAATTACAATCACCTCATGAATCCGTTACTTGATCATGAACAGCTTTGTTACAACAGAGGGTTTATGGCCTTTGCAGCGATACAAGGAGTTCTGGGTCATTGGAATATATTCGCAGCGGCGCAAGATTTCCTAACAGAGAGCTACATCGAAAACCCACCGAGCTGCCCTATGATGGTAAAAGACGCCCCAATAATGACAGATCATGAATGCTCCTTTCATCTTCTCAATTGGATGGCTGACATGTTTTCAGATGATAACAATGATTTCATGTTAGAGGCACTTGCTGCATACTTTGCCTACACAATGGACGGTTAACTCTTTCCTAACAGGGAGCTACATCGAAAACCCACCGAGCTGCCCTCTGATGGTAAAAGAGGCTCCGATTATAACAGATCATCAGTACTGCTTTACTCTTTTCCATTGGATAGCTGACATAATTTCAAATGATAAAACTGATTTCCTGTTACAAGCAGAAGCTACCTATTTTGCCTAAACAATGCTTCAATAACTCTCAAACAAGCCATTGACGTCCTCATTTCCTTTTGGTTTTCTATATTCTTCACGTTATTTTCCATATTTTCTTTTGAAGAAAAGACCTATTTGCTTTACTAACAGTGGACATTATGATTTCGTGTTGTTAGACAGCTGATTCATAAAGTAATGATGTATAACCACTTGCATTTTCATATATCGTTCCTAAACTGAAAGGCCAGAAACCTTTTTCCATTTATTAAAATATAATATACTTCCTTATAAGACTGTACAATGTTTTTTTCCAACTATATTCATTTTTCTTCAACTATAGCGTTTGTATTCCATGTACTACTGACAATACCAATTACTGTGTTTTTTGCAATTTCTGTACTCATATTACATAATGATTTGCCTTTAAAATAGTACATTTCTAAATAAACATTTCAAATATTCACGGTTTCTCTTTTAATCCATAATCTCAACTGAAATGATTTCATATTGAAAAACTATTCATGGGTTCCACATAACCTTAACTGTAGTCACTGAGGACCTTATTTATGAAGACCTTCCGCCGACAGTGCCTCATTTTTTAAAATGGGAAAAAGTAACGCACCGGTGGCGCAAGGCCTTCATAAATAAAGTCCTGAATGTTTTCTTTTCTCGACCTCACTTACTGATACTAGAACCTGCAAGCCAAATACGGCCCGTGAACTCTTTCTTAGTAGGTCGCGCACCGTAAAGACAGTTATACCACTGTTAACATTTTTTTTTTTACTGTTACTAAGCACCGACACAGTTCCGCTTCACTCAAAGTTAATCACTGCTCCCACGCTTCTACAGGCCAGACGCTATGTCGTATTTCTCTCCTTATCACCCTTTCATCTCCACAATAACAAACAGTTGTCCGCCAGCCACCAGAGAACAGACTCAGATGCAGAGGCACCAAAAAGTGAACCCATCACCAACTGCCATCTCCGGCTGTTTCCATGGTTACACCTCATTCTGCACCTTGCTGAAGGCAGAGGTCAAAAGTTCATGTCTCAACGTTCTACAGCAAACTAAGAACACTGTTTTCCCTCCAGAAACACCTGCCAATCCACAACTCTGTTACATGTCTTGTTTTTTCACACCCAATAGTACTTTTCGTTTAACATAAACATTAACCTGTTCAATCTCCACTTGTTACAATCAACCAATCATTTTTATTTTTTAAACCACACCCAGCCTCTTCCTTTTTCTTTATTTAGAATTTCAACTTGTAACTACCATTCCACTTCCAGTACCGATCGGAGGACGACTACAAATCCCTTGAAAATGAAGGTCTGGCTAATAGGACACAGTTATATTCACTGGAGTGAAAAATATGCAGTAAGCAGACGAATTTGCAACCTCAGCTTACCAAATGTACACATAACATGGATTTCCAAAAGAGGATTGAAATGTCACCAATTGATTTCATTGGTGAAAACTTTTATGCATCTCCCAGAACCAGATCTTATAATTGTGCACTGTGGTGGGAACGATCTAGGCACAATCACTGGGGTAGGTCTGGAAATGCTTCTAAAAGACACCTTTCGACAATTGATGACACTTTTTCCTCGATCTGCCTTGGTATATTCCAATATATGCCAAAGACAGAAATGGAATTGGTCCAATAAACATTGTGCACAATTTGAGAAAGCAAGGAGACATGTAAATAAATCTGTTTCTGCGTTCCTCAGAGATTATAGCATGGGTTCTATTTACCACAACAACTTGCGATACCACATGCAAGACGTCTATAGGAGAGACGGTGTTCATTTCACGAATGAGGGAAACAGAATCTTCCTCTGCAACATCAGGCTCTGCATCGGTACTTACTTATAAATGCAGAAAACACTCAATTAACACAAGGGCTCTTTTCAGAGCCACCTTATATCTAAGCACTTAAACTTCTGATTTATCTCCATTTTCACACTCTTGTGAATAGGTGTGCGCGACCGGGTGCGCGCACCCCGTTATTTTTTTCCCGAAAAAAAATATATCTTTTCGCGTTTAAGGGCCTTACTGCACACCCCGAGAAAACCTACGCAGCAAGACAATCTCTACCTTCTCCCCTTTCCATGTTTCAACGCTTTGAAATGAACAATATATTTACTCGCAGTGACAAAATGGCGGACAAAACTTCCTGATTTCCTTCGAATCGAACGTTAACAGACGTCACGCAGCCAAAAAAAATTCCGCTCACGCGCAGCCGCTTGGGTGCGCGCACGTGTGCGCGCCTATAGATATATAATTGGCTTTAACTTTAATTTTCTCAACAACTACTGAACGGATTTACACCATTCCAAAAAAAGCGTAATCTGCGAACAAGACTCTACAGTTTTGGCAAATTTCTTATAAATTCATTCACCCATTCGAACTGTAGCCGAGTCTAAAGGTCCTATGGAAAATAACATGGAGAAAACACGTTTTGGGACCCCCCTTATATCTCAGCCCCCACTTGACCAATCCCCCCCAAACTTTCAGGTAAGGAGTGCAGCGGACCTAGCCATCTTCTTTGAGAAATTCGCAAAGACTCATCCACCAGGGCCAAAGTTATTCCAAATAGAATGTTGAGGATTTCCTATGGAAAACAATCCTAACTATAACTACCTACTGGCGACCGCCAGTAGGTAATATATATATATATATATGTATGAAACAGCTGTCCTACCCCACCTTCTCCAATGCAGGGGATTCATTATGAAAGTACTCTGTGTCTGCGAGCTCATATTCGCTCTATTCGCTCTGAAGCGTACTGCAAAACTCCTCCGGGAAGAAGCAGAAGCCACGCGGGGAATCATGTGGAAGCTGGTTTAATGCTGGAACTTGGCATAATGCATTTCGGCCGACATGGCCTTCCTCAGATGCTTCCATATACTGAAATGCTGACCCACCCACGTTTAAATCTGTCCTGCAACCTTCCCATTGGTGGGAAGTCGCCCAACCCCCAAGCATGTGACCGTGTACTCCTTGCAGATTGTTGTAAACCACAAGTCCCAGAGTTCTCTATTTTGGGTAAATACTACGTGGGGAATTTCAATTTGCTAAAATAGTCCAGTGAACTGGCAGGGAGCAGGACATATGCGGTGAGTCAAGAAATCAAAGTCCTGATTGTCTTTGCATCCCAGATCTTCCTATATACATACATATACATATGTTTTGCCAATAACTTTCATTCCATTTGATGAATCTCCACTAAATTTTCACAAAATGTACTCATTTTGGTTCAGCTGCTGTGTTGTAAGTTTTGGGGTGATTCATCAAGTGGAGGCTGAGAAAAAAGGGGAGTCCCAAAACACGTTTTCCCCATGTTATGTCTAAGGGGATTTTTCATTTTTTGAACACAACTACAGCCCAAACTGCTGACTGGAATAGCACCAAAATTGGCAGACAGCTAGATGTTGGTCCAGAAAGTGTGCTTTTTGTTATTTGGTGTAAATCCGTTCAGTAGATTTTGAGCTATTTTTCTTAAAACAAATATTGATTTCTGAGGGCGCGAGTCCTTGCAGTGAACTCACAGATCATACTAAAATTTGGCTGTCAACACTTCAACCAGGAAGTGTTGGCAGCCATCATGGGACTTGGCTTGAAACCAAGTACCAAAGAAAAAGGTTTAATAAAAGAAAAGGGGACAGGGTAGGAATAGCCTGACCCCTCAGATATGGTGGTGGGTTCCCGAGGGACCAGGCTGGGGGTAAAAGCATTTGTTTTTATATTTTGCTGTGGACTTGTGGGTGGATCCGCAAAACCGTGGCAAAAAAATCAAGCACCGGCTTTGGAATAACCCCTGGGTGGGCCAGGTCCCGGGGGCATGAAGCTAATGAAGGAGGGGGTGCACATGGGGCCCCCTCTTAAGCTTTTGTTAAGCTCCAGGGACTTCCATCTCTCTGGGGGACTGAATACTATAAATGCGGGGATGCTTGCCACCCCCCCCACACTGACGTGGGAACTACCACCTCCCCGGGGCACATATGCTAAATACTTTAAAAAACAATGCAGGGTAGGCCCTAGGCCTCCTGTTGCACTACTATGCTAAATACTTTAAAAAAATAATGCAGGGTAGGCCCTAGGCCTCTTGTTATCTCAAATATCAGAGGCCAAAAGTCCCCTTTCTCCACCACTCTGCAAACACAGCTTGTGGTGCACTACTGGTTAGGGAAAATGTCCACTGTACTCCTGAGGGACCTTAGGGGCCAAGAAGCCCTTCGGTAACTCCCGTAAGTCATACACAGCAGGATTCCGGAGAGCTGGTCAGAGGCCCAGTTCCCTTTCTCCATCACTCTGCAAAACAGGTGCGGCCTGTGCAGGTAAGAGCGGCGGGGCAGGATGTGGGGGAGTTGACAGACGACAACGAGAGAAACGTAAATAAAAAAGAAAACACTTCCATTCCGCTCGCCGCATCCCCAAGTCTGTGATGAGATGAGCGCAAGGTAAGTGTTTTTCTTTTTTATTATTTAAGTTTCCCTCATTGTCATCTGTTAACTCCATCCAACGCTGACCCCCACACTTCACTGGTTTTACCTGTATGGGCCACTCATGCTGGAAACGTGACTACCAATTAAAAAACTATAGAAATTCACTGAAAAAAACAAAGGTTACTGGGACGTTATAATTAAAAATTAACATTTAAAAAACCTTAGAAATTCACTGAAAAATCCAAAGGTTACAGGGACGTTATAGTTAGGAAATGGAATAAAAAAGAACCTTAGAAGTTCACAGAAAAAAACTAAGGTTACAGAGACGTTATAGTTAGGCTAAGGTTTCACTTGTACAAAGATACACAACAAAAGACCCTGTCGAGCAGACGTCCACGTATGTCAGTTACTCGGAGATAGACCAGTCTGAGTGTACTGATAACTATTCCAGTCCCTTATAATTTGTAAGGGAATACTTCACTGCACCGCGTCCCAAATTAAATGTTACAACAGCCCAACTTCCTTGACAGCGACACAGAACAAAAATTGCAGATTGTCTGACCCTCCACGGTCAATAACAATTGTCCACACCAGCAACGTTGGATCAATATCTATATAGAAAAAATGTGTGAGAGAACAAATGACACCTCACGGAAACACCACCAACGGGGTAACTGGTATGTAATTTCCAGACAAGCCCCTGTGTCATCATCGGTGGTCATTTGTTTCTCAAAGCAAGTAGAAAAAAGAGTGTCCAAAGCAAACAACCAAGGAAGTGTGACAAACAGTGGGAAGCAGAAACATCTGCTAGTGACAAACACAAAACATAAAGTAGTGCACACAACACAGCCACCAAATCCCATTAACCAATTTTATTCGTAGGGAAAAAGGTGTGCTGTACCAATAAAAAGGCTGGTAGCTATTCCTGCATACCATTACCTATTTAAAATGCCGACATGTTTCACTGCCACCACAGTTTTGGCAGTTTCATCAGGGCTGCACTATATGCTGCCACTCCACTCTTGGACACTTGTTCTGTGTTAACCAGAGTCAGCCTTGGTTGATCATACTGGCCACCCAGGGGTAGAAACGGATGCTGGGGTACTCCTAATGTGAGTCCTCACCTTCACCTGGCTTTAAAGCTCGTGGTGTATCCAGCACAACTCCTCGTATCTTCCACCTCACTTTTACAAAACCAGAGAAATTCATCAGTCATAGTTAGCTACGCTAACTATAACTTGCGCCACGCAATACACTGCTTATGACCTCACATATTACATCACTCATGAAATGGTCAGTGACATCACTGATGACATCACTGATGACATCTCAAAAGACATCACTGATATATATACAGCCTAAACACCTGAGCCAGGACGTGCTCATCAGTGGCTGTCAGAGAAGGAGAGAGACAGAGAAAGGGTGGGCAGGCTGCATTGACTGCTGAAAACTGTGAGTCTCTGGAAACAACACCCCTACCTCAAACAACAGTGCAAGCCAGGAAGGAGAGAAGAAGGCAGGGATCTGGAAGAGAAAATGCTAATTCAGTGAGTAGAAGATTGAAATCCTCACAGAAGAATGTTGCACTCACCATGACTTGTTGTTCATAAGGCCTCCATGACCCTCACTGAAGTCCAAAAAACAGAACATCTGGACTGACATGCAGTCAAAAATCAATCCATTTGGGGTCACTAAGTGCTCTTTGGAGGAACTATGTAAGAGGTGGTTCAACCTGATGCCAAGGACCACAGAGAAGGTCGCTTGACCCCTTGCTGAGAGCTGTGCAACCGGGGTGGACTCTCCACAGTTCCTTCATAGAAACAGTGGTGGAAGGCATCATTGAATCTGAGGCAGTTGCTGAATTCTATCATTTGGTCACCTTGAATCCTGGACTCACCCAAAGTAAGTGCTGCATGTTCATAGTACTGTTAATGCAACTGGGTCACACACATAGTCATGTTAGGGTAACAGTTACTGCAGCCATAACAATGCAGCATGGGACATGTAATACAAAACACACAGTGAAGTTAATCAAACGTTATTGCAACTAAAAGACACATGTATGTGTAGTTGGCACACAAACAGATAAAACAGAAGTTAACTAGAGTATTTTATGCAACACAGGTGTATCCTGCCAGCACACAGAAGGGGCAGAGTCTGCGGCATGCAAGGAAACTCACAGGAATGGGGAGGAAGACACCAATTGATCACAAGGTGGAACCTCCATATCACATACGCTCCAGTCCCCACATCCTGGAAAGGGGCGGAGGTCGTCTCAATCTTTAAAAAAGGTGCTAGGGATGACCCGTCCAATTACAGACCTATTAGTCTGCTAGATATAAGCCAAAAGGTAGTCGGCAAGGTATTATTGACCAGAATACTGGATTGGATCAATGACAATAATGTTCTCTCCCACTTCCAGGCAGGGTTTAGAACAGGCACTGGCACGATAGAACAAGCCTTTAGATTGATGCTAGTGTACTGGAAGGTGGTGGTCAAAGGCAAAGGCAGTCTTTATCCCGCATTTATCGATTTAAAGACTGCCTTTGACCTTGTACCTTGGGAGACACTCTGGAGAGTCCTTAGTGATATGGGGATGCCAAACTATATTTTATCACTACTTGTAAGGCTCCATGACAACAGTTTTGCCTAGATTAGATGGGGCTCAGGGGGAGAAAAAACTACCAGCCTTCCAGTAGAGAGAGGAGTTCGCCAGGGATGTGTTCTGGCTCCCACTCTTTTCTCTTTATACATCAACGGAGTGGTTGAGCTTCTGCTAAGAGACCCCTCAGATGAACCATCCCTGGCGGGGGCACGTATCCCTACTCTTCTCTTTGCTGATGATACGCTCCTCCTGTCTAAATCCCCAATGGGTCTCCAAAAACTTCTCAACAACTTCCAGTCCTTTTGTGTGGAGCGGGGGCTGGTAATCAATACCGACAAAACAAAATACCTTGTAATGAATCTCCCCAAAAAACCTGTACACCCTCCTAAGTTGAATGGAGTACCTCTGGGGAGGGTAGACATATTTGATTACTTAGGAATCCGCCTATCACACAATATGCAGTGGGCCCCCCACTTAGATAAAATGTTGTTAGCCCACAAGAGGGTAACTGGGGCCCTTCTGAAGGAACAACGTTCTTGTGCCATAAGACCCATAGCTCCTGTCATTGACAAATACGTAGCAAAGGGAGTTAGTTCTGCTCTATATGGGGCAGAATGATGGGGGTCATGTAAAATTAATGAACTGGCAAGCTCTGAAAGGAAGTTCTGCAGGGCAATCATATCAATCCCACAAGGTACTCCCACAACTCCACTAATGCTTGACCTAGGCTGTCAACCTATTGAAGACTTAGCAAGGTTCAGACCTCTACTTCTATGGGCCCGGTTGTGGAGAGTCCCGGAGCTCGCAAACTATGCGAAAGGGCTTTCTGAAATAATGTCTTTGCCAGGATGGCACAAAATCAAATGGCTAAAAGACATGAAATCCCTTTTGTGTGACTTGGGCATAAGCGAAGCCTGGACTAACAAATCATCTCCGCCAACGGCAGTACTTAAGAACCTGCATTGGAGTTGGATTCTGAATAAAAGGAGCACTGATCACACGTTGGGCAGATTGACAGAGGACTTTTTGAGTTTTAAGGACTTACCAATTCGGGAACTCTACTTATACATTATTGAGAAACCATTTGATAGGTCCTTATACTTTAAATTTAGAACTGGAACATTACCTCTGCATTCTTTTACATGTCGGTGGAAACAGCCAACTCTGACCACAGATCGCTGCCCTTCGTGTCCACACAAACAGGAGTCAGTGGCACACTTTATGTTTGAGTGTCAAGAGTATGCCAAACCAACAAGAAAATGGCTAAAGAATTGGTGTCGTATGTTGGGGACTAGGTACTACGCTGAGGTACTCCGTATTTTAATGTTAGACTCACGTTCACTCTATGTCTATGTTTGTACTCTTTCAAAATTCCTATTGTGGGCCTGGCGCATTAGGAGCAAAAGGCTAAAAGAAAAAGTTTAATCTTCTTTTTAATCAAAACTTTTATGAAATGCTTCTTTTAATGGAAAGGCTAGGTTTTTAAATTCTAATGTAATTAACTTGTTGTACTTTTTTCCAATGAACTTGTGTATATTTTTATTATGAAGCTTTTATGATAATTTTTATCGAAATAAAGCCTTTTTGACTTGACTTGACATGTCACATACCATCCCACTAGTGCTGTTATATCACTCCAACCTGCATCACCTGGGGAGAATTAGGGCCATTTACAAATGAGTCAACTATGACTCCCATAGTTAGACCATACCAGCCACATATATTGGGACATGGTAGACAGCAAATCAGCTGTGCCACAAACACTTCTGCTAATCCCATAGGCATCAAAGCACACATAGGTGTGTAGTGCGCTGGAGCAGTCCATGCTGCAAATTCAACTGCTGCAACATAAACAGATGAAGGTAATGAACAAAATGTTGCAGAGCATGCATGACAGTATGGCAGTGGGTTTAAAAATATTGCCAGGCAAATGGCAGAGAAAAGGAGCCAATTGGACCACAAAATGGACTGCAGGATAGCTTCCCTCAAGAAGCTATGTCTACAATTCCCCCACACTGACTCTGGTCAGACACACAGGGATAGACACAGAGCAGTCAGGATGGACAACCTAGCTGCTCAATCAGCCAACTGGTGCAAGCTATAGCAAAGCTATGCAGGGGTACTGTCAATGTACAGGTTGAGAATGGCCACTTTAGTAGCTATGTCAAAAAAGGTCTGCAACAAATAATATCTGCTGTTGAGGCAATGCAGACTGGCCGCATTGCAGGGGCCGCAAGCACAGAAGGGGCTGATATCAAAGACAGATTCAGCATCAGCAGTGTCTCCGCCTCAGTTGCCAGGTCTATGAGACTCAGCAGCCGAGCACATGCTTCAACATGATAAGGAGGTAGATCATCTGGTCGTAGGGGCAATAAACATTGAGCTGTCCATGCAGTTTTGTATGTCATACCTGAGTTCACTCCTATCTGATGAATTACCCAGCAGAGCTGATTTTTTCTTTATTGATATGTGCTTAGTTTGACTGCATATTATATACCTGACAATAAAGGTAGTGCATCAACAGCATCATGTGTTCCTTTCACATACACAATGCATTATTATCGTCAACATTCCTGACTAAGTATTGTGTTGCAATGTGGTCCCTGCGTTCATTGCACTGCTACCATCTCTTGGCTGCGGTACTGGTGGCTCAGGACCTTCATCCTCTGAATCTAATTCTGATACCTCGATGTGTAGGCCTCTCCTGGTGGCATTATTGTGGAGGATGTCACACTTTGCTATCATCTTGCAAGCTATTTTCTGTGCATATTGTAATGCACCCCCACTCTTGTGCAAGCACCTAAAAAGTGATTTCAGTAGGCCAAATCTCTCTCAATGAAACTCTTGGTACTACGATGAGCATTGTTATATTGGCGTTCATTCTGGGAGGTGGACGAAAGGTATGGTGTGAGGATCCATGGACGTAGGGTGTACACACTGTCACCTGCAACAAAGACATAGTTGTGAGGCTACATGACTTCATGAATAGTTGATCACTTGCATATATCTCTTAGTAACTGTCTATTCTGTACCTAAAATGAATACATAATCAAATTCCCCTCTTTCCAGCCATTTGTTTATTCCGCTGCGTCTAAACATGTAGGCATCATGGGTGCTTCCTGGATATTAGTTATGATGCTGGCGGTATTGCATACCACCTGAATGTTGGGGGAATGTGTACTTTTCCTGTTTCTGAAAATGTATTTGAGATGTGATGGGGACATATGGGCATATTTTTCTCATTTATACATTCTATGACACAGGAAAAATGTGCAATCCTGTCAAACTCTAATTTGGTACTATTCGTTTCCTGGGCATTCATGGATAGGCATATGTGTTGGTGAATGTAGGGCAGCATAGCATCTAGGAAAGCATGGAAGAACAGTGAAAATGCACTTTCTGACACGCATACTTCTACTTTACACTCTGGTAACTGCCAGAGGCGTATAGGTGCAATAGCACAACAGCCTGTTCATGAGTAGGGATTGCCTTACTGTGCAGCCTCCTGCTTTCAAGATGTGGGCGTAAGAGTGAAAACATCTCCAATATGACAGTGCTACTTAGACTGTATCTCTCATATATTTCTTCCTCAGTTTGTTCAAAGAGGGTCTGCCTGACTCTAAAATCCGCTCTTGACTCTGTCCACCTCTGCTGAACAGCCAGTATGCGCATCCTCCATACAATAAGGTAAAGAGCAGCCATTGTGCCTAACCCCGATGTATTCTGGGCCATTTCATATACTCTCCACCCATTTACCATCTGTTTGGTATTTGTTCTAAATTGCATGTGCAAAATGTCCATTTTGCGATCATTTGCCACTTGCGAATGAGATGAACATAATAATAATAATAATAATAATAATAAAGGGATCTTATCATGCGCGAACTTAGCCCAATGGGCATCAAGGCGCCTAATTCCAAATCCAGCTCATAACAAAAGAACTCTGCAGCTCAACCTGTATAGGCTCTAGAGAAGCACCATGTTTTTAGGGCCTTTTTGAACAGCGCCAGAGAGGATAGCGTCTTAATCTCCGTCGGCAGGATGTTCCAAAGCTGTGGAGCAACGACGGAGAAGGCCCTAGCTCCCCATCTGGTGAGCTTGAAGCGGGGGACGGCAAGTTGGAGTTGTCCAGAAGAGCGTAAACACCTTGGAGGGTGATAGCGGGTAAGCAGGGAGCTGATAGCGCCTTTAGGTCCATCCTCGAGAGCTCTGTAGGTCAGACACAGAATTTTAAAATGAATTCTGTGCTGGATAGGCAGCCAGTGAAGGTCTCTCCTCGCAGCAGTAGCAGAGGAAGACCTGGGAAGATCCAGGACAAAACGTGCAGCAGCGTTCTGCACTACTTGCAGTCGATGTATAAGTGTCACTAATACTGATTTCCTATTTTGATTCAGAATTTGCTTTCACATTTTTTAGAGACTCGCAAAACAGTTGCATCACAATTTGGGGTTTGCAAATGACTTTTCGACATCACGGTCAGCCATTTTTGCGGTTGCAAACCCATTTCCGACTGTTTTGCGAGTTGCAGTTTTTCATACATGTGGCCCGAAATCACTTAATATACAATGTGTATTCATAAAAAATTAATAACAATTATACAAACAATAGAAAGACATAAAATGTATATAGGAACTAAAACACAATAAAATAACTAACCAACACCATTATTTACAACTATATTATTGAAAAAGATACTAACAACAATATTCTTAACAGCAATTTTACTTACCAGAAAAAATTATATTCTTGACAGTGATTTTTTTGCATCACAATATGTTTTGGTATCACAATATTTTCTTTCCTTTATTTCTGCCTCCTGTTACTTACAACTTGATATTTTGTCCAAATACCCAAATAGAACAAGCACCAAAGATGGAACATTTAACTAAGAAGGTGGATGATTTAGACAAGAAGATTATGAGCTTTATTGCAGGCCACCAACAGATGGATGCTCATATTCTCCTTTTGGAAGAACAGACACGGTCTAACACTAGGAGACTGGATCAGCAACTTAGACTGCTGAGAAGGAAATATGAAGACTTGAAGAACAGGGTTCCAGAAGGCTCATAGACAGCCCAATCTAACATAGTGAAATAGCTTTTGCAACTATTGATGGACATTTTGGAAAGCACGCTAAAAGAAACTTCCACTCAGGATCTCTTCATTGCCAGGCTCCATCGGATTCCAGCACGCACCTCAAAGGTTAGTGCAAGGCTGTGAACAATCATTGCATACTTCCAAGATATGAAATCCCCTTGGGCTCCGTGAGGCCATTGTTCACAGCATAAAATGTGAATGACAAACATTGGACTGTTGGAGCTTTGGTCTATAGAAGCCTGAAGCACTCCATTGTTTTGATTGGAGCTACCAACATTCCATGTTCTCATATGTATTAGCTGGTAGAGAACTTCTGCTCTAACATCCCCATGCCTCCTTTCTGTTTTACCTTGTTTTAATTTAGTACTGTCTACCCTCAGTGTGTGGAGCGTTATAACAGCATTATAACCCCTTTTGCCTCTGGCTATAATGGATGTTAAATACCCTCAGTATATAAACTGTCCAACAGCTCAGGCCTATAACTCAGCTTTAGGGACTTTGAACAACTGATATAACCCCTGGCAGCTGGTTGTAGTGCTATAAAATAAAACAATCACCTGCAGAATAGCAAGAACATTGGCAGGGAAATCAAGGCAGCTTATTTTGTTACAATTCAGTTGACTGTTTGTTTATGTTGTCCTCGTTTTGTCCTGGCGACAATGTTAAATGGTGGTCATCTGTAAAATCCACAAGCAATAAAAATGTTCCCCAAATTTACAATACAAGTGTACAGATAACCCAAAACTTCTCTGCTCATACATCAGGGAACATTAACTACCTATCCCTCTCCAAAACACATACACTCAAACAGGAAACTCACACACTGGCTGAGCAGAAGGGAAGAGAACACCAATGAACATCAATGAGGAGGATGCACTGCAATGCTTTTAGTCACTTCTGCCATTTGATAAATGTCCTCTATTGATTTTATCAAAGTTTCAAATGAAAACTAATTTCTAATATTAATATGAGTCTACGTGCATTTATACTGCTGCTTATCTGTGATTAAAAATTGGTGCATCATGAATCACAAATGGGGATGGAACTCAAACAAAAAAGAGAAGAGGACGCTAAGCAGTCGCAGGAGTTAGCATCAGGCTTCATGACTTGTGTAAAGGCCCAGCTTAGCTACGGAATCCAAAAGTATGAACACATTGAACTTAACCTTTTTTGCCAGGCTGTTTTGCCTACTCCTAAAACATGTTTTTTCACAACATTCCCATTTGCGAATAAGTTAACACCTCCTTTGGGGTATTGGTTCTATTACGCTCTCAAACACAATTGGAACATACCATAAGAAATCATAAATTGGAAGGGATGACCTAAACGCCCTTTTCAATGTTCGATTCGGTATGTAATCACAAACCTGTTTTGTGGTCCAGTAACAGGTTACAGAGTCACAATTTGGGGTTTGACTATACATAAAACCAATATTACAGTCGCAAAGGCTATGAACATAAGACCAATAAATCGTTATTCATGGATTAATATTCACATGTATACAGGAAGAATGATAAGGTCAGTGTAGAAGACTTGGAGAAGTACCTTACAGATGTCCACCATATAACATTGTTGCAATCACAAAACGAGGAACTGGAGGTCCTATTTAACCAGGAAATTTAGAAATATTGAAAAACTTACTTTGTAAGAACTGTGAACGCATCCCAAAGGAGAAAAACACAGCATACCGTAAATTAAACATGGAATCAACATAAACATTGTTTCACTTACACATCTACCAATGTTGCATCGTGGATTGTATGACCAAATTGCACGAATGGCTTTTTCTGTGTTGGCAAAATGAGGTCGTTGCTGAGACAGAAAATGGATCTGCACCACTTCCGCAATGCTCGCTGAGCAATTGTTTTATGGCCCATGACATAGCCTATAAGGGCATGGCTGTGAATATCCTTTTGGGAACTATAAAACACAGTGAAAGACTAAAACATATTTATACCAAGTGTTGCAAGCTTTTAGAGCTCTGCTTACTGAATTGGAAAGGGACCGAATATCCTTGTTTCCTTTCCGAATTTAACCGGTACCATTCCAGTGCCTCTGCATTGTTCTAACAACCTGCAAAAAACAAGGGACCATATTATCAAGAAAGGGCGATACATTATCGCCGCTTTTATTAGCAAGAAACTGCCGCTAAAGCGGCGATAATGGGCTTGATAATATGCCCTTGTGAATTCCCTTAGTAGCCCAGGTTCTGGTGTTAACCTGGGCTTCTATGGGAATTCACAAGGGCATATTATCAAGCCCATTATCGCCGCTTTAGCGGCAGTTTCCTGCCGATAAAAGCGGCAATAATGTATTGCCCTTTGTTGATAATATGGCCCATGATTCATTAGAAATGTACTTATTTTGTGTCCCAAAGCAACTGCTAAGCAATTCCTTAACGCTGATACAATCTATACAAATATATTTTCTCTTTCCTGTCAATAGGAACTTGTCATTGACACTGATTCAACAAACTGGCAATGATAGTGGAGTACAATCACACAGATTCTGACATTACACTTTGACTATTTGTCTCAGAGAGTTTCCGCTGAATAACTAGAGGATAGACAATGAATGGAAAATACAATCAAGCAGTGGCAAAGCCAATAGGTATTTCCTTTAAGTTTTGCCAGTGCAAACCATCGGGCTTTGCCAATGCTTTTTGCAAATGGAAGGAGAAAAATTGTTGAAAATGGTTATGCTGTTCAGCATTGGGAAAAAAAGAAATGCAATTGTGCATGCGCATACACATGTCATATCACTACAGAGTCCCCAGAAATCCTCTCAGATAAATGCTTATTGTGGAAGTAGAAATTAAAAAAATATATATAAAACGTCCAAGAAAGAGCAATTTTTAAAATGAAAGAAATTGCCCACCAGCACATTGCAGCTTCTAAACCATCACAAAAGAAAGCGTAAATAAAATTGAAAATCAGAATGTGACAGGGAAAATAGCAGTGGAGCGGGGAGAGGGGGAGTCAGGACGAAATGAATGTCAACCAGTGGCAAGAGCAGCATGGGGATGAGAAGAGAAGCTGGGTGGGGGATGTTTAAAAAAAGAGCTGAGTTGGAAGGAGAAAGCCACAGATTAACTTAGGGGGATCAACACACAAGGCAAAGGGATTTTCAGGGGGAAGGAACACACTGGGGAGAGAGCAGGAAAACACATGTACTTTGAAGGTTCCATGAGGTAAAGCCATGGAAGGCTAAAGGTCATACAATCACAAGTATTTTAAGAAAAGCTCTGCTCTGGGGGAAAAGAAACACAAGTATTGGGAATACAATGCAAGCACAGGCGCATGAGAAAGCCAACTAATAGAAAACAATAAACTAGTACAAAGCCCATCATAAGTATGGATATTGTCCACAATAGACCTTCAACTTCAGCCTCTCCGGGCAAGAGCTAAAAATGAGCAGTATTCTTAGAGGCCTGTTTACTTTCAGTTCCTAGTGCAGACCTCATGGTCATGATGTGAGTGGTACCAAGGACAGAGCCCAAGAAAGCAAAACTAAGGTCTAACTAGGATATCAGATGCTACTCTGGCTACTCCTTATTGGCATTCATGTTTGCAGTCATTGTCTCTGGAAGACACGAGAATGCTCCACATACATATGTTGTCTATTTCCGATTTTTTTTAAAAAGCAGTCCTCATGTAAGCACCATAAAATGCAAGGTAACTGATATTTTATTATTTCCCTTTTATCTCAACCCTAATATTTGTATTTCACACATAATTACATATAATACGAATAAATGTAACTGATCTAATAATAGTTAATCATTTTACATGTTCTGACAAACTTGTGATTACTTTTCACACACAGTGAAGAACAAGTTTTGGCAAAACAAATAGGTCAGGACTTGGCTGGCAGCCTTTTGGCTTTGTCAATTGTTATTTTCTTTTGCATGGGATTTAGCAAAAAGTAATTGTTGGGAAAACTGCTGGGTTCTTGACAATCTAAATAAAAAAATGTTGGCTAAGTCAAATGATTTCATCTGAAAAAGTACATATGGCGATACTGAATGGAGCTACTTTGGGGCATATTACCAAGGCGGGCGATGTGTGATTATTGCCGCTTTAGCGGCCCTTTCCCGCCGCTAAGCGGCGATAATTCTATAGCCATATTTGCAAGCTGTCGCTGACAGCAATTAGCGACAGCTTGTAGGCGATAGCCAGCGGTTTGGGGCCCGCTTTGCATGTCAGCGATATTTATCGCTAATGACATGCAAAGTGGGCTTACCCAACCTGTTAGCGACTGAAAGTAGTCGCTAACGTCACTGTTGTCTATTAGCAAGGCAGGCGTAGCGATGGAAATATTCACACTAAGCGCGAATATCTCTAAAAACTAACGCCTGCTCAGACCAGTACTTAGCCATTATATCCAATGGGAGGTGGATATAATGGCTAAGACCCTGTTAGCGATAATGCGTGAATATCACTGTATTCTCAGCGATATTCACGGATTTCGGCGCTATCGCCGGAAATATTATCGCTTTTGAGATAAACGTTGCTATTAGCACGTTATATCAGTGATAATATCCGGCGATGCGCGGCGATATCAAAATTGCCACTAAGCCTACTTAGCGATAAATATGTCTAGTTGTTGGTAATATGCCCCTTTGTGTGTTGATGTGGTCCTTTTTAAACAGCAGAATTCCGTCACTCACAGTAAAGTTAGCCAACAGCTGAAGAGAGATAATCCACTACCTCAAGCTTTATGCTGCAGTGTGTGGAAGAAAAATGTGAGTGACATAATAACAGACAAATGGATGACGAGATTTGGCTGAAAGGACCTAAAACAAAGTATACTTATAATTATGAGTTAAATTGAAATGCTTGGCTAACACCAGACCTAAACATAATTTGACTGCTCGTTCTTATTTAACAGATCTTCTTTCTGCTGCTTTCTAACCAATATTATCTTCACATGCACTCACTGATTACTTTAAAACAAGCATGAAAGCAAATGTAGCAACATCAATATTTACATAAAATGCTAAACATTTTCTCTTTAAACAATATGTTGTTGACTTGGAAACAAACATAATAGGGATGTTCACAAAGTGCTTCCTCTTCCTGGTTAAATGAAGTGCAGTGACTTGCAACCACTTAATTTAAAAACAGTCATTCTTTGTGTCTTTACCTTCTCCAACAAAGATTCACAGAGGGAGATAGTGCTAATTGTGGTGTTTTTTAAGATATGAGTCAATTAAACATTTTTATGTTCTTCGATGTAAGTAGTAACTTTTTAGCATCAACGTGCAGGTTAACATGTTCCTCCTTTTGAGAAACAGCTTAAGTGAGCATTTAATACTGGATAGGTGCCATAATCGTTAATGCTGCACTCAAGTGCTTCATGCACGAATGCACATATTATATTTTTATAGCTACAATGAAAACTATATAGGCTTATTGAATTAAGCTGATTGGCAAAAAAAATCCATGCATGTGACATACCAGCCTCTTTAAAGGTTTTGAAAGAAAAGAGCAACTGTGTTCTGGTCAATCTTCAGCCAACAGTGAAATGAAGGAACCTGGACTGAATTTATGGCCTCGACCAACGACTGAAATTAATATGATTTTTGGCAAATATTATATTTTCTGGTGCTTAAATGAAAGAAACAGTTGTATGCAAAATTACGTTGTAAATCTATTAAATACAATTGTGTAATTCAGGGGCGTAAATGCCAATTGAATGTATATTGTATTCCATTGTAAGAAAATGCCTCTTTTTGCATGATCACCATCAAATGTTTGGAACTGACGCTGTTGGTTTGGGAACTCTGCTCACTGGAACCCTGCTAACCTGGCCCAAGTGCATGTTCTTTGACCCCTTAAAACTTGTCAAACTGGTTAGAAATCTTAACTGGCATATTTAGCATACCCATAAGTGCCCAGTATATGGTACCCCGCTGTATCCTGCGACTGTAAGTTAAATGTGGACTACAGCACCTATTGTGCCACCACCAAATAGCCCCTGCAGGCCCAGGCTGAGGGTGCAGTTTTTAAACTGCAAATTCGACTTGGCAAATAAAATCTTTGCTTGGCCGAAACCTTCCTTTCTAATACTTATAAGTAACCCCTGAGGCAGGCCCTAAATACCCATGGGCAGGGTGGATGGTCTTTAAAAAGTACGACATGTATGCTTAAAGTTTAGTGAAAAATCTCTAAAGACATTTTTTTCTGTAGCTACGCTGGTTCTCCCATAGAAAATAACTGGTTACATTATTCCACCTTTTATTACATAACCTCAGTTTGGTCCGTTTGGGAAAAGCTGGAATCGTGATTCAAGGTTTCAAGTTAATAGTAATGCAAAATCCATTATGATGGCCATGTCGGATTTTGAATTTCTATTTTGAAAATGTCACTTTTAGGAAGCTGGCATTTTCCTGCCTAAAGCTTAGAGCAGCCTTTTCAGAGTAAATTCCCAACTTTCACCTGGCAGCCAGCTAGTGACCTGCAAAGAGGTGTGAATGGTGCCCAAAAATGGGAATAAAAGTGTCATGGCTGGGAGGAGGTGTGAACTCCTCCTGACAGGATGGCCGTGGGGCTTGTGCCCACCAACACTTTCAAGCTTTAAAGGGATATCCCCTGTCACAGGTAGATGTAACTCACACCTAGGGATACTCCTGTTATTGTTGAAGAAGCCAGACGTGGCACCAATCCCAATAGCCGGAAAACCTTTTCAAGGGTTGGTTAACAAAGGGGGGGAGAGGGGTCATTTCCCTAGACACACCTCAGGGGTGTGCCCATAGCTCTGAAAAGGGTGGAAAGGGTCTGCCGTATTGGTTTTCGGTAGAGAAAAGCACAGTGAGATAGTTTACAGTAATTCACACACAAGGTACTGCAAAACATATTAGTGGCACCCTTGGGAAGTTTTCCAACATTGGTTAGGAAGTGGCCAGAGGTTTCAACTCATCCACATGCTGCACTGAACATAAAAGTGTCATCCTCAGTACCCTTGTCAGAACACACCTGGACCTGTGGACGACAGAAGAAGAACTGCAACTCCTATTGAACGTGTGGCGAGAAACCCTGAGGGCTGGTCCTGCTCACCACTTATGCCCTGGACAGAAGAGTCAACCCCAAGGACTAGTTGGCAAGCCTCCTGTTCAGCTCCAGGAAAACAAAAGCTGCAAGAAGCCCAGATAAGCCCAGCTGACCAGTTTCAGCTCGTTTGGCCCTGGACCCTGCTGGTGGCTTCTGGGCGATGGAGTCCTAACCCCCAAGTGGTGCCCAAAAAGTCATGAACCCTAGGGTGACATAAAAGTGTGCTCTTCTTCCCTCCAAAATTTCAAGACTAGACACTTAAAAGCTTTTTTAGAACTTTTTGCCAAAAGAACCAGAGGCTATCACCAGACCACCCCTGAACCGCAGCTGCCGATGCCGAACTACTGGTTTGAATCAACTTGTCAACCTGTTTGAAAGGATCCTGACTTCAAGAAAAATATTTAAGTCCAAATATAGAGGAATACACGAGCTGACGAGTTCAGGTTACGCAACTGC
The DNA here is from genome assembly GCF_964263255.1 of Lissotriton vulgaris. Lineage (NCBI taxonomy): Eukaryota > Metazoa > Chordata > Amphibia > Caudata > Salamandridae > Lissotriton > Lissotriton vulgaris. The sequence goes on along the minus strand of NC_141685.1, from coordinate 1,508,954,756 downwards.
GCGCCGTGAGAGGTACCAGACCCGATAAAACTTGGCAGCCTGCACAGCAAACCCTGAAGAACTGCCTATACTCTGCTGATGAAGGATAACAATCCTGAAACACCGGTGTCCAGAGTTGGCCTGCAACTTTGCATTTATACTTGAGAATTTACGAAAAGCGCACACGCTTCAAAGAACTGCATTTACCATTATGCTCATGGGGTATACCCACTGGTGGGTGGAGCAGTGTGCGACCTATGGACTTTCACTTAATATGGCTCCCTTGAGCCACACGAACTGACGAGCTCAGGTTACGCACCTGCGCGCCGTGAGAGGTACCAGACCCGATAAAACTTGGCAGCCTGCACAACAAACCCTGAAGAACTGCCTATACTCTGCTGATGAAGGATAACAATCCTGAAACACCGGTGTCCAGAGTTGGCCTCCAACTTTGCATTTATACTTGAGAATTTACAAAAAGCGCTCACGCTTCAAAGAACTGCATTTACCATGATGCTCATGGGGTATACCCGCTGGTGGGTGGAGCAGTGTCCGACCTATGGCTTTTCACTTAATATGGCTCCCTTGAGCCACACGAGCTGACAAGCTCAGGTTACGCACCTGCGCGCCGTGAGAGGTACCCGACCCGATAAAACTTGGCAGCCTGCACAGCAAACCCTGAAGAACTGCCTATACTCTGCTGATGAAGGATAACAATCCTGAAACACCGGTGTCTAGAGTTGGCCTGCAACTTTGCATTTATACTTGAGAATTTACGAAAAGCGCACACACTTCAAAGAACTGCATTTACCATGATGCTCATGGGGTATACCCGCTGGTGGGTGGAGCAGTGTGCGACCTATGGACTTTCACAGATAAGCCCAGGTGACCAGTTTCAGCTCGATTGGCCCTGGACCCTGCTGGTGGCTTCTGGGCGATGGAGTCCTAACCCCCAAGTGGTGCAAAAAAAGTCATGAACCCTAGGGTGACATAAAAGTGTGCTCTTCTGCCCTCCAAAATTTCAAGCTTAAAAGCTTTTTTAGAACTTTTTGCCAAAAGAACCAGAGGCTATCACCAGACCACCCCTGAACTGCAGCTTCCGATGCCGAACTACTGGTTTGAATCAACTTGTCAACCTGTTTGAAAGGATCCTGACTTCAAGAAAAATATTTAAGTGTAAATATAGAGGAATACACTGGGATCATCACCAAGCAGCACCACGTCTTCCGAGACAATGCCTTCCTAGCCTGTGACTTTGGACTTCACCCACTCTGAGTTTTAAAAAAATAAATAAACAGAGCACACTGTCCCTTAAGTGGGTGCCACGCTCACCATTAAATAAAGAGAAAAAAGGGAAACAGAGCGCGGTGTCTCTGAAGACGTTGCCACGATCCAGATTATGGTTTAAAAAAAAGGAAGCTGAGCGCAGTGTCCCTAAAGCAGGTCCGGCGCTCAGCATGCAAATGTATTTAAAAAAATAAAATATGAAAGAACGTCGCCATTGTGCCATAGTTGCTGTGGGGGTAGGGAGTAGCCACTTTTGAAGTTAGAGCAGCATAGCGCTGTAAACGAAAAGCGGCCACCAATGTCCAGTGTGGGTACGCTGCAAATATTAAAAAAGCAGCAGCCATTGAACCCATTAGTGAATAAACAAAATAGTGCTCACCCACTTATAACGCAGACCGTAAAACAAGCCAAGTAAAAAGTCCATTCATTATGGGAGGTAACAAATGCAGACAAGGAGGTACCAAGGAGGGACTAACAAGCCTATTTAAAAATCAGAAGCCAGCATTTATGAATGACAATGACATAAGCCAATGACAAATATGGGCGGAAAGTGGGAGGGGCTTCCAGTGCATACTCCAATACAGCATGCCTTGAAGAGCAAGCAGCGCATGCAAGCTGCCCCTAGGCGCGACCTAAATACTAGCACTCATTGTCTGATGTCATCAGTCATGGCATCAGTGATGGCAAGTGATGTCATTTGAGATGTCATCAGTGATGTCATAAATGATGTCTTTGAACATGTAATGAATGATGTACTATGTGAGGTCATTAGGTGTGCATGGCAGGGGTGTAAGTTATAGTTAGCTCTGCTCACTATAACTTTTGAATTTCTGTGGTCTTTTTAGTTGTAAACGTTAATGTTTTCACTGACCTATTTCCTTAACTATAACGTTACTTTAACATTAGGATTTTTCAGTGAATTTCTGTTTTTTATTTAAACTTAAAGTAATATTTTATTACCATACATAAAGCCAACCCTGCTGTGCACAGCCTTTATCCATGCCATGGCGTGTTGGCAGTAGGCACTGGTCGGTGGCCATGCCCTGCAACAAACTCCCCACAGGCAGATAACCCCATGCTGCACATGGCCTTTGGACATGCACATCAGAGGGTTGGCAACAGGGCCAACTTCCCCAGAGGCAACCTACCCTCCATAGGCAGTGAACCTCATGCTTCACACTGCTTTTGTTGCACACGGCGCCATGTCTAACATCTCACAAGAATCTCAGCCTAACCACATACAGCCTTTGCTCATGTATGGCATTGGGTTAATCACAGGGCCTGTGTTGCAGCCAGGCACTTGTTACAACTCCCTGCAGACAGCTAACACAGCATGGGACCATTCACAGTGGGAAGTTGATCACAGGGCTTGGCCTGCCATCAGGCCCTGTGGCCAAACCCCGAGCAGGCTGCCAACCCCACAATGCACCCGGCCTTTGCCATGTACAGTATATGGTTGGCCTTCATGCTCCAGAGACCCCATCTGCTGGGGCCAAAACATTTATGATAAGGGGAGGAGGCAGGCAGCCCGCTTCACCAACCCTTAGTAGGCCCCCGGAGACCATATCCCATACCTGCACTGTCAGTGCATGCACTGTTTGCCATGCATGACATGGTGCATGGTAACAGTGTGCCCGATGTGCTAGAGGCGCTGCATTAGTGCCGGCATTGGCTTCAGGCTCTCTCCTAGAACCAAAGGAGATGGGACTCTGGGCGTTTCCAAATTCTAAGCCAGAGTAACAAAGGCTGTAGTTTAATGTGATCTTCTAAAAGGCTCAATCCAAGTTCTTCATGACAGAAGGATACAGAGGTAGAATAAGGCACTGCCAACAGCCTTCCTATGAACTTGTTTTCCAATTTTCTTAAGAGAGGTTCAGTTAATATAGCCCCATACTCAAGCACCAAACGAAGGAACTGACAGGCATTTACTTTTAAAAACGCAAAACAATTCTTTTGCAGGCTTATTTTCCAATATTTAAAAAAAACCAATCACTCTTTGGAATTGCACAACTCTGATATTCAGTAAAAACTTCTAATTAAAATCTCCATCAACTGGAACTATCAGGTAAGTAAAGTGAGGAGTTTTCCGAAATCCTTCACCACCAAGCAACAATATCTTGGTTTTGGCTAATGTTGGGCATCAGATCAACACACACGATTAATGAGAACCGCATCATCTGCATATAGTCAAACAGGGATAGGCAAGAATTGGCCCTCGAAAGTTCAGTACCTGTTTTGCACAAGTAATCTCCAAGGCAAGTAATGCAAATTAAAAAGATGAATGGTGCCAATATGCATCCTTGTCTAACCCCAGCGGCACAGGTGAGAACTCTTCTGTTAAATCCCCATTCCTGCTGTATCAAACTCTAGTTAAGGTATGCCGGTGAAGCCTACTGAGCATGGTAATAATTGCACTATCAATTTCTAATTGTGTCATTCTTAACTATAGTTTAGAGCAATTTACTGTGTCAAAGGCACATGTTACGCCCATGAAGGTCAGGTGGACACAAGCGTTTTTTGCCTTTGTATATTTTTGGACTATAAGAGATAAATTGAGGGACTGCTCGACGTTTCCTAGGCCTGGGTAAAACCAAACTGGAAGTCTGGGATCCCTTGGGAGCCCTTGGGTCCCAGACACCCAACGTTCCAATTTAGCCAAGATTTTCCTGCTAGGATCTTTACCATGCTACCTAACAGGGAGATTCAGCTGCAATAGTGGGTTTGGCGCATGTCCCCTCTAGTCTTTAAAAATTAGGACGATGCTAGCCTCCTGCCATGTCTTGACTGGGTGGGGGGGGGACAATTGCACATATTATAACATTGGTTATTGTTGGAGCCCAAAGTTGCAGGGAAGATTTAAAAAGATCTGATAGAATTCTGCCAGGACCTGGGTTTTCTCTGTGGGGCTAGACTCAATGGCTAGGCTGACATCTAACACCTTGATTGGCCATGTTAATAGTCTGGGTATTAGAGCTAAATATTTTTGAAAATGGTCCACCCAATCTTTGTATGGTACAAAGGTCTGGACTTTTGGCATTTAGTCCCCCAACACATTTGGGGAGTTGATGAGCTGCCAGAAGGCTCGGGATCTTTCAGAGTGCTTGCAGTCCTTGGATATTCCCAGGCTTTCTCCCATATTTCAATTTTCTTTTTCCTGAACACTTCTTTATAGCCATTGCTACTCCTGCTTGGTCTCGTGGATGCTTGCTAAGAGCAAGCTTTAAAGATTTGTAGGTCTTGGAGCAGGCACTGTTGAACCACCTAGGGCTGTCACTTATTTTTGTGGAGCTTTTAGTTAGTTTTGGTGCTATGTAAATATTTAGGGAGGTATATGCCTGGATGACATCTGCTGGATGTGAGTGCACTTAGTTATTTACTAAGAAAGTTCTAAGAAAGACCTGTTGATCCATTTCTCCCACTTGATATTCACACCCTTATTCTTATTACTGTACCCAGTGTTGTAGTTCTTTATGAGTGTCACTTCCCAAGACTAAGGTAAATACTATTGTTAGGGGGTTGGGATAACTTATGCAACTAGTCAATACTTTACAACTTTTTAAAATCGGTAATAGTTCCTTGGAGATTAGTGTGATGGCATTTGACCCTAACCCCACATATGTTGGAGTTTGTGTAGTGCATATTGTGCCAAAGTCTTGGTCAAATATTAGATTATTAGCAATGACCACTCTATTCAGCCTATCTCGTATGGGGTGTGCTTAAAGTGTGTGAGGGGTTTGCAAACTGAAAACTATATCCTGTTTTGTTACAATAAAAAAAAACCTTCTTTTACTAAAATAAAACTGAACACAACATATATGAATCATTCTACTGTACATATACTCACAAAAGGAAATAATTTACTTTAAAAAAAAGTAGAAATTCACAGAATAAAACAAAGGTTAAAGTAATATTGTAGTTAGGTGAATTTCTCAGTGAAAACGTTAATGTTTTAAACTAAACAATACTCAGAAATTTAGCTGTTATAGTTAGAAGCACCAACTGTAACTTGCACCCTGCCATGGAATGTTTATGACCTAATATATGACAAGTGACAACATTTGTGACATCACTGATGCCATCTCAAATGACATCATAGATGCCATCATTTGTAGCAGAAAATCAATGGGGGGTATTAGGGCTTTTTTAGCTACTCGCAGGGTCTTTCCTTTTTACTACAATTTTAATTATTATGATTTCAATCATTTTAAATATTTGTATAAGACTGAGCTTGATATCTGTGAAAATGAGCTATGTATGAATTTTATTATATCTTTTTACTCTGTGCTTTCATGATCTTTTTCAAAGATTGAATAAAGAATCATTGAATTGATTGACATCACTGATAATATTATTGATGACATCATCCAAACCTCACTCTTGCACATATTGCTCTATAAATCAGTATAACATTAAAGGCTTGTCAGTAAGCACATACCAGCGCATGAGGAAAACACACATTACTACTGCCACCACACTAACAACTCACTTTTGTTATAAGGATTTTTATTGGTTTCTGTAAGGTAACATCGGTAACATCTGTATGATGATTCAATCTTGCATTGACATCATAAGGTAACAGTAAATTCGAATGGCATAGGCAGGGGTTTAGGGGAAAACTCATTTAGGAAACATTAAAATCCACTTTGTTGGCTCGCTTGCCGCTTCACTCTGCGGCGCTACACAGCTGTTAACAGTTAAATTAAAACAGGAGTACCAAAAGGGAGACTTAGCCATTATTGCTCAAAACATTTCTCAATTGAGTCACATATATTTTGCAGAAAGAATTTAACTTGAACAAGAGAAAAAAATGAAAAATGGAAAAAAAGCAGACAAAAAAAAAAAATAGAAATTAATCGATGTCTTCATGGAATTGCGTTGGGAGCGTTTCTGTCAGTCTATCATATCAATGGATAGCATGTGTATAGTTGCAAGGGCGTGGTAGGTGTGTCAAGGTAGGGTAGGGGGGTTTGGTGTGAGACGGTAGGGTAAAGGAGAGCGGCGGGATGGGAGGCAGGCTGGACGCAAAAAGAGAGTGGCATGGAACAGTGAGCCAAAGTATCTGGCAGCCACGGGCAGACATACTCGTATATCAATGTGGGTTTCAGAGAGAACTCAGGAGACAGGGGTTCCACCCTAATGAGAGAGTCTAAGAGGGAAGGGGAGCTGTAGACAATTTAGTTTTGATCATAGTCAAATATTCCTGCCATTGTATAGGGGTTTGCCGCAGGAGCGCTGACACCCGTTTCGTGATCTCTTGCTGGTTTGTGCCCTCAGACACAGTGCCCTACGAAGAACAAGCAACCATGCATTTACATTGGGGCCCTTTGGTGCCATCCATGCCATTGTAATCTTATGTTTGGCCAGGACCAGAGCAAGGTCTAGGAATTTGTTCAGTCCCTTACGAGACAAACTCCATCTTGTGATGCCGAGCAGAGTGGAGGGGTTCTGCCTCCACTTGCGTGCCCGCCACTCTGCATGTACAGTGGCCACCTCGGACCAGAATATTTGAATTACAATGCAATGCCACACCATGTGTGTAAATGTGGCTCCCTGGTTTCAGCATCTAGGGCAGGGGTCTCCAAACCGGTCCTGGAGGGCCGGATCCATGCCAGATTTTTGGGATATCCCTATTGAGATACATGGATCTGGCCCTCCAGGACCGGTTTGGGGACCCCTGATCTAGGGCATATGTTCATGGTGGCGGTGTATATGCGTGCCAACCTGTGGGGGTGAGATACGTGTGATGTGAATAATTAAATTGGGTGTACTTTAGCCTAAGATTGGTCGAGATAGTTTTTGGTTAGTTAAGGCACTGCAGCCACTGTTTGTCAGTAAGGGTGATGGACAGTTCGTCTTCCCAGTACTCACGCAGTGCTGCTAGTGCAGGCAGGTCGTCCAGTCTGATGGAAGTGTAAATGGCTGTTACGGCATGTTGACCACGGCCATGCATGAGCAGTGTTTATAGCAGGTGTGACGCTGTTGGCTCTGCCCGGTCAGTGTCCCATGTTTGCTGGGATTGGTGTGTCAGTAAGGCATGTAATAGAAAGGAGCCCTGTGTTGCTCCATAGGTGTCTACCAGATCCTTGAATGTTTGCAGTTGCACATCTGGGTAAATGTCCCCCCATGTCTCTAACCCACACTCCCTTCACAATCTCAACTCCGGGCATCCATGACAGGAGAATGTGCTGAGAAGGAGCTCCAGTGGTAGGCTATGGGGGTATGGTGCTGGTCGGTTCCTAGGTATCACATATCTGGACCAGTGCCGTCTGGCCGCTGTCATTAAAATGTTGCCTCGCCGCTTCTGAGTCGGTGTAGTAGTTTCCGACATCCATTCCAGTAACTTTGGGGGGATCCCTGGCCAAGGCTCCCATAGTCAGCTCAGTGAGGTTGTTTTTGTCAAGCCACTGCATTGGCTGCTGTATAATATTTCTCATAGTTTGGGGTACCCAAGCAGCCATCCGACAATGACAGGTATAGTTTATAGAGAGCCACCCTGGCCCTCGAGTTTCCCCATATCAGGGAGACCAGTAAGGATTCCAGGTCCCGGAAGATTCTCTGAGGTAGGTGATAGGGGAGTGTGTAGAAAAAATACTGGAGGTGGGGAAGTACTAGGAAAACAAGGGGGAGAGTAAGGGATTGTGTCCACTTTGTGGTGGACGAGGAATACTCCTGTTCCCCTGGTCACATAAAATGAAAAACAAATGAAGGTTTATCACCCGATGTATAGGCTGAAGGTTTTCCAAAAGTGGAATAATTATTCCTTTTCTAAAAAAACCCTCACTCACCACCTAGTGGTGACATGCTTCATCATCGGGGTCCACCCTGGTGGCCTAGCGTCACCAGGGTGTGCTTCGACACCTGTAATACAGTGGAGCAGGTTGTGAAATGTAAGTGCAAAAAATTTGTGTTAAAAATTGTCCTGGTTTAACTTTGTAAGAGTGAATTTTAATAAAAAGCAACTGGACAATAATAAAATAATAAAGTGTGAGATATTGGAAGGGGAGTTACGACCTACCTATCTCAATATGTGTTATAGTGCGTTGGTCAACATGTTTCAACCGTTAGGGAAGGTTCCCGGTATTCATCAGGCCCAAGGAAATGGACGGTATGAGTCCCCTAAAAGACTCACCCAATCCTAAATCCTTTGAAGAACCAATGGTAAAATTTACCAAAGGTAGAATGCTCTCAAAAATAAGGAGCATGGACAAAAACTGTTGATAGTATCCTATTTAGCTTCGGCGGGCAGGGGGTAGGTGCATCACGCGGTACAATGTATTAGTTTACTGGCGTGGCGAGAGGCCCATAACCTATGTCTACCTTCCGCTGCTCGGCTAAGTGGGGAAGTACTAGCATCTTTGAGATGGCCACCCGACCCATGGGTGACAGAGGGAGGACCAGCCAAAATGGGAGGGTTGATCGGGCCCGCGTTATGGACCGACCGAGGTTCCCATCTTCGGTATCCGTCCCCTGATGGTAGATCTGGAGCCGTAAATATTTGAAAGAGTTGAATGCCCATGTCAATGGCATGACTAGCGCCATTTATCTCTGTGCCGGTGTTGGTACCATTGGTGTCATTGGGAACACCACCGACTTAGTCCAGTTGACGTGAAGTCTGGATATACTTGCATGTAGATCCATAATCGACTGCAGGATTACAGAACCCTGCCATGTAGGTATGTTAACACGTCGTCCGCGTACAGCGACAAAATGTGCCATCGTCGACCGGCCTGTATGCCCCAATCCCTGACCCGTTGCTTCAATCTGCATGGCAATGGCTCCTTGGCCAAGGCCCATCTTCACTCTAGTCTGTGGTCTAAAATACAGCAGCCGTATCCACCGTATAAAATTGGGTCGCTAGTACCGCCATAAGGTAAGCCCAGCTTAAAGTATCAAATGCATTCTCAATATCTAAGAAGGTGACCCAAGGCTTTTTAGCCTCACATTGCTCCCAGTCTAGTAGTGAAAACAGCCAACGAAGGTTCAGACCTGTGTTCCGGCCTGGTATGAAGCCATTTTGGTCCTCATGAACCAATAGGGGAACAGCAGTAACTAGTCTATTCACTAGCAATTTCCCGAGGACCTTATAGTCGACATTTAGCATTGAAAGGGGGCAATAGGAGGCCATTTGGAGAGGTCTCGGCTCGGCTTGGGCAGGACCACTAGTGTTGCTTCCCTGCAAGTGGGCGGTAGCACGACCGTCTCATAGGCCTCAGTGTACACCTTGGGCAGCATAGGCGCTAGTTGTGTGGAGAAAGTAGAATAAAATTCCGCTGGCCATCCGTCCATCCCTGGTGTCTCACCTGTTGTCATTTGTCCAATTGCGTCTGTGATCTCATTGAGCACAATGGGGTCTTCTAAAGCATCATAGTTGGCTGGCATAATCTGTGGGAGTTGTATCCCCGTGAGAAAATCCTTAATGAAGGTGGGGCCCATGTTGGCCAGGGCCACATACAATGCTGTTTAGTATTCGTAAAATGATTAGTTAATGGCATCCTGCCTCTTCACTAGGGTCCCAGCAGATGTGTATATGTCAGTGATAGTTGGTTGAGCAGTGTCGGATCGCAGAAGACATGCTAGTAGCCTCTCAGTCTTGTCGCCCTCCCTATGTCTACATGCCAGGTACATTATATAATCTAACGCACAAAGGTCATCCATCACCTGGGCAAGCGAGGGGCAAGCCTGGGGGTCGGTAGGGATACGCTGCTGTAATGGCAGAGTTTTTGGCTCTATGTAGCAGTGATATAGATCTTAGTCTTGCTCACATCTAGGATAGGTATTCTTAGCTTGTGTTGGCCCTTTTAAGCCCTTTCTTCCAGACCTAGAAGAGGATAGCTGCTTAATATGATGATAGATCCCTTATTCTTGACTCTAACCTGTCTATTGCCTATTGGCTTTGACATACTTGACACATTGGTATGGTTTATGTAGGTATTATGACAGAGCTAAGGGGTATTTCATCCCTTTCAGGCCTACAGGCCTAGAACTAGAGGGACTCCATCTTGATGGAGCTGAGAGGCTTTTCAGGGTAAAGGTAAAGTTTATAGTTAAAGCTGTTTTTCACTTGGAGAGAACCGGTCTGGGCCAGCCCTTATCGGTAGGCTGTATTATTCTCTGTGTGGAAGACACAACAAAAGGCCGGCCGGCTGGGTGTGTGTCCTTGATGCGAGGTGATGCAGAGATCTGGTGGGCGGCAGGCTGATGGCTGGAACTTTCCATGAGGAAACAGCATTCTATATCAGTGAAGTGCAGAGGCGGAGTCAGTCAGTCGTGTTGAGGTGGAGGAGTGGTAAGCAGTCGAGTGGAGTTGGCGGAGCAGAGAGGAGTCAAGCTGGAGTGGTAGAAGAGTGAGGAGGTGTTGGAGTAGGAGAGAGAGAGAGGGTTCAAGCTGGAGAGAGCTGAGTTGAATAGTGAGCTGGAACTGAAGGAAGCAGTCAGAAGCAGTTACTTATCAGGAGGAGGTGTGAATAGCTGGAGTCTGAAGTAATGCCTTTTAGAAGAGACGGAGGAGAGATCGTGGACTAACCTGTGGGAGCAGCTGGAGTTAATTGGACATTGGCGCAGAGACAGAGTGAACAAGCTAGTGGAATGAAAAGCATTAGAGCGGCAGGAACCATTAGATTGAAGCTGGAAGGTGGAGACAGTTCGTGGGGGAGAGGAGTCCAGTGCAAAGTGATCAGCGCAGAGGTGTATCCAAGAGTGCAGGAGAGAGAGAGAGTCCGAGATGAGCCAAGGCACAGACGAGAGAGGAACCCAGATGACAGCTAGAACAAGACTTCACACTAATCAGGTGATATTGATTCCGTCACATTAGTTTACTTTACACTTGCATCTTAATCTTGTCTTTATTCCCTAGGCTATTGTATGTCTAATCCTTTTCTTTCAGCGGTGTGTTAAAGTTACTGCTAGTTATAGAGACCCCATAGTTTTGTATATGTGTACTTTATTATTGTTACAATAAACAACCCCCAGTTTGTAGTAAACTGAAAGGTGCCTTGTATTCTTGTTCAATCCAGGTAAATGTATCTCCTAGGTGATTATTAGTTATATGAATGGATGAGTAACCCCAATCAGGTAAGTGGTGATCACATAAATAGGGAGCGAGTGGACCTATGATGCCAAGAATAAGAGGTACATTATATTAATTGGCTAACTCCTAATATTGTAGTAGCAAGCCCTTAGTGAATAGGGAGAGAGAGACTTCCCAACATATAACTGAAGGTGTTCATAGGAATGTGGTCGTCGTTGATATACGGCGTTAATGAGAGCACTGATTGTGTGTATACCCACAGGATTGTGGCTTGTGTAAGTGAGAGCGCTGGGGAGGATTACCAGCGTGGAGGTTTGCCGGATTGCGAACCGTTTGGAAATAAGGGAGAGCACTGGGGCTGCAGACCCACGTGTGTAGACACGCCAGATTGTGTGTCATATCTGCCCCAGGGTAGATTAGTCTGGGTCTGAGTGGCCGCGAGACTATAAGGTAGTAATCAGTGAGTATTCTTAGTATCCCTATAGATTTAGTGGTGTTTCTAATAATATGAGCTTGTATATTGCGAGTTCCCCATCCTCAGGTAGGCACCCAGGTGCCTGGATAGATGGTCCTGAGGCGGGAGGTGGTTACGTTCTGGCTGGGTTGGAGGGGCCCCTAGGGGCTGATCCCATCTAATCAGAAAACCCAGCCATGACATCTGGCGTCACGAACTGCTTACCTATCCTGTGTGTCCTGGCCATGTGCTTAGAGAGTTTCCCATGTGTTGTGAGGGAGTGCCCTGAGCGCTGGTTCCATCTGGCGTACTCTTGCCGTTTATGTAGCCTGTGTGACCTATGGGCTTGAACAGTTGCAGCGTGAGGAGATTGCATTACATCATGGCATTTGGCTTATTCAGGGTGGAAGGAATGGTTTTCATCTTGGTGTTTAAACTGTCAGGGTTGAAGGATGGCATTACATGAGGGAGCCAGTTACATCTTTGTGATGGTCCAATTGTATAAATGTGTGTAAAAATGCTTTTAAATTGCCCATTAAATTGCTTGCTGCATCTGCTTATGCTGTGCAATGTGAAATGTGTTCATTGTATATGATTTGTGGAGTTCTTTGCATATAGCTCCTTGTACATATGGCTTGTGAATAGCGCCATGTTAATGTGGCTTGTGAGGTGCATGTTCTTATGTTGATTTGTTGTGTTCCTTATGCATTGCGCCTTGGATATATTCCTTGTGAAAAGCGTGTCATTTTTTGAACTTGTTTACTGTCTTGTAAATATGGCTTGTGAATAGCGCCATGTGGTCATGGCTTGGACAGGGCATGTTATTGTTGCGTTAGGTAGGAGAGAGCTGGTTCTCTTTCAAATGCTTGGAGAAATTGTTTTGTGTTATCTGTGTACGTGGAGAGATGAGTTCATGATTTTCCCATGTATCTGCAGTCATTGGGAATTGATTGTGCTTGAGCTGCCAAAGGGTTAATATCTTGAATTGAGATGGCAGTCTTTATTTTTAACATGCTGTTTAACACGCATGGTTATCTGAACTGACTATAAAAGTCAGTGAATATTTTGATGGTTTGATTTTGACTTTTATTGGTTCCTGGGTCTGCCTACGTGCTTTGTCAGCTTCTTGACGGAAAGGTAACATCTTGTGCTTTGCGAAGGGCTCTGTTCATTTCACATTCTTTTTGAAGTGCGTCTACGAATTTGTGTGGGTTTGCCTTGGAACAGATGACTTCATGTGTCTGACTCTTAGGGGTCGCTAAGTTATAAATCAACTAGTCGGATTGAGATAAGGGTTTGCACGAAGAGAGCTGTGTTCTTTTAAATGTGCTTCTTAATATGCATCCACAGACGTGTGGAGAATTATTTTTGAATGCATGGTTTAAAATGTGTGAAATATTAGAAGATGGCCCAGTTGGTGTGCGCACGCTACGGGCTGTTTTCATTAGTTATTTCTTTGAGGGTTTTCCATCTGGAAAGGAATGTGCTGGCCGATGTTTTGCAATGATCACAGGTTGAGAATAATCAATCTTGCCCGACAGTGCATGGTAACATCTGCTTTTAATTAGTGAAAGGCAACCGTGCGCTTATAAAATAAATGTGTTCTCATTATTATTTTCCCAAATGCAAGCTGAACCTTTTTTCAAATGTTTATATTTTAATATGCAGATGTAAGTTGACCCACTCAGTTAGCAAATAAATGGCTGTTTGATAATATATGAATTTGGCCCTTTTATTAGGTTGGATTAAATAGCTTGCATGTTTAATTATGCTGTAATGCAATATTACATGTTGCCCCTGGTTGAACAAAATACAATGGTGAAATGTGTCTGCATTTTATGTTGTTTTAAAATTATTTCTCTTTCAACAGCTGACAGTATATATATATTTTTTTTTTGGATGATAGTGTGTATAGTTAGGGTGGAGCAGAATATATTGTTAAAATATGATAACTATAACACACTACCATCTCCCTTACATTAGTTTAATTTGCATTTAGTTATAAGGCTCGCCTATGTATTTTGACAAGCTGTTGATGGAAAGGTAATACCTTGCACGGTAAATGATATGTGCAGGGAAATATTAAACTCAATAGTCCATGATAATTCGTTTTTTCAAATGCAGAATGCATAACCTTGTGTGCAGAAGTAAATTGCCCCTTTTTGTATGTTGATCTGCATGCTCAATAACTGCTCATATTTCTAATGTCTTGCCTTTAGCTGAATTAGTTAGACAAAAGTCTTTTTAGAAAGTGGAGCTTTTAAGTAGCAGTACATTGTAACAGAATTGTTTTTTTTAAAATGCTAGCTTTCGTTAGTTAGAGAAATCAGGCCTGGGAACAAGCTTACAAGGAATTTGTTTGTCGACCTTGGCAGACCAGCTGGTTTGTGAAGACAGGTTTTTTCCTCTGCAGGCTCCGAACACGGCCTGTCCTGTTATGATTGGCCATAATCCAATTTTTGTTCCGCGGACAAAATGTTTATGTAAGGGAGGGGTGAACTCGCTCTTCCTGGCTGTCGACGCAGGCAGCTTCATTGCCTGCTGATAAGGGATTCTTGCAGACTCTTGGCCCTTGGAGTTAGTTAGATACAGTAGGCCTGGGCAGGCTTCCCTGATCGGGGAAAAGGAGGCTTGCAGCGCCCTGCTCCTGCTGTGAGATCATCACTTGGCAGTGATTCAAATTACTTCACACTGTAGCCTGGCTCCTGCGTATTCAGAAGGGAGGGGCTGTCTCACAGAGGAGGCCCTTCTGGATGTCCTTAAAAATTAGATTTTGATAATGTTTTTAATAAATTAGGATATTTTTCTTTTCAATAATGAAAGGCACCCGGGGTGCTTTTTAAATAGAAAATTTTATCATGCAAGATTAATGATACTTGATTGCTGGGTTGTGGTGTTGGTGCGTGGGTCGGCTCCCCCTCCACTTCCTTTCTTATTTTAGTTTTTTACTTTCATGTTTTTATGTTAGTTTGTTATTTTTGGAAGATGGATCAAGACCAGACCAGACCGGAAGGGTGGTGGATGGCCGCATCGGAGGAAGTGTCCGGATACCGAAGATGCCGGGTGGTGACCTACACTGATGTCCCAAAATTGACATTGGACTTATATATTTTTTTTTTTTTGAAAAAATATACTAAGACACTTTTTTTTTAATTTGTGATTTCCTGCAAAAGGATTTTGTTATATAATTCCTTGGCCTGCATTATTCCCATGTTTTTCTTTGCAATCACTACGAACAGGCCCCACTTTCAAAAAAAAATATGTCATCATGGTTTTGATGTTTCCTTGCTTTTTAGGATGCAGTCACCAATTATAGTTTTCCTGTTTTTTGCAGAACAGTTTTTGCCAATGAAGGACAATTTTTTTTTTTGAATGGTGGTGCACACATGTGTTCCACAGTGTGAAGAAACTAGGTGTTATATATATACACCAGCTATCTTGTAGAAATGGGGTTGTCTTCATTTTACTGTTATTACAATTTCACCTTAATTGATCAAAGGGTGGTTACCCTACACTTTAGGTTGTCCTGGGAGGTGTGTCTTTTAGTATGATTATGCATTAATGTTTGCCCAGACCTTGAGAACCGTTTGTCATGTCTATTTCTCAGATTTCACCAAAATGTTTCCTTAAGTTGACCGTAGTAGGTAGGCCTCATTTAGGCCCATTGTTATTTTCATCCCACAAACAAGCCCCTACACCAATAGATTTTATGAGTCATCATTAGCTTAAGTTGACCATAGTAGGTAGGCCTCATTTAGGCCCTTTGTTGTTTTTTCATTAGAAGTTGAAACACATTTTAGTTCTTAAGTTGTCCGAAGTAGGTAGGCCCCATTTAGGCCCCTTGCTGTTTTCATTCAACACATAAGTCCCTACATCACTAGACTTCACCAGTTATCACTAGAAGTTGAGGCACATTTAGTTCGAGGATGCCTTGGTTAGTTTCTGTTGTTATCAGATCCAATCTTAGATATGTTTCGGCATTCAAGTCAAGGGTGCTTTGATTTGTTTTTAGTTGGTTGTTAGATTTGTATTCCCTACAATTGAGTTTCAGGTAGAATTTCCTTAAGTTGTCATTCTTTTTAGAGAGTCTTTTTAGTTTTTGATTTGTTGATAGATTGTGTTGATGTTTGTTTATATGGATGTTGTTGTTTATAGATGTTCGCAAGATAAGGATCTAAGGGTGGAATGTAATGGCAGAGTTTTTGGCTCTATGTAGCAGTGATATAGATCTTAGTCTTGCTCACATCTAGGATAGGTATTCTTAGCTTGTGTTGGCCCTTTTAAGCCCTTTCTTCCAGACCTAGAAGAGGATAGCTGCTTAATATGATGATAGATCCCTTATTCTTGACTCTAACCTGTCTATTGCCTATTGGCATTGACATACTTGAGCGCGAGAATCAAGAGGGAGAGAGAGGACCAGATAGCTAGTCCAAATCCCCGGGTTATATGTAAGTAAATCAAAAGGAGACTAGCTAGAAAGGGGTTAGTATGACATTATTTTGTTGTTGTCATAGCGACTCAGTGTTGTTGGCGGTGGCACCTGTTGGGTGTCTTTAGAAAGCCCTCACCCACCAACCTAGTTGGTGGCATGCTTCATCATCGGGCCCACCCAGTGACACCTAGCGTGTCCCGGGTGTGCTACGACGCCTGATTACAGCGGAGCAGGTATGTCACTGTGTGTGCGGTGTGAGGTGTGTAGAGAAGTGAGTTTAAAACGGCTTGGCGGATGGTCCCTGGAGTGGGAAGACTTTATTAAAAGGGCTTCCGTCAGCGGTTAAAAATAAGGCTGTGGGACGTTAGAGGCGGGTTACGACCTCCTACGTCCTTGGTGTGTCAACATGTTTCAGCCAGTGCCTTATATTAATCTGGCTTTCTTCAGGACAATAAAAATATGTGTAGGTTTAAAATTAGGGTAAGTGTAGTGTAGTCTATGTGTCTACACGCCCTAAAGTGTATCTAACTGTGAGAGGGGGGATTCCCTTCTCAAGATCACGCTTTTTTAGGCTTGCTTGTACTCCAAGGCTATTGAAGAGGCAAGGGGTGGCCAGGATTTCTGGTCAGCTTCAGCGTGGGACCTGTTGTGCCTCCTTCGCATAACCGGTTATGCACCCTAATTTTAAACCTACACATATTTTTATTGTCCTGAAGAAAGCCAGATTAATATAAGGCACTGGCTGAAACATGTTGACACACCAAGGACGTAGGAGGTCGTAACCCGCCTCTAACGTCCCACAGCCTTATTTTTAACCGCTGACGGAGGCCCTTTTAATAAAGTCTTCCCACTCCAGGGACCATCCGCCAAGCCGTTTTAAACTCACTTCTCTACACACCTCACACCGCACACACAGTGACATACCTGCTCCGCTGTAATCAGGCGTCGTAGCACACCCGGGACACGCTAGGTGTCACTGGGTGGGCCCGATGATGAAGCATGCCACCAACTAGGTTGGTGGGTGAGGGCTTTCTAAAGACACCCAACAGGTGCCACCGCCAACAACACTGAGTCGCTATGACAACAACAAAATAATGTCATACTAACCCCTTTCTAGCTAGTCTCCTTTTGATTTACTTACATTGACATACTTGACACATTGGTATGGTTTATGTAGGTATTCTGACAGAGTTAAGGGGTATTTCATCCCTTTCAGGCCTACAGGCCTAGAACTAGAGGGACTCCATCTTGATGGAGCTGAGAGGCTTTTCAGGGTAAAGGTAAAGTTTATAGTTAAAGCTGTTTTTCACTTGGAGAGAACCGGTCTGGGCCAGCCCTTATCGGTAGGCTGTATTATTCTCTGTGTGGAAGACACAACAAAAGGCCGGCCGGCTGGGTGTGTGTCCTTGATGCGAGGTGATGCAGAGATCTGGTGGGCGGCAGGCTGATGGCTGGAACTTTCCATGAGGAAACAGCATTCTATATCAGTGAAGTGCAGAGGCGGAGTCAGTCAGTCGTGTTGAGGTGGAGGAGTGGTAAGCAGTCGAGTGGAGTTGGCGGAGCGGAGAGGAGTCAAGCTGGAGTGGTAGAAGAGTGAGGAGGTGTTGGAGTAGGAGAGGAAGAGAGGGTTCAAGCTGGAGAGAGCTGAGTTGAATAGTGAGCTGGAACTGAAGGAAGCAGTCAGAAGCAGTTACTTATCAGGAGGAGGTGTGAATAGCTGGAGTCTGAAGTAATGCCTTTTAGAAGAGACGGAGGAGAGATCGTGGACTAACCTGTGGGAGCAGCTGGAGTTAATTGGACATTGGCGCAGAGACAGAGTGAACAAGCTAGTGGAATGAAAAGCATTAGAGCGGCAGGAACCATTAGATTGAAGCTGGAAGGTGGAGACAGTTCGTGGGGGAGAGGAGTCCAGTGCAAAGTGATCAGCGCAGAGGTGTATCCAAGAGTGCAGGAGAGAGAGAGAGTCCGAGATGAGCCAAGGCACAGACGAGAGAGGAACCCAGATGACAGCTAGAACAAGACTTCACACTAATCAGGTGATATTGATTCCGTCACATTAGTTTACTTTACACTTGCATCTTAATCTTGTCTTTATTCCCTAGGCTATTGTATGTCTAATCCTTTTCTTTCAGCGGTGTGTTAAAGTTACTGCTAGTTATAGAGACCCCATAGTTTTGTATATGTGTACTTTATTATTGTTACAATAAACAACCCCCAGTTTGTAGTAAACTGAAAGGTGCCTTGTATTCTTGTTCAATCCAGGTAAATGTATCTCCTAGGTGATTATTAGTTATATGAATGGATGAGTAACCCCAATCAGGTAAGTGGTGATCACATAAATAGGGAGCGAGTGGACCTATGATGCCAAGAATAAGAGGTACATTATATTAATTGGCTAACTCCTAATATTGTAGTAGCAAGCCCTTAGTGAATAGGGAGAGAGAGACTTCCCAACATATAACTGAAGGTGTTCATAGGAATGTGGTCGTCGTTGATATACGGCGTTAATGAGAGCACTGATTGTGTGTATACCCACAGGATTGTGGCTTGTGTAAGTGAGAGTGCTGGGGAGGATTACCAGCGTGGAGGTTTGCCGGATTGCGAACCGTTTGGAAATAAGGGAGAGCACTGGGGCTGCAGACCCACGTGTGTAGACACGCCAGATTGTGTGTCATATCTGCCCCAGGGTAGATTAGTCTGGGTCTGAGTGGCCGCGAGACTATAAGGTAGTAATCAGTGAGTATTCTTATTATCCCTATAGATTTAGTGGTGTTTCTAATAATATGAGCTTGTATATTGCGAGTTCCCCATCCTCAGGTAGGTACCCAGGTGCCTCGATAGATGGTCCTGAGGAGGGAGGTGGTTACGTTCTGGCTGGGTTGGAGGGGCCCCTAGGGGCTGATCCCATCTAATCAGAAAACCCGGCCATGACAGCTGCTCACAGCTCTGGATCGCTAATTCGGGTGTGTGAAGCTCAGTGGTCAGCATTCTCCGAACGCCATATGTAGTCCTAATGGCATGCCCTCGAACAATAGATTTGAAAGCATCCCACTCCACTACTTTTTTTGAGGCAGTTCCCTCATTCACTGTAAAATAGGATATAATGGATTATAGTAGGGTGGCCCAGTAAGATGTGTCGGCGAGCGCGGCGCTGGGTAAGCGCCAGGTTAAGACCTTGGGGCACTTCATGCCCCAGGTCAAGTTCAATTGTAGTGGGGCATGGTCAGAAAGCGCACATTCCAAATAGTCAGTGTGTGAAAATCGGTGTAGGGCGTTATTGGAGAAGAATACCATGTTTATCCGTGTGTACAAATCGTGTAATGCTGAGTAGTGCAAGTAAGTACGCGCCTGGGGATTCAGCCCGCGCCATACATCGTGGACCTGCATGTTGGATACTCTTTCTGACATGTGTTTTTCTAGTTTAATAGATTGCGCACCCCAAAAGAGTGGGACGGGAACGATCAGGTCTAGGTCACACACACCATTAAAATTGCCACCCCAGTACGTGGAGGCCGTGGGGTCCGCAAGCAAGGATTGTGTGAGTGTTTGCAGGAAGATGGACTGGCATGAGTTCGGGGCATGGTAATAAAAAGGCCTTGTACCTCCACTCTGGAATTTGTGATTTGCAGTGGGGTCCCCGGTGCAACCCATATGAGCACTCCTCAAGCGTATCCGGAATACACCGCACCCAGAATTGTACCCATCCAGCATTTGTGGAGCACTGCAAGTGTTCGTGTAGTGCAATGCGTCTCTTGTAGCAGTGAAAATGAGGTCCAGTGGCTACGCATGTATTGATATACTTTGTGTCTCTTAGCGCATCCCGCAAACTTCCTTACATTCCAAGTCAATAGGGAGTAGTCCCCAGGCGCCATCTACTTGGTCGTATGGCATAAGCGTGGTGTGTGGCATACCACTGATGAATAGTCTGCACCCCCCCTTGTGGACCACCGCCAACATAATATGACCCAGGTATAACCAGTTCTCAGAACCCATCGATTGCAGGCATACAAAGAGATCAACATAATAATCAGAGGTTCCCAACTTCCCACCCCCGGCAGACCTGTTTGCCAATGGGCATTAGGCCATTCGCACTAAATTGCAGAGCAAATTAAACCAAATATAACATATAACAAATAAGAACAAGTGATGTGCTATATCAGCCTATTATCACTCATTGGGGAGGGTATTGCAGATTCAGCGTACAGTGTCCTTACCGCCTCCTGTGATTCAGCCTGGCACTCAGCAGGCATATGTAAGCAGTCTGGCCACTGCAGTTCAAAACATCGCAAAGTTCGGAAAAGTCAACCCAATGCATTTGCAGTTTGTGGAGTGAGTGCCGGAATACTCCCCCCCCCCAACTCCTCGAGTTGTGAGGCCGTGATGTGCAACGTTCGGTCTGTGATCATATGAGAGTCCGAGTCTTATCTCGGGGAAGAATTGGGGCATCCCATGTGTTCTGTCATCTCAATGGCTTGTGTCCGCTCCAGACCACTTGCGCTTTCGTTGGGTGGCACAGTCGACCTTTGTTTCGGCCCCTGCATGAGTCAACTAATGTCCATGGTTGAGAGGGAACCGTCGATAGTACGGGGGGCTCATGTGCCAGGCCCTCTTGAACAATCCAGGCCCAAGCCTCTTCAGGCGTATTGCAGAAGACTGTGCCATCCTTGTGAGGGATGTGAAGACGCACCGGGTATTGGAGGGAATATTGAACATCATGGTCCCTCAAGCATTTTTTGACCTCCAGGTATGAGGAGCCGCAGTGTTGCACAGCCAGAAGGTAGGCTGGATAGACATGAACCGTGGCGTTATCAATTTGCCAAGGGCCCCTGGCATGGGTGACTTGGAGTATGTGATCTCTGTCACAGTGATTAAAAAATCTAGCCACCACCTCTCTAGGAAAAGCTCCCAGGTGGGAGGGCCCCTGGCTCCCCGTGCCCCCACTCAATTGAGAAGAACGTTGATATCTTACCCTGCAGGACAGGCTTCAAGGAAGAGCTCCATGTTGGGGCCATCTGCCCACTATGGAAGACCCACGATGAGGACATTGTTCCGGCATGAGCGCCCTTCCAGGTCTTCCACGCGTGCCTTAAGGAAGTATACCTCCTGTTGGAGGGATTGCAGTTGGATAGTCGCCTCACTACCGCGGGTTGCATTGACACAGCCGTAGACTCGGTTTCTTCCACTCAACCCTTTAGTTTCTTGTGGTCCTCCAGCAGGGACCCCATATCGTCGCTAAGGGAGTCAATCTTCATACCCAGAGTGGTTTTAATGTCGAGTATTGCTGCCAGCAGTTCATCAAAGCGATGTGAGTGATCACTAGAGTCTCCCTGGGTGGGGGCCCATGAGGGGGCTGCACTCCCAGCCCCTGGAGGTGCTGGCTCCACTTCCGAAGGTTGTGTCTGGGGCTTCTCTACTCTGGATTTGCCCATTGCACCGTCTGCAAGAGGCTGTAGACCAGGTGTTTATCTATGTGTTCCGCAAAGGATCAGGGATTACCAAGGGTCCTGAGACAGTGCCACAGTGAGGCGCAAAGATGGAGCACAAGAATGAGCAGTGAGGGCATCTCAGGTAGCTGGATTGGAATTATGTGCCTTATCAGGTTTAGCAAAAGAAGAAAATTTACCTATGCCTCTATACACATAGTTGCAACATTTAATGTAATTAAAGAGTAAACCACACTGTTAGTCAACTCAGACAATTGATTTATGTCAGTTATTTATCGAAACTCATAAATGATTCATACATTTGTGGCAAGAGAAAAATACATAGTCAACTTGACATTGAACACACAAAAAGAGATTTTTGCAAGGGATAAAGCGAAACAAACAATATATGAACCAAAATTGTGTGGATTATCGTGAACAAATCAACAACAAATGCAAATACATTGTACACAGTGAGTAAATTGTGTCAAAACAACGAACAACAGTTTTTCAAAAGTTATATTAGATTCAGAAAAAGCTGCGGGGGTACGTCTTATTCAATGCTTGCCCCATTGCCTGTAACACTATTGATTATGAATACTATATTGTGTACAGGACAAAAAATTATAGAACCCAACTGTTACGAATAAGAAGAAATTGCACTGAGATATCGGATTTTGATCAACATGCCACAAACTTTTGCGCAGAAATGGCCAAAAGGGGCTATCCTAAAAAACTCCTTAACCATTCAAAAAAACGAGCAAGATGCACTGCCAGGGAAAACCTCCTGATGAAAAAGGACAAAAATGAACAGGCTGAGTTGGTGTGTGTCACAACTTATGGAGCACACACGAATCAGTTCAAACGTATTATTTTAAACAATTGGCATTTATTGGAAGATTTACCAAGTCCATTACAAAAGCCCATTTTTGCCATGCGCAAGAACAAAAGCATTGGTCAACAACTGATTCGAGCAGACAGCTATATTCCGAAACCTAAAAGTGATTTACTTTCACAATGGAAACTAAAACCTATAAGCGGGCACCACAAGTGTGGCAATTGCACTTCATGTTCCTCTACCTTGGAAGGTAATACATTTGACCATGACGGGGTCACTTGGAAACATGACAGTTTCACTAATTGTCGCACAAAAAATGTTATCTACTCCGTGGTTTGTCCCTGTGACAAAGTGTACATAGGCAAAACCTGTCAACCTATCAATTCACGCATCACACAACACCGATCCCGAATAAAGAAAAAGGTGTGCTCAGCACCCATGGTAGAACATTTCATGAGCCATGACCATGGGGAACTTGATTTCAAATGGACGGTCCTTGCATGGGCGGACCCTAAACAGTACATACAGGACATTGAGGCAGCATTATTACGTAAGGAGGCCTACCTTATTATGAAATTCAACACTGTCAATAATGGACTCAACGTCCTCAGCGAAGTCACTAGAATATAATTCATTTCTGTAGAACTACATGTCCCACAACCCTTAGCTAGAGGGCCCCCGGAGCCGATTGGTTCCCGGTATCATGTGACAAACTTTCTAACTTAGTCCATTTTACTCGCAGCGGCGAGCTGTTGTGTCCTCCCAGAACCCAAACACTAGAAACGGTTTCCAAACAACCCAGGTAAGACCCTTTTTGGGCCACCAGCGCACACACACGCGCTTTTTTGAGCATGACCGCGGCACTAACTCGCTCGGTTTTCTGTCCTTTCTCCAGAATTAATTTCTCATTAGAGACGATTCCGTCCTAACAGACGGGTGACCCGATGCTCTGAGGGTCCAAGTTCACGGTAAGACGCCAACCGGCGCAATGTTATTTTATTTTTTACTGCAACTGGGAAACTCAAACACAGGGCATTCATCAGCTCCCCGCTCTCTTCCGTTTCTTTACAGAACTCGGCGAAGAGCTCGTTTTTTGCTTACAGACACAAGTAAGAGAATCCTTTTTATCAAACTCTATATGTCACGAGACACTATTTTCTCCCTCGCTAAATACACAATCCCTTTGTGTTTGCAGATCACATTCAAAGGGAAATCATTAAATTGTTAACTGCGCCTTCTCAGCCTCAACCTCGGAGCGGCTGCTCCTAACATAGAGGTAATAATTGCTCATAACGCATGCACACACCAGTGCCTGCCTGTACTTCATGGTACAATTACTGATTATGCCAATGTCACTAAATTACAGGTTGACTTCCACGGCTTAGGATAACTGTCTCCACAAATAAAGACCCAATCGACCAAAACATTTTGGTCGCATAAGGTATGTTACAACAGATGAAGCATTCATATGGGATAAGCTTCCTTAAGTCAAAATCCTAGTTTTTAATTAAATCCCTTGTTCCTCTTCCCCAACAGTTTCAAATGGATTCAATCCACGCCCTGATGAGAATCCGATGAACCATACATTGGCATTCGAAACGCGTTGGCATTTATCATCATTGCCCAAAACTCTGGGCTGGTCCCAATTCATGTTGGGTTCTATAATTTTTTGTCCTGTACACAATATAGTATTCATAATCAATAGTGTTACAGGCAATGGGGCAAGCATTGAATAAGACGTACCCCCGCAGCTTTTTCTGAATCTAATATAACTTTTGAAAAACTGTTGTTCGTTGTTTTGACACAATTTACTCACTGTGTACAATGTATTTGCATTTGTTGTTGATTTGTTCACGATAATCCACACAATTTTGGTTCATATATTGTTTGTTTCGCTTTATCCCTTGCAAAAATCTCTTTTTGTGTGTTCAATGTCAAGTTGAATATGTATTTTTCTCTTGCCACAAATGTATGAATCATTTATGAGTTTCGATAAATAACTGACATAAATCAATTGTCTGAGTTGACTAACAGTGTGGTTTACTCTTTAATTACATTAAATGTTGCAACTATGTGTATAGAGGCATAGGTAAATTTTCTTCTTTTGCTATTAATGGGCCCTACCTACCCTCTTCCCTACTGGGCCAAACCCCTCCTTGTTCTTCATTATCAGGTTTAGGGCGTCTCACATTGCTGGTCCCCACAGAGGCAGCAGTCGTAGCAGCGGAGTTACCACAGTATTCTTCACTCTATGAAGTCAGTGGTGGGCCCAGGTTGTAAGGTTCATGTATTTGGGAGCGTGTTGGCCGTTCTCTCCGGGCTCCCAGGTCTCACTCCTCTCCTGACACAGGTAATCATCATATGTGTCCTCCTGCAGTCCCCAGCGGAATGGAGATGACTTGTGGTTAGCCTGGGGGGGGCTCCCTACCTGCTTAAATGTCCCGTGCATAGCCGGGTGTGCATGGGAACCTTATCCAAATTTGCCTCTCTCGTACCAGGATCAAAGAGGGGGGGCCGGGAGCTCAGGCACACACTCACAGCTTCCAAGGGGGTGGTTCACAGTACGTCAACAGGCTCTCGTTGTCCTCAGGCCTACCCTCATCTCAGTGTGGGCCGCCGCAAGTACCGGCTCTAGCTTCAGGCGGATCCATGTCGCTACCGCTTGTCCAAAATTACGTGTCTGACTTCACGGCCCACAGTGAGCCGGGGGCCCAAGACGCCTTGACTCAGGCCCCAGTGTCCCAGCGGTGAGAGCAGGAGAAGCCAAGAAAAACAGGGACCTTGCGCCGGCCAATCGAGTAATGACCAGCGCCGAGCCGCTCCTTTTGAGTCCTGGATCCCGGGTCCTGACGGTCCCAATGGCGCCTCGTCCAAGTGAACGTGGATTGGAGCCTGCCGACAGCTTCGAGATCAGCAGGAGATGGTGCGGGGAGCCTTCCACTGTCTCCTCTGTACAGCAAACTGGGCCAGGCAAGGAGGGATCAGGATTCTTTCGGCGGGCGCAGAGCTGAGCTCAGAGGTCTGCAACCACACTTGCCGCCATCTTGGCCATGCCCCCCAGCTCACTTAGGGGCATATTATCAAGCACAGCGTTAACATTATCACCGCTTTAGTGGCAGAAAACTGCTGCTAAATCGGCGATAATGGGCTTGATAATACGCTGTAGAGATTCCCGTAGAAGGCCATGTTCACACCAGAACATGGGCTTCTATGGGAATTCACAAGGGCGTATTATCAAGCCCATTATCTCCACGTTAGCAGCAGCTTTCTGCCGCTTAAGCGGTGATAATGTTAACGCCGTTTCTTGATAATATGCCCCTAAGATCTTTAATCTATATTTAACAACAGTGGTCCTATGCATGCATTGTTACGACGTAATGAATATAGACACAATGGAACTATATTTGTTGTAGCGATTTGTCCAGCCGGACAGTGATCACTTAAGAGTTTTTACTGATTTTAAAATTAAAGAAAAAGTTATCTTACATTCACGAGCACAGGCTGTGTCTCACTCTTCGTGAATGTAAGATAACTTTTTCTTTAATTTTAAAATCAGTAAAAACTCTTAAGTGATCACTGTCCGGCTGGACAAATCGCTACAACAAATATAGTTCCATTGTGTCTATATTCATTACGTCGTAACAATGCATGCATAGGACCACTGTTGTTAAATATAGACTATGTTCCCCAAGGTCCTGTGCTGACTCGTTGGGTGCCCTTGTTGTTCTTTAGCCACCTAAGATCTTTAAATCACGCATTATATACAACATTGAGCCTATACTCTATTCTAGAAAAACTAGCACACATGTTTACCTTCGCTCCTGATGCATACAGTCTTCTATGTTAAGTATAAATTATCATGCTGACAAGATTCTCTCTAATTACATCAAGCTGTTTACAATACTTAGTATGTGGTATGTAGAATCTTCTCCTGGCTGGAAACTTTTTCTGCAGGACCAAAAAAGCTGTGTGGAACATAATGAACACCAGTGAACTGTCACCTGCACACAGAGTTACTCTTCAAAGATTTATAACATGTTAATACCTCCAAACACGTATGGTGCATTAGGAGAACATGCATTTTGTAAAAACTTATACCGATTAGCTGGACACAGGTTATACACAATTAGGTAGGAAAGTAATATGACAACTATCTGTAACTATGTAAACTATAAAACAAACTAGAACTTGCACAATCAATAGAGAGATATCATCAGATGTCATCAATGATGTAATTTGAAATATCATCAGCGACGTCATAAATGATGTTATAGAACACGTCATGAGTGATGTCATATGTGAGGTCATAAGACATGCATAGCGTGGGCACAAGTTATAGTTAGTGCCACTAACAGTAACTGCTGAATTTCTGTCTTTTTTTTTGTTTAAAACACTAACGTTGTCACTGAGAAATTCACATAACTACAACCTTACTTTACCCACAGTTTTTTTCAATGAATTATATCTATATATTACCTACTGGCGGTCGCCAGTAGGTAGTTATAGCTAGGACCGTGTTTCTATTCAAAAAGCGTTTTTTCTTTTCCCAATAACTTTGGCACTAGTTGACGAATTTTCGCGACATTTTCAAAACTAGTAGGGCGCTCCGGTCAGCTCCTATGTTGAAAGTTTCAGGGTGATTCAGCAAGCGGGGGCTGCGAAAAAAGGGGGGTCCCAAAACGTGTTTTCTCCATGGTAATTCCCATAGGAAACTTTAGACACGGCTACAGCCTGAACTGCTAATTGGAATTACACCAAATTTAGAAAAAAGGTAGCTCTTCTTTCAGAAAGAACTCTTTTTTTTACGTGTTGTAAATCCGTTCAGTAGTTCCTGAAAAATTCAAGAAAAATAGACAAAAAATCAATATCCCACTGGAAACTTTGGACATGGCTACAGCTCGAACTGCTGAACGGAATTACATCAAATTTGGCAAAAAGGTAGTGCTTGGTTCAGAAAGCACTCTTCTTTTTAATGGTGTAAATACGTTCAGTAGTTGCTGAGAAAATCAAAAAATAAAAGTTTCAATATATAGAGGCACGGAAGATCCGCGCACGCTGCCGATCACGAGCTGCATTCTAATTGGCTGTTAACACTTCCAACCAGGAAGTGTTGGCAGCCATCTTGTGCATCGGTAGAACCGAGGCACAAGAAACCAGGGAAACAAACGCGTAAAACAAGATAAGGGGGCAGGGTAGAAACACCCTCACCCCCTAGGCCTGCTTAGGGGGTCCCACAAGGACCCCCAGGGTCAAAAAAAGCATTATTTTTTTAAAAGACGAGATCCGCAGATCCGGCCGCAAAAATAAAAAAAATGAAGCGCGGACTTCCGTGCTTCAATATTAATTTGTGAATACAAGAAATGCTGGGCTGTTCCTAAATATTAAGGAAGGTACGTGTCACTGTGGTGTGAATGATGTTGTAAGGTCTCAGAGAGTCCTACCCTTGGGCATCCATTTTGTTGGATGTAATGCCCTCACACACCCTTTCAGGTGTCATGCTTCATCATCTGGGCTGCTCCTCGTTGGGTCGGCGGTGTAATACCCAACGGGCGGCACCTAAAAGAGGGGCTCTTTAGCGGAGATCTTCTATCCAACTGCCGTTTAGATGAAGTGCGGTTGTGGGGCCAGGAGAGCGTAGACGTGTAAGTGTGGGTTTAAAATAAAGCTAGGGGTGCCATGAAGGAATTTATTCTGGGAGTCCCCTGCTCTAATTAAAATAAGCCTGAAAGGTACTCGCTGGAATGCTATGCTTCCAGTGGCGAATTCCGTTCCAGTTAGTGCTCTTGCTCGGTCGACATGTTTCTCACTTGTGTCTATTAACTAGCAATTCTTCAGGATCTACGAATATTATAAAGAAAATATCTAAAGTATTGACTGTCGGTGGACAAATGGATAAAAGCAGTTCTGGAACAAAAACAGTTGCAGCAGTAATCATGTAGGAGATGAGGTATCTGACTCACCTAATCAGTCTAGTGTATAGGCAACAACAGTATTCAGCGGGTTAAGCATCAGGTTAAGTAATCCAACAATTGGCTAGTCATGGAAGAAAACCATAGTTATAACCCCTTATCCATGTAGTGGTCTGAGTAAGTTGGTTTATATGATCAGTTATGACTGCGATTGAGGGCGGCTGGTGACCAAGTGTGGCTGATGACCAAGTGATCTGCTCTACGGCTACTGTGTGCGTAATGTGAACGCGTGAGTAGGTAGAGAAGTATAGGTTAGTGTTAGAACCCGCTAAGTTGTGACCTATTAAACCCATCGCTTTGCGCGTTATAACAATATTGCCTGAAGGTTATTGTTACATTACTCAATCAACAGATATCGCCACCCCTTAACTGTTGAGACAGAGTTACCGGGCAGCCAAGGCTACTGCCGCCGCTTACCCTTTTACCTTTAACCGACCTCATGGCACCCCTTTGCGAACAACAACCATATGGGGACTAAGCTTGAACCTTTCTTCAACAATGGCTCCTGCGCTTACACGGTACCTACATGGAGGGCTCAATTGCGCATTTGTGTGTACTATCGTCAGCACTGCATAAATACTTATTTTAAACAGCAATATCGACACCCATGATGTACTATTGGGATGGCTCCTGTGCCTACACGTTACTTACATGGTGGGCTCATTTGAGCATTTATGAGTACTATCGTAATCACTGCATTAATGCTTATTTATAACAGCAATATCGACACCCAGGATGCACTATTGGGGCAGTAGTATACCCGCTATCATCAAACAACATGGAGATTATTGCCTGCAATATCTGTTGATTGAGTAATGTAACAATAACCTTCAGGCAATATTGTTATATCGCGCAATAGTGATGGGTTTAATAGGACACAACTTAGAGGGTTCTAACACTAACCTAAACTTCTCTACCTACCCACACGTTCACATTACGCACACAGTAGCCGTAGAGCAGATCACTTGGTCATCAGCCACACTTGGTCACCAGCCGCCCTCAATCACGGTCATAACGGACCATATACACCAACTTACTCAGACCACTACATGGATAAGGGGTCTTAACTGTGGTTTCCTTCCATGACTAGCCAATTGTTGGATGACTTAACCTGATGCTTAACCCGCTGGATACTGTTGTTGCCTGTACACTAGACTGATTAGGTGAGTCAGATACCTCATCTCCTACATGATTACTGCTGCAACCCGTTTTTATTCCAGAACTGCTTTTATCCTTTTGTCCACAGGAGCATGCCCACATTATGGCTCACTGAGGAAATTGCATGAACACGATTGCATTGATTTTAACATACATGCTAGTAGCGCACAATACTAGCATGTCACAAGGATTGTACAGAGTCACCCGATGTTGTATTATCTACCTGTTGTGATTTGCTCCTTTCTCTCCCCAACCAGGTTGTTGCAGCTCAACGCAGGTATATTTACAGGAAATACGTTTTTCTGTGAGGAAGTCCACTAGACTGTACACTTGACATTGCCACTAGTGAGGACACTTTTACGTAGACAGCAAATACTTTAGATATTTTCTTTAAAATATTCTTAGGTCCTGAAGAATCGCTAGTCAATAGACACAAGCGAGAAGCATGTCGACCGAGTAAGATCACTAACTGGAACGGAATTCGCCACTGGAAGCATAACATTCCAGCGAGTACCTTTCAGGCTTATTTTAATTAGAGCTGGGGACCCCCAGATTAAATTCCTTCATGGCACCCCTAGCTTTATATTAAACCCACACTTAAACGTCTACGCTCTCCTGCCCCCACACCCGCACTTCATGTAAATGGCAGTTGGATAGAAGATCTCAGCTACAGAGCCCCTCTTTGAGGTGCTGCCCGTTGGTATTGCACCGCCAACCCAATGAGGAGCAGCCCAGATAATGAAGCATGAAACCTGAAAGGGTGTGCGAGGGCATTACATCCAACAAAATGGATGCCCAATGGTAGGACTCTCTGAGACCTTACAACATCCTACACAGTACAGTGACACATACCTTCCTTAATATATAGGAACAGCCCAGCATTTCTTGTATTCACTCGTTTGTTGAGGGCACCCGCTGTGGCTGGACCTTCCACTCAGTAGGAGTGGGGATTGCCCTTATCTCCCCTTTGTTGTAAAATATCGGTATTAATTAGGCCCCGGGTGGGCCAAGTCCTGGGGGCATTTAAAAAAAACCCCACCCACACTACACCGGGGGACTGCCACCCGTGGGGATTTGCACAAATATTTGCGGGGGGCACACACCCGTCCCCGCAGCCCTGGGGACTTCCACCGCCTGGGGCTTTTAAGAATATATTTGATGGGGCACATGCACACCCGGCTGCCCCAGGGACCGCCAACACCCGGGGCTCTTATTTTTTTAATAATACCTGTGTGGGGGGTGTGGTATTCTCACATTAAATAAGAAAACTGGATATCTTTTAGTCGGTAAGTGGGTTTTTATATAACCTCAGCCACCAACAGAAGTTTTACAACTGAACAAGCATCAATAAACACATTCCAAATAAGAATACAGAATAAAGATTCTAAGACCATAAAGGAAAAGGCAAGTAATAAGAAAGAGAAAGTACACATTATCACACATCTACCTTCCTAACAAAACAGAAATGAAAGAAAAGAGACAAAAGAAAGAATGTACCATAAATAAGAACAATTTTCTTGAGATGAAACTAACAATGACAACTAAACATAGTCCTTCAGGTAAACAGGTGCCCTACGAGCTCTTTGACTCCTTTTATATGATAACAGCATGTTGGACTCATTTCCAGAACTGATGTTAATGTGATGAAATTTGCTACTTGAACCATTATCATCCACAGAAGCATCTGAAGCAGATAATCTAGAGTTAACCGCTACAACATGACTCTTATTCCATATCCTCCCATCTCCCGTTTTAATGGCATTCCTAAAAACCTTAATAACAGGTCTGACATCAGTGTATTTAGACCATGGCTTGCGTCCTACAGGAGTCTTAATGTTCACTAGATCACCCACCTTGACCTCCGGATAACTTACACATTTTCTGTTATCAAAATACTCTTTACGAGCAATTTGTTTGTCCAACTCTTTGTTTCTCCATTCACCAATATCATTATCCACCAGTCCTTTATTTCGTTTCATCCACCCTGGAAACCACAAGGTATTCGGAACTCTCCCTTTGAATAATTCAAACGGAGACCTCCCAGTAGATGAATGAGGAGCAACTCGATAAACATTAATCCTGTCCTGAAGGGTTGTCTTCCAGTTCAAACCAGAAGACCTAGCCAACTGTATCGATTCTTTAAGAGTCTTGTTGACCCTCTCTACAGCACCATTTGTTTCGGGTGGTATAAAGAACACATTTTATGTACAATACCAAATTTTTTTAAGAACTCAGTAAACACACATGAACAGAATTGTGGTCCATTATCAGATAACAAACTATTGGGAAAGCTTTCCTTGTTAAAAACACCTTCTAGAAACTTGATGACAGAATCAGAGATAATCTCTTTACAGCACTTACTCCTGTCCACCTAGAATATAAGTCAATAAGAACAATTAAATACGGGGTGTCTGAAACCCCAGACAAAGGTAACAAGATATCTATCGCAACTTCATCCCAAGGGTGACTTGGCAACACTCTATTAACCAAAGGCATTTGTTTAGTCCTTAAAATGTTGTCACTCGCACAGCATTCCACACAATCCCTAACTAACCAACCTCTCAATCTCCAAATCCATTTCTGGCCACCAAAATTGCATACGTAAAATCTCCTTCGTTTTCACTATTCCTAAAGGACCACAATGAGCATGGGAACAACAATTTTTTCCTAACTCCAAAAGGAGGAACAAGTTTTGTACCACGAGTTAATAAACCTTCAGTAACAGAAAGTTCACCAGAGACTAAAGACCACGGCTTTTCCAGGCGAGAAGTTCCTTTCAAACAAGAAATAACTCTACCAATCTCTTCATCTTTCTCCAACTCATTCATCCACTCAGACTCCTCGATTGCTCCCTCAGTAACCTCACACACATTGATGTACTCATCCATCTCATTCATGTCATCATCTTGAAAATTCTCTGTATCAACCAATCTAGATAAACAGCTGACTTATTTGCCACACCTGGAATATACTGTACTTCGAAATCAAATTCCTGTAGTGAAACAACCCATCTTCTGATCCTTGAAGATATAGCATCTAATCCTTTCTTCGAGAAAACTTCTCTTAAAGGTTTGTGATCAGATAGAATCCTCACTTTTGAACCCCAAATCAAATTTCTGAACTTCCTCAATGTCCAAAAAATTGCAAGAGATTCTTTCTCGATCACAGAGTAATTAAGTTCCAAACCTTTAAGACATCTAGATGAACAACAAATAAGAGAATCTTTTCCATGCTTCTTCTAACGAAGTACAGCACCGAGACCTTTGTCACTTGCATCAGTAAATTAAAATGTAGGAAGACCAGGAACAAACGCATGAAGAGAGGGAGCTTTAATTAAATCTTTCTTGATATTCACAAATTCTCTTATGCACTCAGAGGACCAATCAAAAACCACATTCTTGCCCGTCAATCTCCTCAAATTATGTGTCTTGTCGGCAAAATTAGTAATGAACTTTCCATAGACTTCAACCATTCCAAGAAAAGAGAGTAACTCCTCTTTATTAAGTGGTTCTTTGACCTTGTCAATAGATTCAACTAAACCTTTCTTAGCAAAAACACCTTCACCAGTAATGCGATGTCTTAAATAATTAACCTCTTCTACCCTGAACTTACACGTACTTTTTTTGAAAGTCATGCCCACCTCATTTAAACGTTTCAGAACAGCACACACACGTCTATCATGTTCTTGAATATTATTACCATGAATCAAAAGATCATCTTGATAACATTTAACACCTACCAAACCCTTCAACATTTTAGACATTATTCGTTGAAAAACTGAGGCCGCAGATGCAAGACCATAGGGCATCCTCTTAAACCTAAAAGTGCCCATGGGTGTAAAGAAGGCAGTTAGATCTTGAGAGGACTCATCTAGTTCCACCTGATGGTAAGCGGAAGCTAGATCAAGAGTTGTGAAATATTTTGCACCTTCCAAAGTGACTACCATCTCATCAATGTTTGGAAGAGGAAATCTATCCACTACAACCTCTCTATTTAAAGACCTCAAGTCTATGCATAGACGAATTTCTCCTGTCGGTTCCTTAGCGATTACAATTGGAGCTAGCCGTTCTGTGGCCTCAACAGACTCTATATTATCATTCTTTATAAGTTTCTCTAACTCCTCTTGGACTTTCACTTGTTCCATTAAAGGAATCCTCCTTACTTTAGCCACAACCGGGACAGCATTTTCTTTTAACCTGATATGATGTTTGTAGCCTCGCAAGCACCCCAACTCTCTTTAAACACATTGGGAAACTTTTCAGATAAGACATCTGACAAATTATCATTTGTTTTGACATGACCGGAATCAATCACTTCCTGAATCTGCACTTGTGGTGAAGCATTAAGATCAAGTTTTACGCCAAGTTGACGTTAGTGTTGCCACCCCAACAATGCATCACCTTTCTTAGCAATATATATTTTTCCAACAATAATACAGCTTCCCAATTCTATTACAGCCATAAAATAGCCTAACATTCTAATAGGTTTCTCTCCATATCCCAATGGGGAGATATCACATCTCATCAATTTCAAATTTTTACTAAGCATTTCATTAAATAACTTTTTATCTATCATCGTTATTTTAGAACAAGAGTCAAATTTAAAATTTATGATCAAATTTTCTATACTAACTAGATGAGAGGGATGATCTGTATTTTTACAACTCACTTCAAAACACACAGATCTTACTTGAGGTTGTGACCATTTTTTCTTAGAAATATCACCTTTATACATTTTCGTTCTACAAAATTTTGCATAATGCCCTCTTTTACCACACAAGTTGCACAAAACCTTCAGAGCAGGACATGTAGTTGAATTAGCTAAATGACTAAAGTGCTCACACCTAAAACAAGAAAACATGTTATATTGACTGGAATTTGAAGTATTAGGAATATTAGGAAAAACATTTTGTTTCTCCAGTACCCCTTTACCCTCCTGTCTACAAGCATCAATAAACACATTCCTAATAAGAATACAGAATAAAGATTCTAAGACCTTAAAGGAAAAGGCAAGTAATAAGAAAGAGAAAGTACACATTATACCAGGGGGACTCAGCCCCCCCACATGCCCCGGGGACTGCCACCTCCCTGGGGATCTAATTATTCAAATTTGGGGGTCTGTGACTGACCCCTAATCCCCGGGGACCATAACCTCCCTTGGGCTTTGCCAATGGTGGGAGGGGGGCAACGCGGCCCCCTCCTGGATAAGCATGGGCGGAAAATCCGTTCCGCTCGCGGATTTTGCGGATTTTCGGTAAATTCGCAATTCGCGAGATTCGCGAATTTCCCGCAAAATCCGCAAATCCGCGAGCAGCGGATTTTATGGCTTGCTCGCACTGTTCGCGTGAGTTCGCGGCTTCCCAGTTCAACTTCGCGCCCCGCGAATAAGCGCTAAATTGCAGAAATACGATTTTAGCAAAACTGAAACTACTTACCAGGTTCAAGCTCATCATTAGTAGCCATTTCCTATAGTGCTTCCTGAGGGGCCCCTCCAGAGTTCAGTTGCCTACTTGCAACTATTATGTGACCCTGCTCTGACCCTCAGAATAGTTACACAAAGGTCCTGAATTACAGCTAAGGCAGACAAGCAGGAGCCAGGCTGGAAGTTCAAATCCAGTGACACATTAATCAGCCCCTAATTCATTATTGTCAGTTGGGGCAGGGCAGGTGTTGTAACTAATTTTGCAACAATGAAAGCACTTAGGAAGTGCAAAAGATCACTAATCAGGAAGCACTAAGGAAGCAGGTGCCAGCTAAAAAAATATTCTGTGACACATTAATCAGCCCCAAATTAATTCAGGTCACTTGAGGCAGGGAAGGTGTGCTTTGCTTTGCCGAAAATAATGTACACTGGACAACCAGAGGGTGCGGTGATGAAACAGAGGGTGGCATGGGTGGGCCAGAGGGTGGCATGAGTAGTCAGAGAGTGGCAGTGGTGACAGAGAGTGGCAGTGATGAAGAAGAGTGTCCCAAACAGGCTGGACATGTAGAAACAACAAGTCCGCAAAACTTGCGACCCGACAGGTAAGTTCGCGTTTGCGAAATTGTACAAAACCCTCGCAAACTGGCAGAAACCCGCGAGAACACAAAAAAGAATCCGCAAATTCGCGAGAATTCGCGGATTTTGCGGATTGCGAGTTCGCAAATCCGCAAAATTCGCGAACGCGAGATTCGCAAAATTTGCCCATGCTTACTCCTGGAGCGACTGATGGCACTGGGGACCGCCACCCCCCAGGGCTGGCTCCTGCAGTGTCCCGGAGTGCCCACCTCCGGGACACTGCTGTTTGCACTGAAAGGGCGGGAGCAAACTGCTTTGCTTCATTGTAGCGAGAGCAGGGAAACCTGCTCTCGCTTAAATGAAGCAAAGCAGAATTGCTTTTCCACACTGGGAGCTGCATGTCAGCAGCTCCCCATGTGGAAAAGCAATGCGGGCTCCCGCAGGACGTGGGGAGCCGGCGGGACCATGGGGGCATTGGGGCTCCCCCCACGGTCCCAAACAGAGAGGGCCAGCCCCGGGGTATGGGGTCCCTTGGCTAGAAGTGGCCCGTGAGGGGGGCCATGCAACCCCCCTCCCCCAAAAAATAAAAATTAAAATCAAGGCAGCCCCCTCCTTTGTAAATATAATTAAAAAAATAAATAAAGTGGCCATGCACTGGGGGATGGGGTTCCCGGGGCCGAAAACGGGCTCGGGAGGGGGGCCCACGAGGCCCCCTTCCCGATTTAAAAATACAAAAAAACTAAATTAGGTGTCAGGCCCTGGGGGATGGGGTCACCAGGGCCCAAAAAACAGGAAAGGAAGGGGGCCACACAGCCCCCCTTCTATAAAATAAAAATGTTTAAAAGCTGGCATTGCTCCGGAGGCCTCGCCCCCTCCCACCAACACTATGCAAATGTGACCTGTGGCACATTTTAAGCTGAGGAATTATTTTCCCCACAATCCTGAGGGTCCCTGGGGGCTAACTAGCCCACCAGATACCTCCAGTTAGCACCACAGAGCTGCGTTGCAAAGAGGTGTTCAGAGGCCACGCCCCTTGTTACACCTTTCTGCAACGCAGCTCTGTGGCGCTTATTGGAGGTACCTGGTGGGCTAGTTGGCACCCAGAAACCCTCAGGATTGAAAAGGAATTAATTCCCCAACTTAAAACGAGCCACAGGACCTGTTTGCACACATGCCACGGAGCTGCGTTGCAGAGTGTTGTACAAAGGGGCATAGCCTTTGAACACCTCTCTGCAACACAGCTCTCTGGCGAGTACTGGAGGTAGCTGGTGGGCTAGT
The DNA here is from genome assembly GCF_964263255.1 of Lissotriton vulgaris. Lineage (NCBI taxonomy): Eukaryota > Metazoa > Chordata > Amphibia > Caudata > Salamandridae > Lissotriton > Lissotriton vulgaris. The sequence goes on along the minus strand of NC_141685.1, from coordinate 1,508,917,914 downwards.
TGGCCCCTAAGGACCCTAAGGATAAAAGAGGAATTAATTCTCTAACTTAAACCACACCACAGGGTGTGTTTGCGGACATGTCACCTAGGCCATGCCCCCTTCCTTCACCACTGTGAAAAAGCGCCCTGTGGCGTGTTTTAATTTAGGGGATTAGCTCTTTCAGTACAGAGGGTCCCTGGGGGCCAACTAGCCCAACAAGTACCTACAGTATGTGCCAGGGCGCTGCGTTGCAGACAGGTGTTCAGAGGCCATGCCCCTTTTTACTCCTCTCTGCAACACAGCTCTGTAGCGCTTACTGGTACCTAGTAGGCTACTTTGACGCTAGGGATCCTTAGGATTCAAGGGGACTTAATTTCTGAACTTAGAACGGCCACAGGGTGCATTTACACAATGGTAAAAGGAGGGATGGGCCTGAGGTGACGTGTGCAAACACACCCTGGGGCGCGTTTTAGGTTGGGGGAAAAATTCCCCTTCAATCCTGAGGGACCCTGGGGCCAACTAGCCCACCAGGTGCTTCCAGTAAGCACTGCGTTGCAGAGAGGTGGTCCAGGCCATGCCAATTTTTTCTGAAAGGCAGCTCTGTGGTGCTAACTAGAGATACCTGATGGGATAGTTGTACCCAAGGGACACTCAGGATTCAAGGGGATTTTATCCCCCAAATTAAAACGGCCACAGGGCGTGTTTGCACACGTAAGCTCAGCTCCCCCCTCCTTTCACCAGTGTGCAAACGCGCACTGTGGCTCGTTTTAAGAGGTAGTTTTAATCCCCCTGCCCTATTATATACTAGGGGCTCACAGAGGAGGTCATGCTAATAACATGGGTACCCCAACGCATAGTGTTCCCTAGTGTATGTATGTGTTTTAACTGTATTCTAAGTGTCTTTTAGCTTAGCACTGGCTCTAGGACTGGTTAGTCAAAGTCAGTTACCACCAGTACCCAACTGAAAAAGTTGAGGGTACAGGATGATTTTGCAACAAAGGCCTCTTTCTGCTCCTCTGTTTGTTCTTTCTGCAAGTCTTCCTTCTTCCTGCACTTTTTTCATCTTTGTGGACTTCTGTTTCTTCTTCCTGCATTCCTTTTTCTTTTTTATGTGTGTTTTTTCTTCTTTCTTCACATGTCCTACCTCTGTTGGCATAGTTAGAAACTAGCATTTTAAAAAGCTTTGAAATTCACTTAAAAACAACAATGGTTTCAGTTACGGTAAAGTTAGAAATAAGCATTTAAAAAACCTTTGAAATTCTTTGAAAACAACATAGGTTTCAGGCACGTTATAGTTAGGAATTAGCATTTAAAAAACCTTAGAAATTCACTGAAAAAAAACATAGGTTTCAGGGGTGTTATAGTTAGCTGGACGTGTCACTCATACAAAACCATCGAAATTCTGTCTGGATTTGAATGTGATAGGCTCTGGGGAATGTCTTGACCCAGGGGAGGAGGTGAGAGAGCAACAGGCTGACCTGCATCTGGAGTGTAGGGGGAGAAGTAGCCTCTGGAGGTGAGGAGGCCTGGGCTGCTGCCATAAAATAATGGCTCCATCTCCTGCTGAGTGATTGAGGATCCAGACCCCCACTATCAAAGGAAGAAGGTGTCACTGTCAGGGAGAAACACAGAACTGGTTTGGACATGGGTCAGTGCCCCCCTGATCACAAAGACTTCAAAGAAATTTAGGAGTATAACTATGAGAGCTGAAACCCCTGAACGATGGAATGGAACTGATCAAGACTGAAAAGAATTTAAACTACTACATTATCAAGAGGAACCTTTGCCAAGGAAGAAACAGCTGATGAAACTGAAGAAAAGGACTGACCCTTGCTGTGTTTTCTGGGGCTGGCCTTCAGTTTGCTGATTTAACCAAGGAGAGGCTGAGGGACTTTGCAGTGTGCTGTGTCCCCCTGCTTGAAAGGACTTTGCTGTGTACTGTGTCCTGAAGTAACTTGTTCCCAAGGGACCGAGGAGAGCTGGCTCCCTGTTGTGGAAACTCAGGAACATGAAAGTTTCCAAGGGTGTCTCAGCAATGCTGTGTGCGTGTTCTTTTTGCAGCCTCAGACCCTTGTTAGCATTGCCCTGTGATCGTGGGCACCTGGAGTCCAAGTGAGTCTCAGCGACACTTTGTGTGTGCTTTGTGCATCCTGAGACCTTCGTGAGGATTGCCCTGTGATCGTGTACACCCGAAGCTTAAGTGAGTCTCAGCGACGCTGTGTGCATGTGTTTCGTGCAGGCTGAGACCTTCCTGAGGATTGCCCTGTGATCGTGGGCACCCGGAGCTTAAGTGAGTCTCAGAGACGCTGTGTGCATGTGCCCTGTTGCAGCCTGAGATCTTCGTCATTGCCATCGGCCTGGACCAGCATCCCCAGAGGAGCTGTGCCGCCGGTCCAAGTCTGTCTTTGCCAAGGAAGGACCTCAAACCATCCCCGTCGGGGGGCCCGTGTTCTACTGCCCAAGCTCAACGAAGTTGCATCGGAGGCCCAGGTCGTAAGGAGAGGAGAGTGAGATCGCATCCCCCAGGTAACGCTCAGCGAACGTCCGTGTGTCATGCCTGGGGCAAGGTGCGGGCTACGAGAGAAACGCTCTTGGCCTTTCCTCACTTTGCAGCGCGAGCCTCAGCTGAAGTCCATATTGCAGCCCGTACTTGCCGAGGAGTGGCAGTATGGGGGCCAGAGTGTGGAGCTAAACTTTGTTTTACACCATACCCGTGATGAGGGCATATTTTGGCAGTAGCTGACCGCGAGTCAGCAGGAGTGGCATAGAGACCGTCCAGAGCACCTTGATCGGTGCTGGAGTACATTATTTTGGCATTACGAACTGCCTGATTGTTGCATTACGCAGTGCATTATTTTGGTATTACGAACTGCCTGATTGTTGCATTAAGCATTGCATTATTTTGCTATTACGAATTGCCTGATTGTTGCACTAGACATTGCATTATTTCTGCATAACGAACTGCCTGATTGTTGTATTACACTTTGCATTATTTCTGCACACCAAACTACCTGATAGTTGCATTGCACATTGCACAATTTTTGCATAACAAACTGCCTGATTGTTGCATTCCGAACTGCATTATTTTGGCATGATGAACTGCCTGATTGTTGCAGAATGAACTGAATTATTTTTACTTTACAAAGTGTCTAATACTTGCCTTACGAACGACATAGCATTGCATTAGGACTGCATTGAATCATCTAGAATAGCTCATTAATACTGCAAGAACCTAAAAGAGCTGGATGGCCTAATAACCGGCCAGGTGAAATATTACAAATATGCATATGTTGGATTTTTATTGTGTGGGCTCATCGTATATCTTTTTATATAAACTTATACTTGTTTTTATGAAACTCGTGTGGAGTCCATTTGTGGTGTCATCATTGGGTTACTGAGAGCGGAGTTGCAAATACTTTACACATTTGCCTTGGGGAAAAGCCTGGCTGCTCGTGCCAAGCTACTGAGGGAATGAGCGGGGGCTACCTGAGAAGGTGTCCTTCCCTGACTTAGAAGCAAGGGTCCCTATTTGGCCTAAGGTACCTACCTCATCCAACTAGAGACCCCCAGTTCCAACACCACACAACAGAAAAGGTTGTCTATGTACCTAACCCATAAGGCACCTTATCAACCCAGTTCTCATTTTTTGCACCCTAAGCCACGTGCTTCTCCAACCGGCCCACGAACAAGTTTGCGTAGCTGGGGGCGAAGCACGTGCCCATCCCAGTCCCATGTTGCTATCTATAAAGTTGGCCGGCGAATTTAAAGATGTGGTTCTCTAGGCAGAATCTAATCATGTGTAGGAGCATGAGATTGTGTTTTTGAAACTCAGGAGGTATTTTGTTAAGGAACCACTTTACTGCCGTAATGCCTTGATCATGATTTATGCATGTATATCAACTTGTTATATCAAGAGTATTCAATAACATATCCTCCTCCCAATTAATGCCCTTGATCAATCTCAGAAAGGCCTGAGTGTCCCGTACCTATGAGGCTAGGTCTTGGACTAGGGGCGATAGGAAGGAGTCAATGTATGTGGATGTGTTCTCCAGAAGGCTGTTTATGGAGGCCACGATCAGTCTTTCTGTTGGATTTAACAGGTCCTTATATACTTTGGGGAGATGATAAAACTTTGGAAGGACAGGTTGTTCACAATACAAGAATATGTATTTTTCATGATCCAACATGGCCTCGTCTCCCCCATTCTGCAGGTGACGGTGGAATATTTGGATACATTCTGCAAATGCCCCTCTCTTGATAGACAAATAGCATTGTTTGTCATTAAGTTATCTCATGGTTTCCTTATAGTATTGGTCTTTGTTGAATACCACAATGTTCCCCTCCATGTCTGAGGGTTTAATTTCTACGGAATCGTCTTCTCTTAGTGTTGAATCACTTGCCACTGCTTTATGGAAATGTTGTAGGAGCGTTTTTAGTGACTATTTCTCCTAGCCTGGTTCTTTATTAAGCATGGGCGTAAAATCCGTTCCGCTCGCAGAATTTGCGGATTTTCGGTAAATTTGCGATCCGCGAATTCTCACGAATTTGCCGAAAATTTGCAAATTCGCATGCAGCGGATTTTATTGCTTGGTGATACAATATTGCGGCGCGCGGCATTCACTTACTGTCATTCAGCGTTTGCAGAGTTGTTTTTCTCCATGTTTTGCGTGTGCTGCGCCATTTTGGATCTTGCTGCGGGATCCCGCGGGAGTTTGTCGACCGCGATTACGTCATCGCGGCTTGCCACCTTGCACAGCAAGAGTTTGTCAACGCGAGTACGTCATAAAGGCCCGTGACGCATCGCGGGAGTAAACATTTGCGAACGCGCAGATGCGGCGGGCAGCAACAATCTCGCGTTTGCGAAATTGCAAAATTTGCAATTCTGCACAAGAAATCCACCACCAGGCAGCATAAACCTTCTGAAAATGATGATTTTTATCAGAATAACTCCTCAGGTTGACATTTGCCTGCACTTTTTTTAGCAAGAAGTCCATTTTGGGGGGGGGGGGGGTGGGAGGAAGGAAGTGCCCCACAGTTTCCAACTTCCTCTTCCTGTCCAGCAGGCTCCTCCCAGTGCTTTGTTCATGTCCTGGTCACTTTGATTTGGATCTTGACCTGGAAGGATTACTGTTTGTGGATGCTGCTGAATATTTGGTGGATATTTGGATTTGAGGCCTTTTTGACTTTCTTTGGATCACTTTTGGATTAGAAATTTCACAAGTAAGTTTGTTTGGGGTACTACAGTTGCTGCAACTACAATTTTGGAACTTTTTCAGAACATTAAATAAAATATATTGTGGGTAGCCACAGTATCCAGTAGGACCAGGGTTAGTTATGGGTGCATAATACAACTGTTTTGTTGAATTTCAACATGATTTAGGGCATGGATGGCATTGGATTGTGGTGATTTTTGTGTGTTTTTCGATTTTTTGGCTGTTGTTGGGGTTTTTTCCCAGGGGTACTCAGTGGTGCATGGACTGAGTCGTTCTGTGGGGTCTCTTTAATGTAAACATCATGGAGGGCATGGATAGCATTGGATTGTGGTGATTTTTGTGTGTTTTTCGATTTTTTGGGGTGTTGATGGGGCATGGCCATGTGGGTGGGGGCCATTTTGAGGACTGGTACAGGCAGGGCCTGGCCATGTGGTGGGGGTCAAGGGGCCATTTTGAAGCCAGGCAGTGTGCTTTGTGCCATAGGCCTGCATCCAATATGCCTTGCTTTCATCCATTATGCCCAGGGTTACTCAGTGGTGCATGGGCCTAGTCTTTCTGTGGGGTGTCTTGAATTTGAACCTGATTGTGGGCATGGATGTCATTGGATTGTGATGATTTTTGTGTGTTTTTCGATTTTTTGGGGTGTTGATGGGGCATGGCCATATGGGTGGGGGACATTTTGAGGACTGGTACAGGCAGGGCCTGGGCATGTGGTGGGGGTCTAGGGGCCATTTTGAAGCCAAGCAGTAAAGTTGAAAGTTGAAAGTATTTGTAAAGCGCACTGTGACCAAGCCGCTTCCTGGCGCTTTGATGTGCCATAGGCCTGCACCCAGTCTGCCATGCTTTCATCCATTATGCCCAGGGGTACTCAGTGGTGCATGGGGCTAGTCTTTCTGTGGGGTGTCTTGAATTTGAACATGATTGAGGGCATGGATGGCATTGGATTGTGGTGATTTTTGTGTGTTTTTTGATTTTTTGGCTGTTGTGGGGCCTTTTGCCCAGGGGTACTCAGTGGTGCATGGACTGAGTCTTTCTGTGGGGTCTTTTTAATGTAAACATCTCAGAGGGCATGGATGGCATTGGATTGTGGTGATGTTTGTGTGTTTTTCAATTTTTTGGGGTGTTGATGGGGCATGGCCATGTGGGTGGGGGCCCTTTTGAGGCCTGGTACAGGCAGGGCCTGGAATGTGGGTGGGGGTCTAGGGGCCATTTTGAAGCCAGGCAGTGTGCTTTGTTGTGCCTTAGGCCTGCACCCAGTCTGCCATGCTTTCATCCATTATGCCCAGGGGTACTCAGTGGTGCATGGGCCTAGTCTTTCTGTGGGGTTTCTTGAATTTAAACATGATTGAGGGCATGGATGGCATTGGATTGTGGTGATTTTTGTGTGTTTTTCGATTTTTTGGCTGTTGTTGGGGCCTTTTGCCCAGGGGTACTCAGTGGTGCATGGACTGAGTCTTTCTGTGGGGTCTCTTTAATGTAAACATCATGGAGGGCATGGATGGCATTGGATTGTATTGATTTTTGTGTGTTTTTCGATTTTTTGGGGTGTTGATGGGGCATGGCCATGTGGGTGGGGGCCATTTTGAGGACTGGTACAGGCAGGGCCTGGCCATGTGGTGGGGGTCAAGGGGCTATTTTGAAGCCAGGCAGTGTGCTTTGTGCCATAGGCTTGCATCCAATGTGCCTTGCTTTCATCCATTATGCCCAGGGTTACTCAGTGGTGCATGGGCCTAGTCTTTCTGTGGGGTTTCTTGAATTTGAACCTGATTTTGGGCATGGATGTCATTGGATTGTGGTGATTTTTGTGTGTTTTTCGATTTTTTTGGGTGTTGATGGGGCAAGGCCATGTGGGTGGGCGCCATTTTGAGGACTGGTACAGGCAGGGCCTGGCCATGTGGTGGGGGTCTAGGGGCCATTTTGAAGCCCGGCAGTGTGCTTTGTGCCATAGGCCTGCACCCAGTCTGCCATGCTTTCATCCATTATGCCCAGGGGTACTCAGTGGTGCATGGGCCTAGTCTTTCTGTGGGGTTTCTTGAATTTGAACATGATTGAGGGCATGGATGGCATTGGATTGTGGTGATTTTTGTGTGTTTTTTGATTTTTTTGGCTGTTGTTGGGGCCTTTTGCCCAGGGGTACTCAGTGGTGCATGGACTGAGTCTTTCTGTGGGGTCTCTTTAATGTAAACATCATGGAGGGCATGGATGGCATTGGATTGTGGTGATTTGTGAGTGTTTTTCTATTTTTTTGGCTGTTGTTGGGGCCTTTTGCCCAGGGGTACTCAGTGGTGCATGGGCCTAGTCTTTCTGTGGGGTGTCATGAATTTGAACATGATTGAGGGCATGGATGGCATTGGATTGTGGTGATTTTTGTGTGTTTTTTGATTTTTTGGCTGTTGTTGGGGCCTTTTGCCCAGGGGTACTCAGTGGTGCATGGACTGAGTCTTTCTGTGGGGTCTCTTTAATGTAAACATCATGGAGGGCATGGATGGCATTGGATTGTGGTGATTTTTGTGTGTTTTTCGATTTTTTGGGGTGTTGATGGGGCATGGCCATGTGGGTGGGGGACATTTTGAGGACTGGTACAGGCAGGGCCTGGGCATGTGGTGGGGGTCTAGGGGCCATTTTGAAGCCAAGCAGTAAAGTTGAAAGTTGAAAGTATTTGTAAAGCGCACTGTGACCAAGCCGCTTCCTGGCGCTTTGATGTGCCATAGGCCTGCACCCAGTCTGCCATGCTTTCATCCATTATGCCCAGGGGTACTCAGTGGTGCATGGGCCTAGTCTTTCTGTGGGGTGTCTTGAATTTGAACATGATTGAGGGCATGGATGGCATTGGATTGTGGTGATTTTTGTGCGTTTTTCAATTTTTTGGCTGTTGCGGGGCCTTTTGCCCAGGGATACTCAGTGGTGCATGGACTGAGTCTTTCTGTGGGGTCTTTTTAATGTAAACATCTCAGAGGGCATGGATGGCATTGGATTGTGGTGATTTTTGTGTGTTTTTCGATTTTTTGGGGTGTTGATGGGGCTTGGCCATGTGGGTGGCGGCCATTTTGAGGCCTGGTACAGGCAGGGCCTGGAATGTGGGTGGGGGTCTAGGGGCCATTTTGAAGCCAGGCAGTGTGCTTTGTTGTGCCTTAGGCCTGCACCCAGTCTGCCATGCTTTCATCCATTATGCCCAGGGGTACTCAGTGGTGCATGGGCCTAGTCTTTCTGTGGGGTGTCTTGAATTTGAATATGATTGAGGGCATGGATGGCATTGGATTGTGGTGATTTTTGTGTGTTTTTCGATTTTTTGGCTGCTGTTGGGTCCTTTTGCCCAGGGGTACTCAGTGGTGCATGGACTGAGTCTTTCTGTGGGGTCTCTTTAATGTAAACATCATGGAGGGCATGGATGGCATTGGATTGTGGTGATTTTTGTGTGTTTTTCGATTTTTTGGGGTGTTGATGGGGCATGGCCATGTGGGTGGGGGCCATTTTGAGGACTGGTACAGGCAGGGCCTGGCCATGTGGTGGGGGTCAAGTGGCTATTTTGAAGCCAGGCAATGTGCTTTGTCCCATAGGCCTGCATCCATTGTGCCTTGCTTTCATCCGTTATGCCCAGGGTTACTCAGTGGTGCATGGGCCTAGTCTTTCTGTGGGGTTTCTTGAATTTGAACCTGATTTTGGGCATGGATGTCATTGGATTGTGGTGATTTTTGTGTGTTTTTCGATTTTTTGGGGTGTTGATGGGGCAAGGCCATGTGGGTGGGGGGCATTTTGAGGACTGGTACATGCAGGGCCTGGCCATGTGGTGGGGGTCTAGGGGCCATTTTGATGCCCGGCAGTGTGCTTTGTGCCATAGGCCTGCACCCAGTCTGCCATGCTTTCATCCATTATGCCCAGGGGTACTCAGTGGTGCATGGGGCTAGTCTTTCTGTGGGGTTTCTTTAATGTAAACATCATGGAGGGCATGGATGGCATTGGATTGTGGTGATTTTTGTGTGTTTTTCGATTTTTTTGGCTGTTGTTGGAGCCTTTTGCCCAGGGGTACTCAGTGGTGCATGGGCCTAGTCTTTCTGTAGGGTGTCATGAATTTGAACATGATTGAGGGCATGGATGGCATTGGATTGTGGTGATTTTTGTGGGTTTTTCGATTTTTTGGCTGTTGTTGGGGCCTTTTGCCCAGGGGTACTCAGTGGTGCATGGACTGAGTCTTTCTGTGGGGTCTCTTTAATGTAAACATCATGGAGGGCATGGATGGCATTGGATTGTGGTGATTTTTGTGTGTTTTTCGATTTTTTGGGGTGTTGATGGGGCATGGCCATGTGGGTGGGGGCCATTTTGAGGCCTGGTACAGGCAGAGCCTGGCCATGTGGGTGGGGGTCTAGTGGCCATTTTGTAGCCAGGCAGTGTGCTTTGTTGTGGCATAGGCCTGCACCCAGTCTGTCATGCTTTCATCCATTATCCCCAGGGGTACTCTGTCATTGGTGCATTTTATTTGTCTTTCCATTTTGGGGGGTGGGTATAATAAAAATGCTTACTTGCAAACTATTAATTGAAGCGCTACATATGCAACATTTATTTAACTGATGTTCCTCTGGCTTCGTTTGCTTTTAGGTGCAGAAAGACGAATCATCAGCCTCACCGTTCCTCATCAGTGCCAGGAACAAGTCCTGCTGCGGTGGGTGCAGCACAACGTCACGTGTGGCCACAGACAACTCTGCAACTTGTGCAACTGCGGCCTGCTGTTCTGACATCTGAAGAAGATGGCCCCAAAAAAAGTTGCCCGTAGCGCCTCTAGCAAGAAAGTTGCCAGTAAGGAGCAGAAGAAGCAAGTGACGCCACTTACCAAGGAGACTGGTGTGCCGACCGCCGCATTTTTTGGGAAAAAAAAGTACGCCTGCAGCAGCAGCGAGGTCTGCTGGGGACCAAGCTGGGAGCAGCACCTCCGCTCCATTGGGCTCAGTGCCACCACCACCAGGCCAACTTAGGTCCAAGCCCTTGAGTGCTGCAGAGGCAGCCAGTATAGTTGTTCAATCACCATCGACCAGTGATGTTGGCTCATCACAAGAAAGTAGAAGCATCCCTCAATCAACACAGGTTGCTGTAACTCATCTGACGAGTGTTCAACAACCACAGCCGCAACAACAACCACATGTGCAAGTACAAGCCCAAGTACATGTGGAAGGAGAGGCGGCGCAAGGAGAGTCGCAAGCAGAGGTGCATGGAGCGGCACAAGTGCCCACAATAGTTGTTCCTCACGAAGTAGGGGCACATCAGGAAATCGACTTACAAGCCGAGGTATCATTTGAGGAAGCCACTCCTCCTGATCATTCCTTGTCTTCCAGATCCCTTGCAAGGAAAAGATCAAGGATGGTGTCTACATCTTCTTCAAGCCCCCTTCCTTCTGATGATATGGATGAAAATTGGGAACCACCACGGCCGTCTGAGAGTGAGGCACACCATGATCTGACAAAGGTAGCTAAGCGTAAAAGCAAGGTCCCCGAAAGTATCATAGTTATAGAGTGCGATGATGATGCTGAACAAGAAGTGGCGTATACTCCTGCTGATGAAGACTCTCACGACGACGACGCAGTCATCATACATGTCACTCCAGCCTCAGCGGGCATGCAGCAAACAGACATTTTTACCCTATCCCGAAATGCTGCTGAGCGTGATGTTGGCGACGTGGCAATGGGACCACCACCAATGCAGTTAACTAGTACACCACCACCTACTGCTTCCATATTTTCTCGCCAGAAGGGACCTCCATCCACCTCAACCTCCATTTCCTCTATTAGTGGTGCTGTAAGTGCACAACGTAGTAAATGTCGGCAACACATATCCTCCACTTCATCTGGCATTAGCATTCCCAGTATCGCCTCCTCCGCCCCCCACAGACATTTGAAGTCTGCAGTTTGGGTCTTCTTTAGTGTTAGCCCAACAAGGGAAAATATAGCCATTTGTACCATATTTAAGGTTTGAGTTAGTCATGGTAAGCTTGGTACCAACTATGGTACCGGAGGCCAGAGAGGTCATCTTGAATGACAGCACACTGTCAAATGGCATGCGCACCTAAAGGAGATCAAGGCAGCTCGAATTGCAAGTCAACAAATTGTATCTGTTGATGTTTCATCTGATGATGACGAGGAGGAAGAAGCTTCAAACATTTCTTCACTTACACCCAGTACCCCTGTCAGCAGCACACCCCCTGCAAGATATATGAGCCACACTAAGAGTGTGGGAGAGAGTGAGACACCAATGCGAAAAAGTTCATCATCACCGAGCGTAACTCAGTCGAAGAAGTCATCATCATCCCGTATAATGGTCCAGCCCACCATTAGAAGCATGTTGTTTTCAGATGCGCCATTTGAACGCAACCACCCAATGGCGCCTCTGTATAACACTAGTTAGTTACAATAGCAATGGTCAGAGTCTATCAATTCATTAGAACAGTGAATGTTGAACAAGCAATTAATCAAGTATAAAACAAAATGATATTATATGCCACGGTGTGCTTGTGTTATTTAATCATTAGTTCAGCACAGTGTTTAACAAGTACCTGGTTCAATTCCACAGGTATCTAGATACACGGAGTATACTTATGTACAGACAAAAAGAATTACAATTATTCAATTACGTCATTGAATCATAAATGCATCAATGGACAAACGTCTCATCAGAGTATACCATTTTTGGAGCTTCACGTAAAGAAACAAGGCAAACGTTGTACACCAATTATTTACATGAATATCGCGCTCAAAGTGATAGAAATGGGAAAACAGTTAGGTAGGATAGGTGTGATGGGGAACAGGTGAGGACTGGGTAAAGGTGGTTGTGACTAGGAACAATCACAGTGGGATAAAATAAACCCTTTACAGTCTGTATTTAGATCTGAAGTTCCAATAGACACATATACATAGGAGTCGTGTTACTCCATTAATTGATCCTATGATTGGCGAGCGGTTGTGATCAGGTCTACGTTTCGACCCCCTGGTTAAAGGGTAGGTTTGCTCCTCATATCGGGGTCTTCATCAGGACAGGAAAAAGCAGGAGCGCCTATAAATGATAATTTCAAATGAGTGTATCATGTTTTGAGAAGACTAAAAAGCACACTGTGGGAGCACATAAAAGGCGCAAAAATGGCTTACTTTAGTGGAGGCCCTTACGTGGCCATTGTGGTAGGACAGTCAAGGGTTCCTTTCAGTTAGAGTGGTTATCCCGCCTTCATCTGAAAGGGGATGGTTGAATTACTGATACAAATAATTATAGGCGTGAGAACGCGTAAATTGTCTAAAGATCCTAGGGGGGTACTTACTGGGAAGGGGGGCCTTCCTTCCAGTGGGTTGTTTCTCTGTTCCAGCTAGATCCGCGATTGAGCGGTCATAACTCCGTGATTCTGGAAAAAGAGGAATATATATCAAAGCCAGATGTTAATGGTAGTTGCCTGGGCATAGAAGGGACATTTATCATGGTTTGTAACTTATGGACGTACGTTCTCTTTTACAAAAATGGGGCCTCATATTGAAGAAATGGCGCTAGATAGCAGCGCTGGGTGGGCCGCCTTGATAAGGGGAGCTGACAAGTAGCATTGTGCATATCGTGGATATTTTAGACCAACGAACGCAGAAATACGTTCTCTTCTAAAAATTGGGGCATCATCAATAAGGATAGGCGCTGAGATGTAGCGCTGGGTTATCCCCGCTAACAAATAGATGGCATCTCGCATAAAGACTTACAAAGCGCAGTGCGCGCCAAATGTCAAATGTCAACAGCCGATAGGGCCGTGGAGGGGATTGATTAATCAGTCCGAGACCGATTGGAAACCTCACCTTTCTCTCTGACAGCAGAGGCTGTCTACACGCTCCGTCTTGCTCGCTTGCCGGCTGGGTCTGCCGCGAGGTGCAGCCGCCGGATACTTCCCGGAGGCTCGGCTGCTCACGGCCAATCGGAGCGTCGGGTTGTTTAGGGAACGAGATGAAACTACCACTGTTAGCTGTACATGTTAGGGACCATTTTGGGGTCTGATTGTGTTGTACTCGAAAGGCAGCACAATGTCTGGAATGACTGAGACTCTCTGGCTAATTAGGTTTGTATACGGGTAAAACCCAATCTTTTGGTCAGTGTTAAAAAAGAACCAAAATTCACACTTAAATTAGACAGTTTGCAAAATAATGTTGGCATTAATGTTGGTTACATTCAGGTAAGGATAAAAACACGTGTTCGTGCTATTTACAAGATGTTGATGCATGTACCACATATCATATAATTAGATGCTCAAAGTTGGACAATTAAATGAATACTGTTGATATATGTTTAAACGTCAGAACAATCGACCGTAATCCATAACAATGGAATATTAACCTCTATGAAAGGAGACTGGATTGTGCTTTAAACATACGACCATATAGAAATCAAGCATCCTAGACAGCAGCTAAAGTCCATAATCCTGCATATGTGGTGGCTATTGGCTAAGTAGTGCCATTTGGGAAAAAGTTGCATCCTGTTCATTCAAGTCATTTTGGACGGAGTCGAACGACTGCATCCACTTACATTCACGCAAATTCATAATTGAATCTAAATCTCCACCCCGCGCGCCAAGTGTAATCTTCTCAATGACCACCCATTGGAGAGATTCAGGTGTATGTGACTTTGTCATGAAATGTTCAACTAGGGGTGCTCCTGTGGTTTGACACCTTATCCTGCTGCAGTGTTGCAGTATCCGGTTCTTTACCCTTTGCTTGGTCTGGCCTATGTATATGTGCCCACATGGGCAGAAGATGGCATAAATCACTCCCTGGCTGTTGCAGTTGGTTAGTGTCTTCAGGTTGATAGTCAAATTGTTATGTGTGATTGTCTTAGTCTCTATACACATTGCACAAGCTTTACATTTGGTGCATTTGTAATTGCCCACTGTGGTAGGCAGGTTCCACATGGTTTGTATACTTGGTGCCGGAGGGGTGTGGAGTAGTGAGCGGACAACGTAGTCTCTAATGCTTTTAGCTCTTTTGAATGCATGCATCGGTGGATTGGGTGTTTCTATTGTCTCTGCTATGACATGCCAATGTTTGTTGATTGCCTTGCGGATCTCGTTGCTTTTGCTGCAATATGTGGTTACACAGATCATCCTATCTTCAGGCAGTTCACGTTCCTTGGGTGTTAATAAGGTTGTTCTGTCACTGAACCAAGCTCTCTTGCGGGCTCTCTTGACCAATCTCTTGGGATATCCTCTGTCAATTAACCGTGAGATGAGTTCATCAGACTCAGCAAAGTAGTCATCTTTCATGGTGCAGTTCCTCCGGATCCGGAGGAACTGGCCGAAGGGAAGATTGTCTCTTAGAGCCCTGGTATGGTGGCTCGAGTATCTTAGCAATGTATTGCGTTCAGACTGTTTCCTATACAATGTGGTGTAAAGTAGTCCTTCATGTTCCTTGATGGTAATATCCAAAAAATCAATTGAGTGATTGCTGCTGCTACTGGTGAACTGGATATCTTTGGATTGGGTATTCAACCATAGAATAAATTCTTCAAGCTCCTCCTTCTGTCCATTCCAAATCATCAGGATATCGTCGATGTATCTACGATATTCCGTGATTCTGTTGGCAAATGGATTATGAGATGAGAGGATGTAATTTTGCTCAAATTCACTCATATAAATAATGGCTAGATCTGGGGCAAATGCTGCCCCCATTGCCACTCCCTTACATTGCATGTAGTATTTGTCCTGAAAAATAAAGAAATTTCTCGTCATTGCGATCTCCAAGAGATCAATCAGGAATTCTGTGGGTACCTCCGCTGTTTGGGGCCTCGTAGACAATGCTCTTTGTATTGTAGTCAAAGCTGGTAATTGCGGGATACTCGTGTAGAGTGACACAATGTCCATTGTTACAAGAAGTTGATTGTTCCTATCAAAGGGTTGTTGATCGATGAGGTTGATGACCTGCATGGTATCCCTCAAGTAGGTGGGGGTCGTCTCCGCCAAGGGTTTCAAGAAAATGTCAACATATTTGCAGAGTGGTTCCAAGAGGGAACCGCACCCTGAAATAATCGGTCTCCCAGGTGGTTTGGTGGGGTTCTTGTGAACCTTTGGTAGCACATAGATGGTGGGGGTACGGGGTTGATCCACGTTTAAAAAGGCATATTCTTTTTCTGTCAGGAACCCGATCTCTTTGGCTTTTTCAGTAAGTAGTTGGATTTGACGTCGGATCTCAGTTGTAGGATTTGTGGCTACCGGCCGGTAGCTTACCCTGTCGCTGAGTTGGGAGTTAATCTCTTGTCTGTAGTCATCGACATCCATGATGACTATTGCTCCCCCCTTGTCGGCAGGTTTGATGACCAATGTTTTATTATCCCTGAGTTCATCCAGGGCTGCTCGCTCATTCTTGGTAACGTTGTGTTTCACGTATTGTTTATTGTTGCAAGTCTTAAGAACATCCCTGAGCACCAAATTCTCATAGGTCAAGATACGGTGGTCAGTCATTGCTATGTGGGGAGTAAATGTAGAAGGTGGTCTTAGGCCGGTGAATGATCTATCTGAAAAAGGGGTTTTGCGCATGAAGAAGCTTTTAAATCTTATTTTGCGAAAGAATTTGGTTAATTCTGTTTTCAAATTAAACACATTCGCATGCGAGGTCGGGATGAATGTTAGGCCCTTACTCAGGATCTTCGTCTGGTCTTGTGACAGCGTTTGACTGGATAGATTCATAATGGGGTTCGCTTTGCTCACCAACGATAGGTTTTCCTCCTGGTGTTTATCTCCCCGTGATTGTCCGGTTGGAATATCACTTGCTTGTTGCTGTATCCCTGCTGTCGTGACTCGTCCCAGTTCCTGGGGTTTTCCTGGTGTTGGCCTCTGGTAGGGCGTCTGTTCCATCCGCCTCCTCTCCCTCGAGGGGGCCTCCAAGAGCTGTCCTCTAAAAAAGGCTGTTGTCTGCTCTGTGGGTCCTGGGGCGATTGGTACCACTGGTCTTGGTTTGGGTAGTTCCCACTGGTTCCTGCTCCCTCGTTGTCACTACTTCCACTGTAAGAAGAATCAGAGAAATTCGTGTACCTTCTGCCCCCGCGTTGGCCACCTCTGTATCCTCCTCTACCTCTGTTGAAAAAACGGCCCTGATTATCCAGCTTGAAATAATCTTCAGCCAAGTATGGATACGTTCTTTTCTTATTGTAATATTGGATGTCCTTTGCCAATTTCTCAAGTTTCTTGTTTTGTGATTCGACGTCAAAGGTCACTTGAGAAATTGGCAAAGGACATCCAATGTTACAATAAGAAAAGAACGTATCCATACTTGGCTGAAGATTATTTCAAGCAGGATAATCAGGGCCGTTTTTTTAACAGAGGTAGAGGAGGATACAGAGGTGGCCAACGCGGGGGCAGAAGGTACACGAATTTCTCTGATTCTTCTTACAGTGGAAGTAGTGACAACGAGGGAGCAGGAACCAGTGGGAACTACCCAAACCAAGACCAGTGGTACCAATCGCCCCAGGACCCACAGAGCAGACAACAGCCTTTTTTAGAGGACAGCTCTTGGAGGCCCCCTCGAGGGAGAGGAGGCAGATGGAACAGACGCCCTACCAGAGGCCAACACCAGGAAAACCCCAGGAACTGGGACGAGTCACGACAGCAGGGATACAGCAACAAGCAAGTGAGATTCCAACCGGACAATCACGGGGAGATAAACACCAGGAGGAAAACCTATCGTTGGTGAGCAAAGCGAACCCCATTATGAATCTATCCAGTCAAACGCTGTCACAAGACCAGACGAAGATCCTGAGTAAGGGCCTAACATTCTTCCCGACCTCGCATGCGAATGTGTTTAATTTGAAAACAGAATTAACCAAATTCTTTCGCAAAATAAGACTTAAAAGCTTCTTCATGCACAAAACCCCTTTTTCAGATAGATCATTCACCGGCCTAAGACCACCTTCTACATTTACTCCCCACACAGCAATGGCTGACCACCGTATCTTGACCTATGAGAATTTGGTGCTCAGGGATGTTCTTAAGACTTGCAACAATAAACAATACATGAAACACAACGTTACCAAGAATGAGCGAGCAGCCCTGGATGAACTCAGGGATAATAAAACATTGGTCATCAAACCTGCCGACAAGGGGGGAGCAATAGTCATCATGGATGTCGATGACTACAGACAATAGATTAACTCCTAACTCAGCGACAGGGTAAGCTACCGGCCGGTAGCCACAAATCCTACAACTGAGATCCGACGTCAAATCCAACTACTTACTGAAAAAGCCAAAGAGATCGGGTTCCTGACAGAAAAAGAATATGCCTTTTTAAACGTGGATCAACCCCGTACCCCCACCATCTATGTGCTACCAAAGGTTCACAAGAACCCCACCAAACCACCTGGGAGACCGATTATTTCAGGGTGCGGTTCCCTCTTGGAACCACTCTGTAAATACGTTGACATTTTCTTGAAACCCTTGGCGGAGACGACCCCCACCTACTTGAGGGATACCATGCAGGTCATCAACCTCATCGATCAACAACCCTTTGATAGGAACAATCAACTTCTTGTAACAATGGACATCGTGTCACTCTACACGAGTATCCCGCAATTACTAGCTTTGACTACAATACAAAGAGCATTGTCTACGAGGCCCCAACCAGCGGAGGTACCCACAGAATTCCTGATTGATCTCTTGGAGATCGCAATGACGAGAAATTTCTTTATTTTTCAGGACAAATACTACATGCAATGTAAGGGAGTGGCAATGGGGGCAGCATTTGCCCCAGATCTAGCCATTATTTATATGAGTGAATTTGAGCAAAATTACATCCTCTCATCTCATAATCCGTTTGCCAACAGAATCACGGAATATCGTAGATACATCGACGATATCCTGATGATTTGGAATGGACAGAAGGAGGAGCTTGAAGAATTTATTCTATGGTTGAATACCCAATCCAAAGATATCCAGTTCACCAGTAGCAGCAGCAATAACTCAATTGATTTTTTGGACATTAGCATCAAGGAACATGAAGGACTACTTTACACCACATTGTATAGGAAACAGTCTGAACGCAATACATTGCTAAGATACTCGAGCCACCATACCAGGGCTCTAAGAGACAATCTTCCCTTCGGCCAGTTCCTCCGGATCCGGAGGAACTGCACCATGAAAGATGACTACTTTGCTGAGTCTGATGAACTCATCTCACGGTTAATTGACAGAGGATATCCCAAGAGATTGGTCAAGAGAGCCCGCAAGAGAGCTTGGTTCAGTGACAGAACAACCTTATTAACACCCAAGGAACGTGAACTGCCTGAAGATAGGATGATCTGTGTAACCACATATTGCAGCAAAAGCAACGAGATCCGCAAGGCAATCAACAAACATTGGCATGTCATAGCAGAGACAATAGAAACACCCAATCCACCGATGCATGCATTCAAAAGAGCTAAAAGCATTAGAGACTACGTTGTCCGCTCACTACTCCACACCCCTCCGGCACCAAGTATACAAACCATGTGGAACCTGCCTACCACAGTGGGCAATTACAAATGCACCAAATGTAAAGCTTGTGCAATGTGTATAGAGACTAAGACAATCACACATAACAATTTGACTATCAACCTGAAGACACTAACCAACTGCAACAGCCAGGGAGTGATTTATGCCATCTTCTGCCCATGTGGGCACATATACATAGGCCAAACCAAGCAAAGGGTAAAGAACCGGATACTGCAACACTGCAGCAGGATAAGGTGTCAAACCACAGGAGCACCCCTAGTTGAACATTTCATGACAAAGTCACATACGCCTGAATCTCTCCAATGGGTGGTCATTGAGAAGATTACACTTGGCGCGCGGGGTGGAGATTTAGATTCAATTATGAATTTGCGTGAATGTAAGTGGATGCAGTCGTTCGACTCCGTCCAAAATGGCTTGAATGAACAGGATGCAACTTTTTCCCAAATGGCACTACTTAGCCAATAGCCACCACATATGCAGGATTATGGACTTTAGCTGCTGTCTAGGATGCTTGATTTCTATATGGTCGTATGTTTAAAGCACAATCCAGTCTCCTTTCATAGAGGTTAATATTCCATTGTTATGGATTACGGTCGATTGTTCTGACGTTTAAACATATATCAACAGTATTCATTTAATTGTCCAACTTTGAGCATCTAATTATATGATATGTGGTACATGCATCAACATCTTGTAAATAGCACGAACACGTGCTTTTATCCTTACCTGAATGTAACCAACATTAATGCCAACATTATTTTGCAAACTGTCTAATTTAAGTGTGAATTTTGGTTCTTTTTTAACACTGACCAAAAGATCTGAATCTGTAGCCTACAGACCTGCAGATTCACTCCGGTGCCGGCACGCTGATCTAAGGACTCATGCTGGATCGGCGGATCACAGATGACCGCCCAGTGCTTCCAGACCTAGCCTCGGTGCAGGTCACCATTCAATCACGGAGGACCACTTAATATCGTCCAATCCTTCAGCACGCCCCTAACAAGACAGCCAAGTCCTGATGATGATCCTTATTTACATGGATCGAAACGCCGTCGACTACACAGCTTATTAATAGGCGCATTCTCTATATTGTGGTTCTTAAAAACAAAAATTGGAAATATAACATTGTATCTGTGATTTCACTTTGTCACATGATCCGAACCACTCACTGTAGATAATTTGCACCCTCTCACAGTGCGTCGTTTCTGCTGTTTCACTTCTTCACTTGCGTCGCCACCTGCACCACAGTCACTTTTTGTAGAGCACCAAGTTTCTTTTTGGTTGTCATCTAATTTGAATATATGCAGTGTTGCTTATAACTGTAATATTCCGACCATACATTTCACCATAAAACAAGATGATTTACTACCTTGCCTGAAAGTTTATTAGAGAGTCTCCTTTTTCCCTTACTAGCAATGCAATGTGCATGCATAATTAATTGACTGTTTATTATTTCCTATTGGGACATTGTTTTTTATTTATGCCTTTCGAGTACAACACAATCAGACCCCAATATGGTCCCTAACATGTACAGCTAACAGTGGTAGTTTCGTCTCGTTCCCTAAACAACCCGACGCTCCGATTGGCCGCGAGCAGCCGAGCCTCCGGGAAGTATCCGGCGGCTGCACCTCGCGGCAGACCCAGCCGGCAAGCGAGCAAGACGGAGCGTGTAGACAGCCTCTGCTGTCAGAGAGAAAGGTGAGGTTTCCAATCGGTCTCGGACTGATTAATCAATCCCCTCCACGGCCCTATCGGCTGTTGACATTTGACATTTGGCGCGCACTGCGCTTTGTAAGTCTTTATGCGAGATGCCATCTATTTGTTAGCGGGGATAACCCAGCGCTACATCTCAGCGCCTATCCTTATTGATGATGCCCCAATTTTTAGAAGAGAACGTATTTCTGCGTTCGTTGGTCTAAAATATCCACGATATGCACAATGCTACTTGTCAGCTCCCCTTATCAAGGCGGCCCACCCAGCGCTGCTATCTAGCGCCATTTCTTCAATATGAGGCCCCATTTTTGTAAAAGAGAACGTACGTCCATAAGTTACAAACCAAGATAAATGTCCCTTCTATGCCCAGGCAACTACCATTAACATCTGGCTTCGATATATATTCCTCTTTTTCCAGAATCACGGAGTTATGACCGCTCAATCGCGGATCTAGCTGGAACAGAGAAACAACCCACTGGAAGGAAGGCCCCCCTTCCCAGTAAGTACCCCCCTAGGATCTTTAGACAATTTACGCGTTCTCACGCCTATAATTATTTGTATCAGTAATTCAACCATCCCCTTTCAGATGAAGGCGGGATAACCACTCTAACTGAAAGGAACCCTTGACGGTCCTACCACAATGGCCACGTAAGGGCCTCTACTAAAGTAAGCCATTTTTGCGCCTTTTATGTGCTCCCACAGTGTGCTTTTTAGTCTTCTCAAAACATGATACACTCATTTGAAATTATCATTTATAGGCGCTCCTGCTTTTTCCTGTCCTGATGAAGACCCCGATATGAGGAGCAAACCTACCCTTTAACCAGGGGGTCGAAACGTAGACCTGATCACAACCGCTCGCCAATCATAGGATCAATTAATGGAGTAACACGACTCCTATGTATATGTGTCTATTGGAACTTCAGATCTAAATACAGACTGTAAAGGGTTTATTTTATCCCACTGTGATTGTTCCTAGTCACAACCACCTTTACCCAGTCCTCACCTGTTCTCCATCACACCTATCCTACCTAACTGTTTTCCCATTTCTATCACTTTGAGCGCGATATTCATGTAAATAATTGGTGTACAACGTTTGCCTTGTTTCTTTACGTGAAGCTCCAAAAATGGTATACTCTGATGAGACGTTTGTCCATTGATGCATTTATGATTCAATGACGTAATTGAATAATTGTAATTCTTTTTGTCTGTACATAAGTATACTCCGTGTATCTAGATACCTGTGGAATTGAACCAGGTACTTGTTAAACACTGTGCTGAACTAATGATTAAATAACACAAGCACACCGTGGCATATAATATCATTTTGTTTTATACTTGATTAATTGCTTGTTCAACATTCACTGTTCTAATGAATTGATAGACTCTGACCATTGCTATTGTAACTAACTTCACTGACCCAGGTCAGAGGTTTCTTAGGGTGTACCCCATTGAAACTTACTTCTGTATAACACTAAGCTGGCTAAAATGCTAGCGCTGGACCTTCTCCCTTTTTCTTTTGTCGAAGGGGTGGGTTTTCTTGAATTAGTGGAAACGCTCTGCCCTAAATGGAAGGTTCCTAGCAGGTTCTATTTTGCCAGAGTTGCGGTTCCAGCACTACATGAAGATGTGCTGGAGGTGATTGGGGCAGCTTTGCAGAAGAAGAGTGCTGTTCACACTATACATCTGACAAC
Source organism: Lissotriton vulgaris (assembly GCF_964263255.1). Taxonomy (NCBI): domain Eukaryota; kingdom Metazoa; phylum Chordata; class Amphibia; order Caudata; family Salamandridae; genus Lissotriton; species Lissotriton vulgaris. Next base: position 1,508,895,841 of record NC_141685.1, on the reverse strand, counting down.
AGACATTTGGACCAGTTGCCAAGCCGTTGATTACATGTTCATCACTGCACACTGGGTCTCTTTTTCTGGGGTTAAAGCAAAGGTAACCACAGGTGTTGACACGGACAAAGTTTATAAAGCTGCTCGGAAACATGCAACACTAGTCATGTTTCCCATGGAGAAAAATCATACAGGAGAAAACATTTTGCATGAGTTTAACACAAAGGTCTTTCAATGGCGGTCCCCAGGAAATTGCATGATTGGGTATGTTTCCACGGATAATGGCGCCAATGTAGTTAAGGCCATGGATAAGGGTAACTATTTCAGAGTGCCGTGTTTGGCGCACTGTATAAACCTGGTTGTTAAAAAGTTCTTGAGTGAAGAAAGTCCAGTGTGCGAGTTACTGACCACCTGCCGAAGAATGTGCACACATTTCAACCATTCTTTTAAGGCCCGGAAGCAGCTGAGGTGCCTGCAACATGAATGTAAAGTGCCAGTGAAAGCACTCATCCAGGAGATGGTAACACGTTGGAACTCAACCTTTTAGATGCTTGAGCGTCTGTATGAGCAGTATGCGGTAGTCGATCAGTATTTCTTTCAACTGGGTACATCTATGATAGACCTGAGGATACAGGTGGAGCAATGGAAGCTAGTTAAAAGCCTGACAGACATGCTTCATCCTTTTGAGGTCTTCACGCGTGCAGTCAGCAGGGAGGACTGTAATTTGGGAAAGCTATCCCATTGTTGCGCATGCTAGAGCACCAACTGAAGGCGGTGTCTTCTACGTTTCAATAAAATGGAAAGCAAGAAACATTTGAGTTGGCGGAGAAGTTATTACAGCATCTACTTTGTGATGAACGTCTTCAAAAGATCCACAGAGAACAGCATTACATTTCTGCTACTATTCTGGATCCACGGTAAAAAAAGGCAGTGGCAGGCAGAGTATTCTTTCCTTTTGATGACACAGATGTTACAAAGTACAAACATTGGCTAGCTGTGTCAGCCAGTCAGTTTGAAAGAGAACGGCAGGAAATTGAAGGAAAAGGCAGTACATCAGCATCAGCAGGCCCCCTGGAGTCTAAAAAATCCACTTCTGCATCTGTGGCAGAAGTGAGTGATTTTCCCTCTCAGCCGTTAACGACACCAGCAACCGTATCATCTGCACCAGACACAACAGTAACATTGTGTGAAGAAGAGGATTGGCTAACTCAGCTTGGGTTTGCTTCTCAAAAGGTCCCAGAAAAAAGTAAGCAAAGTGAAAAAAACCCTGGAGAACCTTGAGTCGATGGTGCAGGATTATCTGAATGACTCAACAGAGGTCTATGTTCATGATGACCCATTGGCGTAATGGCAAGGGAAAAGAGATGTGTGGCCAGAGATCACCAACCTGGCTATAAATTACTTGTCTTGCCCACTCGCAAGCGTGTCTTGTGAACGTGTTTCCAGTGCTGCTGGTGGCATTGTAACTTCCAAAAGGACCCGCCTCTCGCCCAAAAATGTGGAGAGGTTAACAATGATCAAGATGAATCAGCACCTCATACCACCAGATTACAAAATACGAGAATGCACGCAGGAAGAAGACGAGGAGGACACCAACTTAGATGAGGGAAGTTCTTCTCTGTTAACTGACCTACTCCCGTCTGAATTCGCAGAGTTTGAGGACGAGCTCTTCTTCCCTGACACCGAGCCCTGAAAATGAGTCAATAAATCACTAACTTTCTTTTTCGTCCTTATTCACTTTTATTCCTGTGTGTCTGTCTTTCTTTGTTTTGCAAAATCTATATAAAAAAAACTTTAATCACCTAATCACAAAAACAAGCCCATCAGCAGAACTGTCTTCACTTATTTGCTTATTGATTTGAAGGTGCCACAGTCTGTATTCCTCAGGTTCACAAGTTCACAAGAACATGCTCCTCTATCCTCCTCCTCCAGACTCCTATTTCCCTCAAAGCAGATTGCTGGATTACGCCCAATGAAGAAAGACTCTGCACTTGTGGGGGTGTTCTTCATCTTTGCGAGTGACTTGACGGGTCTGGGGCATTGCTGTGAAGGTCTAATACCGGATAAAAGTGGTTTGGAGAAAATCAGAGCATAAAACGTTTTTGCGCTTTTGATCACTTACCTGTCTTTGGGGTGCTGTTTGGCGGGCTTTTAGGTTGTTGGGGTGGGTTTTGGGGTCTGGGAGAACTGCTGGCATGGTCTAATGTTGATTGCATTTGTTTTCCAGGAAATTCATGGTGGAAAAGGGGAGTTAGGGCCTAGCTGCACAGCGTATTTTGACTGAATTGAAGGTATGCCCATTTTTTCTTTTTGCCTGTTTGGGGGTGTTCTGCTTTTTTGCGGGTAGCTGCAGGGGTCGGGGGCATAGCTCGGAAGGTGTAATATTGGAATCACGTGTTTTGGACAAAATCCATGGTGAAAATGTTTTTGCGTTTTTGCTCACTTGCCTGTCTTTGGGGTGCTGTTTGGGGGGCTTCCAGGTTTTTGGGGGTGGGGTTTGGGGTCTGGGAGCACTGCTGGCACAGTCTAATGTTGATTGCATTTGTTTTTCAGGAAATCCATGGCGGAAAAGGGAACTTAGGGCCAAGCTGCACAGCGTATTTGGACTGAATTGAAGGTAGGCCCATTTTTGCTTTTTGCCTGTTTGGGGGTGTTCTGCTTTTTTGCGGGTGGCTGCAGGGTTCTGGGGGCATAGCTCGGAAGGTGTAATATTGGAATCAAGTGTTTTGGACCAAATCCATGGTGAAAAAGTTTTTGCGTTTTTGCTCACTTGCCTGTCTTTGGGGTGCTGTTTAGGGGGCTTCCATGTTTTTGTGGGTGAGTTTTGGGGTCTGGGAGCACTGCTGGCACAGTCTAATGTTGATTGCATTTGTTTTTCAGGAAATCCATGGTGGAAAAGGGGAGTTAGGGCCTAGCTGCACAGCGTATTTAGACTGAATTGAAGGTAGGCCCATTTTTGCTTTTTGCCTGTTTGGGGGTGTTCTGCTTTTTTGCGGGTGGCTGCAGGGGTCAGGGGGCGTAGCTCGGAAGGTATAATATTGGAATCAAGTGTTTTGGACCAAATCCATGGTGAAAAAGTTTTTGCGTTTTTGCTCACTTGCCTGTGTCCTCCTATCCAAACCAAAAGTAAAGTAGTATCTTATTATTTCTTGGTGGTCATTCACATTTTATTGTTGGTAATTGTCAAAGCATAAACATTTAGAAGACTTGAAAAGACATTATGGACAATCCCAGAGGACTGCACTCAGTGCATAGAGCTATTGCTGACTAGAATGGGAGTTTCGTTTAACACCTTTTGCCAAATGTGCAATCTTAGTTAGCTACACAGACAGACTAATAAGAATAATCTAGTAATACCACAGGGAGTCATAGTAGAGGCAGGATAAGAATTTAGGTACAGTCTACAAGAAGATCAAAGACGATTTAGAAAAAATCGAATGAGGAACGCTAGAAAAAATAGGTACTCTTTATTAAAATTAAAACTTACCGGAGCCAGCAAAGGAGCCCTCGCCTGACCGATCCTGGCCTTGTACAGCAGCAGCAGCCGATACCCCCTCCTCCTCTGTCCTCTTGCCCCTGGGGGGAGCTTATGTACAACATGAAAGAAAGAAAGACCCGAAAACATGGATGATTGTTGTCAACCAAATGAAACATTTCTAAAGAACAATAACAAAATATTTTGGCGAAATAGCAAATAGACAACTATTCCACGGGATATATTGACCTATCTCATGTGGTCTCCTACGATATTAGTATTGCTTGATTTGCGGACCGTCGTCTTGGAAGTTATGTAACTCACTAAACAAACTACTAAAAAGGTTCGCCTAGGACTGGCAGGCAGCAGTCCGCAGCACGCGAAGTGACAGACAAACTCCATCGTGATTGCAGAACAGTGACAACACTAAAAAGTTTCCTACTACATTAACCAGTCATTAAATTACTCAAACTATCAATCCACCACCATTATTTCTTCTTATTGCCAGGTGTACAAAGGAAGGACTGGACTTGAGTCTGTAGGGGCAAATTTACAAGCCCCTTGCGGCTCTTTTGCTCCGTTGTTGCGTGACTTTTGTGACGCAGCGGCAGAACAAAAGAGGCGCCATGGTGCGGCATATATTAACAACGTGACGCATATGGGAGATGCATCACGTTTTAAAGCCCAGCGCCATCAGGGGGCGTTCCGGCGCAAGGGAGGGCGTTCCTGTGCAGGAACGCATCCTAAAAGTGGCTGAGGGAAATCTACAAGATTTCAATCAGTCACTTTTAGGACAATGATGCGTCACTCAAACCATGCGCCTGCTTGAAGCAGATGTACGGTGTGACGCAGCATTGGAGAGATAGGGCACCCCAGAGCATTGCTGGAGCTGCGCCATCGTTGCGCCACCTTTAAAGCACAGATGCGTAACGCTTCGGTGATGTTTTGGGCCCATGGTGCGTCGCATTGTAAATACGGTGCACCATGGGTGGTGGTGGCATGGCGCACAATTACTGCCGCATCCCTGCTACTCTGCAGGGATGCGCCGGTATTTGCAAACCTGCCTCTTAGTGTCTAGCACTACGCAGTTCTGTGAACTACACTCATACATAATTTCTCAGGCCGATGAAATTAACACAAAATCGAAAACAAATAAGCATAGTAGCAATGCTACTGAGAAGGAGAGCAGTGCACCTGAAATGCACAGTAGATTTTGAAATATAATTTACCTACAATGTAATCGGCAAAATTATTGCTCTTGGTAAAAAACAAAAATTTGCAATATAATAACACACAGAGCAGGAGAAAACAGAGTAGTGATGAAATAGCTACTACTACTCACCAAGCCCGGGGATCTTGATGCCGAGCAGGTCGAGCAAGTCGTGTTCCCGGTCCAGGAGATCTGTCCAATGGTGGGTGGCCTGGTTGTAGGTGCGCCGGACCCGAGAGTGAGAATACATGGCCGACACACCTTCTCCCACCGCTTCCGGCGCTCCCGGAGCCCGTAGCCGCTTGCGATCTTGCCGCCTGCCATAATGGTCCTGGGGAGGCGGCGCAGTACATAGAACACTAGTGCGGCCACCTCCACGGCGCTAAAGATCTCCTGTGGCATCACTAGCTCCCCCCTCAAACGCCCCCACGGGAGCCGGGCACGGGGTGCGGGACCCTTCCCCTTCTCGGGCTACTTCCTGGCTCCCTTTACCATGGTCTGGGCAGAAAGGAAGGTAAATAATAAATAATAAATAGAATAGGGAAGAAGAAAAGAAAAGAGTTAAAAAAATGTGTTTAAAATTAACTAAAAGTAGCAGAAAACACAAAAATATAGAGTTAGAATAATAGATAGATAATAAGTAAAATAGATTAAAAAAAATTCAAACAAGCAAAGGATGGCAGAGATTGAGAGAGGATACACAAAGTATGCCCATGTGCTGACGCTGCCAAATCCGGTATTCCTACCGAGACAGTTCCCGTTTTAACTTCAATGGCAAAACCCTCTTTAAAGAAAAACAGCGTCCTGTCGCCCAGAGCAGCAATCGGTTCTTAAAGACATATGCCAGATATCTTCCGCTGCATGATCTGTTTCACACGAGGTTCATCCATTGTTCGTCCCGCGTTACCAGCCAATTTCTTCTAGCCACTAACGTCCGCATTCTGCCTCACAGTGGCATGTTATTTCAGAGAAGCCTTTTCTTACCTGACCCCCTTGTGACTAATTCTTCGTCATCTTGGTGTGTTTGAGGCCCTGACGAGAATCCCTCACGAATAACTGGGGATTTGAAACGCGTAGGCCATGCCTCAACTGGTCTGCTTGAGCATCTAGGAGATATTACTACTCTTGGATCCCTTATTATTTTCTGTACATTACCTATCATTGAATTAATCTTATTGAATGGTGCAAAATTCGAAAGATTTACTGGATTGTACTGTTTTCAAATATTTTGTACTGAATTAGTGTATAATCTTTGCAGACCTAGTTTGTACTTGATTTTTACTGTAGTGTCAGTATGTGGTATGTGTGATGTTAATAAGGTATGAATGTGTCGAATGCTTTTGACTGTGATATGATTGAGGTTTTAGGATGATTGAAGCTTCTATCGATTTTTCTAATGCTTCTCTTTTTTATGAAAAGATAAACTATGTTATGATCATTGAATTTCTATAAAATAAAACTGCGATTAAGTAGCAATACCCTATCTTGAATTATTTCTCTTGATGTGGATGATGAGTTTAATTACTGAAATAATGTTATCAGTATTGGCAATCTCTTTCGTTATTTGATATGTAGGCTCAGCCTTGCTGATTAGAGCCAACCCTACTTTGTTCTACACAAAGATCTCCTGTGGCATCACTAGCTCCCCCCTCAAACGCCCGCACGGGAGCCGGGCACGGGGTGCGGGACCCTTCCCCTTCTCGGGCTACTTCCTGGCTCCCTTTACCATGGTCTGGGCAGAAAGGAAGGTAAATAATAAATAATAAATAGAATAGGGAAGAAGAAAAGAAAAGAGTTAAAAAAATTAGTTTAAAATTAACTAAAAGTAGCAGAAAACACAAAAATATAGAGTTAGAATAATAGATAGATAATAAGTAAAATAGATTTAAAAAAAATTCAAACAAGCAAAGGATGGCAGAGATTGAGAGAGGATACACAAAGCATGCCCAGAACCATAGCAATGAATGAAAAACAAGATGGCCGTGCCCGTTCACGACCGCATGGGTAAATTCGCTCGAGATTTCCCCCGCGATCACACGTGAACTTGTACTAGCGAGCCGCACACTTTGCGAGATTACACATAGCGCCCGGAAACGGAAATACGTCACGCAAACAAGATGGCCGCGCCCATGTACGACCGCAAGGGTAACTTCGCCTCGTTGCGCTACAAGTGGCTTGCGAAAACGCAAAAAACCACACGATCTAACACGCCACAAAAAAACAAATTGCATATTCGCACAAATTCGAGGCTTCCGAATTCGATCTCGCGCAAATTTCCGCCCTGCGAATCCCGCGGAATTGCAGAAAAACGATTTTTGCAAAACTGAAAGCACTCAGCAGGTGCAAAAGTTCAAGCTCATCATTAGTAACCATTCCCTGTAGTGCTTCCTGAGGGGCCCCTCCAGAGTTCAGTTGCCTACTTGCAACTATTCTATGACCCTGCTCTGACCCTCACAGCAGGCTCAGAGAATAGCTACAAGTATGCCACAAAGGTCCTGTTAAAAAAAATTACACTGCAACAAAAAGCAATTACAGATAAGGAAGCAGGTGCCAGACTGGAAGTTCAAATTCAGTGACACATTAATCAACCCTTAATTCATTCATGTCAGTTGAGGCAGGGCAGGTGTGCTAACGAATTTTGCAAAACTGAAAGCACTTAGCACTTAGCAGGTGCAAAAGTTCAAGCTCATCATTAATCAGGAAGTACTTTCAGCTAAGGAAGCCGGTGCCAGCTCAAATTCAGTGACACATTAATCAGCCCCAAATTAATTCATGTCAGTTGAGGCAGGGCAGGTGTGCTTTTCGCCCCATAATCTACAGTGATGAACCAGAGGGTGGCAGTGATGTACCAGAGGGTGGCATGGGAGAACCAGAGGGTGGCAGTGGTGAAACAGAGGGTGCTGTGATGAACCAGACGTAGAAACAACATGGACGCGACCGTTGCGACCCGACAAGTAAGTTCACGTTTGCGAACTGGTAAAAAACCCTCGCGAACTGGCAGAAACCCTTGCGAACACAAAAAATAGAAAAAATCTGCAAATTCGCGAAAGTTCACGGATTTTGTGGATTGCAAATTCGTGAATACGCAAATTCGCGAATCTAAGGAGAGAATGTCATCAGGGTTTCCAGATTGTGTCCACACAGAAGGTCCATGTCATCCGTATAGTGAATTCCACCACCGGTGTTGTCTTCTGGTGCATAATCAAACTCTGATGTAAGGCAGAAGGTTAGGCCCAGTTGTAGGACTTGTATTTCATCCCGATTGAGTGTTCTATTTGAGAGCTAAATTGCAGTCCTTTCTTCTATGGGTTCTACCAATTGTCTCTCTTTCCCTTTCTGCGGGTAACTCTCAAAGTAAATGTTTCTCCTCCTTCCTTTATCACCCCTCCTTGTTCTTTGTTTCTTTGTTGTTGTTTTGGTGGATGGGATCTTGGTGTCGGTCTATGTCAGGATTCTCTGATTAGCTTGTATACCCTTAAATAAGGTGGCTCACTGGTACGTCCTCTGTCCTCAGTGGCAGTTATCTGTTCTCCTTCTGAAGTTTCCACCTCCAATTCCAATGCTTCCCTCTTGGAGGTTTGAAGAAGGGGGGAGTCAGGTCCTGGGACGTGGGGCTAGCTGGACCATTAATATAACTAAGTACACAGATTGCCAGCCACACACTTACTTAAATCCTCTATTTTTGAGCGAACAAACCATAAGAGACTTCCTGGTTCGTTCGGGTATATCACTCAAACCCTTTTATTATTTATTTGTTTTTTGTCTTTTTTTAAAGTATTGATGTATGAAAGGGACACCTTATCGTTTTGTACACCTTATATACAATTATGTACAATTCGCGATTATTTACAACACAAACACATACACATACACATAACTAGTTGTATTATACAAAGTGAATTGCTCTGATATATATACACTCAAATATTCATACTACGAAGAAAAAATCATCCGTAATTCCATAAAGACCAGAGTCAAAAGTATAAACTTGATGACAATCATAAATCAATGAACTACAGTTGAATGTAGGCAGTTCAAAAAAGGAAAAATAGACTTCAAATTAATTCATTCAGTCCATTCAACCAATAAATGGCTAATCTTTTTACGCCAACGCGTTTCGAATCCGGTATGTCAACTCTACGGATTCTCATCAGGGCTCTGTCTTAATACGGGATATCTGCAAGTGTATAAAATAAAACTTGTTTTAGCTACATTTCTGACAGTTGTTTAGCTTCCAACTACATTTAACTCGGATTCCTCATATTACCTGTTGAACCAGCAGCCTCCGGTCAAGGGTAGGGTATTAGTTCTGACTGAGTTTCTTTTCTTTTCGGGATCTAAAAACAAACGCAGGTATCATGACCTGTTCTTGCTCACTTTCTAAGACCAGAATGGGGCACATATGTTATCAACATACCTTACTGGATCATGCTCGTGATCCTACGTTTCCACCAAATGGGAGTTAATTTTCAGTCTTGTATTACAGCCTGAAAATAATGAGAATAACGTTTTACGCGCTTTTTATGCACAGACGGAGAGAGTATGGCACTCGTTGCTCTACTCGGCATACCTGCTCTGAGGGATTCCTCGCTTGAGCTGTTCGTGTTCTAATCGGTTGCAGCGGTAAACGCTTTCTAACCATGTAGGCACCGCTTCCCTCAGTCCTTATTATTTGCGCTCGCTTTCCGTAGAGGAAATAACAGCGTTTTATTAGGTTTCTGGGGCTACTGCAATATTGGTGGCAAATCAAACCCATGTTAGCTCTAGACTTACTTGAACAAGCTGTGACTCGGCATCTAGCTCTCATTCACTTAGTTTGGCAGCCATGTTGTAACATGGTTTTGGACCTACTTATAGCTACTTGCTTGGCGGCCATCTTAAAGTGGGGTCGCTAGAGAAAGCTCTCATTCACTTAGTTTGGCAGCCATGTTGTAACGTGGTTTTTGACCTACTTATAGCTACTTGCTTGGCGGCCATCTTACAGTGGGGTCGTTAGAGAAGGCTATCATTTAGATGTGAAAAAAGGTGAATTTAAACCACATATGAAAACATACGAGCAATTACCATCGACCCTTTCTTTTGGAGGCACTATACTAGGTAAAGCTCACACTCTAGATATTTCAGAAAGCGAGTTGAGCCCGCTGAGTGCGCTATTAAACTTAAGTATAAGGTAGGCCTCTAAGTGAATGAGAGCTTTCTCTAGTGACCCCACTCTAAGATGGCCGCCAAGCAAGTAGCTATAAGTAGGTCCAAAACCATGTTACAACATGGCTGCCAAACTAAGTGAATGAGAGCTAGATGCCGAGTCACAGCTTGTTCAAGTAAGTCTAGAGCTAACATGGGTTTGATTTGCCACCAATATTGCAGTAGCCCCAGAAACCTAATAAAACGCTGTTATTTCCTCTACGGAAAGCGAGCGCAAATAATAAGGACTGAGGGAAGCGGTGCCTACATGGTTAGAAAGCGTTTACCGCTGCAACCGATTAGAACACGAACAGCCCAAGCGAGGAATCCCTCAGAGCAGGTATGCCGAGTAGAGCAACGAGTGCCATACTCTCTCCGTCTGTGCATAAAAAGCACGTAAAACGTTATTCTCATTATTTTCAGGCTGTAATACAAGACTGAAAATTAACTCCCATTTGGTGGAAACGTAGGATCACGAGCATGATCCAGTAAGGTATGTTGATAACATATGTGCCCCATTCTGGTCTTAGAAAGTGAGCAAGAACAGGTCATGATACCTGCGTTTGTTTTTAGATCCCGAAAAGAAAAGAAACTCAGTCAGAACTAATACCCTACCCTTGACCGGCGGCTGCTGGTTCAACAGGTAATATGAGGAATCCGAGTTGGCTGGGAGAACTCTCTGATCCTGACATCATAGAGGCTTTGCCCCCTGGCTATTCCCTTGCTAGACTGGATAGGAAGGATGGCAGGGGGGGGGCATTGCTATTGCTACCAGAGCTGCAATACAATGTACCCTACTGCCTCTGAATATTGATCATTGTGAAGCTGGTGCTTTCACGATAAATATGGGACCTCAAACCTCCCTTTCTGGCATCCTTGTGTACAGACCTCCGGGCAGGATGCATGATTTTATTGCCAACCTGTTGGAGGTCACTGCTCACCCTGCGATCAGGAAACAGAGCTTCCTTGTGCTTGGCGATCTAAATGCCCACTTTGATGACCCTTCAGACAGGGAGGCGAGCGACATTAGGTCCGCACTCCATTCTCTACAGCTTGATCTTATAAATCATGACCCCACTCACAGACTAGGGCATCTCCTGGATCCCATATTTGGTAACCTCTCTAGAGTACAATCCTCTACTCCGATCCCGGTCCCTTGGTCCGATCATTTTGTCATTCCTTTTGCCATCCAGTCTTCCGAGGATGTCTCTAAGAAAGACTCTGAGCAGCGTTACCCGCGGCGTAAATGGAAATCCTTCTCTCAGGCTACCTTCAATGAACATCTTACAATGGGTGGTCCGCTAGGAGGGACAGACTGTGAAACTGCATACAGTCACCTACAATCCCGCATTTTAGGTGCCCTTGATAAAACCGCCCCCATCCGAAATGGCAGCGATCCAAAAAATTTGAGGAAAACCTCTTCATGGTACACTCCTGAACTCCAAATGCTCAAATCTTCCTGTAAAAAGCTGGAGCGTGCATGGCGTGCTAACTTTTGCCCTATGATTAAAACAAAATATAAAAAATGCAGAGGGAATACTATAGAGAAGTTCGCATCTCTAAAGCCGCCCACTATAAAAATCGGATTGATGCGGCAGAGAACTCCTCGAAGGAGCTTTTTAAAATCTTTAAGGAGATTTCTGTACTCTCGACTGATAATAGGTCCTCCAATGACTCAGTAGATACCTGCAATCGGATTGCGAGATACTTCTCGGGAAAGATCTCGGATATCTATGCTAGCTTCTCTGGAAACCTTACCGCCACCTATGATCTCTTGGAAAACAGTAAGGCCAGCCCCACGGAGTTATGTCTCCACAGCTTCCTGGTCCCTCCACCAGATGTACTGGTAAAGGTTTGCCAAAGTGTCAAATCGGGCTCTCCTCGAGATCCTGCCCCTCCTAAAGTTCTGACTGCTAGTTTGGAAGTACTCGAGCCCTATTTTAGGCACATCATTCAACTCTCGTTCTCTTCGGCCTCTCTCCCGAAAGACTGGAAGAAGGCTATAGTGCTGCCTATAAAAAAGAAACCGAATGTCAGTCAGGATACCCTAGAGAACCTAAGGCCTATTTCCCTCCTGCCCTTTCTTGCAAAAGTGTCCGAAAAACTAGCTAATATACAGCTCATGGAGCACCTAGAGGCAAAAAAAGCTCTTCACAGCTCCCAATCGGGCTTTCGGAAGAACTATTCGACCGAGACGGCCCTCCTGCGTGCGACCGAAACACTGCGGATGGGTGCAGATGAAGGGCACACTATGGCTCTCATTATGCTGGACCTCAGCGCTGCGTTTGACACTGTGGCTCATCCCATCTTGCTACAGTGTCTGAGCAGTGCTGGGGTTACCAAGGCGGCATTGGGCTGGCTCAGGGCCTTCCTCTCTGACCGCAGTTTTCAGGTCCAGAGTGGCTTGTTTCTTTCTGACAGCATAGCCTTAGAACAGGGGGTGCCTCAGGGCTCTGCCCTGAGCCCCACCCTGTTCAACCTTTACATGGCTCCATTAGCAGAGGTGGTCCAATCATACGGCATAGAATTGGTATCATATGCCGATGATACTCAACTGCTCATTTCCCTATCACAGGCACCCACTTTGGCAGCAGCTAACTTCAAAACCTGCATGCAGGCGCTTGCTGGCTGGATGGACCAACACTGCCTGAAGCTTAATGGCTCCAAAACTGAGGTCCTAGTGATCGGGGGAAAGGATGCCAGCTGGACTCAGGATTGGTGGCCTCCTTGCCTTGGCCCCACACCTATCCCTGGCAGGGAGGCAAAAAATCTGGGAGTATGGGTGGACCCGAAACTGTCTTTTGAAAGCCATGTCAACAAAGTAGCAGGGAAGTGCTTTGGAATAATGAAGACCCTAAACCGCACTTTGGACCTTCTGCCCTTGGAGGCTAGAAAGACCATGACCCAAGCTCTAGTTACCTCCCGCATAGATTATGCGAATGTACTGCTACTGGGGACCACTGAGAAAAACATGAGGCGCTCCAGGTGCTACAAAATACTGCAGCCCGACTAGTTCTCAGACTCCCCAAAAGAACGGCATCTAAACCCACTTTGTCTGCCCTTCACTGGCTTCCTATAAAAAAAAGGATCCTATTCAAGGCACTCTTAATCTGCCACAGGATTACCGCTTCTACAGCCCCTGAATATTTGAAGGACTTAGCTATCCCCTATCAACCCAATAGAGCACTTCGCTCCATGGGCATGGGCCTTCTAAAAGTTCCCCGCATTAAGAAGGCCAGAATGGGTGGTCGCTCCTTCCGAGTGCTGGCAGCCAACCAGTGGAATACTCTTCCCTTTGAAATTAGGCAGGCCAAGTCTGAAATGGTATTTAGGAAGCTACTAAAAACACACTTGTTCATCCAGTAGCCTCGGATACTGCCTGCTCCGTAACTCTCTCCACAGCGCGGGGACACGCCGGGATGGCGTCACCATTACACTTTATAAGCCCCTTTATTATTATTATTATTATTATTAAATGTAGTTGGAAGCTAAACAACTTTCAGAAATGTAGCTAAAACAAGTTTTATTTTATACACTTGCAGATATCCCGTATTAAGACAGAGCCCTGATGAGAATCCGTAGAGTTGACATACTAGATTCGAAACGCGTTGGCGTAAAAAGATTTGCCATTTATTGGTTGAATGGACTAAATGAATTAATTTGAAGTCTATTTTTCCTTTTTTGAACTGCCTACATTCAACTGTAGTTCATCGATTTATGATTGTCATCAAGTTTATACTTTTGACTCTGGTCTTTATGGAATTACGGATTATTTTTTCTTCGTAGTATGAATATTTGAGTGTATATATATCGGAGCAATTTACTTTGTATTATACAACTAGTTATGTGTATGTGTATGTGTTTGTGTTGTAAATAATCGCGAATTGTAAATAATTGTATTTAAGGTGTACAAAACGATAAGGTGTCCCTTTCATACATCAATACTTAAAAAAAGACAAAAAACAAATAAATAATAAAAGGGTTTGAGTGATATACCCGAACGAACCAGGAAGTCTCTTATGGTTCGTTCCCTCAAAAATAGAGGATTTAAGTAAGTGTGTGGCTGGCAATCTGTGTACTTAGTCCCTCTTGGAGGTGGCAGCAACACCTTGTTGACTCACCTTCTTCCTAGTGGCATCAAATTTGCTTGCAAAGGTTCGCCATTTGTGCTTGTCATCTGTATCCCCTGCCCGTGTTAGCGTTTTTTCCTTTGTTTTGGTCGCCATTTGTGCTTAATAAAGTATATTTGCCTGTTTATCTGTCCAGCTTGTGTCCTTCCTGTTAGCCCGCCTACTTCACCGCCTTCCCTCCCCGCTCCCCGCTTCCCGCCACCACCGCAAGCCCCGCCCCTTTTTTCTTTCTGTTCCCGCCCCGCTCCCGCCTCCCAGCCCGCCTACTTCACCGCCTTCCCTCCCCGCTCCCCGCTTCCCGCCACCACCGCAAGCCCCGCCCCTTTTTTCTTTCTGTTCCCGCCCCGCTCCCGCCTCCCAGCTGCTCCGCCCACCCGCGCACTTGGCCTTTATATGGCGACCGTGCGACACAGGTAAGTGTGACCCACTTGTGGGACACCCCCGCGCCGCACGGCCACCAGCTGCTGCGTGTGCCCCTCAGCCTTGTCCCTGCCGCGCTGCCTGACTCGCCGCCGGCTGACTCCGTTGCCGTTTGTTTTGCCTTTGTTTTTCTCGCCATTTGTGCTTGTCATCTGTATTCCCTGCCCGTGTTTGCGTTTCTTTTTCCCTTGTTTTGTTCGCCATTTGTGCTTGTCATCTGTATCCCCTGCCCGTGTTAGCGTTTTTTCCTTTGTTTTGGTCGCCATTTGTGCTTAATAAAGTATATTTGCCTGTTTATCTGTCCAGCTTGTGTCCTTCCTGTTAGCCCGCCTACTTCACCGCCTTCCCTCCCCGCTCCCCGCTTCCCGCCACCACCGCAAGCCCCGCCCCTTTTTTCTTTCTGTTCCCGCCCCGCTCCCGCCTCCCAGCTGCTCCGCCCACCCGCGCACTTCGCCTTTATATGGCGACCGTGCGAACGCGCAGCGGCCATGCGCAGCGGGCGCGCCGATTGTGCGCCGAAGGCGCGCCAAAGGTAAGCCCGTCTGCGCCCGTCCGCGACCGGATCGCGACCAGCGCCAGGACCCCTGGCCCCCGAAGCCGCCGACCGGCCCGCCTGACGTACTCTGCCGCCACCCTCATCGCTCTCAACTCTGGCCGACTCCCAGAATGCCATCAAGCCACACCACGACGCACCCACGGACCTTTCAGCTGCCACACCTGCAAATTCACCTGCATCCGGACCTGCCGCACACCAGCACCCGCCAAGCTGAACACCAGCAGCACCCACCTCAAGTGCATCCTGCTCAACACCCGCTCCGTCCACAGACACGCCATCGAACTCTGGAACCTCCTAGACGCCACAGCCCCTGACGTTGCCTTCCTCACAGAGACCTGGATGAACGCCTCATCAGCTCCAGACATCGCCATCGCTATCCCAGAGGGCTACAAGATCGTCCGCAGGGACCGCAACGCCAACCAGATGGGAGGAGGCATCGCCATCATCCACAAGAACACCATCCGTCTCACGACCAGCACCGAGAACACCCTGACCACTGCCGAACACCTGCATTTCCAGATCCACACCAACCCGAACACCACCCTCAGAGGCACCCTGATCTACCGACCCCCTGGACCACGCACGCAATTCAGCGAGGACATCGCCGACTTCGTCAGCCCGCATGCCCTCCCCTCCGCTGACTACATCCTCCTGGGGGACCTCAACTTCCACCTGGAGAACAACAACGACCGCAACACCAGCACCCTGCTGGACAACCTCGCCAACCTGGGACTCAAGCAACTGGTGTCCACCCCCACCCACCTCGCCGGACACACACTCGACGCAGTCTTCTCTTCCAGCACAGACATCGACTTCAGCCACGCCACAGAGCTTCAATGGACGGACCACAGCTGCATCCACTTCACCTTCAAGAGAACGACGACCCACCACCACCAACAACAGGCCGCCCGCAGAAGCTGGAACAAGATCACAGCAGACCAGCTCGCCACCTCCCTGAGCCAGCACCCTCCTGCCAGCTCAGCGAACCCCAGCCAGGCCGCCGTCAACCTCACGAAGTGGATCAGCATCTGCGCGGACGAGCTCGCCCCGCTGAGGACCCCGACCAGCAGACCCGGAAGCAAGAAAGCCCCATGGTTCACCGACGAACTCAAGAGCTCCAAGAAGAACTGCAGAGCCCTCGAGAAAGTCTGGAGAAGGGAACCTACACCGGACAACAGGACCACCTTCAAGCTGGCCACCCGGAAGCACCACCAGCTTATCCGCGCCGCCAAGAAAACAGCATTCAAGGAACGGTTGGACAACAACGCACACAACTGCAAGGAACTCTTCAACATCGTGAAAGAGCTCTCCAACCCCAGCGCAGGAAACAACGACATCACCCCATCACAAGACCTCTGCAACTCCCTCGCTTCATACTTCCACAACAAGATCACGGACATACACAACAGCTTCAACAACCAACCAACGCACACCATGACCGAACAATCACCCCCCACCACCACCCTCCACGCCTGGACCCCGATCAGCACCGAAGACACCATCCGCACGATGAACTCCATCCACTCCGGATCACCGACCGACCCCTGCCCTCACCACGTTTTCAACAAGGCCGACGCTGTCATCGCACCCCACCTGCGAGACATCATCAACACATCATTCGACACCGCCACCTTCCCTGAGAGCTGGAAACACGCCGAACTCAGCGCCTTACTCAAGAAACCAACAGCGGACCCCACCGAACTCAAGAACTACCGCCCCATCTCGCTCCTCCCGTTTCCAGCCAAAGTCATCGAGAAGACCGTCAACAAGCAGATGGCCGCCTTCCTCGAGACGAACGGATCCCTCGACCCCTCACAGTCCGGCTTCCGAGCCAATCACAGCACCGAGACCGCCCTCATCGCCGCCACCGATGACATCCGAGCCCTGATGGACAATGGAGAAACAGCGGCCCTCATCCTCCTAGACCTCTCCGCGGCATTCGACACGGTCTGCCACCGCACCCTAGTACAGCGCCTCAGTAACATCGGAATCCAGGACAAGGCGCTGGAATGGATCATCTCCTTCCTCGACGGAAGGACACAGAGAGTCCGCCTACCACCATACAAATCAGAAACCTCCGAAGTCATCTGCGGCGTCCCTCAAGGATCATCTCTGAGCCCCACCCTCTTCAACGTCTACATGAGCCCCCTCGCGGCCATCGTACGCAAACACAACCTCAGCATTATCTCCTACGCCGACGACACCCAGCTGATCCTCTCCCTGACCAACGACCCCGCCTCCGCCAGAGCCAACCTGCACGAAGGGATGAAAGAGGTAGCCGAGTGGATGACGACCAGCCGCCTGAAACTGAACTCTGACAAGACGGAGGTCCTCATCCTGGGCTCTTCCCCCTCCGCCTGGGACGACTCCTGGTGGCCTCCAGCCCTGGGCACCGCACCCAAACCAACAGACCATGCACGCAACCTGGGCTTCATCCTGGACTCCTCCCTCTCCATGACCAGGCAAGTCAACAACGTCTCCTCGGCGTGCTTCAACATCCTACGCATGCTACGGAAGATCTTCCGGTGGATCCCCACCGAGACCAGGAAGACCGTCACCCAGGCCCTCGTCACCAGCCGGCTGGACTACGGCAACGCCCTCTACGCCGGTACCACCGCCAAGCTCCAGAAGAGACTCCAGAGGATCCAGAACGCCTCAGCCAGACTCATCCTCGACATCCCACGAACCAGCCACATCACCGGACACCTGAGAGACCTTCACTGGCTCCCCGTCAACAAAAGAATCACCTTCCGCCTCCTCACCCACGCACACAAAGCCCTACACGACCAAGGCCCGAGCTACCTCAACAGCCGGATCAACTTCTACGCTCCCAAACGCCACCTCCGATCAGCCAACCACGCCCTCGCCGCCGTCCCCCGCATCCGAAGAGCGACTACAGGAGGAAGGTCCTTCTCCTACCTGGCCGCCAAGACCTGGAACTCCCTCCCGACCGACCTGCGCCTGACCCAAGACCACCTCTCCTTCAGGAAGAAGCTGAAGACCTGGCTGTTCGAGCAGTAGCGGCACCCCCCCCCCCCCCCCCCCCCCCAGCGCCTTGAGACCCTACGGGTATGTAGCGCGCTCTATAAGTGTCACTGATTGATTGATTGAGATACTACCTGTAGCATAATCTTGCTCGTCTCTTTGAAATGTTGCCTGCTTGCAGCGTCAGATGACAGTTTCATATTCTTTCAAGCAATTCATCATGATGTTTTAAAGTTCTTAACTTTTGTTTTGCATCCCTAGCCTTGTTAATAATTTTTTCAAGATTTTTCATCTCCTCCAGTAGTTTGTCTCTGTTTCACCAAGCATACTTGATTAGGATTCTTATGATTCCTTTTGCTTACTCTGTGGTATGTTCTGACCAGTCTTTTAATAGTTGCGGGTCTGGGTTTTCATAGGATGGAACTGTAAAGATGCGAAGGCCTCTTGGTATTCTCTCGCAGTCTGGATACTTCTGTAGTGAGGTAGCCTCCCACCATTTTCTGATTTCTGATTTCTTTTTCATGAGATTTCTCTAGAGACTGATACAATATTTTAAGGCTGCTAGAGGGGGTGGCTGAGGCATAAGGTCCTTTGAGGTTACTTCTCCCTCGTCCCGTTCCCTGCCTAAAAATATTAGCAGCCTCTTCATCGTGCTCTGTGACTGTAGACATGTTTACTAGAAAAAAACAGTTTCACAGAGGCTTGCACATCAATCTAAATCCTTCGAGACTGAAGCTGTTTAGAAAATTAAAGATCGACAGTGGGAAGGAAGCTCACTTACAGGCGGTCCGCAATAGAAATTGCGTGTCCTGCAACCAGGGATACTCCAGACGTTCCAGTCGACATGAGGACCCTCTCCGTATGAGTCATTTCTTTTGATCTTGAAATGCCTGCAATCACTGGGTGAATCTCATTTTCACAGCTACGGGGCAGGTGGCCACTAGGATTACAACACAAAGAGTCACCGCCGCTGAACCACACATCCCGGGTGCTTAACTCCAGCAGTGGTGAGCCACTATGTACAAAACCCACAATGGCGATTCACTCCAAAATGCCATTAACGAGAGCACACATGGAGATTCTTGTCAAAGTACTTTTAATGTGCAAACCTCCTGCACTGACATACGCGTTTTGGCACTACGTCTTTTTCTGTGTTAGTTTCTATTTTTCCACTGAGCCATTTTAATGAAAAACTGTGCATCACATGTAAATCATAAAAAGAAAAGATGGTCTGTTAGCCATGGTGAATTACAAAGTTCAGTGACGGCCATCTTATAATGTGGTTCTAACATAAACATGTGCTAACAAATTATAAAAAATCATAAGGGAATCAAGTGAAATAAAATAAATTGTGTTTAGACAATCATGGAGACAGCTGGTAAACCTCAATTTTGCCTAGGGGATGAAAATATCCATTCAAAAAATTAATTAATATTTAAAATCATATTCCCCTTTATACAAGTCTAGCCTACTTAAAGATATTTAGGGGGAGTCTCCCATGTCAAGGTAGGCCCTCTGACTTCTGGGCCCTAAATGCAAAGATAAGATATATATCTTAGCATTTGCACTCACACTCTGTGACTTACGTAAGTCTGACCATCCAGGGTGCAAATTCAAATTTGTCTCTTCCTCCATCACTCCACACACTGACAAGATCCATATGGCCAAAATTCAAGCCATTCACCCCAACCCACACAGGGAGCCCTCTAACAACAGCAGAGTCGTAAATAGCAACAACCTCAAGCAAGTGAACTTCACTCAGACTCCTACTTCACACACGCCTATACATCTGAAATGTGCACTACTCAAGTGAAGATCAGCCAGCAAACATGCCTCTGATATCTTTGACCACATCCAAAACAATGAGCTAGATATCATCATCCTCAAGGAAACATGGCTAAATCCTTTTTCCACCCCTATCTTAGACCTCTTAGTACCTCCTAGACCTTCCTGGGTGCAGTGTAGCGGGGTAGGTCTGCCAGCAGGCTCCTAGCGGGAGCAGGGAAACAACAGGCTGTGTCTTTAACACTCCGCTGCCACTGATGAGGAAGGACGAGATACCTAAATAGGTTGCCTCTTTCCCTATAAGTAATAGTCCCATGGGAACAACTAGTGGTAGGTAGGTGTGCACCTTGCCACCCATGTGCATATAGTTTTTATTATTCACTCGGTCCTGAAGAATCACCACTGATCACTTTTGACAACCTGAGGCGTGAAACATGTTAACCATTTGGGAGTTGACTGCAATTTTTGTCACATTATAACAAAGTAGTCACCCCTTCCTTTCAACTTTTAAACCAGGTTGGGACTTTCTCAGAATAAAATTTACTGTAGAGGACTCCCTTACCTGTTTTACCATTCACTTTGCACATCTACACTCACTTAGATCCCTCCCACCCACGGCACCCATACGGCGAGGAACAGAAGATCTCCGATAAAGAGCCCCTTTATGGGTGCACGTTCGGCATTGCAACGTCGGCCCGACGAGGAGCACGCCCATATGATGAAGCATGACATCTAGCTTGCTGGGTGGGTGAGGGATCTATAGTACATATAGGGGTGGCTAATATACCGCCTAGGAACTTTGTACCCTTCTCTTTGTAGACTTAGCCTAGGGTACGTACGTTGGACCTACTTAAGCCCTATCCGTACCTCCATTTTGTTGTCCTAGTCATGACATAATCTGTCTAGAAAAATCTAAGAAGCAGGGCGGTGGACTATCTTGTATACACCTGAATACACTATCTGTGTCTCACATAGAGTCCTCCACACCATCTGCAGTTGAATATATTTGCCTCAACGTCTCTAGTAATCACCTCGGGTTTGCAAACTTCACACTTTCTACCACACTCCTGGTGAATTCCTCTTCATTGAACAACTAATTGAAATCATCTCTTCCAACGGTGACACCTCAGTGTCCCAAATCTACCACAGTGATTTCAACCTTCACTAGTCTGATCCTAATGAACAAGCGGTGATCTGCCTAAACTCATTCTTATCAGATATGGACCTTACCCAATTGTGCGACCGGCCAACTCACAACAAAGGAAACATTCTGGACCTCATCATATCAAAAGGTAATACCATCACATTGGAGGACATCACTCCTTGTGATTGGTCCGACCATTACAGCATCTTCTTCTTTATTAACAGGGATGTGATCCGGAAAAGGGATCAACTGAAGAAAATTACAAAGTGGAAAAGGGACCTCAGGAATATTAACACAGAAGGTCTAGCAATCGAATGCAAATATACCTTGTCTTCCAAAGATGACATGACTGATGTACATGATCTCACTGACTTCTATAACTCCATTATCTCCGGTGTCATGGATTCCATAGCACCTCTACAACAACAAAAAAGCCTCCTCCAAAATCTACAAGCGCTGGTTCAACGACAACCTAAACTCTGAATGCCGCAACATAAGTGCAGAGAACATTTATGGAGATCAAAACCTTCTGTGGATCATCTAAAAGTCCTTAGATCGGGAAGGAGCTCCTATAATTATAAAGTCAAGACTGCTAATGCTGAATATTTCAGATCCTAACTTATTCAAGCCTCAAATCGTCCTAAGAAACTTTTTGAAATTGTCAAACAACAATCAGAGAAAGCACCGAACCACCTTGACTTAGGAGACGACTCTCCATCATGCGACAATCTGGATGTTTTCTTAATGGCGAAAACTAAACTCATCAGTATTGACCTTGAATCTAAGAAGGTCCTTCTAACATCATATGAGATTTCGGCTCTCATCCTGTCCTCTCTGAGAGGTTAAAGCCTCTTAGTATTAGCACCAAGAACAAGGCCACTTGGGGCTTTTTCACTCCCCTCAGTGAAAATGACATCTCCAAAAACCTTCTTAGTATCAACCTTTGGAATCACTTCAGTGACCCCTTGCCACCATCTGTCTTCAAAGAAATCAAGGATGACTTCACCCCCCTTTGGACAAAGATTGTCAACGCCTTTTCATCACAAGGCAAGATCCCTGAATGTCTAAAAGCAGCTCAGGTATCACCCATTCTTAAAAAACCTAATGCAACAGAACTGATATCAACAACTTTTGTCCCTTCTCCAACATCCCGTTTATGGCTAAGCTGCTAGAAAAATGTGTGCAATCGAAACTCTGCACGCACATTGAGAATTTCAAACTCTTGGATCAACATCAATCTGGTTTTCGGAGCAGTCACAGCACTGAATCGGTGCTAACTCACATTAAGGATAACATTTTTAAAATGTTAGACCAAAATGAATCCTGCCTCCTAATCCTCCTTGACCTTTCCTCAGCATTCCTCTCCATTAATCACGACAACCTCTTAGCTATTCTGGAACACAGGATGGGCCTTCCCAGGCTGGTATTGCAATGGTTCTCTTCCTTTCTTCACAATAGATCCCAAAGAGTTAAGGTGAATCAATACCTATCCCAGCCTTCTACAGTCTTCATCAGGGTCCCTTAAGAGTCTGCCCTTTCTCCCATACTCTTTAATATTTTCCTGGAACTGTTAGCGAATGCTCTAAACCACATGAAGATTCTTTTTCATATGTATGCGGATGACATGCAACTTTAACTGGAAATCACCTCCTCTGAAGACTTCACTTCACTCAACTTCACCCTGACGAATACCAAAAATTGACTAACTGAGAACCACCTCCTGCGCAACACGGCCAAAAATTCCTTCTCATATCGCTTCCTAATCACACCCTCAAGATTGACCTCTGGATGAAACACCTCATTGCCTTCAACTGCTCGCCTCATATCATTGATTCAGCTAAATCTCTCGGAATCACCATGGACTCGCACTTGTACATGAAGAATCATATTAGTAACATGTGTAAGCGTGCTAACCATCAAATGAGGACTCTTAGAAATCTAAAACCATTCCTTCCTCAAGAGGACTTCAAGCAGGTGGTTCAAGTGCTTTTCTTGCCGAGGCTAGACTATGGTAGCGCTATGCTCTGTGGCATCCCCAAATATACCTTGGCCCCACTCAGGGCTTCCTTGAATGCCGCTGCTAGATTGATTAGGGGTAGAAAAAGAAATTAACACATATCTCCAGCCCTAAGATCACTAAATTGGTTACCCTACGAAGCAAGAATCCTGCTAAAGATTGCTTGTTTGACGCACAAAGCCCTCCATTGAAAACCCCTGGTTACCTGGCCCAAAAGCTAGAACTATCAGGAGGGGGTAGACCATCAAGAAATGCAAATTCTCTCCTATTGAAACCTCAGACCTTTCACAAAAAGAGAACTAGCCTCAGAGTTTTCTCTGGCTCGGCACCAATAAAAGTGCCTTTATTTGATTTGATCTTGTGAGATGAGTTATGCGTTTAACAATTTTCATATGTGTACTTTTCGAGGCGTGGCTTAAGCGCCGAGGAGAATGGCGGCGTAGTCCCGGAGCTCCGGAGCCCAGCCTCGGTTTCTGGATGATTTTCGCCGTTTTTTGAAGCCGGAATCCCCTCAGCTCACACCAGCAGGCATCGGAATGTGAGGGGCACATGGTGTGTATCTTTTTCTGCACTCAGGCGGCTTCTCCACGAAGTTCGTCTGCCTTACTCAGACTTTCGCGGTAACGGCCGCCATTTTGTGTGCGCTGCGCACCTTCTCACCTGAGGAACTCTGATGCTTGTTTCTCGCTGGACACCTCACCCGTGCCTCAGAACTTGCTCTTCCCATTGAGCGGTGAGTCTGCCACTATGTGCCTTCACGTTTTAACCCTTTCATGCCTGTTTTTCTGAAGCGCCTGTGCCTACACTCACGACCGCCATTTTGTGCAACTACCAATGACTTTCTACATGCGGTTACCTTCTGGCTGACTTCTAACATTGTTTTCACCAGTTCTGCTTTGTCTGTGCCACCTAAAGGAGTTTCCCATATCTTTTTTACTGGCACGTCTCTGAATGCTCGTTTTATGTTTCATATGCTATGCGCCATTTGTCTTCTCTGCCTGCCAACGCCAGAGACTGCCTTTCTTCTCATCACACTCGCGCCCAGCCGCCTATAGTGGTCCACCACCTGCTTCTCATGGATCTGCACCGCCTATCTGCTATATCTACGAGAAAGATGCCTCTTTGAAGCTCATGCTGCCGTGCACCTTTATATGAGCTATACAGCTTCCTCCTCTTGCTCTGCAACGGTGTGAGATATCCTTCTAGCGACTTCTTTTCATTTGCTCTCTCTGCATTGGTTTGGTCGCGCTTGCTTCTTTACTGTATATTTTTGTCCGGCCTTGGTCGCACCACTTGCTGTATAGTGACTCTTTATGGGGAAACTCCGCAATTTGAAGCTTGCCGCGACTACCAAACTTCCTCCTGGCTCTGACTCCGACTCGCCTCTTCAGGACACGGATATATCCAACATGTCAAAGCCAGACGCCACATCTGGTGCAATCCCTAAAGCTCAAAATGGAGGGAAGATCTCCTCAACGTTGCCTACTATCAAGCGCCTCAAAAAAGATCCCCCTTCACCTGACAATAGTGTCTCCCCTTCATCTTTAGACACTATTCTGGAGGAAATTCGGGCCCTTAAACCATTTATAGAGGCCACCACGAGCAACATGCAGGCTATGCAAGACAAATGGTCGACTCTGGACTCTCGGGTCTCACTACTGGAACAATCTTCAGAGGCTCTCCATTCTACCTGTTCACGATTTCCTTCTTTGGAGGCTGAGGTTCTTTTGCTCAAGAAACAAACAGAGGATTTGGAAAATAGGAACCGCAGGAATAACCTTCGCCTTTACGGACTTCCGGAACCGTTAGAAGGGTCCAATCCAACGGTCTTCTTCCCAACTTTTCTCTCAAAAATCCTTGATGTTCCTGCCCTGGCCTCCATCAACATACAGAGAGCTCACCGTCTGGGCCCTAGAGTTTCTTCCAAACCTTGAGGTGTCATCATGTTGTTCCTCCAATTTACTGACCTTCTGCAGGTGCTCTCGGCTTCCAAGGCTAAGAAACAAATTGTGTGGGAGGGCCATCGTCTTTACCTGTCGCAGGATGTTTCCAAGGCCACCGCCGACAGAAGAAAGCAATTCCTGGACCTCCGCCCTCAACTCAGACTTCTTGGTGCACGATATGGTCTCCTTCACCCCTGTCTTTTTAAGGTCACCTATAAGGACAGGACCACCATATACGAAGATCCTGCCATTCTTCGGGAGTTCCTACGTCGACAAGGCTCTGATGTTATGGACGTTTCCAGACCCACTTGAATGGCTTTTGTAATTCCTCCTGTTCTGTTTGCGATTGTTTCTCTCTTGTTGCCACTTGTGACGATGCTTTTTTAGTCTTATTTCATGGTTGTCTGCACATATTGTTCTTGTGTTAAATTTTCCTCATGTTTTTATCGAGTTTTTATTCCTATTATGTACTCATCTCATTTTCTCCTTTGTCTCTGCAGGTCCTATTGTCCCTCACCCTCTCCTGATATACTCGTTTCTGTTTCGTACAGTATTCCCTGGATTCCCTGTCTCCCGAGTTTTGGTTCCTGCTCTGGATGGTGCCGTCGTTCCCCCTTCGGTGCTACCACCCCCCCTCCCCGCTTGTGTTTTTCGTTTTTCATAAGTATGATACTCAGTCGTCCGTTTTGGATGTGTACTGTCTTCTTGATCTTATCTGTCTTTGTTCTCCCTCTCTCCTTTCTCTTTCTTTCTCTCTCTTTTCTCTCTCCTTCCTTTCTGTCTCATATCTTCTTTTCTATTTATCTGATCTCCCTGTTATCTCTTGCAACTCTCTTATCTCCATTTCTCATTTCTCTCTTTTCCTGGATTTAGTAACCACTTTTAAGCATTGTTGTATATTTTTCCTGTTGTCATTTCATTCCGTGTAGTTACTTGGAATGTCAAGGGTTTAAATAACCCTATCAAGCGACAACGAGTACTGACTCATCTAGCTAGACTAAACACTGATATAGCCTTTATTCAAGAATCTCATCTCACTGAGGCAGAGGCCTTAAAGGTGAAACGTTGTTGGGTGGTTCATGTTCTCTTCTCCCCTACTGATTCTAAGAAGGGTGGGACTTTAATTTTACTACACAAAAAGTTGAATGTTTCTTTTGTTTCACAAGAATGTGACGACCAAGGTCGTTGGGTTTTAGTTCCACTGCTTATTGATAAGATACCGATTGTTTTATTCAATGTTTATGCCCCTACTGGTACTGATAAGCTGTTTTGGCCCTCGATTTCTACTAAGCTTTCTTCCCTTACTGAAGAATATATTATGTTTGGGGGGGACTGTAATTTGGTGTTCGACCCCTTCCTCGATCGTCATTCTAAAGTCAGGTTCTCCCCTTCCAAGATGCATGCTCAATTCACTAATACTGTTTGTAATAATGCTTTGGTGGACATTTGGAGATTGTGTAACCTCGACCTTCGAGAATATAGCTTCTACTCTCCCGCTCACAACTCACAATCACGAATAGACTATCTCTTCCTCAGTAAATCCCTCACTCAACATGTTATACACTCCGACATAGGGTCTATCCTAATCTCTGATCACGCCCCGGTACTCGTAGACATTGACCTCCTTCCATTCTCGCCTCACTCTGGCAGGTGGAGGTTCAATATTTCCCTTCTTCTCGACCCTCTCTTTAGCAAAGAATTCTCTATTTTTACCACTGAATTTTTCTCACTCAACGCCATCCCTCCTGCCTCTGATGTTTCAGTTTGGGACTCTTATAAGGCAGCCTCTAGAGGTTTTATCATTAATTTTGTCTCCCGTAAGAAACATGCCAACAAGGCTAAATCCTCTTCCATACTTGCTAATATCAAAAAGTTGAAACTTGCCTTTCACTCCACGAACTCGGAATCTTCTCTTAAAGAACTTATTGTGGCCAAGGTTTCTTTTAATAAATTTACCACTGAAGCTGCTTCTAATTCACTCTTAAAATGCAATGCCCGTTACTATTGCGGCCAAAACAAGATGGGGAAACTACTCGCTAACTACCTTAAAGTCCGGAAGGAACGCACAAAAATCGAACAAATTAAATCCTCCTCTGGCGGTACTCTCTTTAAAGATAAAGACATTCTTCATGAATTCTCGCTTTTTTACAAATCTCTCAACACGCCGGAATCTATCCCTTCCCCTGACGATCTCTTACTTACTTCCAATCTCTCTCACCCCCTCCTTCCTCACATGTGAATTTTTAACATTTGACTGCTGATATTACCCTTTCTAAGGTCTCCAATGCAGTTTCTAAACTTCGAAGTGGTAAAGCTCCAGGCCCCGATGGTTTCACCATTGAATTTTATTCCCATTTTGCTTCCCTTCTTCTCCCGAAACTGCTTTCTCTCTATCACACCTTTCTGGCCTCTGGTTCCTCTAGCGGATCCTTTCAACAGGCTCTCATCTGCCTTATTCCTAAAGACGGTAAGGATCATTCTCAGTGCAAAAACTATAGGCCCATATCATTAGTTAACACGGACTATAAAATCCTGGCCAAAATTCTAGCTCTACGACTGGACCCTATCTTGCCAGCCCTGATCGGCCCTGAACAATCCGGTTTTGTGAAGGGTCGTCTCGCTTCAGACAATTCAAGAGTATTTTTTAACATCATCAGCAAAGCTTCATCGTTAGACCTTCCGTTTGCCGCTATCTCCCTTGATGCGGAGAAGGCTTTTGACAGGATTGGGTGGGACTTCATGTTTCGCGCTCTTTCTTGGTCCGGTATACCACCTAAGTTTATCTCTCTTATCTCACTGCTGTACTCTTGCCCTCAAGCGTCGATTTTCGTCAATGGCGCAGTTTCTGATTATTTCACGCTCAGTAGGGGAGTTCGTCACGGATGTCCTCTCTCTCCTTTATTATTTGTTCTCGCCTTAGAACCCTTCCTTACCAAAATCCGACAAGATAGTTCAATCTCTGGTTTCCCCTTCGGTCCTCAACAGATTAAACTTTCGGTATACGCTGACGACATTCTTCTGTACTGTTCAAACCCACTCTCTTCCCTTCCCGCCTTTCTACAACAGGTTTCCTCTTTCTCAGCCGTTTCGGGTTATCGTCTCAATGTCGACAAATGTGAAACTCTCCCCTTAAACTCGTCCTGTCAGAAGCATCTCTTTGATGTCTCTGGTTTCTCTTGGCAGCCATCCAAAATTAAATACTTGGGTGTGTGGTTTGCCCCCCTTTTACCTGACACTTTGAAATTTAACTTCGATTATATCTCCAAAAAGCTGGATTCCGCTATCACTCGCTGGCATCCACTTTTCTTATCCTGGTGGGGTCGCCTGAACTCCATCAAAATGATGCTCTCCCCCTTCTCCTCTACACTCTCTCAATGATACCAATTCATATACCCGATTACTACTTTAAAAAAGTTGACTCTCTCCTGTTGAAATTCCTCTGGAAGGGTAAGAAGTCCCTTATTGCTCTATCCTTTTTGCGTAAAGATAAATCTCAATCAGGGGTCCGCTTCCCTGACTTCAGAACCTACCATCGGGCTTTTTCTCTCAAACAGTCGGCTCGGTGGCTCTCTACAGACCTACCTTTTTATCCTCCCCTCTGGCTTTCACTTGAGGCTTTCTTTCTCTCTCCCTTTGAGTTTCGTGAATATCTCTCTTTTACTTCCTCATTGACTCGTTTTCGGTTTCCTGTTCTCTCTCACTCTCGCAAGCTTCTGTTTCCATTTCTCTCCTCCTCTTATCCATTCTCTTCCTCAACGCATGATCAACCTATCTGGCATAACAAATCACTCTTGCTACACAACCGTACTTTCTTCTGGAAATCCTGGCATTCCCGCGGTATACGCTGGATCTCTCAACTACTTTCTCACAATGTCCCTCTACTTTTCTCAGTTCTCAAGTCTCAATTTTCCTTGCCTGCTAGCTCACGATCCCAATATGACGCTCTTTATCCCATCCTCATCTCATACCTTGCATCTCTGCCAGATTCTCAATCCATCCCCCTTTCTCACCGTCCCATAGCCTCAGTTCTGGACTCTTCCCCACCGGCTTCCTTTTTATACCGCTCACTTCAAGTTCCCATAGACAGAACCAAGACGAAGGTCGAATTGGCCTGGGAGCAGGACTTTTCCTCAGTTTGGCCTATTGCCCTTTGGGACAAAATCTGGACTAAGATACATAAGACCTCTAGAGCTGCCAACACGACCCAAACTCTTTTCTTTCTCTATAATCGCTCTCTCTTCACTCCCACAACGCTGTCCTCTTTCTCAGCGGATACCCCTTCCACTTGCTGGTCTTGCCCATGCCCTGTAGCAACTCTTTTTCATATGCTTTTCGAATGCCCCTCCACTCTCCATTTTTGGAATCTGGTTTGGTTACATCTTCAAAAGATTTTCCATTTCTCCACTCCCTTCTCCCCTACTCACGTTTTTCTGGGCTCCCTATCTCCAGCACTTCCCCAAGGACGCTCTCACTACCATCTCATGGATCTCTTTCTGGCTGTTGCCTTTCACCACATCACTTCTAACTGGAAGCAGGCCTCCTCCATTTCCTTTAAGTCGTGGTGGAATGCAATCTGTTTTCATCACAGACTAGATACTAACTTTGTCTCCCCTATCTCGCTGGCCATAAAAAGAGACCTTCTCTGGCTTCCATTGTTTGACTACCTCTCCTCCACCTCCACCTCTTCCATTACCTTTGATGCTCATTCTCTCGAGGTCCGCAAACCACCCTGAATTATATAGTTCCTTACAGTGTCCGAATATTGACTTATGCGATTTATGTTTTCTTTTTTCTGCTTATTTTTCATATTTTTGAGATAATGCTTGTTTTATTGCTTTGCTTTTTTATCCAATGTTATGATTCCCCTTTTTCTCCCTCCCCCCTCCCACTCATTTTGATGATATTTGATTGCCTCTCCTTTGATTGTTCTTTTCATTTTCCTGTTTCTTCATGGTCCCCCGATTCCATGATTTTTTCCTTTGTACTTCATATATTTCAATAAACTCAAACTTAAAAAAAAAATATGTGTACTTTTCCATGTATTATTGTCTGCTATGTTTACACTTGAATAATGTCATTTGCATACATCTGCAATCCTTAATTACTTGACTATTCTTTACACTATCCTATTTAAAAAAAATGACATTGTATTCAGCAATGTATATGTGTGCCTGCAATGTCTAAAGTTATATGACCATTTAAACATATTTTATTTAATTTTATATAGCGCTTTATTCTGTCAGTGATACTCTCTGTCCCCATTTCTCTGAAGTACCTGCGAGTTGCTGCAGAAAATCGTTTTTTGATTGAGGGGTTGAAGACCCTTCTCAAGCAACAGCCACAATACCTGTGAGGGTGAAGCACAAAAGTCATTAAATTAACCTGTGCTCAACCCTTTGGTAGCATGGCACTAAAGCTGTCAAACTTAACTCATAGGCAATATTTCTGCAGCACTCAAAATGAAAACAAAAGCAAAACCCCAAACCAATTTAGAAATAATAGAGCACATTTTAATGAATACAATTCCAGCAGAATGATAAACATCCAATCAGTGTAACTGGATAGATGCCATTTTAAAGTTTTAAATAGATATAGCACCTAAAAGCACAACCTGCCACTTGCAGTCATCTGGTCATGCAATTTCAGGCCCACCACGATGGAGTGTTGTTAGTATACAAGGAGCAGGTTAGATCCTACGGGCAGCAGGCCTGGTCCATCGTCTGCTGACCTATACAATGTTATGCAAACAAATGATGGACGGAATGCTGAATAAATCATACATATATCCCCTTCAAGAGATCTGGGTTAAATCCATTGTTCTTTTGCTCACCATTCCGCCCAAGTTTAGACCCAGCCATTGGCATGGCAGTTCGGGCTGGACTGTTCCCGTTGGACACAAGGTCATTTGCATATGGCTGGGTCCAAACTGGAATGGCATGGTGAGCAAAAAAATGATGAATTTAGGCCCGATCTCTCTACTGGGGTGAATGTATGACATGGTTTTGCATTCTGTCCAGCAATTGTTCTTTTTGCATTTGTCATCCTGAGTGGGACGGGTATGCCCAGAAGTGGGTCCCTTGCTCTCCATGCCGCTGGAGAGAAGCAATCCTGGCTGCTGAGGGCTAAAAGCCTGAAACCGGTCCTAGGATGCTTGTTTCCAGTCCAGAGAGGATCTGGCCTGGCAGTTCAGGCTGGACAGTTCCCATTGGGCGCAGGGTCAAGACTGATTTGCATATGGCTGGGTTCAAACTGGAATGGCATGGTGAGCAAGACACAATGAATTTAGGCCCAGATCACTGTACTGGGGTGAATGTATGACATTGTTTTGCATTCTGTCCATCAATTGATCTTTTTTCATTTGTCACCCCGAGTGGGACAGGTATGCCCAGACATCGGTCCATGCTCTCCATGCCACTGGAGTTAAGCTATCCTGGCTGATGAGGGCTAAAGACCGAACCGGTCATAGGAGGCTTGTTTCCAGTCCAGGGAGGACCTGGCCTGGCAGTTCGGGCTGGACTGTTCCCATTGGGCACAGGGCAAGACTGATTTGCATATGGCTGGGTCCAAACTGGAATGGCATGGTGAGCAAACAAATGATGGATTTAGGCCCCGATCTCTCTACTGGGGTGAATGTATGACATGGTTTTGCATTCTGTCCAGCAATTGCTCTTTTTGCATTTGTCATCCTGAGTGGGACGGGTATGCCCAGACGTGGGTCCCTTGCTCTCCATGCCGCTGGAGAGAAGCTATCCTGGCTGCTGAGGGCTAAAAGCCTGAAACCGGTCCTAGGATGCTTGTTTCCAGTCCAGAGAGGATCTGGCCTGGCAGTTCAGGCTGGACAGTTCCCATTGGGCGCAGGGTCAAGACTGATTTGCATATGGCTGGGTTCAAACTGGAATGGCATGGTGAGCAAAAAACAATGAATTTAGGCCCAGATCTCTGTACTGGGTTAAATGTATGACATTGTTTTGCATTCTGTCCATCAATTGTTCTTTTTTCATTTGTCACCCCGAGTGGGACGGGTATGCCAAGACATCGGTCCATGCTCTCCATGCCACTGGAGTTAAGCTGTCCTGGCTGATGAGGGCTGAAAGACCGAACCGGTCATAGGAGGCTTGTTTCCAGTCCAGGGTGGACCTGGCCTGGCAGTTCGGGCTGGACTGTTCCCATTGGGCACAGGGTCAAGACTGATTTGCATATGGATGGGTCCAAACTGGACTGGCATAGTGAGCAAAAAACGATGGATTTAGACCCAGATCTCTGTACTGGGGTGAATGTATGACATTGTTTTGCATTCTGTCCATCAATTGTTCTTTTTGCATGGACCTATACAATGTGGCACAATGGGAGGCTGCATGTGCCTCTTCAAAAACTTCAACTGATGTTGGGTCAAGGAGGGCTTGGGGTGCCATCCTTTGAAACGTGTTGCCTAGCGGCACAGCTCCAGTGGGTATACTGATGGCTGACCAGAACTAACATCTATGAGACAAGCAGAGGAGACAGTCAGCCTCCCCCCTACATAGTACGGGAGCTCATTCACCCCACTCGTAATATACATCACTCCTGGTCCTGATATGGGTGGATTGCATGAAAACGTCTGAATAGCATTTTCGAGCTCACAAATAAAATCACCCAATGCTCCCCCAAAACCTCTCTGCAGGGCGTACTTGACCCTTAAGGTTGCTTTCATCAGACCAGCCATAATGGCGCACAAACTACTTAGAAATGATGGGATACTCTTCCAAGACTCACAGATCCTTTAATTTGCAACTTTGCCAGGACTATAATATCCTCGCTGGACAGTTACCAACTTATGGACAAATGCAGGTGGCGCTCCATTCATTATGGGAAGCACTGAATGAAGAATGGCCTATCCACGCAGTGATACATACTCTATACCTTATGTGCTATACAAAGCTATTAGGGAACACACAGGCATTCCTATCGTCCACCTGCAACGCCTTTGGGAGGAGGACTTAACAAGACCTCCTCACAACACTGAATGGTCTAGAGCCCTGGAATACCCTTAGAGTGTTTTGAGGAACGCATGTTTTAAAACATCCAGTATATGATCCTTCATGGGCATATCTTACACCCACCCAATGAAATCATATGCTCCCACAGCAAATTTCACTTGCACCAGATGTCTCACCCAGGCTGCTGGCCTTCAACATATGCTCTGGACCTGCCCCAACATTGCAATGTTTTGGCACGCAGTCCCTACTTTATTAATCACAGTCAACAAGTTCACCACATTAAGGGCTTGATTAGGATCGCGGTTTTCCCACATCCTCCGGGCCGGCGGAAGCCTCCGTCGGCCCGGAGGATGCGGGAAAACCGCTGCGGAGGCACAGAAGACCCACCACCAAATTAGGATGGCGGTGGGTCTCAAAATCCGTCCGCTGCTTTTCCGCCGCAGTCGCCTTCCGACCGCGGCGGAAAAGCTCTAACATGGCTGGCGGTGTCTGTCAGACACCGCCAGCCATATTAGGATAGCGGAAAACATATGCTTTTCCACGGCGGCTTTTCCGCCGAGGAAAAGCATACGGAGATTGCCTTTTGGGGCCCGTTGCGGGTCCCCTTGGTGACGGGGGTGGGGGGTGCACATGGGGGGTACCTATGGTACCCCCCTGCATTTGCGTGGACAAAGCGGCGGGCACCGCGCGGTGCCTGCTGCTTTGTGCACGCAAATGCCGTGCCTGCTTTTTTAACATTGCGGCGGGTGCAGCTTGAAGCTGCACCCGCCGCAATGTTAAAGATTTAGGAAGGGACCGCCACCCTGGCGGTCACATCCTAATCTGCACAGAGGGACCTCTGCAGCCCCTGCGGACGGTCCCTCCTACTCTATGGTGGCGGACGGACTCAGGTCCATCCGCCATCATAATCGGCCCCTAAATTCATGGGAGGCTACCGCTTTAGGTATTTTGGCCCCAGACAAAAAAATCACAGGGTGCGGATACGCTTTATCAATCTTTCTCTCCTGTTGGTTAAACATCTACTAACAATGCACTGGAAGGCCCAACACCCCCCAGCTCTTTTCCAATGGCGCAAGGCGTTGCTCAGATAGGGTGAGGCAGAAAGTTCCGCACTGCACTGGGAACAGGCCTGTTGTGAACGCCGACACCCTATAGCTCCAGCATGGGATACCATTGGTCCCCAGATACCCTCCCCCATCACAATATGTCAGAGATCATACCTGCTCTACATACCCCCTAATTTCAGTTTATACTGCTATTGCTTGTGCTCCCTCTGGTTTCTTCTTTCAAGTTCTGTATCCCATCCCCCATTATTCATTGGGTTCCCCTCATCCTTCTAGGACACATAGGGAGACACAACAGCACAGATAGAAAGAAAAGGCCATTTTAGAGATGGCTGGAGAGTATTAGTTGATGGTCCCTACCCCAGGCGGGGTAGTAGTCATAAGTAAGTGAATAATTAATTAGGTGTAGTCAATTGTACAATGTTTTAGGGAGAAAGAATGCACACTTTAGCACTGGTTAACAGGGAAAAGAGACCTAATGCTAACAAAAACGGGTTTAGCAATGGAAGGTAACAATCATCACAGGAAAAAATGACAGGTCCAACACGCCATCGGAGTTGTGTAACTAGCTACAAGGCTTGGCTGGGCTAGATTTGAGTCTGTTCAGGCTGTAGTAGTAATGGGGTACAGTTCAATGTAATTTAGGTAAATTGCAAATGGCTTGCGCTTTTGTAGGTGTTTTTTGTATTAGCATGTCACTTCCTGAGCCTCTCCTCGATTTTACCATTCGTCCTCATACTTTATAGTAGATATTTCACATTTTGTAGTCACTCTCCCCTTGACACTCGCACATTTCAAAATAAATGCTGAACTGCATAGGTGAACTCAACCCATTATTAGTATGGAACTTTAGAGGTAGGACCTGCGTAGGTCTATCCTGTTCCTTTGTGAATTGTATTTAGGAGTATGTGGGCAGTACTAAAGGAGTACTGCAACAAATTCTGGCCCAGTTCAATTTCTTTAGTAATCACATTCTTTAATGTACATAAGTGCAAAAGAAACAAAAGTATAATGTTATGAGTTGAAAAAAATAATTAAAACATTATTCGAAGACTTCCGCACTTAATATATGCCATTACGTGACCAGGATGAATACTGTTTCCGTTTAACATGGCTCTTATTTTCAGGACAAATTTTGCCCAAGTATATATATATATTAATAGTGGATACACACACACACACACAAATGCATGCACGCGCACACACACACATCTACCAACAACGTCTCAAGCACTAGACAGGTAAATAAAACTTTAGGGCCATATTTATGACCTTTGTAGCGCAGGGCAGCGCGGTAAGTCACCTTGCTAGGTTGCTCAGTGTCACAGAGAAAGGGTAGGAATGCTCAGTATTTATCCAATACAGTGCATTCTTGTCCTTTCTCCTTAAATTGGGGTGGGTTTGG
Source organism: Lissotriton vulgaris (assembly GCF_964263255.1). Lineage (NCBI taxonomy): Eukaryota > Metazoa > Chordata > Amphibia > Caudata > Salamandridae > Lissotriton > Lissotriton vulgaris. Next base: position 1,508,860,568 of record NC_141685.1, on the reverse strand, counting down.
CAGCCTAGCGCCAACACCATGGTGCACGGGTGCCTTTCTTGTAGTCAGGATTGTTTTTGTACAGGATGGCGCACCTTCCTGCACAAATATAACCCTGAGAGGCTTTTACCTGTTCCTATGTACCTCTCCTTTGGAGGCATGCCTTTTTGCGCATTCCAGGGTTTACCTGGTTTGGTAATTCAGCGAATGTGTCAAAAACCATTGGAGTTATGTGGGAACACCCACTGCAAGGCCCATGGAACGCCTCAGTTACACAAAGTAATGCAACACAGCAATTTGCACTGCGCTGCATTACTACATATTTTTTAAGCCATTCAAAGCCAGGAAAGTGGCTTCAAAATTATGACTTAGAGGTTTGCGCTACGCATGTCCCACATTGCGTGGTACATACATAATACAAAGCTTTCAAAAATATGCCCCTTAATATCTCACACCTACATTTTACATCAACTGTTGGAAAAGGGGGTCTCTAGGAGAGGTAGGTACCTTTGTCCAAATAGGGATCCTTGCTTCTAGTCAGGGTAAGGGGGATACACACTTCTGATAACCCCTGCTCACCCCCTTGGTAGCTTGGCATGAGCAGACAGGCTTATCTCAAAGGTAATACATAAAGTATTTGTACCAACACTCACAGTAACACAGTGAAACCATCACAAATTGACAGCACCCCAGTTTAGAAAAATAAAGTATCTTTATCTAAATTTAACAAGACCAAAACGGAATAAATCCAACATACACAGTTTAAAATGTGGCTTTCAAAAAGGGCTCAAGAACGTGTACCATATAAATCTATGGATGGGTGACTATTCTCCAAAGCACCTGTGGATGCTACAAAAGTTCCCAAGCCAAACAGCTGCAGCGTCAGAAAACAAAGAGATGCAACACTCCTGAGACTCTGAGGAGTCGATGTGACAGCCGTGCTGCATGCAGCGGACAGGTTGCCTAGAGTCCGGTTTGTAGGGGGAGTGATGCGCCAAGTCTTCGTGCCGGTCCCGGTCACAGGTGATGCGTTGGGAAGTGTCTCACACAGGTACTATGCGTCAGCAATCAATGGGGCAGTGCTGCAAGGCGTTGGTCCTCTTCAGCCACTATCCATCGATGCGTCGGTTCTTGCAGCGTTGGCACTGCAATGCGATGGAAATTTTCTAGTGTTGTCGATATGCGTCGGTGAAACGTGCCGCAAAAAGAGCGATGCGTTGATTTCTTCACGCTTCTTCTTTTCTTTCAGCTTCCAATCAGCAGCAACAACCTCCAGAGGCCCCACAACTAGCACAGGCAGCTCTAGGCAGGTCAGAACTCACACAGCAGAGTTCAGGGGAGCTGGGGGTGAAGTCTTTGTGTCCCTGAGACTTCAGAAGAAGAGGCCAGCTCACACAGGCCCTTGGAGATCTTCTTCAAGCAGGGGACACAGCACATAGCAAATTCCTGGACACAGCACAGAGCAAATTCCTTCTTTCCTTGGCTGAAAAAGCAACTGCGGGCCAACCCCAGACACACAACAAGGGCAGTACTTCTCCTCAGTTTCTCCAGCTCTTCTCCTTGGCAAAGGTTCCTCTTGAATTCCAGGAATGATCTTAAGTTCAGGGGTTTTAGTTTTGATACTTATACCCCAAAATGTCTTTGTTCTCTTTGTGCAAGGGGCTCTGAGGCCAGTTCAAACCAGTTCTGGGGGCACTCCGCCCGTGCATTACAACATTCTTTGTTAGTGTGGGCCTTGGCTCCAGCCACACAGCAGGGGGCAGAGCCAGCATTGTGGAAGGCAGGCATAGTCCTATTCAGGTACAGGTGTTACTCCTCCCACCACTCCAAATGCAGATCAGGCCTACCTAGTGCTGACCCACCCAGACTCCTGGAGCCACCCCAGCCCCTGTCACTCCAAAGCCAGACAGTCAAATCAAAACAGACAGAGGCGCACAGTAACGTTGAACAAGAAAATAGACACTTTCTAAAAGTGGTATTTTCAAACACATAATTTAAAAATCATCATCACTAAAAGATGTGTTATTAAATTCTGAGTTCAAGGATGCTAAACACCATTTTTCTATCTTATCCCTATGGTAAGATATGCTTGTAAAATGTCACAAAGTATTCCCCATTCTTCCTATGGGCTAGATAGACTTCCAATAGTGAAAAATGAAATTGGCAGTAATTCACTATCAGGACATGTTACACACATCAGTACATGTCCTACCTTTCACATACACTGCACCCTGCCCAGGGGGGGTACCTTGGGCCTTCCATAGGGTGGTCATCTATGTATGAAAAGAGAAGGTTAGGGCTTGGCAAGTGGTTGCACTTGCCAAGTCGACATGGCAATTAACAAAAATTGTACAGGCCCCACAGTGGCAGGCCTGAGATACCTTTTTCGGACTACTCATGTGGGTGGCGCAAACAACGCTGCAGGCCCAATGTTAGCATTTAATTTACCAGCCCTGGCACATATAGCGCACTTTACTAGGGAACTACTAGTAAACCAAAAATGTCAATCAGGGAGAACCAATCATATTCACTGTTTACACAGGGAGCACTGGCACTTTGACATTGATCAGCAGTGGCAAAGTGCCCAAAGCATCTAAGCCAGCAAAAACGAAATCCAGCACAGCATCAGAAACACAGGAAGTAGAGGCAAAAAGTCAGGGAAAACCAAGCCAAGGATGCCAGGTCTAACATCAACTCTTTCAGTTAAAAAATATATTGACACGGAGAATTTTACAGACTCAATCAAAAGCTCATTACGTTCTACTTCTCCCGTGATAACAATTCAACAGAGGACACATTTTCATTTTTTTTCAGTTACTTATTCTGGAAGCTTTTGAAGTAGATTTAACCGTAATTTACATAAGTCTTTCCTTGCCTCCGGCTACTGCAGTTCTGCTAGACTACTTTGCTTTTAAGATCAGCAAAGGAAGTGCAATCAGTTCAAAATGTGTATATTATACAAAATGGGTATCTCCGGATGATTGATCAAAATGTGTATATAATAATACATATGATGTAATAGACTTTATGTTATTAGTTTGTGCTTTATGTATCAACCCTGTCATGATAATAACAAGAGGGATGAATGTTTTCTCTGAGATAAGTGATGTAACTTAAAGGTCTTTAAGAAAGGAAAAAAGAAAAAAGGAAGTGCAATCAGTCTATTTATGTCCTACAACTAGACTCTGTCAATCATGTAGCTCCTGCAGTCTTTTGATGAAAGCAGCGAGGTGCACTTTGGTAACATCAGCAGCCAAAGCTGTCTTCCACCTCCCATGAGATGTGAAATATCTTCCCGCATGCATCACCAAGATAAATATCAAACTGTTCTTGGAGTTAAACATGGGGGCACACATAATTTGCCATGGTGGATTTGCCTACTCTTATTTGATCTTTCTTAAAATCTTTTCCAGCTTCAACCTTATTTAAGGTTGTGTGCTCCCTAACCTCCAGTGACCAAGAGACTGCCCATCAATCTTCCTCCAAAGAGAGATGCGAAAAGCTTGCATGGTTTTTTAAAAACAAGGTGGAAAAGATATACAGTTCCCTGCAAGGGAACACGGATGCAGATAACAATCAGAGACCGGTGTTACTCTGGGAACGAAAACAGGGCCAAGTTTAGATCATTTTACGGAGTTAAGTGAGGAAGCCATGACCTTGATCACACAGAATGTTCAGTCTGGCTCTCCCTAAAACCCTGTTCCGCCACACATCCTATTGCACGGAGGTAAAATTGCAATGAATAAAACTGCTGAACTTATTTTGCTCTCCCTCACACAAGGGGTAAATCCCAAAACATGGAAACACGCTCTAGTTCGACCACTGCTGAAATAACCTCACCTAGACCCAGTAGATCTGGGGAATTAGACCTAATTCACTTCTACCTCTCTTAGATAAAATAGCAGAAAAGCATGTCAATCAGACACTGCCCGATTTCTGGAAGAAAATGAGGTTCTGCAATTTCATGAGTCCCCTGCCACTGGCAAGACTTTACCAATGGCAGAATTATTAAACTATAAAAACGCACCCCTTTCCTGTGCACCTGCACAATCAGTTGTGTTTTCTATGTAAATGTTTTTAAGCACTTGACTGTATTAACAATGTATATTATTTGCGCGATGTATATTTATATATGATGTTAAATATTATTGTTCACAAGTGTTTACTGTCTATTCTGGATTCCGGTTTTCAATTTGTCTGGCAATTAACATTATATAATTTGATTGCGCACTATAACACCCAATTTTCATCAGCGTACAAGTATGGAGTAAGTCTGTATCACACCTTGCAGCTCGAAGGGAAGGAAAGAACTAACCAAAGGCGCACGCTGCGTTACGCTGACCGTACGTCAGCGTGGCGGCCATTTAGTGTGTGGCATTACAATTCAAAATTTGCGAACATACGTGACAAGAATTTTCAATTCTATTACCGACAAGGAGGCGAGGATTATGCTTTCTCATTTCTTTATTAGAAATGCTCAGCAGCCAATAGAAAAACAGTATATAAAAATAAAACTACAATACCATGAACCTCTGGGTATCACATGACATATCATAGAGTCACTGGTATAAAAGGTCCCATAGAGAATACCGTATCATCTTTCTTTGGCGACTAAAACAGGTCAAAAACAAAAAAACAAAAGGCAGTCCAATAAGCAGATCCAGAAGGAAGGAAACCAGACAACAGAATCCATGAAGAGAGGGAAAAAATTGGATGCTTGGAGCCATAGACAACTTGTAATAGAAGATAACCGTCAGGCTGGACGACTCGTGTTGGACATCAACCTCTATTTCGGATCAGATCCTGAAAAGAGATATAGAGCCGTATCATACACATCTAGAGCTCAGAATCCCAATAGAAAAGGGGGGGTAAAAACAAGGACCAATAAAACAAAATACCATATGCAATTAGCAATGATCAACAACAAGATAAAATGTAAATGCAGAATATGGGTGGGATAATCCTCGCCTCCTTGTCCGTAATAGAATTGAAAATTCTTGTAACGTATGAATTCTATGTCAGGACAGGAGGCTCCGAATATGCTTGTTCAAAGCTGATCCACCATAACAAAAGCAATATGATCAATAGGTTTGTAATAAAGAGTCAGAAGACAAATCAGCGGCCTTCATAATGTCAAACAAAGTCACTCCCATTGAGAATGCTTTAGAAGCCATAACCCCACGTGCGGGATGTGCACCAAAAGTCGAGACATCAATTTCAGCCTCTGACATGAGCCATCTGACCCAGCGGCCAATGTAGCTGGGGCGACAGGGCAAAAAGGCTTCTGCAAAGCAATTAACAATTGACTATGCAGATCGTGACGAAAAGGAGCCGTACTCACCTTGTAATCTTTAACACATTGAACCACACAAAGCTTGGGATTATTGGGAAAAGAAGGATAGGTAACCGAAGATGTATTAGTTTTTGTGCGTCTAGAAATAACAAAAGTAACGCCCTCAGGCGTAAAACTGCGACCCGCTAGGTCCAGCGCTCGAACATCAGACACGAGTTTGCATGACACGAGGCATAATAATATAGTCAGTTTTGCTGACAGTTGCTTGCGAGATAACAAGGAATTGGAAGGCCAGGCCTCCAAAAATCGCAACACAATAGAAACATCCCACAGGGTTACGTATTTGGGACAAGGAGGCTTTGCCAGGCGAATGTCCTTAAGTAACTTGGAAGTCAACGGATGCTCACCTGCAGGTTTACCATCAATATGGATATGACCTACCGAAATGGCCAAACGGAAATTATAAACAGTCCGATATGCCAAGCCGGAGGAGGCAAAGGAAGCCAGAAAATTAATGATCAGAGAGACATCTGCAGAAGCGGGATCCACCTCCCATTGAACACACCAATCGCACCATTGTTTCAGAGATCCTGTATAACGTTTGTGAGTGTTGGGTGACCAAGCCTCGCTGATAAATCTGGTAGCGTCTCACAAAAGGCCTGGGAATTGCCAGCGATCCCCGAAATTCGCCATGCCAACAGGAGAAGATTGCCTGACTGGATCAGGGGATGCGGATTGCGGAGACGATCCAGCAAGACATTCCACTTCTGGGGAAGAAGGAGCAGCACCGCACAACACATTTCCAGGAGAACTCGGAACCAAGCTTGAGCCCTCCAAAGAGGAGTGATCAGAATCAGCTCTGACTGATAACGTTTTGTGCAAGCCAGGAACCTGGGAATCATCATAAACGGGGGAAAGGCGTGACAGAGGAGCGGTGGCCAGGTTTGCAGAAATGCATCCGTGGCCAAGGTTTCCGGGTCCGGTCACAACGGGCCTCAGAAGTTTCATGAAGCACCAGGGTGCTGACGAGAGGCCGAACGGGAGAAATTTATACTCGAACCAACTCCCCATCCACTGGAACTGTAGGAACCGACGATGCGGGCCGAAAAATTGGAATCAACAAATACGCATCTTTTAGATCCAGACGGACCATCTAGTCCCCTTCTCGAAGCAGATCTCGCAACAGATGGATACCTTCCATTTTGAAATGGTGATAAACTACCCCTCCGTTGAAGTTCTTCAGATTTAGAACCAAGCGGTATCCGCCCCCTTTTTTCTGAACCAGAAAAACTGTGCTCACAAACCCTTGTGGATGGCGGGAAGCCCGAAGAATCGCCCCTTTCTTCAGAAGGGACTCTATCTCTGCTGAAATGAACTTTTGATCCGGAAAGGAGAAAACCAATGGGGTTGGAGGAAGGGATTGATGCTGGGGCTCTTAAAATGTTATCCTGTAACCCTGAACAGTTTCCAGCACCCATGCATTGTTGGAGATCAGACACCAGTTGTGCAGAAAAAACTGGACCCTGCCCCCCAATACAACTTCTGAAGCTGGAATTAACCTCACCTGAAGTGTTGGAATCATGATGTCCTCCTTGATTCTCGCGGAATCTTCCTTTCTTATACTGTCCTCTCCCTGTGCGAGAGGGATAGAAGTTGGAACGGTTGTTGTAACTAGCATCTTGTCCTCCGCCTCTATGGGACTGGAATCCCCACTGGGAATTCTGTTGATTTCCCCGGCCAAACGAGCGTCCCCTGTGTCGTCCAGCCCTGGCAAAAACTGGTCAAAAGGCTCGTCTCAGAGAAGCTTGAGCCTTATCGAGCCCACTAAAAGTAGCCACAAACTTGGTTAATGCCTTCAGGAATGGCTGGCCAAAAAGCAGTCCCTGAGCCAATGCCCCGGACTCAGATGAAGACAGTTCCGCCAATTTGGGGGCTAGTTTCAGAAGGATGGAGCGGCGACGTTTACTATAAATTGCACAATTGGCATTAGCCAATTGGCAAATGGCCCTTTGGGACCACTCGATCAATTTATCCGGATCGACAAGACCAGAAGATTCCTTGGCCTGAAATCCCAGGTCCAAAATCTTAGTAAGGGTACCCAATAAATCCAGCATCTTGTCTTGGCAGGAACGCCATGCTTGGTCAATCCCTTTCTTTGGATCCCTGGCATACTTCTTAAGGTAAGTGACCATGGTAGGGTCAACCTCTGGGGTGTCGGCCAAATTGTCGGCCAGATCAGGACGAGGGCATTCAGACCTTAGGCGAGCCCGAACATCTTTTTCAAAGGGCCGGCGAATATGTGCCTGAACATATTCTGCAACAGCCGGAGACGGAAGCCAAGAAGATGAATTAGGATGTATGATATCGGAAGGCTCAAATGTGAGAAGAGGAGGGTGCATGGGAGCATCCACATAATGCTCCTTACGAGCTCTCTTGGAGGGCGGAGGATCATCCTGGTCAGAGGAGGAAGAGGAGTGAGTGACATCAGAATCAGACAGTTGAACCTGGGACATGGAAGCCCCCACGGAGGACTTCGTAGAGACTCTGTCAGAAGATAAGGCCTTTGCGAACCTTTGAAAATCTGATTAATGGGGATTAGTGGGAGATTTAGACGAAACCCGAGACGATGGCAATCAGCCCTGTTGTTGAGCATACTGGGACAAATGTCGCTTCAAGGGAGTAATTGCCCAAACTAGGGCCTTATTGACTGATTGGTGTACCCCTTGATCCAAAGCCTCAACCAAATCCTGCTCCATAGAGCTAGAGGCGTCATCTTCATAGTAATAGTCATCCTCATCGTAATATTCTGCCATAGTCACACAAAATAGCGACAATAATGCCCACAGAGGAGACTAAAATCCAAAGTGGCCACAGGCACAATGCAGGGGGAGTGACCAACCCTAAAGCAAGCCAAAAAAACACACAGGCAAAACCTGTGTGGCAAGTAAAATCAAATGTGGAGGGAGGGCTTGCTAAAACTAGCCACTCTAGGCAAAGCCTATGAAAATTATGCAGCCCAAACTTAATATTTTCGAGTTTTGGGCATAAAATGAGGCAAGCTGCAGGCTGTGGGCTCAAGTGGGCGAAAACGCAGAGTTAAATCATGCTCCGGTGCCGGTTTTGCCGAACAAACACCGGAAAATGGCCACCACGCATGCGCGGTACGTCAGCCTGACAGTCAGCTAGAAGAAACTCTCACGCACTGCGCTCGAGCTTCTCTGCTCCGGTCTCTTGCTCCACAACAAGGTCCGAGCGCGTAGCGCCTGCACCGAGGAGGCAAACGCACGCTCCTCAAACAATACGCGGCAGGCATGGGAACAAAAGCAATACGCGGCCGATATCCGTACTGCGGAAAGAAAAGGGAAATAAACCGGCAGGGAACAGTCAGATCCAAAGCGCCAGCAAAGCGACAGCCAAGCCTGGTGAAAAGCAGCAAACAGTAAACACAGGTACAATACCAGAAGCAATCAAATAATACAGAGTAATAAAAGGTAGGAATGCACTTAACTGGCTGCGGAGCAGCAAAGAAAGAGGATTTGGTATTCTCTATGGGACCTTTTATACCAGTGACGGTTTTTCTATTGGCTGCTGAGCATTTCTAATAAAGAAATGAGAAAGCATAATCGGAGCCTCCTGTCCTGACATAGAATTGAATGTCATGCCCGACTTCTGGAAGGTGCTGAGCCTTCCATCGGTTGTCACAGCCAGTTCGGGTTTCTACGGACGCTTACCTGGAGATCATCGCAACCCCTCTTCGACACCGTTCTTTCTTCTTGGCAGGCATTACGGCAGTGAAGCATCTTCTCAGCATCGAACCTGTGCAAAAAGAAAAGAGAAAGTTAAGTACATTATTCATTGTTTTGGCGCCCATCGCAAGACAGAGATAACTGATTAAGACGCTTTAAGAAAAAGTTAAAGACAATTTTTGGAATGTTTTTTCTTTAAGAAGAAACAAGTTAAAGCAACAGTCTTTTGGAATTAAGGCTTCAAAGAAAAGGACTATAGGCTACAAGAAAGGAGAGTTCATTATGAGAGTACTCTTGTCTTATATTAAGCAATGCAAAGTGTGTGTTTTCTCTTTGCTTATTTAATTCTAGTGATGGAATGCATCTGGGGGACTTATTGAAAGTAAGTGCTTATTTGAGGCTCGAGATAATATCTTCAAGGAAATAGCTAAAGATAAATAGTTTTTTGAGAAACTAATTAAAGGTTTTTTCCCAGAAAAAGAATATTGAAGAAACACTTCACTCAAGTGAACTCCCCCTCTCATGAATACACGCTGAATAATCCACCCATCACAAGAATACTAGGACGCAGTGACCAACATCCAAAAGTCGCAGATAGGAAGAGTTTCACTTACGCATTTGTATAGGAAGGAACGAAAGGATAAAAGGTGTGTTAAAATACAACTAATACCAGAAATGCTAATACTACTGTTGTTGCCTCGCAGGTCGACAACAAGATCTCAACAGCGTCTAGTATCTAGCCCTCCTCCCTGCACCCTATTGCGGAGCTCTAGTGGAAATAAACACACACTGGTTATAAGCTAGGGTACTTGGAAGTTGGTCTATAACGTCTGTACGAAACTCACCAGTGCACATCAACGGTAAGAGTGCATGGTTGGTCTGACATGCAACACACCCAAATGGTTTTCAGACCACAACATAGGACAGCGTCTGCTCTGCTGGTGGTCACGGGGGAACTAAAGGGAATCCTAGATCAAGGGCGTATAACTGTAGCCTAGCTTCTGGACGTTAGAGCAGCCTTAGACATGGTTGATCACAACACTATGATCCTCAGGTTAAAGGAAGCAGGCATCACTGACACTGCGTTGAAATGGCTGTCCTCATTTTTAGAAGATAGATCCTTCCAGATAATGGAAGGCGAGCCCCTCTCAGATATCCTGCAAATATCATGCAGAGATCCACAGGTATACGGCCTGAGTGCCACATTATTCTATTTATACATGCAACCGCTGGCAAAGAAAGTGCAGGAATTTTGGTTATCTATTGTATTATACGTGGATGATACCCAGCTGATAATATCAGTGACCGAGAGCCCACATTCTAAACACACCAACTTACCCCCTTGCATGGTAAAAGTAGCAGAATGGATGAACAGGTGCAACCTTAAACTGAATGGAGAAAAAACAGAACTTATGTTCTCGGAAATAAGTCTTCCCCTAGAAACTTTATTGGCTGGCCTCCAGAACTAGGCAACCCCCCAATCCCAAAAGAATCTGTAAAAAATCTGGGAATATGATTAGACCATTGTTAGACAATTGCCTTTCTATGGAGACACAAGCCAAAAAACTGGCAGCCTCTTGCTTTGGATTACTCTGCATGATTCAGAAGATTTTACTGTGGTTCAGGCCACGGTGATATCAAGGCTGAACCACAGTAACTCCCTCTACCTGGGCGCCCCCAAGTATGTAGTTAACAAACTACAGCTGGTTCAGAATGCTGCCGCCAGGATACTACTAGGCATTCCCGGACAAAACTTGGCGAAAGCTGCACTTTAAAAACTGCATTGGCTCCCAATCCAAGCCAGGATTAAGTTTAAATCACTTTGTATGTCCACAAAGCCAGGAATGGCAAAGGCCCGGCCCTAATAAAAAAGCTTGAGGTTCCTTATGTTCCTGGCGGATCTTTAAGATCCTCTTCAGATCTGCTCATGAAAAAGACAAGAATAAAGAGATCAAGATGAGGAGGAAGATCCTTCGTACATCTTGCACCTAGGCTGTGGAACTCCCTACCTACAGAAACTCGACTGTTAAAAGATGAACTGGAGTTTAGAAAAAAATTATACACCTGGCTGTTTCCCTGATAACTTTTCAGTCTGTCTGCACATTTTCCTCAGCGCTGGAAAACCCATGGGCAGCCATTCACTTTAAAAATCCATAAACATAAACATAAACCTCACAAAGTGGGCAACGTTTAAATAACAGCAGCAAGTGAAAGTATTGTCAAAAGTGTTTTTGCTCGAAAAAATCCACAGCAAAAGCTAAAACATCCCTTTGGTGACAGATTTCTAGTCTCACATTTGTGTACAGTATACACTCCTCGAAATCAGTTACCCCTCAAATAGACACATAATGTAACATCACAAACTATTCTTTAACTTTTTTCACTTTTTCATCTTCCAGTAACTACATGTACACAACTTAAATAACAACTAAATGCAAGTTATGTTAATCAGTGGGAAGTGCACAGCGGCTGTTTGTTTCCCACTGGGATGAAGGGGAAAGTGCTAGCCAGCTGGACTTCGCAACCAGGAGCCCCCGCAGTCAACATCATCGTGCTCCTCCCCCTGCTGCCGCCTTTTAACCGCTCACGACCCTCGTTTCGCTGGAGCCGCTCGCAGCGGCTGTTTGTTTGCCACTGGGACGAAGGGGAAAGTGCTAGCCAGCGGGACTTCGCGGACCAGGAGCCCCCGCAGTCAACATCATCGTGCTCCTCCCCCTGTTACAGTCAGCCTATAACCCTAGTCACGCCCACCGCTGCGCGGGCGTGCACCGGGTGAAGCTCGGGCAAAGGGTGGGCCCGTTTGAGCCCCTTCGAGGCTGGAGTAGGCTCTAACCTTTTTTCCAGGACACCGGATCACCACTCAGGGGTAAGACTCAAAGCCTTGATCCAAGTCTTGTGTTGTGGAACACGGGGTCGTTAACTTGTGTTGACTGTCGTATTTGCCGCTATGGCAAGTGGGTTCATAAAGGAAAAGAAGGAGCCAAAGGGGGGGCTATGGGAACATGGACTACTTTATTACAAGAGCCACGAATGTAATAGCTCAAGAAATTGCGGTAACTGAGCGAAGGCTATCACTTGGTCGGGCTCCAACCAAATGTTCAATGGAGGAAGGACCCATACAGGATCAGCCTTCTCCCCAGGGCACTAATTCTACTAATAACGATCTCTTGTTGCCAAGCATTGCTATGTCAACTGCGGTGGTGGACCTTACGCCAGAAAACAGTGCACTGGACCAGACATCCCGTGCAATAACTAGGTCCAAGACTGCCCCACACAATTGCAGAAAGGAAATCCCAAAGGACAAACACGGCCCCAAAAACAAGAAGAGGGTATGGGGCCCACAAAAGGTAAATTGTCCCATCACAGCAAGGACAAGAAGGGTGGATAAGGATGGACGAAAAACTACGGAACTGAATGACGAGGCGGAGATTATGACATCTTTTCCGACCCCGATTTCCCCAAATACCTCAGATGTCCCTGTGGTTACCTTGAATAGTGCTTTTTGGGATAAAGTTGGGACTATTATTGCACACTGTCTATCGCCTTTAATTAATAGACTGGCAGCTATCGAAGCAAACTTATTGACGCTAACAAATGCTGTAGATCAGAATTCTGGGGTCTTAGCTAGTCTAAACAACACTAACAATAAACATCCACCACTAACTCTCCTTGGTGCTAACCCCGCTAGTGGAGTAAGGTCATTGTTAGTCCATCAAAGGGCCCAGGGGACGGGGAACTCACAACCAGCTAATCCTGGGCGAGTTGCGAAAGGTTTGGACAAGGATTCCCAAATAAAGGACAAACCTAGTAATGACTTTTATAGACTTGATACAACATTCAAGGTAACTCAACCCACCAACACTGCCCGACCAAATGCAGAAATTCTGGGTCTTCGTCCAGCATCATGCCATTACGCCCTAATTCTTACAGGGGTTCCGCCTTTAAAACACGATCAAACTGAAACCTGGCCATCGCTCCGAAATAAAGTAGTGGACAGGCTGACAAAGTATAGGCATTTTAACCCCTGTAATTCCAAAGAAATTCTTATGGTCCGTAGGGTGGGCTGGTTAGGTCCTCACCAGAAAACAATTAGGGGCGATTGTATAGTTGTAAATTTTAGGTCTCCACGAATGGTTCATTCCCTTTTACACATCAAAGAGCTCACTTCCCTATCTGATCCAACTATTATGGCTGTCCCCCTAGGATATTTCTACAAACCCACAGTCACTCCCAGGGGAGAAAGGAATGGTTCAGTTATAACTGCAAATAGGTTTCACCAATTATCCTCTCTCGAAGAAATAGATTGACTACCAATTCATGATCCAAAAGTTGAATCGGGACAAAATGAAATAAACAGTGGGAATGACCTTTCTATCTTAACACAATCCCCGTCTCCACATGCACTTCTCGATATACCCAGGAAAATTACTTACCAATAATATCAGACTTAAAAAGTCTAGGACAATCTAGAACTGATCCTAAATCAAGTTTACCCACAAATTTTACTTTTCAGACTTTCCCCCACGACACTTACCCCCTGCTTAACATGGTCCCCGAGACTGATCTTATACAAGTCAACTGAGATGTTAGTCACGTAGTTACTCCCTTACCTGCCTTGTTCAAAATTATCTTTTTGAATATTGCTGGCCTCAATGCAAAGGTCGCTATGGGTGAGTGGCTTACCTTCATCCGGGATTACGATCTTATTTGTCTACAGGAAACATGGGCAGTGTCTCCCGTTCATTTAACTGGTTACAAAACCTATTTCTCCCCCGCAATTCCTTCCCCAGCGGGACATGCAAAAGGAGGCCTAGTGGTTTATGTTACCAATCTAATTAACTTTCGGAAAATCGTGGTCTTAAAAAATGAGTCCAACTATCAAATAATCTAAATAAACATAAACAATTTGGAACCCATCCTGATAATAAACATATATAATAATTTACCTCAAACGCAGCTGAAAGTTATTTTTAAGGAAATCTGTACCTACCTTCTAGATTTTAACAATAGACAACAGGGAAAAAATTCAGTAATTGTTTGGGGAGGTGACTTTAATCTGACTCTGTGCTACAAAAATAAAAATAATATACGTGGTCTCACAGACGAAAATGATTTAAATATCACTCACTTTACACACTCCCAAAGTGGGGTCTGTTTAAATGAGACGATTGCGAGTCTCCAATTAAACCTGGCAAATGAAATGGTCTTACCAACGGTACCTCTGAAACCAACTTTTCATGGAAATGGCGCATCCACCTGTATTGATTTTATTCTTTTAACAAGCGCCACTTCTTCCTTGATTGTAAATTTCCAAACCCACGACTCCGCATTTAGTGACCATTTTCCAATATCAATTTCTCTCTCTCCTCCCATGATCGGAGAAAGACAAAAACAGCGGAATCCTTACCGGGAAGAAGCCATTAGTCTGGTTAGGTCAAATGGTTACATTCTGAAGTGGGAAAAATTTACCCGGTAAAAATCACGGAAAAGGTTGTCAATAACTCCCTTAAAAAATAAACATCTGCTTAGCAGATACTGCTACCTCGAGGGAGATTCTTGATAACTTTCTGTCAGTAACCGATTCCATTCAAAAAGCCTTAACCTTCAAACCCAAAGGAGTAAAAAACATCCAGGCAGGGTGGTTTGATTCCACCTGCACAAAAGCATATTCAAATTTAAAAATCGCACTTAATGCGCCAGTCAGGGACAGAAAAGAGATTGCCCTCCTCAGAAAAACATATAACAAAGCTATCAGGACAAGAAAATTAGTAATAAAAGAAGAATTATGGGCGGAATTGCATAAAAGCTGCCGTTTAAACGATAGTGCTGCCTTCTGGCAAGTGATAAACTCACCCTTTTTGACAGGTTCCAGAGACTCTAATAAGATAGAGATTACTATAGATGAACAGTCCTGGATTGCCCATTTCTCAAAAATATTTGGAATATTGGAAACTCAAAACACAGATCAGTCCCCCCAAATGCTGAATCAGGCTACCAATACTCCCACATTCATTCCACTTGATCTGAACTTCTCATTAAATGAAGTTGAGAATGTGTTAAAGTCCAGTAAAGGAGGGAAAGCCCCGGGCCCAGACGGGGTTCCTGTAGATTTGTATAAATTTAACCCTGACTTGTGGGCACCTATTTTATCAAGGGTTTTAAACACAACCTGTAAACTTGGCCTTTTAGATTCCTCGTCAAAATCTATACTTATTCCAGTATTTAAAAAGGGTGACCGCTCTAACCCGACCTGTTACCGTCCCATCTCTTTACTTGATTCATTCGGAAAAACGGTGAGTCGTATAATCTTAGATCGCCTCCAGTCCTGGTCCATAGAAAACCAAATTATATCGGACATCCAATACGGTTTCAGGGAAGGTTTTGGCACTGTTGAGCAGGTACTGAATTTATCTTTAATAAGAGGGAAATACGTAGATGCAAAAGGTGGTAGTCTTCAATTGGCCCACGTAGATCTTACAGCCGCGTTTGACTGCGTGGGCCACTCGAAGCTATGGACCATTTTAACTGCTCTGGGCATAGACGAACCCCTAGTAAAATTTCTGCGGGAAATGTACTTGCGTGCTACAGCAAAAGTGAGATTTGGCATCGGGGGAGAATTGACGGATTTGTTTAAGGTAGAGCGAGGGGTCAGACAGGGCTGTGTCCTGGCCCCCTTCCTTTTTATTCTATATACCAATGGATTAGAACTAGCCATGCTAGAAGGGGCAAAGGACATACCTTTAATTCAGCACCGTATGATCCCCGCTCTCCTTTATGCGGACGATGCTGTGATAATAGCCCGCACCGCCAATGAACTACAGCACTCATTGTCCTGCTATAACAAATTCATGTCCAATCTTGATCCAAAAATTAACATTAAAAAAACATATGTTATGAACTGTGGGTACAAACGTGGTAATGGGAAAATGATATATATATCAATAATTCCAGTGTAGAGAATACTCCTATCTATCCATACTTGGGAGTATTGATAGACGAGAAAAGAATCTGGAAAAAAGCCATTGAGGCTAGAAAATTTCAGTTCTTAAAATATACAATGGCACTGACTAAGTTCTCGCAGAGACTAGGTAAAAGAGGGCCCGAGGAATTGATTCGAGTCAATCAAGCTATATGTATTAGCACAGCAACCTATGGGGCTGGGGTGTGGGGCTATGTTCAAGCTGACTCCCTCCAAAAAGTGGAGAACCGCTTCCTGAGGTACCTTTTAGCTGTTCCCCAGGGAACACCTACGATCAGCTGCCATCTTGAGCTGGGCCTGCCTTATATCATCGATCTCATTAAGGCAGAACCCATACTCCTATGGCATCACATATGGACCTCTGACAAGTTGTTTCTCACCCAAAAAATTGTGAGAGATTGTCTTTCATTAGAAAATGCTTCTGGGATCGGATGGCTCCATTATGTCAAAAGGTTTTTATATGACATAGGTCTAGAGCAATTATATCTATACCCCCTAGAATCAAGCTATATCAGCAGGAAAGCGTTAAAAATCAAATGTCTATCCCACTTGGCGGAAGTTTGATTGTCTGCTGAAGTTCACAAACCTTCAACGCAGCACGCCTTAATGATCCAAACATCAACGTGTATTCAGCCTTACCTAACCTGGCCCATAAGCAGCTATGAAAGACTCTTGCTGACTCGCTTCAGGCTAAATATCATTTTCAGGATGACCACATTTCCCGAAGTAAACGATTGGTCACGGCCGCTTCTTCAGTGTCCCTGCGATGGTATCTCCTCTCAATCCATGTTACATATGACCCTTATCTGTAAATTTTATTTAGAACCTAGGAAACTCTACCTTGTACCTGTTTTAAAAAGGCTAGGCCTACGTCAGTGTCGCCCCGCCCTTTTGATTCTTCAACACCTAGACTCTGAATTCTTTGTTTTATTCATCGTCAAGTTTTTTAAATTCTGTATCAGACATAGGAAGAATATTTAATTATACTTTGAGGTTTTTTCCCATATTTTTTTAAAACTTTCCGCTGCATACTTTTTAATTATATCAATATTGGCAGCTTATAAATATACATGTATGTTTCTCCTCTTTATTTTATAATTAATGTATTTAATTTGTACTTTTATGGTTTTATTGTACGCTGAAACCGAATAAAGTTTACTCCCTACCTACCAACATCACAATCAGTGATAAATAGATTCAGAAAGGGTTATGGTGGATCAGGAGGATGGAAAAATAAGATACAACAAAGGGTAGAGGATGGGACAAAGAAGTGAGTAGGTAAAGGACCTAGGCAGCTAAAGTCCATCTTGCAGTACCTTCCCTGTCTGCTTGTACACAAATTCAAATGCAGGTCTCATCCCCATCACAAGCTCAGTACATAGTAACATTTGGCACAAACACTGAAAAGGGAGAAAGTCTTGAATGGAGCCAGCCCCCACCCCGGCACAGATGATACACATTTTTAGATATAGGATTAGAAAAAAACATAAGGGATGCAATTAGTGTGGGTTTAAACCTAGAGTTAAGGTGTCTATGAAGACTGGCATTATGGTTACCTTCATTTTTAGTTTTATAGTTAGGATCAAAGACCAATTAAAGCCTACAGCTGGGGTATGGTGAGGGTTGGGGTTACGTTTAGGAAATAAGGTTTGCCTAGGTTTACTTTTAGTTGTAATACAGGGCTAGGGTTATAAAAATAGTTTAATGCTGAGTGCTGCGCTCAGGGTCCGTGGAAAAAGAAAAGACAGCTAGAGGTATGTTTTTGGGAACATAGGAGAATAATTAATTACCATTTTATTTGTCATCATCCCTTTCCTGAGCTGAGTGTTAGGACAGGGCAAGTCCTGCTGAGTGACAGCAGAGAAGAGAGGTGTTTTTTTGCGGGCTGTCTCACTTTATACCTCTAGGCCCAGCAGTCTTAAGACATCTGGGTTGAGAGCAAGTGCAGGCCTCCAATGCGCTGGGGTGTGCAAAGAGAAGCTGCTCCCTCCAATCAGGGCCCTGATCTCAGGCTGGTTAAGAGCATGTGAGCAGCGCTAGGATTGGGCAAGGGAGTATGCTGATGCCCACTCTGTAGTCCACGGAAGAAGTGGTTCAGAGAAAGGAGGAAGTGTGATGAAAGTGATTAATTTTTTATTTTTTTATTTTAGTGGCATACACCTGCCCCCTTTCGCATGGATGCCAGCCACCACTGTATGGGAACCAAGATGTTGCTAAGATTATTGGAAAAAATATTTACAAATTATATGATTCTGATCTTTTAACCCACAAGATTAGTCTCATATTGATTTGTTTTTCACCACACAAAATTTTTCCTGATTCCTTGTGAGGATTGATGCACATTACACGCCCTGACATTCACTACACTATCTTTCCACAATGCAGAATTCTGAGTAGCGGTGGGTGTAACTCACATAATAGATAACGTAATCACCCGGAAATTACTGCATCCATTTTGGGTGCGAGGATGCATTTTGTGCTAAGAAATAGTGGTAAGTGCAACGCAACATGAATAGAGCGCAGCTGCTCACTAAATGTCCTCTTACGGGTAGGATTTTTTTCCAAACTCTCAGCATTTAAGGCTATTTTCTTAATGCTAAATGCACCCTCACATCCAAAATGGATGCAAGGATTTTTTTTGCGCCAGGATATAGTGCTAAGTGCAGAAGAACATGAGCAGCAATTGCAAGCACCCACTCCTGCTCGCTAAATTTGCTTTCTCAGTAGCATTTTTTCCCCCAAAAGTATGCAAGCTGAAGTAATCACATACTTATTGTAATTCCGCATCAAAGAGTAATGCGAAATAACTGAAATTACTCTCATTGATCCAGTGTAATTGAAAGTCCACATATGCCTACTCCTGACCACCAGATGAACTGTTTGTTTTATTTCTGGAAGGCAAGCCAGGGCACATTTGGGATTGTTCATGTGAAAATACAATTCTCTAGTACACTCTATGGTATTTGCAGGACCTAAGCAAATGTCTGCTCCTGGACTGAACACAGAACCCACATCCCCTTCATGAATTTGGTGTCTTATAGGATGACAAACTGCCTTAACTAAAGGCAGGGAGTACTTTGAGGTGTCAGGTCAGCCATATGATCAGAAAGATATATCACAGCTGCGATCAGAGCTGAAAGACTAATGGTGGCTCACTGGCATCCGCGTGGATTTAGTGCTAATATGAAAAATAACAATGCGCTATATATTCAGCGTGCAAGCAAAAGTCGCTGAGCTAAAGATCCGTAAAAATCTATGATGTGCTGTATTAAAGTTTATTGTTCATAAATTAACAATTTTGTGTAGGTGTGGAGCGGACAGTTGCACCGCTCCTTTTACTACACATATTATTCACCACTTCCAGATGCAAGGACTTTTTTATACAAACCTATTCAATTATTTTAGGTTTCAACTCACTCAAATATTTTTTACTATTTTTATGTACAAATGCATACAAAAGTTCGCATGAAGCCATGATACGTAAAATAATTGTAACATCCTACTTCACAGAAAAAAAGATAGTGGACTATTCACAATAGCATTTTGGAGAACATGAATTATGTTATGTTATGTTATGTTATATTTATTTTTATATAGCGCACGGCTACTCAAAAAGAGTGTCCCGGCGCTTTACTAATAAGACCTACCGCAGAATAACACAACACAGTGATAAAAGCAAGATGGAAAAACAGACTCAGAAAAGAAAAAAGAGGAACAGCCTAGAGGGCAAACAACCACCTGTAGTACTCCTTTATGTGATCCTACATAACTTTGGGAATTATACCAAAAACATGAAAAATGGGAAAAATGGGAAAATTCATATAACGTTAGTAGACATAGAAAGGTCTGTCCCCTTTTGCACTTTTACTGAAAGGGAGTAAAACATTTTGGGGTCAACTCACAGAGGCATGTAAGACTACTTAAAAGAGTACTCCTGTAGTACAACTTCCTGGACAAACACTCCTGCACCATTGCTTGAGTGCTTAGGGAGCTGGTTAACAATAGCTGGTTTTAGGTTTCCTATTTCAAGAATACATTTTGGGAGATAAAGTCCTTCGATAATGGGGAATATTTTTTTCTGCAATGAGGCTTGTTGGACATGGCCTCCTTAGAGGAAATTACCCCCAAAAATGTTTCCTTTTCCTTCTAGTCTTTGCTGGCTTTCGCCGGGCTGGGCACCTATGGCATGGGGGTTAGGTTCCCTGCCCGCCATCACAGGTCGATGAGTGTATACCTGCAATCTAACCTGTTCTAACCTCTGGGTCAGGTCTGCCTGTGCAAGCCTGCGTACGGATGCTTGCAACTATGGTGCTAGCCGCAAGGGACCTGGTGCTCTGTCGTGGGCCGGGAGTGTGCAACCATACCAATGAGGGACTCCACCCAGGTCTGGCTGGGATGAATAGGGTGGTGTGTGCACAGTGGCACCAAAGGTGCTCAGGTTTGGTTAAACCTTGTGCCCGGCCTGTCTAGCTGCTTAAAGCTGCACGCACCTTGCTTTCTGTTTTGGTAAATAGTGCTGATTCCATGTTTTAAAACATGGGCTGTTCTGTCTTTGCAGACCAGTGGGTGCGTACTGGTATCTATCATAGGCAACCTCATGAGCAGCTTGCCAGTTCAGGCTGCTGTGGGTGCACACATGCACCTATAGTGCACGTGAATTCATGTGCCTTTTGCCAACACAGGTCTGTGGGTGCCCACAGACACATGTTTAGGTTAAGCCCATGTCCAGTCTGCTGTGCAGACTGGGGCAGGTGCACTGGGTCCACTGGTTCTGGGTACTATGTGTCCCTCCTGCTATCGCTTGTCCGGGTGCGAAATAGCGCACATGCACCCATGTAGTGAGTAATACCTATGCTTGTTTTGACTACCTATGAGACCTGCTCTGCCCGTAAGTTAATATGGGGAAATGGATGACAATACTTCACTCTGCAATAGTGGATTGCAGTGGAGCAGCCTCATGGTGTTTGATATCAATGGATTTACAGTACCAAATGCTTTCCATTAGTAAAGGGGGTTTTGGCATTACTCACTTAGGAATGCCACTAATAGAATATGTCACTGCAGGTCAGATCACTGCTGCGTGCTGGCCAGGATGGTGCTTCACTCCCCACCGGGACTCTGGCTTAAATTCAGATACGGTATCACAACACCGTTAACACTATACCAATTTATCCTGGAGGCTCACCCTGCGGCTCTTTAATTGGAGGGACACCCCTTCTGCCAATTAATACGGTAACAATAGTACCGCCGAGCTCTACGTGCTGCCATCAAGCCTTGTCATTGTACCGCCAATGCCCTGAAATTAGTCACTTTTAACTCCGATTACACGAGTGGTTCTTGAACAATTGCAGACCTAGATTGCTCACGCTCTAACTCTGGCTGGAAGTAGGACCTCCTATGAGGATTCACAAACCAATAGAGTGTCACACGTAAGCGGCATCCCCTGCACCAGTAAGGAGACCACGACCTCGACCTCCCCAGGGATAGTGCCTTCAATAGAGATTTCAGACTGCTCACTTATTGTCCTGAAGAGGATCTTAAGTCCCTAAAAGATCGAAACGCCGTCGACCCCTACAACAGGAACTCCTTCAATTGTAAATACTCATGTGGAGTTCCAATTTTTGTTGTCAATGTGAAGTTATGTTTTTAGTTCACCTCACTCTGTCACATCATACACCTTTCGCTTTTTGTGAGCACCTGAGTTCTCTGATTACCAAAAGTCAAGCTTGTGTAAAATAAATTGTCTAGTTTACACTACATATGCCCCCTTACTTTTCTGCTCCCTTGATGTTTAATTGTCTAGTTTAAATTGAAACCCTGTGTCCCCCTCAGGGATCATACTTTCTGCACCGGACCCATGGGGGCCAACATTGAACCACTGTCTTCCCAAAAACAATAAAAACAACTAATAGAATATGGACATTCCTATGCTCCAAGAGTCTCGGGGACTGTGGTGTCTGTCTCCAGTGGATAACAGGGGTTGGCGAGAGCACATCTGTGCTTTCCCCAATCAACAGCTATAAAACATGGCCATCCCAAGGGGAATGGCAGACCTCTGCCTTTTGAGGGCCGAATGGGATAGAGTGAAGATAGAGGTTGTTACACTTAGCCTCTAAGGGTTAGATTATGGCCCTACTAAAGACTAAGATCTGCATTTCAAGGCTCCATGGCAGACAGGCCTAGAATTTAGGGGACATCAGTGGTTCAAAGGGAAAACACCTAAACCACCCCGACTTCAAAGACACACAACAGTATATCTACGGGTGCCATCCTCCAGCATAGGGTGAGATACACTTGTGAGGACGTGTTGGACTGAGATACCGGACTACGTGGTGCACATTGACAGAGTACTCTGTTGTGCAAATGGAGGGTAACTGTTCAAATAGAGACTGGCCCGGGCTGAGGACCTCAGTGTGGTGCCCTGAAGTGTGATCTCCAAGGGCACTACGGCGGGCCTCCTGTTTTCCCAAAGATCTCAGGGACATCAAAGATCTCCCCCTAGTGACCTACACCATCTACCTGTAACATCTGGAGAGAGATGCCCTCTCGAATGCCCACCTCGGCTACGTAATTCAAACTGGTTGCCTGGTGTGAGCAAGGACTTCAGAATTTTGTCTAGAGATACGATTACCTAGTGCAGAGCCCCATAAATCTTGCCTGCATCTGAGGCATGTGGTTCCTGTGCAGTGGGGACTGTGACATTCATAAGCGTCTAGTGGGAGTGAGTGGATTCATCGGTTGCTGGGGCCCACGTTGCTCGTTTTGTCAATTATGCCGCATTTCTCTCTAGTGACAAGCTGACTGCATGCTCATTGCGTGTGGTGTCTGATTCACAGGGGTCGACCCTCAGAAGCGGGGATGTACCTGGAGTAGTGCCTCATTCTATATCATCTGGCTATGCTGAACTTGTGCCTGTTTATTTGTGACCGGACTGGTCTGGTGCAATCTGAATGATCATGCACAGGACATTGTACCTCATTTCCAGAGAGTTACAGAATTGCAACTCATTGTGTTTGAAATCTGAAGCGCCTGGTGCAATTCATCCCTACATGCACAGGACACTGTGCGTGTGACCGGAATTGCCTGGTGCAACGCAACTCGATGTGCACCGGTCATTGTATCTCCTTGCCAGGGAGAGGCAGAATTTGCAACTCATTGTGTTTGAAATCTGAAGAGCCTGGTGCAATTCATTCCTATGTGCACCAGTCGCTGTGCCCGGATCCCTAGGACATGACCCTGATCATTGTGTACCTATCAGGGTACCTCATCCTACCAATCGGCTCCCCTGTGTTACTTCTCGTTCTTCGGTTGTTCCCTTGTTGACCTTCATTGTTGCAGACCAACTGCCCTCTCCACACCTGGCCCCTCTCAAAGACATCATGGCACCAGTTATTAGTGAGAGAAATTGACTGTATTTAAGAAATGCATCCAAGACAGTTCAGAAGCGGGTCAAGAGACTGTCTAACTTCCTTGTGTTTTGAGACCTGTGGGTGAACTTCTTGAGCTGCTGTTAACATCTCCCTTGTTTACATCCACCTCCTAATTAAAACTGTTGCATATTCCCACCTGCTTCCAGAGGACCCATACTAAGTATGAATTCAGCCGTGTGTGGCCCATTTTCATAGAGGTGGGGATGGTTATCTTACATCCGGAGGTGTAGGGCAATACGGCTGAACTTGAGGGTGAAGGGAGGCTTGGGCCAAGGATCTGCAGAAGGTTAACCATATACCAGATGGGTACCAGAGGCACTGCATTAGGGTGCTGAGTGCGTATGTGAATGTAATAGCGTGCTGCACTGACTGGCTGATATCTGTCGCATATACAAATAGCAGTGGGGAGGAAATCCCCAGTGCCTGGGGGGTTGAGAGGATCCTAAGTTGGAGTATAACCTCCCATGTCAAGACATTGAACCACAAAAAATACTCAGATAAACCAACAACATGTGGTCAGAGAAAAGAATACCTTACTGCGAGGACGGAAGTATACCCCAGCGCACGTAAAATTTCAATTGGTAATTTCCAATGTAAGTCACACATGAATACAAAAAAAAATTTCTCTTTCTTTTCTCTTTTATTTGGTCTTCAAGCCTTCAGTAATTGAAACAATTCCCAAGCCAACACGTGTTTCGTCGTCTCAGTAAAGTTGTACATACAACTTGTTCACGGCTGAACAGATTCGCTGTAATATGGTTCAGAATGTACCGATAATTTCAAGCCACAATGATCCTGTGGCGTGAGGCGGAATCCTGATAAGGACTAATGTGCAGCTCCCCGAAAATGTTTCCGTTCTCTGTGATTCCAGTATCAAAATCTACAGATCTGGAAAGTGTCAGCTTCCAATCCGCGAAATCTTTCCCTCATGCCGGATTCCAAATGCGATCACGCGTATGTACAACTTTACTGAGACGACGATTCTCTGTTCTTACCAGACTGTTGCTGCTGTCGCCGTTAGGCTTTCCAGACTTTCTACCCTCGCCTTTTGCTGACACCCGGCCTCCCTGTGTCCCAGGAGGGATTGACCGCCCTCCCGCAACGCTACAACTTGCAGCACCCGCTTCGCGGGCGCTGCTGCGCGGTGAGTGGCGTGGGGTCGAGGCTGGGAGAGCACTCGCGCTGTTGGGTCTGTCCCAGGAGGAGGAGCACCGAGATAACATCGAGGGAGCGCGCCGCAGGGACTCAAAAGACCAGGAATCCCTGCGCTGCACAGGTGTGCACGGGCGCGCCCCCAGGAAGACACGCCCCCTGCTTGTCCAGCCTATTTAAGCGGGAAACTGTGTAGCCTCCAGCGGGATTCTCTGTTCTTACCAGACTGTTGCTGCTGTCGCCGTTAGGCTTTCCAGACTTTCTACCCTCGCCTTTTGCTGACACCCGGCCTCCCTGTGTCCCAGGAGGGATTGACCGCCCTCCCGCAACGCTACAACTTGCAGCACCCGCTTCGCGGGCGCTGCTGCGCGGTGAGTGGCGTGGGGTCGAGGCTGGGAGAGCACTTGCGCTGTTGGGTCTGTCCCAGGAGGAGGAGCACCGAGATAACATCGAGGGAGCGCGCCGCAGGGACTCAAAAGACCAGGAGTCCCTGCGCTGCACAGGTGTGCACGGGCGCGCCCCCAGGAAGACACGCCCCCTGCTTGTCCAACCTATTTAAGCGGGAAACTGTGTAGCCTCCAGCGGGATTCTCTGTTCTTACCAGACTGTTGCTGCTGTCGCTGTTAGGCTTTCCAGACTTTCTACCCTCGCCTTTTGCTGACACCCGGCCTCCCTGTGTCCCAGGAGGGATTGACCGCCCTCCCGCAACGCTACAACTTGCAGCACCCGCTTCGCGGGCGCTGCTGCGCGGTGAGTGGCGTGGGGTCGAGGCTGGGAGAGCACTCGCGCTGTTGGGTCTGTCCCAGGAGGAGGAGCACCGAGATAACATCGAGGGAGCGCGCCGCAGGGACTCAAAAGACCAGGAGTCCCTGCGCTGCACAAGTGTGCACGGGCGCGCCCCCAGGAAGACACGCCCCCTGCCTGCAAAACCTCCTTATAATCAGCAGTTTACCGCTTAGGGGGACGCGAGCGGGACGCCGAGCGAAGCCCGGGCAAAGGGCGGGCCCTCTGTGGCCCTCAGAGGCCAGAAGAGGCTGGGCTGGGCCACCCCCCTGAAAAATCGTTCTTTACAACTCTTGAACCAGGCTTCTAGTCGGTTATATCCGCTCTAGTAAAATCTACCATCTGTACATAGCACTACAGATTATGAGGAAGACCACCAAGAAGCCCAAGATGCCCACTTTAAGATCGAGCGCAAAAAATAAAACGGATCCTCCACCGCCATTACCAACACTGACTGCGATTGACAAAATGCTCAAACAAACAATAGGGGCAGTGTCAAATGCCATCGCAGATACTGAAAGAAGAATGTCACTTCCACCCGTGACAATTAATCAGGAAACCCAGGAATCCCTCATCAACCTGACCGAGGCTTCTCGAGATTTGGTAGAGGAATTCGACACCAGCTTGCCCCTTTCTCCCTCTTTTTTCGCTGACCTACCTTGTGCGCAGGTCTCTGCAGATATTCGCAGCGAGAGATCTGTTGTACAAACACACAACCATATTAACGCTCCCTGCAGCATTGAGAAAAATCTGCACAAGGAAGGCCCTAAACGTGGGGGGAAAAAGGGATCCTCAAGAGGATCCTCTAAAACTAGAAATCACAACCTGGTTACACCAATAAACCCACCTGCCTCGGGAATACCGTGTTGGATCACCAACATGGTGGCTGACCTTAAAACGGACCTCGAACACTCCATTACTGTGCTGCTAAAACCCCTCATAGCAAAAATAGACAGACTAACCTCAATTGTAAACAACAGAGGGAATGGCACAAAAACCCAACCAGGGCAAGAAGGCGGTTTAAGAAAACAGACCGACGTTACATCCCATAGCCAAACTAAGGACAAGGTCCCTACGATCCCTGATGCGCCCACAAAAACCCCAAACAGAGCCAGTCAAAAAAGTATTAAAGATAACCAAAAGGTTTCCTCCACACCAGACAGAGGGAAAAGCAGTAAAAAACAACTACTGAAAACAACAAATCAAACCCAGGACCTCCCCAAACGTTGGAAGTAAACAACATCCAAACCCCCAACGTGAACCCAAAGCCTCCGCCCACTGCACCAACTAAAGAAAACAAAACATCTACTCGCTTTAGGTCAATTAACCTCCCGCCTGAAGCACTGCCCTATGTAGTGGTGTTAACAGGAGTTCCACCTCTAAGGGAAGGCCAACGGGAAACCCAAATAGAACTGAAAAATAAATGCGCACAGTGGCTACAAATACACAGACCCTTGCCCCCCAATGTTTTTGGGGAAATCTTGTCTGTAAGAAGAGGGGAGTGGATCGGCAAAGGCACCAAGACCATAGCAGGGGATATAATTACGATAAACTTTAGAGATATGGACGCAGTTAATTTTATCTGTAGTGCCCCACCTAGCTATACCCGATCACAGATCCACCCGGTACACTTGTCTTATTTCTATCCCTTTGCACCCCAAAGAATCAGGCAGAACAACAGAACCTTCCCTAAAAACTTACCATATCCTGGTACCCACTATGGTCCACCACAATGGCAAAGACCAAACTTTGCCGTGCCAAACTACGACTCCTCCCTAATGCAATATGCACACTGGAACAGATTCGGTGCGCTGGAAGAGGTCGATTGACAGGGATGGGACAATCAGTCCCCCAAGACTGAGAGGTTGAAGGTGGAAAATCTACCACTAACAGGAATGGAAAAGGGGATGGACAATGAAATAGCTGACGTGCCCGACAGAGGAGGATACACCAAAATTCCGAATACCAGCCTTGGAAGAGAAAAAGGGACAAACCCACCAAATATTCTTAGCGACACTCATTCCAACAATGCCACCCTAACAGAAACAAGCAAACAGGTTATGCCCCTACCAGATGAACCAAAAAGAACCACTAAAGAAATGACGCCAGCAAATCTACTAATAGCATCCTGGAACATTGCAGGACTAGCGGCCAAGTTCGAATCACAGGAATGGCTGAGCTACATCAAAAAATTCCAAATCATTTGCCTGCAGGAAACTTGGGCTCTTGAATTAAATGACTACAGCCTGGAAGGATACAAAAGCTTTTGTCTCCCAGCCAAAAAAGTAACTTCTGGGAGAGCAAGTGGGGGTCTGGCCATATATGTCAACCTAGACATTAAGGGCACCTGGAGTAACATCAAATGGGCATCACACAACCTACAAGTTCTAAGGTTCACCTCAGCAAGAATAACCCTCTTCCTAGTTAATTGGTACAACTCCCCAGCACTGATGGAGAGGGGAAAAGCCATTTTTGAATTAGAGGAATGCTTAAGAAACTTAAACCTTTTACACAAGACACCAAATGAACTGAGCGTAATACTAACGGGAGATTTTAACTGTCATTTATGCGACAAACTAAAACCTTTTAATAAAGACTGGTCAAGATGCACTTTAATGAAAGGCCCGCATTTTGCACATACAAAAGAGGGATGGGATTTGGAGAGATTAACGAAAAGGAACAACTTAACCCAAACGCTAGACCTTGTGGCATTGGGCGAACTAGGAGAATTGACACCAACGTACAAAGGAAGAGGGTGCCACTCCTACATTGATTTTATTCTTGTCTCGCCCATCCTAAAAAGAAACATTACCAACACTAAAATAGAGGCCAGCAGTTTTAGTGATCATAACCCGGTCTTTATCGCAATCGAAGGTTTTGATTTTAACACATGCCCAAAGAAACCTGACACCGTGGAAAAAGCTGTGGATCAGGGAAGAAGAATTAAATGGGCAAAAATTGATGGGGTCAGTTTTTATAAAAAATTACTAATAGATGCTAAAGATGCAATTGACAAATGCTTAGACCCAAGTGTATGCGGAGACCGGGTGGTCAAGGCTTTCGAAGAAATCGCACAACACGTAAATAATTCACTAACGACCACGGGATCTAATAAAATGAACTCAAATCCCCGCTGGTTCGATGCGAACTGCACCAAGGCGCTTAAAAAACTGAAGGATAGCCTCCACTGTAAACCAAGGGATAAGATCAGGGTGACAAAGAGCAGAGCGGAGTATAAAAAGGCCCTGAAAATCCGCAAGCAAAACCTACAAAACCAGGCCTGGGAGGACTTAAGGGACGCCGCCGAAAGAAAAGACATTGTTAGCTTCTGGAAAGTGATTAATTCCCCTTGCTTCCAGGACCAAGGGGCTCCAAAAATCACAAACATCATCTTACCGGAGCAATGGCAGACCCACTTCCAGAGCCTATATAACCACTCAAATCACCTAGCTCTGGAGGACACATCGAGGAAACACCAGCCGGCAAAGCTAGACTTCTCTTTGAAAGAAGTCAAAAGGGGAATAATTGGACTAAGTAAAAATAAGGCCCCGGGCCCGGACGGAATTCCACCAAACCTGTACCTGAGTCAACCTGACTTGTGGGCACCGTTACTCACCAGGGTTTTAAATGAGGCGGTGGTGGCAGGTCTACCCCAGTCCTGGTCAACGGCGACCATAGTCCCAATTTATAAGAAAGGGAACCGCGATGACCCCCAATGCTACCGACCCATATCGCTTATAGACGTGACCGCAAAAGTGCTAGGGCGAGTCATCCTACAGCGATTGCAAGATTGGGCCGAGGAACATCAAATCCTTTCAGAAATGCAATACGGCTTCAGGAAAGGCAGATCCACCACTGACCAATGTTTAAATCTTTACCTTCTGATAGCCAAATATACCATCGCTGGAAAGGGGTCCATTCACATGGGGTTTATGGACCTTTCAGCGGCTTTCGACCGTGTAAATAGGAGAAAGCTCTGGAGCATGTTAGTAGAACTAGGAGTGGACCAACCGCTAGTGGACACCTTGCAAAATCTCCACCGGAACACCACTGCAAGTGTAAGGTACAGCCAAGAGGGTAAGAAGACCGACCCCTTCACTTGCACAAGTGGAGTAAGGCAAGGTTGTATCCTTGCGCCCTTTTTGTTCTCCATTTACATTAATTCGCTGGAAAAAGACCTGCTTAATCTCAAGGTGGACTCACCCCAAATTGGTCATCGTGCGGTACCTGTGTTGTTATACGCCGATGACGCGGTTCTGCTTGCTAGAACCCCCCTAGGCCTGCAAAAACTGATTGATGGGTTTGTCAGATTTATGGACAAACTAGACCTGGCAACTAATCTGGAAAAATCCTACATCATGTCCGTCGGAAAACCTACAAAAGGATCTTTTTCCTTTCACATTGGGTCGCCCAAAATCGACAAAGTCCAGACCTTTTCGTATTTGGGGGTACTATTTGATCATCACCTCACTTTTAAACCCTTGGCCGAAAAACATTCTACGAAACTTGCAGCTTCAGTAGGAGCTATCATGGGATACGGGCAAAGACTGGGAAAATGGTCCCCGGAACAAATCTTGAACCTTTACAGGGCAATTTGTTGCGCGAAAGTCTCCTATGGCGCAGAAGTGTGGGGCTTCTTGGACAGTAAAGCCCAGCAGATACAGACTGAAGAAAACAAATTCATGAGGAGAATTTTGAAGGTCCCTCAGAGTGTACCGGCCCACATAATCCATGAAGAACTAGGAGAACTCTTCATAGAAGATAAAATCAAAATTAAACCCCTCCTGGCATGGGTCAAAATATGGACTAACCCAGAGGCCGCCCTCACAAGACAAATCATCGAGGACTGCCTCAAAAAAGATAAAGGTGACATCATCCCTTGGCTGAACTATGTAAAGAAATCCCTAGCCGAAATCGATTGCATAAACTTTTTCACATCCCCAGACTCCATAACACCTGAGAGTAAATCATTGGTAAAGAACCTCTTCTTGGCACAGCTCAAGTTATTAAGAGCAGAAAAAGAAAATTGTAAACCCACAAATTCCACCTATAACGAACTCACAGTAAAGCATGGAATGGAACCGTATTTAAGAGTCATGTTTAACGCCCAGGACCGCTTTGTCATGACACGGTTCAGACTAAACATGCTACATCATATTCTTGCGGTCCCGGCAGGGTTTACTCACACACTGGCGGAGAAGGGTACCTGCGGCTGCGACCACAGGTCTCCGCAGGATACCCTTCATTTCGTCCTATTGTGCCCATTTTATACTATGCCTAGACGTAAGTTCCTGGTGGGGATTTTGAAAGACATAAAACCTAAACATGCAAGAACGGCTCTGAGATTCCTACAGGAAGCAGAGGATGCATATACCCTCTTTTGCACCATAAATTTTATTCGTGTAGCGATAAGACTAAGAAATACTAGAGAAAATTGACCATTGACATTTGCCTGTTCCCATGATGAGTCAAATTGCACGAACATTTTAATCAAGGACTCCCGTATTTAGTGATTTATTTATGTGTTACACTAAAAGCTTTTTATGTGTGTATTTTATGTGTGTATTTTGTATCTGTGCTTTTATGGTGTCTTTTTAAGAACCGAATAAAGATTATAAATTGAATACTGAGACGACGAAACACGTGTTGGCTTAGGAACTGTTTCAATTACTGTAGGATTGAAGACCAAATGAAAGAGAAAAGAAAGAGAAATAGAGGAAATCAGCAGACTGTTTTTTTTTTTAATTCATGTGTGACTTACATTGGAAATTACCAGTTGAAAATGTACCTGTGCTGGGGTATACATTGTATGCAGCCTTATAATTTGATTGGTGCCAAAAGCACAATACTCTTTGACATTGGGTTTTTCCTGTGTGGCTTCGGCCATGGTGCTGCTAAAAAGTGTTTTATGTTTTGTGTATGTACATATTCTTAATATGGTGCACCATATAAGAATGCTCTCTCTTAATTGGGGGGTGAGTTAGATTTGGAATTATCCTTAGTGTGCATACTAGTGAAATCATAACCATACAAGTCACCCTAGTACTGCTAGTAATATTCCAGGTTGTGTTTTATGCCCAAAAGCATATGATGGTCATATGATAACGATCGAATATAGCAAACACAAGATGATGGACAGAGCGCTGAAACTTTTTAGACACTCACCCCCAGTCACAGATCTGGGTTGAATCCACCATCATTCTTTGGCTCACTTCGCCACCTCAGTTCAGACCCAGCTATATACAAATCAGTCTTGACCCCGTGCCTCTTGCATGGGAACAGTCCAGCCTGAACTGCCAAGCCAGGTCTTCCCTGAACCGGAAATTAGCATCTTGGGACCAGTTTCTGGGTGACATCCTTCATCAACGAGGCTTGCTTGAATCCAGTGGCAAAGTGAGCAAGGGACCCACGAATGGGCATACCCTGCCAACTTAGTGCAAACAAAGCAAAGACAAGGAGATGATGGAAGGAGCACAGAAACTTTTCAGACACTCACCCCCAGTCACAGATCTGGATTGAATCCATCATTATTCTTTAGCTCACTTCGCCACCTCAGTTCAGACCCAGCTATATGCAAATCAGTCTTGACCCTGTGCCTCATGGGAGCAGTCCAGCCCGAACTGCCAAACCAGGTCTTCCCTGAACCGGAAACAAGCATCCTGGGACATGATTGATTGAATATAAAAATGAGTACATAAATCCTGTGTGAAATCTCTTTTATGATGCTCAGTCCATTTATTGCGAGTCGCTGCTGTGCATTTGCTTTTCAGAATGCACCTTTAGGGAGCCTGACTGCTCTGTACCAAGCTACCCAAGGGTGAGAATGGGTTATACAGTGAGTGTAATCACTTGTCCTTGACGGAAGGGGTAGTTCTGCCTGACTGGGGGCATCCCTTAAGCCAACAAGACACTGCTGGTTTCAACAGGGATTGAGGCCAATATAATTACAACCAGCAGAAATTCATTTACTGACGACAATAATTAGATCATTTTCGGTAACAAAGTACAGGAGGTTACATTTCCTTCTCCTTTGGCTAGGGTTTGCAGCCATGGGGAGTAAATACCAGTGGCTGTCAGTAGGATTTCGACCACTCTTTGGAAGGCAACTCTGAATGCAAACATTGGCAAAGCAAATAAGTAGATATTATTTCATTGATAATTATTTCTCATGCGCCTATTCCTGACCAATGTACACACCTGGATGTGTGAATCGTCACTTAAACTAAACGGTTCCAAGACGGAGATAATGCTGTTAGGGCACAAGTCTCCCTCTCTCCCCTTGACCGTTTGGCCCAGCTGCCTGGGGGAGCTCCCCAGCCCCAAGCAGGAAATCAAGAGCTTGGGAATATGGCTGGAGCAGGATCTCTCCTTTAAAACTCAGGCCAAGAAAACGGCGGGGGTCTGCTTTGGGCTTCTTCGTTCAGCTCGTAAAGTCTTGCCCCTCCTCCCCTTGCCATCGAGGAGGTTACTCATCCAGGGGTTAATTATCTCCAGTCTTGATTACTGCAATGCCATATTCCTTGGTGCTCCGGAAGCCACGCTCAGTAAGCTGCAACAGGTGCAAAATGCTGCGGCTAGGCTGTTGACTATCACATCAAGGAGACAATCAGCTAAGCCCGCCTTGGAAGCATTGCATTGGCTCCCGGTGAGAGAGAGGGTCAATTTTAAGGCTCTCTGTACGGCCCACAAGATTCTTCAAGGGAAAGGACCCCCTTCTTTAAGGAAGCTAGTGGTACCTTATAAAGCCAACAGAGCTCTTCGCTCTGATCAAAAACTTTTGCTACAGGTCCCCAGAGTCCACAAGGCTCGCACTGGAGGCAGAAGATTCTCGGTGCATACAGCCACCCTTTGGAATTCGCTCCCTTTGCCACTGCGTCGTGAGACTTGCATCCTTCGTTTTCGGAAGTCTCTGAAAACACACCTTTTCCCATCTTAACACGCTGGATAGCTGCGCACTGGTCTGATGGATTCCTTGACAAGCGCTGGGATGCCCAAGGATAACCACGCGCTATATAAGACTCAAATAAATAAAAATAAATAAAATGTTTGTGTGTGATGTTCGGTGGTTCAGTGGGTAGACGAGAATGTTTTAACTCTAGAATGGGTGCCTGAGTACAGGGATGCTTGAGAACAGACAACTGGTGGGAAGTGAACAAAAAAGTGCAAAGGGCCGATGAAAGAAGGGTGAATCTACTCGAGAGGGCAGGTGGAAGAAGGCTGAATCTACACAAGCGAGCAGGTGGAAAGAGAATGAATCTATTTGAGCGGGTAGGTGAAAGGAGGGTGAATCTACATGAGCAAGACGGTGGAAGGAGGGTGAGTCAACATGGTGGGTAGAGGAGCACAGATGGCGGGGGTAGGAGGGAGAAGCACCACAGACCACGAGTTTGGGATTATAGGAAAGGGGATTTACAGAGGCTACTTTGTGTAAAGTGGGTTATGAGGACAGAGGATGACAGATGGCATCCTGGCACAGGTCAATAACTCCTGCTGTAGGAGAAGAGTGGTGTACAAGGGAATGCGGGGCTTGGCTCCCAGAAGCCTGCAAGAGGGATGTTTGATGGATGCTGCTCGCTGTGCTGCCCCCTCTGCTGTGAAGAACCAGTGCACAATGAGTGGCCAGCCCTCCTCTCCTGACTCTGCTGACAGTCCCTCTTACCCGAGCCTATGAATCTGCTGGCCTCTGTTTTCAGGACTGTGTCGCTCCTTGCTTTGAATTGAACCCCTTCTTTTGCAGAGATGACATGAGAAGTCTTCAAAGGCACAGTAAAGGCAGCATCAGTTGTGCGCAGTGCAGAAAGAGTAGCAATGCTGTGCAGGGGAGCTGTCCAAGGTCTGCCTCAGCATGGCTTTCACCACCAGTTAAGGTTTCTTCTCACTTGATGTCCTTCGTGTGGACATAAATGTAAATTCATCCAGACCTGCACACTGTTAAATATAGGACACAATGAAGATATTTGAAGTACAGTCCTGAGTGCAATGGCAACCTTGATACAGTACTACAATTCCAAA
This sequence comes from Lissotriton vulgaris, assembly GCF_964263255.1. Lineage (NCBI taxonomy): Eukaryota > Metazoa > Chordata > Amphibia > Caudata > Salamandridae > Lissotriton > Lissotriton vulgaris. Next base: position 1,508,826,194 of record NC_141685.1, on the reverse strand, counting down.
GTCACTGCCACATTCAGGGTCAGTGCATCTTCAAGGTCACCATGCCTCCTATATCATTGTTGCTGGGAACATGCTCACCTTCAACATTCGGCTGAGTGAAGGACTCTCGTTTACGCGTAGGATGGAGTCCAACAGAGTGGTCTGCTGACTCATCAGCTGCATCCCAGAAAATAGCTACTTTGGTAACCACTATTTAAAAAATAAAAATCTGCAAAATGCCTTAAATCCTAACTGATGATTCACACTCCCTATGCCTGAAGGTTGCTCTTCCAAAGCTAGCAATGGGAAAAGGGAGGTTGACCAAAACCTTAATGTATTTACCTGAGATCCGATACTGTCTCGAGCCAGACCAAAAATGGACACATATTTCTAAGAGTGCCTCACCAACAAACTGGCCAGATTCTTGCTTGAAAGTAATACATTATTGAGGTTTCAAAAATTAAACATATTCCGTTTTGGTCTCTAGGGCCTCATTTATGACTTTTTGCCATAGGGAAGCGCAGCAGGCCTTCCTGCTGCGCTTCCCTACGGCAAAAGAAAAGGGCAGAAATGCGCCGTATCTATCAGATACGGCGCATTCCTGTCCTTTTCCCCTCCGCCGGGGCACAATGGGCTGCCTGCGCCAGCGCAGGCACCCTTGCACAATGGGGCAAGGGTGCCTGCGTTGCGGGGAAGATTATTTTTGTACCGGAAAGGGAAACCTTTCTGTACAAAAATAATCACAAGAGGCTTTTCCTCACATCCACAACAGCTTTGACAACCAACCCGGAAACCAACCCACCCTGCCGTCTGCTGTCCATCCCCCCCCCCGTGAACACCCTTAACGACTGGAAGCCAATCTCCACTGAGGACACCATCCGCCTGATGAACTCCATCCACTCAGGATCCCCCACAGACCCATGTCCTCACCACATCTTCAACAAAGCAGACTCCGTCATAGCACCGCACCTCCGAGACGTCATCAACTGCTCCTTCAACTCCGCCACCTTCCCTGAAGACTGGAAACACGCTGAACTCACCGCCCTCCTGAAAAAACCAACAGCGGACCCCACCGAACTCAAAAATTACCGCCCCATCTCGCTTCTTCCATTCCCGGCCAAAGTCATCGAGAAAGCCGTCAACTACCAGCTCGCCGCCTTCCTCGAAGCCAACAAATCCCTCGACCCCTCACAATCTGGCTTCCGAGCAAAACATAGCACTGAGACCGCCCTCATCGCAGCAACAGACGACATTCGAACTCTACTGGACAATGGAGACACAGTCGCCCTCATCCTCCTCGACCTCTCTGCAGCATTCGATACAGTCTGCCACAGCACCCTTCTACAACGCCTCAATAACATCGGAATCCAAGGAAAAGCACTGGAATGGATCACCTCGTTCCTCACCGGAAGAACCCAGAGAGTCCGCCTTCCTCCATTCAAGTCCGAGGCCTCTGAAGTCATCTGCGGCGTACCTCAAGGATCCTCACTCAGTCCCACCCTCTTCAACGTATACATGAGCCCCCTCGCGGCCATCGCACGCCAACACAACCTCAACATCATCTCTTACGCGGACGACACTCAACTGATCCTTTCTCTCACCAATGACCCCGGCACCGCCAAAACTAACCTGCACGAAGGAATGAAAGAAGTCGCCGAATGGATGAAACAAAGCCGTCTGAAACTGAACTCAGACAAAACAGAAGTCCTCATCCTAGGCAAATCCCCCTCTGCTTGGGACGACTCCTGGTGGCCGGAAGCCCTCGGAAAAGCACCCATCCCGACAGACCACGCACGGAACCTTGGCGTCATCCTGGACTCTTCACTCTCAATGAACAAACAAGTCAGCGCCGTATCCTCTTCCTGCTTCAACATTCTTCGCATGCTCAGAAAAACATTTCGCTGGATTCCCTCCGAAACAAGGAAAACAGTCACCCACGCTCTGGTCACGAGCCGACTGGACTACGGAAACACCCTCTACGCAGGTACCACCGCTAAACTCCAGAAGAAACTCCAACGAATCCAAAACGCCTCAGCCAGGCTTAGACATCCCACGCAACGAACACATCTCTGGTCACCTTAAAGACCTCCACTGGCTACCCGTCAATAAGAGGATCACTTTCCGACTGCTCACCCACGCACACAAATCACTTTACGACATCGGACCAGATTGCCTCAACTCTCGACTGTCCTTCTACACCCCCTCCCGCCAACTACGTTCTTCCGACCAAGCCCTCGCCACTGTACCTCGCATCAACAAGACCACCATGGGAGGCAGATCCTTTTCATACCTGGCTGCTAAAACATGGAACTCACTCCCCGCTTACCTTCGCCTCACCCAGAACCACCTAGCGTTCAGAAAGCAGCTTAAAACGTGGATATTTGACAAATAATCCTCCTACTCTTCCTAAGCGCCTTGAAACCCTATGGGTATGTAGTGCGCTATACAAATTTTATGACTTGACTTGACTTGACTTTCTATGTGTGCTGTAGAATGCAGCACACATAGAAAAAGGAAATACGAGGAGAAAGAAAGACATTTCTCTCTGTTGCGCCTCCCTTACGCCTCCCCTGGGGAGGCGTAAGCTTTTGGCACTGCTTCAGAGTTACGATTTCTCGTAAATCTGGGGCAGTGTCAAAAGGCCATAGATGTTGCTGGGAACGCCCCCAGCAACACCCATTGCATGCCCCTTTAATGCAGTACACTGCGTTAAAGGGACTGATATTTATCAGGCAGCAGTACGCCACAAAAACTGGCGTACTGCTGCCTGATAAATACCACGCTGGCTTCTGCGCCACGGAACTTCATGAAAAGTGAAGTTCCGATGGCGGAAGGGGCCTCATAAATGAGGCCCCTAGTTTTTAGTAGCTTTACATATTGATTAGTGTAGGGTGAAACTCTGCAAGGGCAAGGCTTTCTGGAGCATAAAGAGCGGCAATGTCTGCAAGGGTTGGCGGAGTGAACATGTTGACAATGACGTCTACGACTAAATATGCTAATATCTCATAGTAATGGTTACGCATGGACCTTCCTCTTCGGAGTACCCTAGGCACCATCAACATGTCATGATCCAGTACTTTGCAGTAGGTCTGGAGGAGCACACCGGAAAAAACACACTGGGCAACACTAGAACACATTGGGCAGCTCTGCCTAATGGAGAAGGGGGGTGGGGGTGAACATTTAATTGTACACTTTGTGCTTTTTGCATCGCACATATTTACAAACTGAAACATAAAAAGACTAAATGACTTGTGCACTTGTACAGGATCACACAATTCTTATTAAAGGTAAAAAGTCAGATTCAGAAGCTCAGTTTTTCCAGGATATATAAAGATAGTCACTAGCCCACGCCAGAGCCAAACTAGAAATCAAAATGAGTCCTGCCAAAAATGTTCATATCAGTCACACACCACAGGAGACCATGAGCATGATGGACCCATGCTGGCAGTGCTGGGTCATTATCATGGCAGCCCACTCTGCTCTGATAGCACCTGTTTGCATCCGGGCTACATAAGAGTGGCAAAATGGCCAGTACTGGCCTCGTCCAAACCAGTTCCAACATAAGTTTCCATGATCTGTGTGAGCTGTACACCCCGTTTTAAGATGTAGCTGCAACATATAGCGTCTTAAAAGTCCCTGCTACGTTCATTGCCAATGTAAAATGGCTGCCAAGAAGTTGGACTGGTCCAAAGAAGAACAGCCAGGCCTGCGCTGACACGTTGCGCACATTGTGGAGAAGAATGGAGACGCAACGTGTTAATTCAGTCACATTTTAAGGATTTTGGAGGCCCTGGACCAAAAGTATTTTGGGGGACCATGTTCAGAACAGGTTTTAAATTATTATCTTATTTCAGCTCTTTCTCTTTGGTCAGGTCACTGAGAGTGCACAAGCACGCTGGTCCAAAAACAAATTGTGTTTACATGTCATTTTCAGGGATAGAGATGTGTGTTTTCAATATTGTAACGCAGTAGCTGTGCACCAGTATTACCGCAAATAATCTCTGTGACACCCTACCCTTTTCTCATATGTGAGGTCTTCTTTAGATCCAAAAGCAAATTTTTATGGATATTGCATTAAACTAACACAACAACTCTCTGCAAAATGTCTGTACTGGACTCTCTCACTCATCACCCACAGAAAAATTAATTTAAAGGAAAACAGTATTTAAAACAATCTGTTGAAGAAATATTCAAGGTCATCAGGGCAAGACTCTGCCGAACAGAGCTAGCTCTATCAGGGGGTTCACTGAAAGGCTGGGGCCCTGGGCCAGAGCCCACATTTCCCACTCATTAAAACGACTCTGCGTCAATTAACGATACAGTGCCTCATCGCCTCTGCAAAACTGATTCCACCCACACACATTGAGCCACACCCTCGCCATCTGCCTTGCTAATGCCTAAATCGACCGTTAATTAACACTGGCGCCTCACAACTGCCATGATGTTTGTAAATACAAAGTGAGCAGGACGAGACACCCCAAGCAGTGTGCTTGCTTTTCGCCTAATTTCAGAAACGCTTTCAATCACAAAGATTTTCGTCAGTGTTCTTTAAAATTCCTGCGCGTTTCAAGGAGCATCAAATTCAAAACCATTTAACTATCTCATATATCACATCCCATTCTATTGCTTCTCCGTCAGGAGTGCGTTTCGATGTGTTCCTTCAACCGCAGGCATTCATGCGTGCCATCTGCAATGGGATTTATCTGCCAGATGTGAACAGAAGGCCACCCTTTCTTCCCCTCCCTGTGCCCCAGCTTCCTCGCCACACTGTCGGGAGCAAGCCATTCCTTGATTGTCCTCGGCAGGCTTCCTTCCCTGCTGTGGGTAGGGGTCACTCACTCGCCACTCTGCCGCGCGCGCGGGCATCTGAAAGTCCCTGCAACTGCAGCAGCTTTCGTACTGCTTATGGATTTTGTTCCGTTTGCAGGAGTTTCAGGTTTATATTTGTTTGTTTATTTATTCATTGGTTTCATAAAACAACAAATGCTGTTGGCTAGTTTTACGGAGTGAGCTGCTTTCATTGCGCAGATAACCCATAGGCAAACACACCTAATAAACTGAATCAGTGGACTTTAAGATTTTTAATGCCGCACCCCAACAGAGAAAAAAAAATCATCTGTCCTCCCCTTCAATATTTTTCACTATTGTTCTATTAAACTGGCAATGTTTAAATATGTCTAGACTTATTTAAACATTGCTGTTAAGTTCTGTTACCGTTTTAAAAATACAAATCCATGATTGCAAAACATACTGCTCTGGTCAGGCAGGCCTTACTAACGTGTACAAGTATCCACACTGTGATTATTAGAAAAGGGGGTGGGGGTTTTGAAGTATATTCTGAGTCCCTTCCCTTGTGACACCTTCTCCCACCCAGCATATAAATGATAAAAGATGTTAGTGATGGCCCATTACAGAGCAATTTACTACCACTAATTTTTTCTACTGAAAAAAAGTATTCTTATCAGCATAATGCTTCTTTTGGCTAGAGCCGTGCATTCCCCCCTCTGGATCACTTGAGCCCCCCCCCCTCAAACCCTGGGAGACCCCCCCACCCCAGTTTGTAGACCCCCGCAGTAGATAAATGCATGCAATGAAAACTACAATCAAATACCTGAGACCACCTCAGTTTTATTTGGAGAACAATATGTTGTAGGTTTATTTGGTAAGGTAAAGTGTTAATTTACGGGCAATCCAAGGGCAGCTCGAGATGATATGACCTAAGCTGACTGCCCGCCTGATTAGCTAACAAGCGCTAGGGATACACAACATATGGTGCTGAACCTTTGGGATTTGTCCACGTTGGGACCCCATTGTCAGGAATATGAACTAATGCTCAGAGGTGGAACGTGACCAGGCAAGCCCCCAGTTATTCAGGTTTACAACCGTCATTGGATATAATGGGGTAGCATCACTTTCACCGCAGGGCCATGCCGAAAGGACTCTGAAGGTTATGGCATGAAGCCCAACTTTGGGCTCTTTCATGTGGTTGCTTCCACACCAAAATCCTTTGGATTGCCCAGTAACTCCACCTGCAGTGCAGAACAATAGAATTGAATCATCACAACATCTGCATTACATCAGTCTCCACAAACATGGATAAGGGTAAGTGGTAGGGTTTGTTTCATTGCACAGGAGGACACCAGGCATTGGGTTGCATATAAAGGTTCCCCATCTAGCCCGGGAAGTGACATTTCCTGAATGAAGCATTTGTGTACCTCACCAGACTGTGACAAGCAACCCTCCACCTCAAAAGGGAGTGGGAGGGGGGGGGGGCTCATAGCAGGGGGGGAAGATAATGCTAACTGGGAAACAACTGTTACAACGCATGCATTGCAATACATGCTTCTACCCCGCATGACTTTACAACGAAAATGGCTTGCTGTAAGGGGTATATGGTGTTGGATTTAACTCCAACACCTTCGCTACTGTTGCGCAGACTGGAGTTGTAATAGTATATTATACTATTCCAAACTCCAGCACACCCTGACAGCAAGTTGGGGTAAAAAATTGTGTTGTAACAGCATGCGGGGTAAAAGCATGCATTGTAACGTCATACAACCATGCCAACTGGCAAGAGAATGCAGTGCTAAGCTGCTGCCTGCCTATGTTTTTACCCTACTGGCGACGGAGGCAGCCACATTACGTGAGTGTTAGAAATGGGGGTCTCTAGTTGGCAGAGGTATGTAACTTTGTCCAAGTAGGTACCCCTGCTTCTAGTCAGGGGGGATACACACTTGAGATAACCCCTGGTCACCCCCTTGGTACACACGGCACAAACAGACAGGCTTATTCCAAAGGCAATGTGTAAAGAATTTGTTCTAAAAAAACTGTAATACAGAGAAAACACCATAAATGGGCACAACACCAGTTTAGAAAAATAAAGTATCTTTATCTAAATCAAACAAGACCAAGAGGATATAAATCCAGCATACATAGATCAAAATAGCGCTTAAAAACAGTTACTTGCAGAAATAGCAATCATAGAAACAAATAGCTCCACCTGGGGCTATGATGTCAAGACAGGCATAAATCTAAAGCAGAGCACTGATGCGAGGTGCGGGTGTCAGATACAGAGTCACACAAACCCCCAAACAACAGTACCTTGGAAAACAAAGTCTTTGGACGATGCGCAGTGTCGTGGAGGTGAGGTGTCTGTGCAGAGGTCAAGGCCAGTTGCTGGTTGCCACGGGGGAGGCGAGGCATCATGTCTGTGAGGATGCGATGTGTCGAGTCCAGGACAGGGTATGAGAGCATCAGGAGTGAGGCATCGGTTCCAGTGAGGCGATGCAAAGTGGAGAGTTTGTGAAGTCACCCTCGTTGGTTATCGGGTCCGTGATAACGGGATTCAGGAGCTGGCGGTGACAGTGTTAGTGCGAGCGCTGGTGTCAGGGAGGCTGATAACTGCAGGCGCTGAAGGGCAAAAGAACTGTAATGCAGGTGGGGCAGTGCATTGTGCACTTCATGAGCAGTGCCCCTGGCCTCGGTGCAGATCACAGTATCACTCGATCACTGTCAGCAGTGCTGACTGTGTCTCAGCTGTTTTTCTTGCTTTCGTTAAGTTTCCTCTAGCTCACAAAAGCAGGAACAACCTCCTGAGCTCCAAAACTGGAACAGGCACCTCCTGACAGGTCAGAACTGCCAGCAGCGGAGTTCAGGGGAGCTGCTGGTGAAGTCGTTGTGACCCTGAAACTTCAGAATAAGAAGCCAGCACACACAAGCCCTTGGAGATTCTTCTTCAAGCTGGTGTTCAGCAAAGTTCCAGTCATTGTACTCTTCCTTGGCAGAAGCAGTATCTCCTAACAAAACCCAGCAAGGCACACAGTAAAAGGGTAGTATTCCTCCTTACAGCTCTCCTGCTCTTTAAAAGGTTTCTCTTGAGTCCAAAAGTGATCTAATTCTTTGGGGTTTTATGTCCACTATATGTACCCCATTTTGTCTTTGTTCTCTTTGCCGCAAGGGTCTTTGTGCCCAGTTCAAACCAATTCTGGCTTCTCTAGTGAAGCATCACTACAAGAGGTGGAGACAGAATTGTGCAGAGGAGACATTCCCTATTAGGGTGTGAGTGAAACACCTCCCACCACTCTAATTGCAGCCAAGGTGTATTCAGCTCATCTCTGAGTCACCCAGGAAATGCAGGACACACCTCAAAACCCCTTGTGGCTGTCTACAGTGAATGCACATCCCCAGCCCCAGCACTCCAAAACCAGACAATCAATACACAAACCAGAAGAGGGACAAAAAATGGTTAAATACAAAAATGGCTACTTTCTCAAAGTGGTATTTTCAAACACACAATTTAAAAACCATCTCTCTAAAAAGATGATTTATTAAATTCTGTGTTCAGAAAGCCTAAACTTCATTTCTCTATCTTGTCTCAAAGGAAAATTATACTTTTAAAATGTTACATAGTAACTCCCATGTTAGCCTATGGGACAGATAGCCTTTCAATAGTGAACACCTAAGCTGGCAGTATTTCACTATCAGGACATGTAAAACACACCAGCGCATGTCCTACCTTTTACCTACATTGCACCCTTCCCTGGGGGGTACCTTGAGCCTATCATAGGTTTGCCTAACAAGGAAGGGAAAGTTAGTGGGTACACTTGCCAGGTCGCCCTGGTAGTAAAAACTGTGCACAGACACTGCAGTGGCAGGTTTGAGATACCTTTGAAAGGCTACTTGTGTGGGTGTAACAATCAGTGCTACAGGCCCACTAGTAGCATTTGATTTACAGGCCCTGGAACACTTAGTGCACTTTACTAGGGACTTACAATAAACAAGTATACCAATCATGAATTAACAATCACAATAACAATTTATACAGGGAGCTTTTGCACTTTCACACTGATCAGCAGTGGCAAAGTGCTCAAAGCATCTAAGCCACGAAAAACTAAATCCAGCACAGCATCAAAAATACAGGAGGTAGAGTCTAGGGTGCCAAATCTAACAATGAGTAGTACTATTTTTCATTGTATTGTTAAGTTTTTATAGTACTTCATGCCCCTGACAAAATTCTGAAGCAAATTTGGGGATTTGAGGCACACCCCTCCATGGGAGAGCACAGATGAAACTTCTTCCTGGCGAAGTCCACAGGTCCAGAAGTGATCTGAAGAGTTGGGTGGGAGGGTCCACTATTTACACCTGATGCCTGCTTTGAAGTATGAGAAACTTCTAGAATCACTACCCTTACAGAGGTGTCTGGAATTTCCTTCATCCCTGTCTTGGCCCCAGCTATTCTGAGGGCACAAAAGACTAGTGTGAAACCTTTATGAGAGTGCTGAGGCAGAGTTGTCCTTGTGATATGCAAGTGTGATAAGTGACAGCTAACCCCTCACCCTGACAGAGATGGCCTTTGTCTCACTGTCTGGGAGCAGCACACAAAGACGAACTGCCAGCTACACCTAGTCGTGGATCACAGGATATAGGCTGCAGGCACTAAATAGTTGGGAAAAAAAATGCCAACTTTCTAAAAGTGGAATTTTCTTAATTGTGACTTTAACTCCACCTTTACCGTTGAAGAGAGTCAATAAAAACGGGGTAAGAAATCAGGAGGATGAAGGCAAATCTGTTTGGGGATGGCCCTGCAAAAAGGGCCAAGTTCAACATATGTACAGTTGTTTCTGAATTCAATTATGTTTCCTATTTTTCAAAGGTCATATTTTGCTTTATATCAGTGTTATACTTGGGGGCCTCTGGTTGGCAGAGGTAGGTACTTTTGACCAAATAGGGACCCTTGCGTCTAGTCAGGGTAAGGGGCTACACTCCTAAAATAACCCCTGCTCACCCCCTTGGTAGCTTGGCATGAGCAGGCTGGCTTATCTCAGGGGCAGTGTGTAAAGCATTTGTGAACACATACAGTAATACAGTGACAACACTACAGATGGACACCACACTGGTTGTATAATAAAAATAAGTATTTTTATATAGACTTGACACAAGACCAAACAACAAAAATCCACAATACTGTACTCAAAAATAGACTGTAAAATAGCTCAGTTCTCTCAAGTTGTAAATGCACCACTCTACTCTCAATGTACCTATGATGCGTAACGCAAAAAAACCAAAAGGGTCGCAAGGAAGGTGGTGCATCGGTTCCTTACACTCAGGGGAGTGGATGCATCAGTTCCTTACTGCTGCGCAGGGGAGTTGATGCTCGCTTCCTCACTGTGTGGGGAGGTGATGCGTGAGTTTCTTACTGCTCTCTGGTGCGATGGGACAAGATGGCACCTTGATGCGATAATCTTCTCTGGTGCGATGCAACAAAATGGCGTCTTGCTCACGGTGCGACAACGTTGATGCACTGCGTGCACGCCCAACGGCCGTGCAGCGATTCAATGATCTTTGGAGCCGCGACAGGCCCTGTGACACGATTCTCCAGTGATGTGACGGCTAGCTCTGTGGCAGCGGCACACTTCTCCCATGATGCGCCGCACTTCGGTGATGCGATGATGACAGCGGCGGCTCACTTTTGCGGCGATGCGATGACAGCTGCTACGGCGGCGACACACTTCTCATTGTTGCATCGTGATTCCAGCTCCCAGCGACACGCAGTCACTCAGAAGGCCCATCACAACCGCAGGCACTTCAATTCCCAGCAAGGGAATTCAAGGGGGGGGCTGGTTGGTAAAGTCTGGTATCCCTGAGGCTTTAGGCAGGAGGCAAGCTCTAGTTCAAGCCCTTGGAGGTTCTTCTTCAAGTTGATGAAAAGCACACTCAGTCCTCTTCTCCTTTCTTTGGCAATGAAGCAACCACTGCAGGCCAACCCCCAAACACACAGCACAGGGGTAGTCTCCTCCTTCAGCTTCCTGGTTCTTCTCCTCAGCAAAGGTTTGTCTTGATTCCCAGAAGTGATCTAAAGTTCTGGGGTCTGGGTCCCCTCTTTTATACACCAAAATCCTTTGTCTCTGAAGGCAGAGAGCGTCTGCACCTAGTCCAAACCAGTTCTGTGCAGTCCTGGAGCACTTTGTTTACAGGACTCCTTCTCTTCCTTTGACAGTGTAGGCCAGGGACATCAGTCGCACCACAGGAGGTGGAGCCAGCATTGTGGAAGGCTGGCACAGCCCTATTCAGGTCCCAGGTGCTCCCCTCCCACCACTCTACATGCAGATGGGTCTATTCAGCCCTGTGCTGGCTCACCCTGTCTCCTGGATTCCCCCTGCCCTTGTCACTCACAACCCAGACAAGGAATACACAACCCAGCAGAGGCGGGCATGGACAGTTAGGCAAGAAAATACCTACTTTCTAAAAGGGGTATTTTTAAACACAGAATGTTACAACCAACTTCACTTTAAGATGTATTTTATCATTCTGAGTTCAGGTATACTAAACTTAAATTTCTACCTAGTCCCCTGAGTCAGTTAGGATTATAAGATGTTATAATCAAACTGCCCATTCTGGCCTTTGGGGAACAGTGAGTCTTGCAATAGTGAAAAACTAAAATGGTTGTAATTCACTATCAGGACATGCCACACACATCAGGACATGTCCTACCTTTTACCTACAATGCATCCTGCCCTTGGGCCTACCTTAGAGGTGACTAATATGTATAAAGGGGAAGGTTTAGGGACTGGCAAGTGGTTGCACTTGCCCAATCAACATGGCAGTACCAGACTGCACACAGGCTCTGCAATGCCAGATCAGAGACACACTTTACAAGCTGCTTCAGTGGGTGGCAAAATCAGTGCTGCAAGCCCACCAGCAGCATTTGAGTTACAAGCCCAGGGCACACACAGTGCACTGTACTAGGGTCTGACAAGTAAATCAAACAAGTCAATCATGGAGTCGCTAATCCATACATCAATTTACCACTGAATAGCAGTGGCACAGTGCCCAAAGGCATCTAAAACCAGCAAAAACATAAGAGACAACAGCAAAAAAACTGGAAGGGAGACCCACACCAATGGTGCCTTTACACCCTCACTCCTCTACACATCGTAGATAGCCTGATTAGATTGCTTTAAAAAAGTGAAAAGATCGTTTTTTAAAAATTGCATTTTATCATTCTGTTATTATTCATTTTGCTTAGTGGCACTTTTAAAATTACTAGCGCAATTCCATTGGGACATTTGGGACAGATCTAAGCTCTCAAGCCAGCCTCGAACTAGGAGGCGAGGGGAATTAGGCGTCGGCCATCTTGGGGAGGTTTTCCCCTGGTCAGTTGGAGCTCTAGCTCATCAGCACACAGGCACTCGGTGCTGTTACTTAAACATGCCCTTCTGCCTCCGCGCAGCGGACGCGCCGTAATTGCGCCGGAGGTGCGCCTGAGGTAAGCCCATCTGGGCCCGTCCGGGCCAGGACGGACCCAGGGCCCAGTCACTCTGCATCGCCCAAGCCCACACTCCCTCACTTAACGCATAGTCGCAACGCTCTATTAGCGTTAAGGAAGAATGTAACTGGGCAATGCAGCAAATTACGAGTACACACCAGAATTTCACCTCCCTGCACAGGATGTAGGTATCGTTTCACTTCTGAGACGTCTGGCCATAATAAGACCACCTCCTGCCCAATCTCCTTAGGGCTACTTAATTGCAGATCCCTTCCTGCACATGCTACCCAGCTCCACCTTCTTGTGGAGGAGCAAGAACTTGACGTACTATTTCTCACGGAGACATGGACCTCCGAAAGCTCTGACCCTGATATTGTTCGGGCACTCCCCCCTGACTACACCTTCCTGAGGCAGAATCGGGTAGATACACGAGGTGGAGGTATTGGTATTATCCTTAGGAGGGAAATGGCAGCTAGAATCGAGAAAGTAAACATTTCTGGAGCTGAAGGTCTCTTGTTTACCATTACCCTCTCTTCCACTTCCACACTATCGGGGCTGTTAGTTTACAGACTCCCTGGCACATATGGGCAATTCTGTGAGGAATTATTTACGAACGCTATTACCCTGGCGAGTGCTTCCCCCAATTTCACCATTTTAGGTGACTTTAACATACATTTAGACAAACCGGATTCATCTGCATGTCTTAAATTAACTTCTAGCTTGGAAGCACTTCAGTTCACTCAACTGGTACTAGGCCCTACTCATAAAGCAGGACATACCTTAGATCACTGCTATACTAATCTGGGTAACCTTAAATTTACCAATTCAATCAGGGTCCCCTGGTCAGACCATTATCTGCTACTCTTCACGCTGCCTTTGACAGAACAAGACAGACCTGCAATAACATCTAAGAGAATAACCCGGATATGGTCTAAGCTCCCAGTGGATAACTGGAACCTTAATCTTAGGGAATCCCTACCTAGTTTAAAGAATGACCCTATAGAAGCTAATGCCCAGTTCAACCAGTGGGTAGAAAATTCCCTAGACCTTACCCTCCCTAAATCCCAACTCTCCCACAGACGTGGGGAGAATAAGAAACCTTGGTACACCGAAGAATTAAAGGCACTAAAGCGGTGTTGTAAACAGGAGGAAAGAAAGTGGAGGAAGAACTCCACTCCAGATACGAAGGAGAACTATAAGACTGCTCTTAGGAAATACAAACGGGAAATTAAAACTACACAATCTAAGTATTTCAAGGATAAAATTTATACCTCAGCCAATGCTCCCCGTGAAATGTTTAAAATCTTTAAATCATTGATTACATCACCGACCTCATTGGCCGATCCCAACAAAGCGCAACTACGTTGTAATGAGCTGGCCACATTTTTCGCGGAAAAAGTGATAAATATCTATTCCTCCTTCCCCCACGCCCCTACAGAACCGTCTACTCCTGTGGGTGAAGACATGGCGGAGTTTAAAGAATTTCCTCCCATGGATGTTTTGACTACTCAGGGACTGCTTAAAAACTTAAAATCTGGGTCCCCATTGGATCCAGCACCCCCTACGATTTTACAGCTGGTATCGGAGACGGTGACTCCACTTATTCAGGAGGTGATAAACTCCTCACTGGCCTCTGGCACGGTGCCCCCTTCCTGGAAACAAGCCAGAGTAAATGCTCTTCTAAAAAAAAAAAACCTTAACCCAGACGACTGGGCTAATTATCGGCCTATATCCTTGCTGCCAACGGTCAGTAAGCTTGCCGAAAAGTATGTAAATGCCCAGCTTTCTGCATTTCTGGAGGGAAGGAATGTACTGCACCCTACGCAAACTGGCTTTCGGAGCCTTCAGGGAACAGAGACCGCCCTTATTACGGTGATATAGGAGACTAGGAAGATCCTTGACACCGGCTGCAATGCCGCCATACTTCTCTTAGACGTCAGTGCGGCATTCGATACCGTGAATCATAACATCTTGCTGCAGAGGCTGAGAGAAGTAGGGGTTGGGGGGCAAGCGCTCAATTGGCTGCGTTCCTTTCTAACGGAAAGGACCTTCACGGTCTTTGAGGACAACGCTTCTTCACCCCAAATGCGTCTCCAGTGTGGTGTTCCCCAGGGCTCTTCCCTCAGCCCTACACTATTTAATATCTATATGAGGCCTTTGGCTGAGGTGATTCTGCCCTGGGGAGTACAGCTGGTGACGTATGCAGATGATACGCAATTGATCATCTCACTAGCGTCTCAGAAAGCCCCCTATAAAAATCTCTCCTCTTGTCTAACGGATATCCACGCATGGATAGATACATCCTTTCTTAAATTGAACGGTGCGAAAACAGAGGTAATGTTACTGGGACAGAAGCCTCCGTCCACCATTGACAACTGGTGGCCACTTTGCCTTGGACAGCCCCCCCCCACCAAAAAGCCAAATTAAGAGCCTGGGGGTCTGGCTCGACCCTGCCCTTAATCTTGAGTACAGGTGCGCAAGGTAGCAGCGATCTGTTATGCCTTACTGAGACAACTGAGGAAAACCATTAAACTCCTCCCGTTCAGTTCCAGGAGAATACTGGTACAATCCCTGATATTATCGCGCCTTGACTACTCCAATGCACTCTATCTGGGAGCTCCACAAGGCGCTATTAAAATCCTCCAGACGGTCCAAAACTGTGCCGCACGTCTGTTACTGATTTTTATTTAACAAAGGTCCTAGGCTGTAGTAATACTTAAAGGAATGATTTTCACAGGCTTAAAATAAGGACTGTGTGTTTTTTCTTCAGTGTCCAGCCGGACATAGAAGTATTTATTTTGAACATAAATTAAGGTTATATGCAGATCACACATTGATAACTGGGCACAAGCCTGTACCAAGTCAAAGAAGGACAATACATGGGAGAAAGGAAAGAATTAACAGGCAAACGAGGAGAACAGGGTGGCTTATAGTACAGTGCAAAATTTAAATAAGATCAAACCCACAGTAACTTCCATAGGAAATGCAAATCATTTAAAGAGCAGTACTGCACAAACAGTCGACGAACGTTTCGATCCCTATCTCCAAAAATAGTGGGATCATCTTCAGGACTATAATGAAGAGCTTTGCCTGATTGGTCGAGTGAGCCTGTAGGGTTTAAACAGGAAGAAATACAGAAGGGGAAACAAAAAGAAAGATTTCTCATTGATTATTTACATAGTGGAAGGCTAAACAGCTAGTCAGAAACCACTCTTTCCATGCAGGGTGCAACGAGTGCACATGCAGTTATTTGTTCCAAAGGGCACGGGTGGCGATGTGCTCGTATTTGGAGTGTAAAAACTTGCCGGGTTGAATGGGACATGCCGCGTTGTGCACTCAAGTTTTGTGCTCGGTGACGAAGCGCGCAGTGATTGGGCAAGAATTGACGTGGTGGGGGGTGTGTTGGCCAAAAGATCATCAAAGTAGTGAGCTAACCGTGGCGCAAAAAAACGTTCTGGTTACCACGAGCGGTGCAATTGTAGGACTGAACGTAGCTGTCACGCTTCAGTCGGCATTCAAGTTCCGATTGACTGATGCGGATTGTATCCTGTAAGGGGGTAGTTGTACCGTCAGGATTATGAATAACAGGTTAAGTAAAAACGGAATAAGAGCAGAATAAGGTTACTGGGTTTACCGTTTTTGCCTAGCAAAATTGCGTTGGCATCGGGAGGGTTAGTGGCAAGAGACCAGTTTGGTCGGTCCAATTTAACCTGTAAAAAGGTAGGATAGGAGTTAGAACCTACGGGGTGGCACGGAGGTAGCGATTTAAGGGCGATGGTAGAGCAAAGTATTCCCATGAGAGCCTAGCGTTTCTAGCGTAGGCTTGACGGGGAACTTCAATGAAGGTGAGCCTGTGAAAAAATTAAATTAGGATTTAGATCATAAGTGGTAGAGGGTGAGTGAGGGTGAAGGCGGCGAGTGCAGGCGGGTTATTACCGTAAGGTACTACTTATGGTCTGAGCCGGGCGCTAGATAGCGTGGGCCTTTTCCGTGCGAGCCTGCAAGGGAAAGATAAAAATAAAGGGCACACATGAGTCCAACGGGACTAGAAAGGGCCCTTGTTGAACCAGGGTCGGGGGAGTGCTTAGGATCAAGGCTTACCGCAAGTTGCTCGTAGTGGGGCCGAAATTGGGTCCCGTCGGAGGCGCAATGGCCGAGTGCTGGGTGCCGGCATGCAGCGCTGCCTAATGTGGTCCTCGATAGTGGTGAAGGAAAATGAAAAAGGACTAGTGACAAGTGATAAGAGTGACTCCAATGTGGGCGCCATCTTGGAAGGGTGTAACCGCGGAGTGAATGGAACGGTTGTCAAGGGTGCATTCAGGACGCGGTTCTTAGGGTTAAAAGGTCGCAAGTTATACATATTAAAAACAACTGACATTTTGGAGGATTAAAATTGAACACAGACAATTATAATGACTCATGCAAAAAGGAAGGAAAAAACATCGATAGCCAGTTTATATTAGGCTAGTCCAGTCGTCGGTTCTGTTGAGGCCATCCTGGATAGAGTTGAACTGTATGATGGACTTCAGCTCTTCTTTGTTGAGTAACTGTCCCATGTTGCCACCTCTCGGTGGAAGTCTCAGTACTTTCAAGACAGTCCATTTTAGGTCGTTCTCAGAGTGTTTTTGGGCAGCAAAATGTTCCACCAAAGGTGCATTGGGGGTCCCGCATCTGATGCGACTTCTGTGTTGTCCAATGCGGATTTTTACTTTCTGGCTGGTTTGTACAATGTACACTTTTTGACACGGGCATAAGATTAAATAGATGACATTGCAGGTGTTGCAGTTTGAGAAGGAACGACATTGTATAGTCACATTGTTAAAGGTGAAACTTTTTCCTTCTATAGTGCTATCACAGTTATTACACCCACCACATTTTGCATGCCCAACAATGGGGGACAGACCCCATACAGTATCAAGTGTAGCAGAAGGTAGAGGACTCGGTAGAGCAGCCCTCACGAGGTGGTCTCTAAGGTTCTTACTCTTTTTGAAGGTGAAGACTGGTTTTTCAATGGAGAGGACACCTGTATTTAGTATTGGCCAGTGTTTAAGAATAGATTTTCTTAGTTGGTTGGAAATTGGTGAGAAGGTAGAGACACAAGCTATGCGTTTTGAGTCAGTCTTTTCTTTGGGTGTAAGCAGGGCTTCCCTTGGGCAATACCAAGCCCGCTTCGTAGCGTTCTTCACTAGTTTCTTTGGGTACCCCCTTTCTTTAAGTTTGGATGCTAGGGTGGCAGCTTCTCGGAAATAGTCATCTTTACTGGAGCAATTCTGTCTGATTCGCAAGAATTGCGAGTACGGGAGGGAATCGCTTAATGCTCTTGGATGGTTGCTGTTGTAGGCCAAGAGGGTGTTCTTTTCGGTAGGCTTGCGATATAGGCGTGTCAGTAGGGAGCCTTCGCTGTGATAGATTGTAAGATCCAAAAAGGAAATGGAATCATTACTGGTGGTAATGGTGAAGGTGAGCCCTAAACAGTTATTATTCAGCCAGTGTAAGAATTGGCGCAGGTAGTCGATGTCTCCATTCCAAATGATGAAGATATAATTGATATACCTGCGCCAAAACTTTATCCCTGAGAGGAAGGGATTGGTGGGATTGATGATTACATTGGTCTCTATCTCATCCATGAATAGTCCCGCCAAGTTTGGTGCAAAAATTGCGCCCATGGCAGTGCCCTTGATTTGTTCATAGAAGTGGCCGTCAAACAGGAAGAAGTTCCTTGTTAGGCATATTTCCAGTAGTTGAAGGATAAACATACTCGGCACAGCGTGGGGTCGAGGTCGTGAGTCCAAAATCTTTTTAATCACTAGGAGTGCTGCGGTCTGGGGGATATTAGTATAAAGGGACTCAATGGCCATAGTGACCAGAGTTTCAGCCGTAGGGTTATGAGGATGGTGCTCGATCATATTAATCATATGCATGGAGTCTTTTATGCAGCATTGAGTCGATGGACTGGACATCCCACGACGGACCTCTGCCAGATCTGGTTTGCGCCAATTACACTGGTCCCAGTGCAAAGGAGAGTGGAGTTTAAGTCCTTGACCACGGTGCATAAAGCCTTCTATAAGACTGGCCCCGTACTAATTCAAGCCATGTTCTCCCCTTATTGCCCTCAACGGACCCTCAGATCTAATAATAAGAATCTGTTAGTGGTCCCTAAAACAAAAAGAACACGTAAAGGCAGGAGACGCTTTTCGCTACAGGCAACCAAACTATGGAATAGTCTTACTGACTCCATTAGATTGGAACCCAATCATCAAAAATTCAGGAGGCTAGTTAAAACTCACCTGTTTGCCTAACTCTGTGAATGAATGAGCAAAGGGTGCCGGGATGCCTACGGGTAGCTGTGCGCGTAACAAATGTGTAATTCATTCATTCATTCATTTCATTCATTCATTCATTCAGGTCCAACAAACCGCTTTAAACTAGCAACTACTAAAATTAGATTTGGAAATATTTTTTACAACATTCTGATTCTCCTATGGTACCATCACTGGTAAGCTGCTAGTACACCACTGGTACAACGATCTCTATATTTTATTCTTTGTCAAAATATAGGATTATGGTGAAAGAAAACGATAAATATAATATGTTGATCCTCATAAGGCCTTGAGGAGCAAATTCCATTCAAAATAGACAATTTTGCAAGTTTGCAATATAGAAGTCAGTACTCCTAAGAAATCAGTATATACTCTTCCAGCACTGTAACCCACAAATGCCCTGCTGTGTCTTTCTGTTCTAGAAGCCGCATAGGGACTCTTGCAAATGATTTTTAATGGGTGAAAACTTCCCTGATACTTTCTTGGGAGAAGTACATTATAGGGTAGATGCCACCTGGCACCAAAACCCTGGCATAGAAACAAAGTGATACCATTCATCAGAATGGAAGGGAAAATCCTGGGAGGTTTAGTCTGAGTGCTTTGCAAGGTGGTCATTGCAAATTGATGGAGGGTTTTAACTACTGAAAATTCCAAATTTAACCCACTCCCAATTGAAAGATAAATAGAATTGTAGTGAGACAATAAGAATTACTTGTAGCTAAATGGAAGCTTTCATAGATGCCTGACAGAGGACTGGGAGAAAGATGTCTCCAGCTTTTTCTTGAACTATGGGAACAGAAAAGCAACAGTGGCACTAGGCTCTTGGTGACCCTGAGTATACAAGGTTCAAGTTCCTGTTAGTGAAGCTTGCTTGTCCCAACAGAAGGTCTCTCCTATCAAAGGAGGGTGCCGAAGAAGTAACCAAAGAAGCTAATACAATTTAGAATACTCTTCAGGATATTAGTCACTTTTGATTATTAATCAGAAATGTTGGTGGCATTAAATATTATGATTATTATACAATTATTACGTAAATAGCTATTTTGAGACCAGACAGTGAAACAGGGAGTAAAGAAGAGGGAATGATTCTGTAACACAACAACAAACTTTTTTTTTTAATACCTAGAACTAAATCCCAGGACAAATTGAAAGACTATTTTTACAAATCGCAGGTATTTCAATAGGAGCCACAGTATCTCCCAATATGCTGAACATCTGTGAGTTTGGCAGTGGCGGTGCCGGAGGGGGACCGCCCGCACTGCAAAACCCATGTAGAAACCGCCAGCCTGATCAGGAGTTTTCTCCTGTCTGGCGGGCGGTTCTTTGGCGTTCTCATTGAGATGCCTGTGAAATAGGCACTGCAAAGGGAACTTTAAAG
Organism: Lissotriton vulgaris; assembly: GCF_964263255.1. Lineage (NCBI taxonomy): Eukaryota > Metazoa > Chordata > Amphibia > Caudata > Salamandridae > Lissotriton > Lissotriton vulgaris. The sequence goes on along the minus strand of NC_141685.1, from coordinate 1,508,806,252 downwards.
GAAGTACCTGCATGGCATGGACTGCTCCAGTCCATGCCGTGCGTGTACTGGTGTGAATGCACAAAGGGGGGCAGATATTGTGCCCCCGTGCATCTACATGGAGTGAGGCACAAGCGAGCCCAGTAGGGCCTACTTTGTTCCTCACTGCCAAACCTTTAATTGCGGTCATACCGGCATGAAAAGTGTGGTGGTGACAAGGGCGTAACACAGGCCCCCGCAGCCCCCGCTGTGCAGGGGGGCCCACGAGCTTCAGGGGGCCCCCTCAGCATAGTACTCAGGAATGAGAGCTCGGGATTAAATTCGGAGCGGAGGCCCCTCTGTGTACCTTTCAGAGGGGCTCCCTGAACTTTCATTATGCCACTGGATGGTGAGGAAACTCGTATTAAGCTTGGTGGGGCAGCAGTGACCCTGTCAAGCATATTGCAGCCTTAAGACCACCGCGCAACTGCCAACAGGTCGCAGGGCCCCTAAGTGTGTGTTTGTCATGTGCACTACGCAAGTACTGTTTTGAAGCAATTGAGGACCCCTTTGTGGTCCTATCCTTTTTGTCAATTTGCATTGACTTATAGTGAAACAGCAGGAATCAGAGGGCACCTCCTGTTACAGTGTTAATGGGGAAAAGCTATGTGTTGGACCAAGCCCTTTATGCAGGGTTATCCCCAAATGTTTTGCCTTCCTCCTGTGTTTTTCTGACTTCGTTTTGCTGTTTTTTTTTTACTCTGGGCACTTTCCCACTGCTGACTATGTAGGAAGTGTTTTTGGTACTGAACAGGTATTGCAGAGGCTGCGCATACTGGGTCACTGCAGATGTGTAACTAACTTTATGTAGCATGGAGTGATGCAAAGGGAAGTGAGAAACAGATGCTGATTGTCTGTGCCTACCATGCTGAGGTATTTTTTCCAGTTTGGTGTGTTTATCTGATTATTGTCGCATCTTTGGCTCCTAGTAATGTAAGTGAAATGGTTCAATTCTTGTGGTTGGTGAGAGTAAGGGAAATCATAAAATAAGGATTCTTTGGCAACTGATAACGACTTAACCGTGAGCCGCAAATCAGCTATTTTGTTCATTACATTGCTCTCAATTCAGTCTGTTCCATTCAGAGTGAAACAGCAGCTGCTCAGCACTTACCTGTCATCACCCTTTTCATTCATATAGCAAAATCTTGCCGAGCTCTGAGGCAGCCCCGAACAATACCACTGATTGAAAGCACTTATTCCTTATCATTTGTGACAAACATAAACATAACCATGTCACAGCACAAATAACAGCATATGGCTTGAATTGATTTGTGTTTATTCATAAACGTGAGCTTGATACACATTTAAAAATGTATTATTTATGATTTAAAAGCTTAATGACAGAAATAGAAAACTCATGGTACTGTTAAATAATGCTCATCACTTACTGAGAAGTACTATAACATCCTGCTGCTTTGACTGAAGTTTCAATGAAGAATACAACAAAGTGATGGGTGGAATGCTTGGATTAATCTCAACCACTGGTTGTCACTCGGGCCAAATCCCAGTCCATCATTTTTTACCCACCATGCCACCTCAATTTAACCCGGCCACATGCAAATTAGCCGTAATCCTGCTCCAAAGGAACAGTCCAACACAAACTGCCAAACAAGACCTCTCTAAACTGGAAAACAAGCAATCCAAGACTGGTTTCAGACTATTTGAGCTTCTTCAGTCAGGTGCAGCTTGGTTCTGGTGGCACAGGGACCTCTTATGCATGTCTATGCATATCTGTTGCACATGGGGCATTGCAAGGCAAAATACAAAAAATTGATGATGAAATATTGCATTAATCTCAGCCAATGGTATAATTACCTGGGCCACATCCCAGTCCATCATTGTTTTGTATCCACCGTGCTCAATGCTCTATAATCGATGTTTGTTTAACTCTGGCAGTGTGTTCAGTGGAGCTTTTTTTTAAAATCAAAGATGATAAAAACAAGACGAAATAATAGAAACAAACAAACTATGCAAATGCCTGTTTACTGTTATAAGTCACATTGTCTTTGCCTGCAGAAAGGATGCAGAGATGCTTTTCTGAGCATCACAGTATCACTTCCTGCTTGTCCCTCGCTCTACAAGGACATTTCTCTTTATTTCCTGTTTCATCATTTTCTATGCTCCAGATTCTGCGTTATTGATGTGAATGAGAACCGTGGAGGTTCTTTCTATAATAAAATGTTTCCTTTAAGGAACAATGGGGCATATTAACAAGCTGAAGTATCGCCGCTTTCTCTGCACAATTCCCAGAGAAAACGGCAATACTTCCAGCGCCCTATTAACAAGGGCATTGCAACGCCTGCCTCAAGCCCACTTTGCATGTCAGCGAGAAACATCGCTAATAACTTGCAAAGTGGGCGTTCCCATGTCCAACCACATGTAAAATGTGGTTGGAGGTGGGAACACTCAATCACCAAGGCAGGCATTGGGAGGAAAAGACCTGCGATAAACTTGTTTATCGCAGGTCTCCCAACGCCTGCTCTGACCAGGCGTTAGGCATTGATAACATGGGGTGTGGGTCATAAAGCTGAATACACCCCCCCATATTATCAAGGCACACATTAGCGCGTGAAAACAACGCTTGTTTTCACGCGCTAATGTTCACTATCGCAGGATTTACTGTCGCCTATGTGTTGCGCGTTGATAATAACGCGCTAACACGGCGAAAAAATCCAGCGATAGCCGGCGATAGTGAAATGTGCGATGTGCGTTTTTAACGCACATCTTGTTAATATGCCCCTGAGGTTTTCTTAAATCTGCTTCCTTTGTTTCTCCTGTATTCACCCTGGAGGGAGAGGAGGCAAGTGAAAGCTGCAGGTCATATCTCTGAGTCAATAAAGCTCAGGCCTAGGACCTCAAGAAAACCAGCTATTGGTATGTGCTGGGCCTAAGATGTAGTATGAGTTTTCATATGAAGTAATGGAGGTTGAGGTCCAAGTTTTCTACTATTATAAGTAGAACAGAATGGCAGGCCTTTAGTCAGAACAGAGGGGTATATTCACAAGAACGTGCAATACCTATCACCAAAGTAATTTATCGGCAGAAATGTCAGCACTGCCTAACCCCGATTTTTTTCACCGTGATAGCGTGGTATTCACAAGCCTGCGCTACATGGCGAAAATTACAGTGAATGGCAGAGAAAACAGGTGACAACAACATCGCAATGGCGATAGTTATTCCTGCGTTAGCAGGCAATAGCTGTGGATCAGCACATCAGCACCAGATAACTCATCTTTCTCAACCCAGGTGATATCGCATTGCGAACATGGCCCTACAAATATTAGGATGTGAGGGTTAGGATGTCAAGTGAATAACAAATGCAGGAGACATTGTCTGGTTCATTTAACATTTAGCATGCAGCCTGAAAGACTGCTGTGTCAACAGAGGCCCTTTCTCCGACCTCTGTACCCCTGCTCTATTGAAAGACCCTGCCAGCCAGCGCCTACAAATGATAGATAGAAATGCATTCACGGGTGAATGCTGAGGGGTTGGCAGGTTAATAAAAAAATATGGCGGGGGGCTGGGGGTGGTGGCGGTGGGTGTTGTGATTCTTATGGGTATCGGAACTGCATGATCATTGCCTCCATGGCATCTTGGGTCTTCAGGTGTGGCTCTTGGCTGGGCTCCCTTTCATGCTGTGGGTAGTCGTCCTGCAAAGCACTAGCAAAAGGCAGGTGTAAAATCCCTTGTGCTACCGCGGTTTATCCCCTATTTTTGCTTCACTTCGCAGAACTGGCAGTTCATTGTGAATGTGGTGTTGGGGTTTTCTTGTGTGTTTTTGCACAGGAACGCCTACTCTGCATCTCATTAGTTAGTTGGTGGTGTCCACCGTGGAGATAAATTAGGGGGCAGTTATCGCGGGAATACTGTTGTTGTCTGCAGTTTGCACCAGCTTGTGAATGGGTTGTTAAATCTATCTCCACTTTTGCTGCTTTAAGGTGGAGATAAATTGGAGTTCACTCCTTGTGAATATGCCCGTATGTCGTCTGGAGTAGGATTACATTGTGAATGAGTACCATGTGTTAGTTCTTATATTTCGAAACAACAGCAACTGCAGTGGTTAACTTCAAGCCCTGGAAGATTGCAATCAAGAACATGACCAATAAGCAACGCTCTGCTTGAGCCCTCAGCAGATAGCCATCACTAGCCCAACCCCATTTTGCTGTACCATTTGTTTTTGTTCTATGTTTAAAATAAGTATTACATTAATTTCAGTAATAGTTAACATAAACATATTTGTAATAATGTTTTTGGAGTTCAATCAACTTTTAAAAAAATGTTCCTTATACTTTACCATGCAGAAATATCTGGCTAGGCCGTGGAGTCTCTCCATGGTAATGGAGAGCATGGAGAACATAAAAAACTCTTAATATATTGGTCAAAGTATTTTTTATGACCAATATTAATGTTAATTAATGTTATATATTTATTTCAAACGTTGAATACAATTTTTAAAAAACTACAGCTCCATTAAAGTTTGAATTGAGTATTTAATTAATGTAAATATAATAAATTAAATTACATTTTCAGAAGTTTACATTAAAACATGAATTCCCTCACAAAGTAAAAACATATATTTATTGTTATGCTTTAATAATTATTAAGGTACTGTATAGAATGTATTAAAAGTAATTTAACTACATTTTAAGAAAATGTATTATTGCATCAATTGGTAAATGCAAAACAGGTTATTAAAATATTATATAATTAAATTGAAAATGTACAGTATTTTTCTTAATTATGTGAAACATTAATTCAGATTTTAACTTCTTTAAATCATTGAAGTTAATTTAACTTTGTTTCTTGAGGGGTTTTATTTTAAGTCCCTAACTTCATTTTTTTTCAAAAGTGGCAGCAATACCAGTGGTTGGCCATGTGTGGTGCTAAAATCACTCCAGCTCAGAGCTGGAGGGCTTTACTACTGTTTTGGAGGTTCCTTTTTAGGTCTGGCCTACGCAGCATGCATGTGCTGCATAGGAGGGGACCTCTTGTAATCAATTCGGTTTTTAGGCCAAAAACGTGCATGCATTCCATTGCTTTCAATGGCAACGCGTGCACGTTTGGCGATTCCCTTGTGGGAGTGAGCTTTGAAAGCATCTGTTTGTAATTAACTTTCAAACAGATGGTGCCCTTGCTCGCTTCCGCAAGGGAAACGCTGTGTGTGCTCTCGTCCGTACTCCCCCCACCCCTCCCACTTAGTTTATTGCCTCCTGTCATAGGCCTGTCCTCATCTTAACCTGCCTTCCTTCTCCCACGCTTTCCTTCCCCCTTCTTTCCGTCTCTCCTGCTCTTTCCCTTAGAGCTTTCTGCTAGGGTCACTTTTCCAGACTGGCAGGGATAGCGCAAGTCATTTGAGATCCTTTTGAGACTCCTTTGTTTTAATGAGTCTGAAATTCCTTCGTTTTAATCCAGTTCACATGTGTGGGTTTTCATCCACTCAGAATCCTCAAAGATGTGCTGGTATCCTTGTAGAGTTCCGAAGACTTTTCCTGCCACGGCTCCGCAAGGGTTACTTCTTTAATATCCGAGACCTGGAGATGCATTTTTTGCCCTTTTTTTGGGAGGAAAAAGGAAGTTGCAGTTCTCGGCCTGCGATCTGCATCAAGATTCGGAGACTGCAGCCCGAGCGCCTCGAGTGGCCGTCGGAGAGGTACGAGCTCGGGAGATCTGGGAGTTCCGAGGCCCCCAGGACGTTGTTCGACCTGAGCCCCGTGTATTTTTTTATCACCCCTGGAAATAGTTCACTCTGAGGGTTCCGGGTTTCTATATCTCCTACTATTATTTATTGTTCCACTCTGAACTATGGAGCTCTCAGGGTGAATGCTCCTGCATGAGGTTTTGTGTCATTAAATTACTTTGCGGGTTAATGGGCCTGCTACATATACCTGTGTAACCCACGCCTCGTATTACGTTGTAAACAGATTGGCTTGGAGGAGTTATGTCTTTGTTGCTGCAAGCACTATTTTACCAGGAGGCTACAACTTCCAGTCTTCGTGGTACCGTAGCTCAGGTGGTTAACGCGTGTTACGCTCTGATCTGTGTAAACTGGAGGTAAGTTATAGTTCAGTTTAGATAGATATCTCAGATGATAATCAGTTCATCCTCGGTCTTTATTTGGATTACTTTCACAGGTCTGTCGATTTTGCAGCTGGGGATCCCGGTTCAAGTCTCCATATCAGCTCAACATCCTGTGAATTTGGGCAAATCACTTAATCCCCCCCCACATGATTGTGTCCTTCTGTAACGTAACAGTGCTTATGTAAAGCGCGCCAATACCTTCGGGTCGAGTTCGCGCTACATAAAACTCACAAAAAAGAGATAGCCTTGGAGGGTTTGCTGGTCCCCAGCAACTAATTGTGGGTGACCCGCCTGGCGCTGTTGGCAGTCTTGCACACACAGAGGAAAGTGATTCGTCCTTTAAATTGTGTGTGACCCTCAGGTAACTGCCCCCCCGGTAAAATAACTTATGACACAAATGAATGTTCTATTCCCATCATCAAAATTCAAGGGGTTTCTGCCCCAACTACATCATTATTGGGGTACGGTTGTTGCGATAAAAGGAGCACTTATTTTCATCTAAGGACCTGTGAAATGATGATGAAATGGGTGGACGGTTTAAAAGTCAAAAAAGAAAGAGGTGCAGACTAGTGTCTGCCTTTAATGTTCTGGTCCCCTCCCTCAGGCTCTCCTGCACCCTGCTTTCCTGCTATCCCGCACCTGGTTGGAATATTATGGTGGTATGATAGATGACCCAGCCAGAGGCCCAACGTTGGGGAATTGACTCAGCTTTCTTATTTCCACGTTTTTCTTTTTCGCAAAGTCTCACTAAAGTCGGCAACGTCCCATTATTATTATTATTTGAAGATCACAAATTATTTTTATGAATATTAGACACGAGGTTGTGTCGAGAAAATGAGCCCAGCGCATTTGCTGGCTTTGCAGAATGTAAAACCGACAAGCTCGGCTAGTTGGCTAAAGAAATAGGTCTCATACTTGTTAGAGTTATTGAGGGGCGAAGTTATAAAAATGGAGTGGTCTAACAGCGTGCGTCACTAAGATAATAACATTTTCTGTAGTAGACAGAGCAGCCCCAACCAGCAGACAGAAAAAGAACAGAGGGTTAGGGAGCGCAGTACTAGGATTGGAATAAACTACACTGGGCACCCCAGAAGTGTGATTTTTTTAAAATCACTTAGTGTAATGCTTCTGAAATGCACTTGTCTTGTCTTGTAAAAAAAAATCCACTTGTCCCAATTGGTACCATGCAGTGATGTGACAAATTATGGGAAATTTCTCTGACTATGCCGATAGTTTTAGGGTTCAAAGTACCTTTGAGTTTGTGCGCACCCACAGTATTCACCATGTCCTCTCCACTCTTCACACACTAAACAATCATTTGCAATGCAATAGGTCTCGCATTTGCGAAACTTTCAGCTACTGGAATTGTAAATGTCAAAGCTTTTATGTAGGTGTTGATTATAAAATCAGATAAATAAAAGGCATTGTCATTTACAATGCCAATAGCTTAAAGTTTCGCAAATGCGAGACCTATTGCTTGGCAAATGCTAGTTAGCTATTGTAACTGTAGAAGTTCTGTTTGTACATCGCCATAGGCTTACTGTTTTTTTGGTTGGGTTGACGTCCCTCTTTAAACATCTCTCTGGCCTTCCATTAACCCTCCCTAAACCCCTCCTAACACCTCAGCTAACATTTATTCACACGAATGCATGATTTCCCAGCCTCCTCCGTGTCCCTCCCATATTTACTACTAAAAAGTATACTTACAGGTATGGAGATTTTGCAGTCAGGGCAGGGATCTCTGCGCATATAAGTATTGGAGAGGCAGAGGAGTAAACATTGCATTTAGGTTTGTTAAAATAATTTTGTTATATGTTTTGTATTACTAATAAAAGCCCCTAGATATATATGGGGAATGCCTTTATCTGTGCCTCTATCATCAGGAACTGTTATATTCATATTGCTGTTGTAACTAACAACGCAGTGTTGAAGGCTGTGATAGGCAGCGTATTGGGATAGTGGAGGAAATGAGGAGGGGTGGAGGAACAGAAAATGTGACAACAGAAGAGAAGAAGATGCGGAGCTCAGATTAAGCGTAAAAGAAGGGCCAAAATTCGGAAACTACCTACTGTGACAAATCTGGCAAAAAAATTAAGAGGAAGAAGCAGGATATGGGTAGACAAACTGTCACAGATTCTAAAGAGGGTTTGTATAAAGCGTACCATAAGGACTGATTCTAGCAACAGCATATCAAGCTTCCTACCCCTCCTCTAGCTCTGCTTTAAGCAGAGGTCAAGCAGAGAATGGGGATTTAGGACATCCACGCTAAGATGAGCAGGCTCAGTTATAAAATACGAAGGCTCAATCAAAGAGCATTTCTGAAGAGGTACTGCCACACTCAGACTTGACCCCTATCTTGACAGTTTAGTTGTTACAAATGTCCTTGAATTCTACCACAGCACAACAGCTTTAAGCAATTACCTCTAACTCAGAGGCGACAAGCACTCAGATCCACCCATCCTTTCTGCCACTAGATCAGTTTTGATTGGACCCAAGGATTCCTCCTCCCTAAATACAAGCTTCTAACACTGACATTATTACCAATGTCATCACCATTATCTCCACTATCAATAGGAGCACTGTACCCACTATCAGAGGACGCGGTACAAGCACAGAAGACAATATCTGAGCTTTTGTACCAATACATGCCAGAGAGAAATAATTTGAAAAACAAGAGAGCCAGACCAATACAAAAAATCCAACCAACATGAGATATCCTTCAGTCCTCCAACTGCAGGAACAAACAAGAACAAAGATGCCATTAATTAAGGCAAGCCTGTTTGAGCAACAGCCCACTGCTACAGATTCAATTAGTCAAGTAATTCAATTGCCCGTTCCTGTTGATGAATAATTACAATATTCTACTTAATCCTTTGTAAAAAATTGTGTTCCTGGTTGACTGGGGTGTGAGCTAGGGGTGGGCGTAATTTGCGTAAGGGACCGACGCAGAGAGGCAGGGCGATGGAACCAATCTCTGCATTCTCCGCATAGTTCCGTTGCGCTCCGTCCGCCTCCCGCCTGCAGTATTAAATAACTTTAAAAAGCATGATATATAACATTTCAAATAACCTTACCTTATTAGTGTCGTCCCTGGGCTTCCATCCGTCTCCATCGTGTCTTCTTCTGGGAACTGCACATGCACTGGAGCCCGCACATGCGCATTCCTGGCGAGGTGGGAGGCAGCGGACGGGAGGCCAACTTCCGTTACGCCCCTAGTGTGCGAAGATTTGCCTTGTTTCTCCGCCTATATCGCGGAAGGCGGAAGGGGCAAATATCTGCACATTCCGTGGGTGGAACTGAGTTGTTTGCCCACCCCTAGTGTGAGCCCTGGTGAAACAGCTACCACAATCCTAGTCAGGGGATGGTACAAGCAAATCCCAAATCAACTTGTGCTCAACAACCTGGTAGCTTGGCACAGAGCAGTCGGGATTAATTTAGAGGCAATGGCTCGGGAGATCTGGGAATTCCGAGGCCCCCGGGACGTTGTTCGACCTGAGCCCCATGTATTTTTTTATCACCCCTGGAAATAGTTCTCTCTGGGGGTTCCGGGTTTCTATATCTCCTACCATTATTTATTGTTCCACTCTGAACTATGGAGCTCTCAGGGTGAATGCTCCTGCATGAGGTTTTGTGTCATTGAATTACTTTGCGGGTTAATGGGCCTGCTACATATACCTGTGTAGCCCGGGCCTCGTATTACGTTGTAAACAGATTGGCTTGGATGAGTTATGCCTTTGTTGCTGCAAGCACTATTTTACCAGGAGGCTACAACTTCCAGTCGTTTTACCGTAGCTCAGGTGGTTAACGCATGTTACGCTCTGATCTGTGTAAACTGGAGGTAAGTTATAGTTCAGTTTAGATAGATATCTCAGATGATAATCAGTTCATCTTCGGTCTTTATTTGGATTACTTTCACAGGTCTGTGGATTTTGCAGCTGGGGATCCCGGTTCAAGTCTCCATGTCAGCTCAACATCCTGTGAATTTGGGCAAATCACTTAATCCCCCCCACATGATTGTGTCCTTCTGTAACGTACAATGCTTATGTAAAGCGCGCCTATACCTTCGGATCGAGTTCGCGCTACATAAAACTCACAAAAAAGAGATAGCCTTGGAGGGTTTGCTGGTCCCTAGCAACTAATTGTAGGTGACCTGCCTGGCGCTGTTGGCTGTCTTGCACGTACAGAGGAAAGTGTTTTGTCCTTTAAATTCTGAGTGAACCACAGGTAACTGCCCCCCCCCGGTAAAATAACTTATGACACAAATGAATGTTCTATTCCCATCATCAAAATTCAAGGGGTTTCTGCCCCAACTACATCATTTTTGGGGTACGGTTGTTGCGATAAAAGGAGCACTTATTTTCACATAAGGACTCGCGAAATGTTGATGAAATTGGGTGGACGGTTTTAGAAGTCAAAAAAGAAAGAGGTGCAGACTAGTGTTTCTTTGTCTGCCTTTAATGTTCTGGTCCCCTCCCTCAGGCTCTCCTGCACCCTGCTTTCCTGCTATCCCGCACCTGGTTGGAATATTATGGTGGTGTGATAGATGACCCAGCCAGAGGCCCAACGTTGGGGAATTGACTCAGCTTTCTTATTTCCACGTTTTTCTTTTTCACAAAGTCTCACTAAAGTCGGCAACGTCCCATTATTATTATTATTTGAAGATCACAAATTATTTTTATGAATATTAGACACGAGGTTGTGTCGAGAAAATGAGCCCAGCACATTTAATGGCTTTGTAGAATGTAAAACCGACAAGCTCGGCTAGTTGGCTAAAGAAATAGGTCTCACACTTGTTAAAGTTATTGAGGGGCGAAGTTATAAAAATGGAGTGGTCTAACAGCGTGCGTCACTAAGATAATAACATTTTCTGTAGTAGACAGAGCAGCCCCAAGAAGCAGACAGAAAAAGAACAGAGGGTTAAGGAGCGCAGTACTAGGATTGGAATAAACTACATTGGGCACCCCAGAAGTGTGATTTTTTTTAAAATCACTTAGTGTAATGCTTCTGAAACTTACTTGTCTTGTCCTGTAAAAATAAATCCACTTGTCCCAATTGGTGCCATGCAGTGATGTGACAAATTATGGGAAATTTCTCTGATTATGCTGATATTATAGAAACGTTTGGATTGTCGCAGGTCTCACATTTTCACACATAATTGCAACTCTACATACAGTAGCTAAAACAAAGTGTGAAAGCATAGTTGTAGGGTTCAAATTACCTTTGAGTTTGTGCGCACCCACAGTATTCACCATGTCCTCTCCACTCTTCACACACTAAACAATCATTTGTAATGCAATAGGTCTCGCATTGGCTAAACTTTCAGCTACTGGAATTGTAAATGTCAAAGCTTTTATGTATGTGTTGATTTTAAAACCAGATAAATAAAAGGCATTGTCATTTACAATGCCAAATAGCTTAAAGTTTCGCAAATGCGAGACCTATTGCATTGCAAATGCTAGTTAGCTATTGTAACTGTAGAAGTTCTGTTTGTACATCGCCATAGGCTTACTGTTTTTTGGTTGGGTTGACGTTCCTCTTTAAACATCTCTCTGGCCTTCCATTAACCCTCCCTAAACCCCTCCTAACACCTCAGCTAACATTTATTCACACGAATGCATGATTTCCCAGCCTCCTCCGTGTCCCTCCCATATTTACTACTAAAAAGTATACTTACAGGTATGGAGATTTTGCAGTCAGGGCAGGGATCTCTGCACATATAAGTATAGGAGAGGCAGAGGAGTAAACATTGCATTTAGGTTTGTTAAAATAATTTTGTTATATGCTTTGTATTACTAAAAAAAGCCCCTAGATATATATGGGGAATGCCTTTATCTGTGCCTCTATCATCAGGAACTGTTATATTCATATTGCTGTTATAACTAACAACGCAGTGTTGAAGGCTGTGATAGGCAGCGTATTGGGATAGTGGAGGAAATGAGGAGGGGTGGAGGAACAGAAAATGTGACAACAGAAGAGAAGAAGATGGGGAGCTCAGATTAACCATAAAAGAAGGGCCAAAATTCAGAAACTACCTACTGTGACAAATCTGGCAAAAAAATTAAGAGGAAGAGGCAGGATATGGGTAGACAAACTGTCACAGATTTTAAAGAGGGTTTGTAAAAAGCATACCATAAGGACTGATTCTAGCAACAGCATATCAAGCTTCCTACCCCTCCTCTAGCTCTGCTTTAAGCAGTGGTCAAGCAGAGAATGGGGATTTAGGACATCCACGCTAAGATGAGCAGGCTCAGTTATAAAATCCAAAGGCTCAATCAAAGAGCATTTCTGAAGAGGTACTGCCACACTCAGACTTGACCCCCATCTTGACAGTTTAGTTGTTACCAATGTCCTCAGATTCTACCACAGCACAACAGCTTTTAGCAATTACCTCTAACTCAGAGGCGACAAGCACTCAGATCCACCAATCCTTTCTGCCACTAGATCAGTTTTGATTGGACCCAAGGATTCCTCCTCCCAAAATACAAACTTCTAACACTGACATTATTACCAATGTCATCACCATTATCTCCGCTATCAATAGGAGCACTGTACCCACTATCAGAGGATGTGGTACAAGCACAGAAGACAATATCTGACCATTCGTACCAATACATGCCAGAGAGAAATAATATGCAAAACAAGGGCAAATGCTCCCCCATGCCTCACACTATGGGGAATCCTTCAAATATCACTTTCACAAGAGAGCCAGACCAATACAAAAAATCCAACCAACATGAGATATCCCTCAGTCCCCCAACTGAAGGAACAAACAAGAACAAGGATGCCATTAATTAAGGCTAACCTGTTTGAGCAACAGCCCACTGCTACTGATTCAATTAGTCAAGTAATTTAATTGTCCGTTCCTGTTGATGAAAAATTACAATATTCTACTTAATCCTTTGTAAGAAATTGTGTTCCTGGTTGACTGGGGTGTGAGCTAGGGGTGGGTGTAATTTGCGTAAGGGACCGACACGGAGAGGCACGGTGATGGAACCAATCTCTGCATTCTCCGCATAGTTCCGTTACGCTCCATCCGCCTCCCGCCCGCCTCCCGCCTGCAGTATTAAATAACTTTAAAAAGCATGATATATAACATTTCAAATAACCTTAACTGATCAGTGTCGTCCCTGGGCTTCCATCCGTCTCCATCGTGTCTTCTTCCGGGAACTGCACATGCACGGGAACCCGCACATGCGCATTCCTGGCGAGGTGGGAGGCAGTGAACGGGAGGCCAACTTCCGTTACGCCGGAGTGTGCGAAGATTTGCCTTGTTTCTCCGCCTATATCGCGGAAGGCGAAAGTGGCAAATATCTGCAGATTCCGCGGGCGGAACAGAGTTGTCCGCCCAACCCTCGTGTGAGCCCTGGTGAAAGAGCTACCATAATCCTAGTCAGGGGATGGTACAAGCAAATCCCAAATCAACTTGTGCTCAACAACCTGGTAGCTTGGCACAGAGCAGTCGGGCTTAATTTAGAGGCAATGTGCAAAGTGTTTGTGCAACACTTCTAACAGTAAACCAGTGAAAGCACCACATAAAAAGATCCCACACCTGGTTATAAAACGAATGTGAATTTAATAAATAAAACAAGACCAGAATGACAAAAATCCAATCAGTAGAACAAGAGTTATGAATTTTTGAAGAATAAAGTGAAAAATAGCACCAATAAGCATAAAGCGCCAACTGTGCCAATCTGGTCATGCTGGACCAGGTCAAAGTCAAAAGTTCAGGCTGACTGTGAAGGAGCATGAGGCCGATCCCGTTACATATTAGTCTCGCTGAAGTTTTACCTTCTTCAGTTTTTGTGCCAAGAGTACAGTTTGTATTAGAGAGGGTCGCAGGGAGAGCATGGTGGGTGGTGGTGGGTGTGGCGTGAAGAGCAGGCCCGGGCATCGCAAATGGGTGGTCTGGAGCTCCGTGGTGGCAGTCCTCAATGGGTAATTAGTGCTTGCTGTGTGATTAAATTGGCTGGTGGTTACTTGCGCTGAATTTTATTGCGAGCTGCACGGTTCCGGTGCAAATGGGCCCATTCATGGTCGCTAAAAGCCCAGAATCTTGAATTTAAGAGCCCATGAGCCACACCAAAGGTTCAAACCTCAGAGGCATCACTTGGGGCCAGGAACTCACTGCAGCCGGATCCAGGAGCTGATTGGGGAGCCTTTTATGTCCCTGAGTCTCAGATCAGGAGGCCAGCAGACTAGCCTTTGAGTCACTCTGAGGTTCTGGGCTCAAGATGAAGTTGCAGGTACATTTCTTCTTCCCCAGGCAAGAGGGCAGCAGGCAGCAGGTTAGCACAGCAGGGCAGTAGTTTCTTTAGAGCAGCAATCCAGCAGAGTGGAAGCCATTGTAGCAGCATAGCAATCCTTCTTCCAGGCAGAGTATCCACAGTGTCCTGAAGAGTTGGCCTCTGAGGTCCTTCTTTTAAACCCTGTGCTGAAAGGTGGAAGAAGTTTCTAGACAGTGGCTTTGAAGTACAATGAATTCCCTGCCTTCCCTGGCCATGCTCCAATCTGGCTGAAGTGACAATGCAGGGTCGTTAGGCCCTCTGTGTGAAGGCAGAGCACAGGCTATTCAGTTGTAAGTTGGGCTGTGTTCAGCTCCGCCCCCCCATCCTGCCAGCAGATGACCCACTAATGCACAACAAATCCCCCTATTGAATTGTTGTCTGGGAGGAGTTCACAAAGTCTAACTGCCAGTTACACCTAATCATGTGACCAAAGACAGGCTACAGGCGCAAAAAGGCTACAGAGAGGAAAATGTCAACTTTCTAAAAGTAGAATTTTCAAAATTGTAATGAAAAATCTGACTTTACCATTAAATAGGGTTTATCTTTATGGGTTCATAGACACCAAACATTACATGGGGACCAGCTCCCAATTGGAAATTACATCTTAATAAATGTAATAATGAATCCCTAATGTTATCTTGAGGGAGGAGTAGGCCTCACCCTATTGAAAAACAGATTTGGGAGTTTTGTCACCACCAGGAGATGTAAAGCGTAAGAGTACACGTCTAACCTTTAAATTTCAAAACATAATATCCTACGGGCTACCTAGGGCCTACCTTATGTCACAACCAACTCTCACCTGCAATCCGTTGTTTTGTTCCTTTTGTGATGCTGCTGATCCCCAACTCCACCCGAAACCAATCAGGAACGGCAAGGTACTATAAACTTGCCGTCCCAGACCGATTCCCGGGGCGAGGGGGGGAATGGGATAGAGAGAGAGAGACAAACACTGCAAGCTTGATGACGGACTGACTTCTCGCTTGCCTCTCTGGATTCTAGGGTCTGGGTCTGGTATTCTTTGGTGCTTTTCTTCAGTCTGAAGTAGAGGAATGCACTCTAAAAAACACAACACACACTATTGGTATCTCTAATGTTAACCCAAGCTCTGAATATTTATTATTTGCTCACACTTATAACATACCCCTAAGTGAGCTTTTGGTTGCTCTGACACTTTCTTTGAATTGTCTGCACTTTCTATAAACTTGAGCTCTAGAGTGAAATCTTCTTGGGGTTTGACTTTTCTAAAATTAAATAATAAAATATAATTGTTTTCATCTATGATTCAAAAGCAATTCAAAAAATCCACATGCATAGCAAGAATATTTAGTACCTTCTTAGCACCAGATTCGGATCCTAGAGGGGGATTCTGAAAGACATACATAAAATATAATATTCATATGATAATGAAGATTGAAGACCGCGATCACTCTGCGTTGCAAGGCAACCTTAACGCTTGACTTTTGTTTTCTTTTGTCTTCCCGTTCCGTAGGAAGGAGAAAAAAAAACAACCGGAAGTTCAGCAGGGAAAGAGGATCGGAATCTGAAGAAGAACGCCGACCGAAATCATAGGAAGAGTGTCGGGCGAGACATGAATCCAGCCGGATGCCTTCCTCTGAAAACTGGAGACTCGGTAACAAGGATGCAGACGCTTTGAAAGGCACATAGCGAAGCACTGGGTTTTGGGACGGGTGGGGTTTAAATAGGCTTCTGTGCGCGCTTCTCTGCACGCGTTGGGGAATTCAGTTAGCATGAGTTTAGAAACGTGTCATTTGCATACACGTTGTATTACAATCAACTGTCACAAGTTCTTCTGAGCTCAAGCAACAAGCTTTGGGCACTAAAAGTCAAGTATTAAAGAGTTTTGCCATAACCATTCAAATGTATCGTCCTTTTACCAACAATGTCTGTATACAACAATGAAAGGCACTTTACCAACAACAATGAAATGCACTTGAAAGATACATCTTTTTAAAAGAATAACATACAGACATTTATGGCCTAGATAAGCAACTCGATGTTTTCATAACATCTTAGAGGTGACTTATATGTAAAAAAAAATGGAGTTTAAGGCTTGGCAAGGAGGTGTAGATGCCAAATCGACATGGCAGTTCAAAACTGCATTCAGTCTGCAATGGAAGGCCTCGGGCATATTTTACAAGGCTACTTAAGTGGGTGACCCAGTAGGTGCTGCAGGCCTACGGATAGCATTTATTTTACAGGCCCTGGGTATTTGGCATAGAACTTATAAGTAAATTAAATATGCAAATTAGATATGAGCCAATTTAACAATGTTTTGGGGAGGGAGCAAAAGCACTTGAGCACTAGTAGCAGTGGTAAAATCCACAGATGTCTACAGCTAACAAAAACAAATTCAGTAAAATAGTGGAGGGTAAAACCCAAAATGTTTGGGGGTGACCCTGCAAAGAGGGCAAGGTCCAACATTCTTGAATAAAGAAAATATGTATTGTTCCAACCAAAGCAGGGCTGGTTAATCATTATTAGATGCTAGCTTTATCTTTTAAATCTTTGGAATTGAGAGACTATGGGGCATATTATCAAGCCCAATTTCGCCGCTTTAGCAGCCGTTTTCGGCCGAAAAGCGGTAATTTAAATATTGCTCTATTATCAAGGACACACTGATGTGTGTTTCCTTGAGTTAGCAGCCGTCTTTTCTCCTCTTTGCATGTCAGCAATTATTATCGCTAATGACATAAAAAGTGGGCGTTCCTCACAGAACAACATGGGTAAACATCGCTAAACTGCATTGCGATATTAACAAGGATGCCCCAGATCAGAGAAGTCGAACTAAGGCCCCTTTATCGCAGGATTTGAACTCCTGCTAATAATCCGACTTAGCCATCTGTAACATTGGAGGTGGATCTCAGGGCTCAGACCACACTTGCCTATTATCAAGGTTTACATTAATGCAGGTCATTTTTCACTGCTTTTCTCATGCTAATGCATGTTATCACCGTCTATCACTGGATTTCACATCACCTGGGAGAAAAGCGTTCATAATACTTCGCTAACCCGGCACTGAAATCCAGCGATAGACGGCGATAAAGAAAATCGCGCTATGCGCGATTTGCGATGATTATCGCATGTGCTAGATAATATGCCCCACTGAGTCCAGCAATGTGAAATAGACCAATAGTGGCTGAAAGAAATCAAGACTTCCACAATCATTCATCAACTGGAACATGAATTCTCAGAAGAGACAGTTAATTGTGCTATCTCATAAGTGCCATCTGAGTCTAGAAAAGTCATGATTAAAACAACCTATGTAGCGATTGAAAAGGAGCACGTCATCTCTAATGATGGCTATTCATTCTCATGCTATTCATTCTCATTTGTTTCTGGATTTAGCATGGAAAACTGGCCCACGTCTATGAGAAGTGACATCTTTAAATTTAAGATTGTGTGTTCTTTCTATCTGGCAACATTTGTGGTGCACTCCTAGGAAACAATTAATTGGTGACGAACCTACCAAATCTATACTGAATCTAAATAATTAAAACTTTTTCTTTGCTAGCAGACATGAATGTCTATTTTTTCTCTTTCTGTCAATGGGGTTTGGATGTAGATGGCCACCCCCATCTTTCAGGATGCTTACTAACCAATCCACACCAATGGAATTGAGTGTACTCCGTGCTTAGTATTGTAGACTCGGAGGCCAATTGGTAATTATTATAGGCATCCAAATAGGTACAAAAGAACTACATATATGTTCCTTATATGGCTCCATAGAATACTTCCTTTCACTAAATACTTATAATCTGAACAAATCCCAAATTCTTTCTGGTAGCTTTATAATAGCACTTGATTTTAATTGTTCATTTGCCACTTGAAACATACTACTAAAACACATGAATGAAAGAGTTCCAAAAATCAATTTTAATTTTAATGTATGTGTTAGACATAGATGATCCATTGAGACAGAGACAGCCCTATGAGATGGTCTATATAATTTTCTCTTGAGTTCATGCACTATATTCTAAGATAGATTTATTTCAAATTAGATGTACATTGATAGTGAAATACAAATTAAACCGTCATGAAATCTGGGCTTCACAGCATGGCCCTCCTTGACCTTTGAATTAGGGCCAGGTGACATAAAAAATTGCCACAACAGATATTTCAATAAGCCCTATGATGAGGTACATGCATATAAGTACATTTAACATTTTCGTAAGAGAATTTCTAGAAAATACTATTCTTTCAACACCCAAATACATACTATTGAAAGCATTGAAAGTTGCGATTTGTGGCTTCATCTTTCAAGATATCACCTAATAACCCTGAACAATACAAAAAGAAGCATTATTACTGAGAAGTAAGCTGGTGCGAAAAAAACATCGCTTATCAATTCAATCAAAACAGCCACAACGCCACCCCATTCAGGGTGACCTTCCCTTATACAATCTCAGATTTGATTACTCCGTGCTAAAAATATCCCTCAATATCTTCAGTCCTCCTGACATGTCTTGCTACCTTACTACCCTGGCCCGAGATTATGTATCACAATTTATAATCTTAGAGACTATGGATCATGATGGTAACCTCTACTTGAATACCTCTAAAATTTTCAATTCTTTCTCATGTTTTTACACTAAACCCATATAGCTTCCTTAGATAACTCAGATAAGCAGGAGTCTTTGGATCAGTTTTTGGAGCAAGTCTCTCTGCCAACCCTACCTCCTTGAAAGCAAGAATTATTACCTACTCCAATAACATTGTTTTGATGTTTATGTGTCATTCATAAAGTCCGTTAGGTTAAGCACGGGGCACTGATGTCATGCCCGGTGAATTATATAAATTAACTGCAAATGAAACAGCCCCTCTTTTTCTCCAACTAACTAATTAAGTTTTCAAAGGAACTCCATTTCCCACATTTTGGAATTTTGCCCCAGTCATGGTGTCTATGAAAAAGACAAATCTCCTTTGCAACCTAATGCTTTCCATCCTTTTTTAACGAGATAATTAGAATATAAAATGTACTCTTGTCTTTTACCTGCGTATGAATAAGGTCAATTATCATTCCAGTTATGGAGTCAGCAGACAAACTATTACAAGTAATGGCTCAAGCCAATTAAAAAAGTTCAAAACGAGCTCCATAACACTTAACAAGGATTCGCTTTTCTTCTAGGATTCCTTAATAATTTAGTACTTCCCATATTGGAGAACAACACTGCTTCTTTTTTTAAAAAACAATATTGCTGCAAAAGGTATAACTAGTAGAATAATTCATACGTGTAACCTTTGTGGGGGCAACAGGCCTGCATAGTTAAGCTCTGATCAATTTAGCCCAACCCGACACATACCTCACAAGTTTCAAACACTCTTCCTACAATGCAATTACATATGGCTGAGGAGCAGCGTTTCCTACAGAAATTTCAGAGGTTATGTCTATTCCATTATATTTAACCAAGGACACAATACCTTGGGCAACACCCCTCACTTAACCCTTTGCGTGCTAATGATGAGCTCAGCTCGTCATGAGGCACGGTTGAGCTGCACTCATGATGAGCTGAGCTCGTCACGGCCGTTGGAACGTTTGCACGCGGGGATAATTTCCCCGCTGTGCTGAACGTTTGAAAAAGCTGAGCTCGTCACCAGCACGGCGGCGCTGCGGCGTGTGATCCCCCTCCCCCCAACACAGGAGGTGAAAACCCCCCACAGGGAAGGGGTTAAACAAGAGTCCCTGCATACCCAATTATGATCAGTTCATTCAGCAGTCTAAGCAGAGCAAGCAAGCCGCCTCTTAGGATTGATACAACTTTTGCAAGAAAATAATGATTTGGGCCATTACACGAGTTGCTCTTAGAAACTCTTGCTAAATGACATTTGGATGAGGAGTACATTTTTCTGATACTATTGATAGACCCTTTTTCTCCTTTTTATTGTGTACCACCTTCATGACGTAAAGTAAAGTTCACTCCACTAGCTTTATGTTAAATTACTGTATACAAAATTGTGCCTCCCACAAAGCAGTAAATGGCACAGAACCTCTCACCTGTTTAAATGCACAATTTTCCAACCAGAATCTTGTTAAAAAAAGAGGAACAATGAGCAGAAGAGAAGACTATTGAAGCATACAAAGTTTTTAAATACGTCTTTTTTTAAGGCAAAGATTTACCTATTAACCACGAAAGAAGATAAAGCACTGAAACACTATTCAATACAAGTGTAGACAGGGAGTTATTAGATGATCCACCTCCCCAGCTGGGGGCACGATCTTTTTTTATTTCTAAACTGAGTGGGGAATATCGGCCATGTAGAGACTACTGCAAGTTAAATATCATTATAGTCGGAAATTGTTATGCTAACCCCCTAATATCTATCCACTTGTATCGGACAGAGGAAATCAAGGCGTTTTCTAAACTGGACATGCGAAGCATAAGATCTAAATAGAATTTGTTGGGGTTGCAGGGGTGAGTGGAAGACCCCCTTAAACAATCACTATGGTCAATTATGAGCAGTTAGAAATTCCATTTGGTTTAAGTAATGCTCGTGCCGTCTTTCAGCATTTTGTTAACAATGTTTTACGAACTTGTGGGAAACATTCACTATTGTTCATTTACATGACATCCTAATCTATTCTAACTATCTTCAGGAGCATCACTAGCACGTACGAGAAGTTCTCCCAAGTCAGCACTCTTTAAATGCAGAAGTTGAAAAATATATTTTTGAAAAGCATTGAGTTTTGCATTTTGAAAGAAGGAATCAGTATGGATCAACACAAAGTCAGAACTGTATTAAAGTGGGCAACTGAAACGTTTGTCAAAGAAACGCTGCAATATTTAGGTTTTGCAAACCTTTATCACCACTTCATTAAGGATTTTTCCACCACAGTGTAATCTATATCAGTACTGACTGAGAAAGGTCAACCTTTTGTGCGGAGTCAAGAACAGGAATCCTCCTTTAACATTTTAAAGACTGCATTTATATCAGTGCCTTTTCACCGAAATGTAAATGTGCTGATGTCAATTACGGAACAGGTTGATGCATCAGTACTTGCTATCAGTGTGGTAATGTTGCAAAGAGGTCTTGTGAATGAGGCAGCACATCCAGTGGCTTATTACCCCCAGCCTGGCTCGCCTATCCTATTGCTTGATGAATCCAAGATGGCCGACTGGTGAGAAGCTCTGGCCAGAAGCTCCCTGGATGGAATCTATGACGACGCCCCCTGGGCGGACACCAAAACTGTGTGTACCCTCTACGGAGACCGAGCAACCTTGGCCGATGCCAGGTGGAGCTGTCCTATGTAGCTATAGAGGAGTCTGGCCCCTTGGCCGTCACCTACCCAGCCGGTCATCTGACATTGTTTTTCCTTGGCTCCCTGTTTGTGTCTCTTTCCCTCCCCCTTCGATGGAACTATGACGACGCCCCCTGGGCTGACCCCAAAACAGTTTTTACCTACCGCGGAGCCCGAGCAACCTTGGCTGATGCCCGGTGGAGCTGTCCTATACAGCTATAGAGGAGTCTGGCCCCTTGGCTGTCACCTACCCAGCCAGTCATCTGACATTGTTTTTCCTCATCTCCCCGTTCGTGTCTCCTTCCCTCCCCCTCCTCCTCATCCCCCTGTGATTCTTTGATTCAAATTGATGTAACTTGTAACTCGCTGATTCAACTGATATAACTAGGTATCCTGTAACTCTCCGAACCTCATGAAAAGCGCTCTGATACCTCCGGGTCTAGCCAGTGCGATATAAAAATTGGCAAATAAATAAAAAATAAATTCAAATTGATGATAATCATCTCCCGACAGAAAAAAAGACCAGAGGAATGCTGGGACTTTAACCCTGCCCCTCCCACAGGGACTACATAAGCAGCACTTACCCAGCATTCCCCCTGTTCTTTTTTTCTGTCTGTCGACAGAATGGACTTGGATGCTGGTGCTGCTCCTGCTCGGCTGGGGTGGTGTTTCTTCTCTCCACCTCCGCCCAGCTGCCTGGCTGGGCAGGCGGTGGGGTTTCCTGACTGCCTCCTGGCCTGCCGGGCTTGCTGGGAGGGTGTTGGTTTTCGTGGACGGCCCTGTTGCCGGCTGGCCCTTGCGGTTGGTGTGCGCCTTCCCGGTTGCTTCCGGGTCGTGGGCGCTTCCTCCTGGGGCCTGGCCGGGTGGAAGAGGTGCAGCACTTGTGGGGTTCCTGGCCTTCCCGGACTCCCCTGGGCGGTTGGACCATAAAATGAAAAAAATGCTTAAAAGGAAGAAAATTATTTTCCAGTGTGCAGTCACCTACAGACCGGGGAATCGACAGGGCAAGGTAGATGTTCTTTCAAGATGAGGAGAGCATGAAGAAGTGAAGCTGCTCCTAACATCTCATTGGCCACGTCATGAGAATCTGATATAATCATCACATTCTAAGTCAGGTACAAGCCAGATAAGAAAAGATGCAATAATTTAGCTTTTGTAGGGGACCCAGGGTAAAGGAAGTTGACAGAGACCTTTTTGGTGGTCTATTTTATCAAATTGTATTCAGCCATACATTATTCCATGTTCACTGTGTGCTCAAGCAAAGATAGAGACAGTCAAACCCACGGGATTATTGCAGTTATTATTCCTGTGCCCTTACAACTTTGGTCAGAATTTCTAAGGATTTTATTGTTGATCTCTCCATATCATAAGGATTTAGCTCATTGTTAGTAATGGTGGTTAATTTTACCAAAATGAGACATTTTATATCTGTAATAGGATTACCAACTTCTGTCGATATGAATCATATTTTTTATCACATCTTTAAATTCCACAAAATTGTCCTCAAGAAGCTATCATCCACTGACAGTTGAACAGAATACAAGACTGACCCGATTAATAGACAACATCCTTGCTGTTTCTTAATGAAGCATCCAAGTGAATGCAGTAATTGGATTTCCCGGACAGAGTTTGAGTACAGCAACTCTTTATACTCTCCTATGCAGAATCTCGCTTTTGCAGCTCTTCTGGTTTGCACTCTCAAGCGTTTTGTGTCTGTCTCTTCCCTTCTGTAACATCTTCTCGGAAAATTTAAGGAAGTTAGATGAGGGGTTTATCAACATCATTTAAAGATAAGGCCAGCATAATAAATCAGGCTGATAAATATCCTAAACCTACTTCAGAGTGGGATAGATGATTTGGATATCCGTGAAACACTTACACATGCCTGGGTTGCACCAGAAAGTTTCTCCTTGATTCGTAGGCCCATTCTCTAATCTCAGGTTGATAGGACAATCATGAATTTCAATGACATGAATTTCAATGACAGTGCCACAAAAGATGAAAAAATACAGTCAGTATTTCAGGTGTCCATGATGAAGCCAGCGATTTTTCCAGAGTACTTTGAACTCCAATGTTAGTGGATGGCTCACAAGAGTATGAGGTGGAGGCTATCCTGGATTCCTATATTCATTTTGTCCAACTGTAATATTTGAGCTCTTGGAAGGGTTGCCCTTGAAAGATCCTGGTCACTGACCTCTTTTGTTCATACCCTGAATGATTTCTATTTTCCATCAGTAGTACTTCCAAAAAAGATCTCAGTGAAAATCCCGATTGGAGTGATATTTTGAGGGTATAGGGGCTCTACCAGGATTAGTTGGAAAGATTCTGCTAATAAAGACGATTGGCTTGAGGGACACTTCCAGGTTTTGGGTGGGGCTTCTGAAAGGTAGTCACTATATGAACCCAGCGCATGCACTAGCCAAGGGCTTGGAAACAACTCACATTAGTTTTGGCCCCTTCTGTATCAATCAGTTCATCATTCGTCATTCCATACCCTCGCCTTTTTTTGTATTGTTTCCTTGTGTTCCTAGGCTCTCCAGGCTTTGTCCTTCCTCCTTGTAATAACCCACCTCCAATAATTTTATTCTTCTTATCTAACCTTGAAGGACATCCAAAACTGCAACATTTAAGGTTGTTTATAAATAGGAGTCCGTCTGGCAATATATCTACAAATGTTTACAATTGTTGACACTACATGGTTCTCAACCATTGTGTAATAACCTTATTGCATAAGAGATGCAGAATGCACAATTGCTTCATGTGGGTCACTTCAAGCTTAACATTTCTACATCAATTATATGTGCAAGCCATGCTTCAGTCCTTCTCTGATATAATTATTACATTTGACATCCCACACTGTAAATTCTATAAACATCTGTAGACTAGAAAAAGCCCTAGTTCAATCAAGGATAAACTTGAAACAAATTATTTGCCAAAAATCGGTCTAATGATAATGAACCCCGGTAACAGTAACATAAGGTCTTGTTGATACAGCATTATCTGGGCCCACTTGCTTACCATTGATTCTCTGTTGGATCTTTTTGTCCGACTGAGAGGTGATGGTAGTTAACATTGACGTCAATCAAATTCCATTAACAGAGCGATCTATTTGGCTACACAATGAGGACCAGGAATTTGTAGCTTGGGTTAAGAAGGTTTATTAAAAATTAATAATCAAGTTCAGCTACACCATGCTCTAAAGGTACAGAATAGAGCAGTTAAGCCCAATCTCCAGAAGAAATTGAGGCTAACCAATATCAGGTAGACAAGCAGTTCAGTCAGAGCAATATAAAAGAGCAAGATGGGGATTTGATGCTCAGAGAACAGTAGAAAGTTCTCTTGTTTATACATTGAATAATGTAAATCTCGGTGGTTTGGTACCCTAAAGTGTCTAAAAAATAGGGTACCATTTATGAAGGAAATTAGAACAAGGCATGTAAAAATTAAGTATGAAGGTGCCAGCATTTCAGAAACTCAGTCAAGAGTCTTCTATGGATCAGAGAGTAGTGTCAGCCTAAGACACACTCAGGTAAGAATTAAGGGTAAGCATAGAGCTCTAAACCTCTCAAAGTCCAGGGAAACTGCAGTAAATGTACTTGAAGGGATCAGGAAAGCATCTGCAAAATTCTAAAGGGCATCTGAATCTCCAATTGTGTGAACACTAAGTTATAACAAGCAGGAGTCTTCTGGGTAACTCCCCTTTGTACGCATCATCTGGGGTCCATTGTTCCCATGCATTTCTAATGGTGCAGACTACAACTTCAGGGGAAAATCTCACACTGGACATGTGAATGACATCTCCTTCTCATACATAGGTTAGATTGCAACATTGCCGAATTGGCCTTTCAGTAGACGCTGTGCCTCCTCATGTTCTTTCGTCAAGGCCTTCTTCTCAAGCTCTCTCCTCTATCACTAGTACAGTAATGTATCTATTCTCAAACTAAAAATGCATGTGAATACCTCCAAGAAATGCCATGTTAGCAGAAAATGGAAAACTGTATCGTATGTAGCATTATGAAATACAGGCCTAGGCAGGCCTAGACAGGAACAGTCAAACATTAACTAAATGATGCACATTTATTATGAGTGTGCACATTTAGGCACAAACGAATATAAGTTCTAGTGCATTCGATTCATATTACATTTAACATACAGTAAATATTTGAAATATTCATGTGTAAATAGGGCTAAGAACTACATTGAAATGAAATATACGTGTAACATTAGTACACACATTACATAAACTTGTTATCATTTTTTTTTAAAAAGTCACATTCTGCATATATATAAGGATGGTTTCTATTTAGTTTGATAATAAATAAATGTCATTCAAGGTCTTAAAACACACATATGCAGGTAGAATTTAATATTCATAGTAAGTACAATATCTATTAAGTAAGGATGGCTTATTTAATCAGGACGTCAAATAATATATCATTTAACATTGTTAGGCACACATTAGGAGTAAACCTCTAATTCTACAGTGAATACACTTTATAATAGTGATATCAAGTGCAACACTTACATTAATAGTTAAACCACACAAGAAACATGTGCTAAGTGCACTTTAATGTCATGTGTCTGTTAAGTATTTGTGACGTATTTGTGACAGGTAAAGGTTGGGCAATTTTGTACTGCACCACAGCCTTCAACACTGTGTCCCACTCCATCCTGGTGGAAAGACTGGTGGCACTAGGTCTCAAAGGAACAGTTCTAAGCTGGATAACCTCATTCTTGAAAGCCAGGACGTTCAAAGTCTTCTCGGCAGATGCTAAGTCAGAAGTGTGTGCTCTGACCATGGAAGTCTCCCAGGCCTCTGCTTTAAATCCAATGCTGTTTACTGTGTACATTCGTCCATTGGCAGAAGTGGTGGAGAGTTGTGGCTTAACCCTATTTTCCTATGCAGATGA
Source organism: Lissotriton vulgaris (assembly GCF_964263255.1). Classification (NCBI taxonomy): domain Eukaryota; kingdom Metazoa; phylum Chordata; class Amphibia; order Caudata; family Salamandridae; genus Lissotriton; species Lissotriton vulgaris. The sequence continues at coordinate 1,508,779,706 of NC_141685.1, read as the reverse complement.
CACACAAATTATGTTTTCCTTGTCATTTGCACAGGGGCATACCTCAGCAGCCCTTAATGTGGGTTTGAGTCGGATCTCCACTTGGATGAATAACAACTTGCTTAAACTTAATGGTGATAAGATATGGTGCTGGGCAAGAACCCACAGCTTTGGGATGCACAACATTGGCTGGAGTATCTGGGGCCCCTTTCAGAACTGTCCCGGAAAGTAAAATACCTGGACCTTTGGTTGGATGAAAATCTTTCCATGACACCTCAGGTGGCGGTCAAGGTGGCCTCCAATTATTTTGATGTGCTGAAGTGGATGAGAAAGATTATTTGGGTTATTCCCAACTTGGCACAAAGAACAGTGATCCAAGCTCTAATACTCCCAAGAGTCAACTATGGCAATGTTCTGTATTTAAGAGGAGACAAGGCCTCCATCCGCTGTTTGGAGGTAGTTGATAATGCTGCTGCCAGACTCTTGGAGCGGCTCCCGAAACATGCTTCCTCTTTGCACTTCCTCCGCGAGCTTCGTTGGCTTGGTGTTGGAAAGTGAATACTATTTAAAACTTTGTGTTTTATGAAAAAGGCCAGAGCTGAATGAGGCCCACAGTATATCCAGAATTTGGTGGTACCCAACCAGCCTACGTGGACACTGAGATCACTTAAGCAGGCCTTGTGCACTGTACCCAGAATCCGGTTAACTTGCACGGGAGGTCATTCCTTTACATATTTGGTCCTAAAATTGTGGAACACCCTCCCAGAATCCTTCTGAAACTGCACTTCACTACTGACTTTTCATAAAAACCTGAAGACCTGGTTGTTTTAATCCTATAGTTGGACATCTCTACGTATGCTTAGTGTCAGGAAACCCTGTGGGTAGATGAACTCTTTATAAGTCGATATAATAGTAAATATCAACTGTTTATGGACACGCTGGATGACCAGCTGCTGGAATGGGCCCCAAAATGGTCGCATTGCTGGGTAAATGTTTTACCCTGGAGCAGTTTAATCAATTTTAAACAACACAAGGTAACTGTGGGTCTACAATCATCAGAAGTTGTGAAAAACTAGCCACCAGCTTATTTCTAGCTCAACAGAAGTCCTCAATAGTGAGTGATACTTCTCAGGTGTGGAAATTCCAATCAGATATCGTTCGATACCACCCTTGTCATCATGTGGGACTCCTTACACCAAGGAGGATATTTTTGCATCCCTTTATGGAATAACGGATGCCCCAATGTCACAAAGGGCGGGTAAGGGTAATCTGACAACGATACCTGAAAAGCAGTGCGTGTGAAAAAGGAAAGTGATAGTGAAAAATCTAAAATTAGAGAGTATAGAGATGAAACAGTTTATTAGGTATCTCTCATACTTCCAAGACTAAAACTCAGTGCGGAAATATAGTAGTTTTCAACAAATAGCTACTATCTAATTTAAAAGGTCAACATGTTTCAGCAGTACGGGGACTTAGTGTCCTCTGCTTTCTTCAGGACCAATACTTCGCTACTGCATAAATGTGAATAAACCAAAAATCACCCAAGTGAATAAAATCCATTGATGTCACCTGGACGACTAGGATCCGTAGTGATCTACCAGATACATAAAAATGTGGCGTCCAAAATTAAATAGGTTAGTGTATCCAGAACTCACAACAACATCACAGCCAAAACACATTGGTATTAGCACATGGCATCTCTGTCAGGTGATGCTTATATACTTGTTTCTTATGCTTCCAATATCTTTTCAGGTATATAAGAAGTCCGACACAGATTATGTCACCCACTCACCTTCTTGGTAGAACATGGGTGCTTCGCCACACCTGGCTGCGGCTCAGGTAGATAGAGCACCGCTCTATTAAAAGTAAACAGATGCAGGTCATAGATTTATCATATTGGTATTTATCAAACGATCTACAACACTCAAAAGGGAGAAGTGCTAAAAAATAAAAAAGTCTTAAATGTGCATCAACGATGGAAATGTACGTACAGTTTAACTTAGATGTCTGTTATAATACTAAGTTGACAGGATTTGACCAGCCTTTGCCCTGGGGACATGCGTATTAGGTGATACGGCGGATACTACAGATTTACCAAATATTAATTTGAGAGAGGCAACACAAAGTACCCCCGCAGCCTGGGACAAAGAATAGAAACCCTAATTCTGGATAAAAGTATCTTAATTTTTTTGAGAGGACAACAAAACGGGCGGTCCTCTCTGCATGACACACATTCCTTAGCGTGAATGTAAAAATTCAATAGATGTGGTAATTTTTTATCACTCACTTTATTTTTACTTTATCACACACATTTTGAGAGGTCCTGAAGAAAGCCCAATATATTTTTTCCAAGGGCTGAAACATGTTGACCACCTGATGATACATACAGCTACACATAGTGACTGTAAGAACTCATCCACTCTATTAATTTTAATCATACCCCAGAACTCCAAGAATAAATCAACTGGCAGTATTCTGGAGGTATTTTTAACGATAAACTCACACACTTAGTCACACATCACATCACCTAAAAAAACCTGCTCCACTGTAATTCAGGTGTTGAAGCACAGCCAGGTGGCATTCGGCCGCCTGGCTGGAACCCGATGATGAAGCATGACACCAACCAGGTTGGTGTGTGAGGGTTTTATTAACAAACCTTAGAGGTGCTATTACTTCATATTTTGTCAGACAATATTTTGTTCCAGGCCGTCTTCTTTTGTTTTTCAAAGAATTTGACCAGGGCCTTACTGAAAGTCATGCCGGCGAACCCTCAGCAAATCTGGCAAGCTGTGGAGGTCAGGTGACGATGGAAGAAAAAACTGTAGCAAAGTTTATAAGTGTGAAGGTAAAATGTTGACCTAGGCCTACCGCTTCCGAACAGGGCTCCATCGAGGTTGGCTTCAAAGTTGCAAACAAGTGCAACCAGGTGTCCCAGAGTGGCTCTATATGTCTTTAAGCACTATGAAGTGGCTATTTGTTTTTTAATTTGTATCTCCAGTTCCCTACATTGGAGTTTTGTCGTTTTGATGTCTATTTGTTCATATTAATGTCTGGACTGCTCATTTGTCAGCTACCAAGGTTTGAGCAAGGGGCTTATTTACTGAGACCTTTACTGGACCCTATACTGTGTTGGTGGGGTTATTACTAGCTGTAGATGCAGGGGCCAGTAGTCTGAATTACAGAACAGATAATCTAATTGGGTATGCATCTGATGTCCCCGGGTATAATTTAAGTATTCCGCTTCCCCGGGGTGTGCCAAATGCCAGACTTCAGGTAGGTGGGGCATCCTGGACCACTGTTGGAGGTGCTTTGTTGCCTGTATACCCTGCATGCCTGGTAGAGGGGGTAGTGAGCGTTCAAGATCTGTGTCATGTATGCAGTTGAAATCCCCTGCCCACAACCCTAGGGCTAGGGGGTCAAGTAACATGGATGGTGACAGAGTATCTAAAAACTCGTCCTGGAGGGTGATAGGCATGTAGCTAGACACCACTGAAAAGGGGCACCCATCCCAGGCCCCCTCCAATTTCACATAAAGGCCCTCATCAGAACCCAGGTTTTCACAAATGGCATCTTGGGAGCTACCCATATCAGGATCCCTATGCGTATGCAGAGTATACCTGCCCACTCCATCGCCTGCTGACCTTCTCAACCTCCCTCTTAGTTAGGTGCGTCTTGGCTACGCTGTCCCTGTGGACCCTGACACATTAGAAAACATTCAGTGGGTTTAGCCAGTAGGATGAGAGAAGGGCTCAAGGCAAACACAGAGGTGACTAAGACAGCACATGGTCAGCGACTGGCTGCCGCCCCCCCGTCTGACCACACCAACCCCCAGAGACATGAACATGGGGCCTGGTTATCTTTGGAAGGCGGGAGGTCGCAAGACCCCCCGGCCGTATTTATTAAGATATGAAATTAAAAAAGGTTTTTAATTGCATGGTCAACAATTTATACAAAAATCAGCAGGACATTAGATACAATATCGTCAACAAGTTTGAGAGGCTAACCTTAACAAAACTCTAATACAGATTGTTTCCTAACCGAATCTAACATCCTCATCTTGATTTTTTGTATACTACATTTCTGGCCATATGGCAAGGTCGCTAACCGGTGTCAGGTCCTACTAGCTGCGCCTCACCTAGAGATGTGCGCATGCGCAGCCGGGTCTGGTAATTACCCGGTCTACGCCGTAAACTCCATTTACCCACTAAAGGAGGGCCCTTACTCTGCGCCATCCGGTGACGTCATGAGTATGCACGCGCGGGGTGGCTACCAGCCTAAGGAAAGCGTGACTACTCCAACCCGCGCCCCTTTGAAGCATCAGTTACCTTGCCCCTGAAGTTCTAGGAGTGGCCAATGGCCCCTCCCCCTGGGCGGGAACCTCCATAGTGTGATGCCGCCCCCTCAGACCTTAAAATAGCTGCTCACCGGTCATGACCTTACCGCATGCCCCATACCTAATAAATACGACGACCTATGGGAAAAAATTCTAATGAACAACTACTCTGGCTAACACATCAAAGCATCACTGTAAGGCTACAAAGGGAAAAAAGTCCTAAACACAATTGCAACATCATAACATATTTCAGCACAGTTCACTAAAAGGGGAAAAAATTCCTAAACACAATTGCAACATCATAACATATTTCAGCACAGTTCACTAAAAGGGGAAAAAATTCCTAAAGAAAGCATCATCAGCATAATATACAAACCCGACAAATTTCACATATGCATAGCAAGGATGGCAACAATCACCTCACAAATTACACCTAAACAAGACTAATACAGCATCAACCATTTGGTTCCAGGGATGGTGGGTGGGGAAACAAAAAAGCCCCGAGCGCGGGGCACAACACGCTGTGGAGGAGCGTCCAGGGAACAAGAGGGTCTCCCGGGCGCTCCCCGCCTCTTTATTCACAAGGGGCCGGGTGGGGGTGGCTACGCCCCCCACCCAGCCCCTCCTGCAGCACACCCCCCTAACCCGGACATCCTACCAGCGCTGTTCTAAACTTGGACACTTTGTCCCTGGGCAACCTGAAGCATCCCTCCACTGAGTCAATCTCGATACCAAGAAATTCCAAGCAGGTGGATGGGCCAAACGTCTTCCCTGGCGCAAGCGGAACCCCAAAAGCCTGCATGAGCACGCAAAATTCCTGCAATGCCCAAGCACACTCCTGAGAGCCTGCCGCACCTAAGAAGAGAAAATCGTCTAGGTAATGCATGACCTGCTGGTGGCCCGTCGCCTGTCTCATGACCCATTCTAGAAATGAGCTAAACATCTCGAAGTATGCACATGATATGGAACAGCCCATGGGCATGCATTTATCCATGTAAAACTTGTCTTCAAAAGTGAAACCTAGGAGATGATGATCAGCCGGATGAACTGGGAGGAGACGGAAAGCAGATTCAATGTCTGACTTTGCCATCAGTGCCCCCGGCCCCATGGCACGCAACAAGTCAACCGCCTGGTCAAATGAGGCATACTTTACACTACAAATCCCCTCATCAATGGCATCATTCAAAGATGCGCCTCTAGGCGCCGACAGGTTGTGGATCAGTCTGAACTGACCTTTCTCTTTTTTGGGAACTACTCCTAGTGGTGAACACACAAAATTGGGGACAGGCACCCTCAGGAAAGGGCCAGCTATCCTGCCTAGAGACAGTTCCTTGCTAATTTTAGCCGCCACCACTGAAGGGTTGTGTTTTACTGACAATTGGTTCTTGCAATGGGCGCTGCCTGTGTACCCCCCCGCCGGGATCCTAAAGCCTTGGGAGAAACCTTCCTGGAGTAGAGTGGCTGCTGTGTGGTCCGGATATCTATTTAACCATGGGATCATTGCTAAAACATCTACAGGCGTAGGGGTACCCAACTGGTTTGTACTACACTGGCTTCCCTCTTCCCCTCTGACCATGGTTGCCGTGCTTGGACCTGCAAGATGATTCTGGGTGTGAGGGGTGACCACAGGCCGCACATGCATGTCTAAATCTACAGGTACCCGGGGCCCTTGTGCAGGTGCGCTTATTAAAGTCCCAGCACACCCCTTTTTTCTCTGACCCGCCGGCCCTATTCTTCCCCGGGACCTCACTCGCTTGGGGGCACCGAAAGGGCTGTTGAGGTCTGGCGGAGAACACCCTGACCGCACTGGTGGACTGAGGGGGGGGCGAGCTCTCTGAGAACTGCTGATGCCATGACATAGAGTCAACCCTATCCCATGTCAATGATGGGTTAAATTCCAAAGCTTTCCTGAAATTTACATCATACCCTTTCCAGGCATCCCCAGAGTACTGTTCACTCCACTTCAGCACAGTTCACTAAAAGGGGAAAAAATTCCTAAACACAATTGCAACATCATAACATATTTCAGTACAGTTCACTAAAAGGGGAAAAAATTCCTAAAGAAAGCATCATCAGCATAATATACAAACCCGACAAATTTCACATATTCATAGCAAGGATGGCAACAATGACCTCACAAATTACACCTAAACAAGACTAATACAGCATCAACCATTTGGTTCCAGGGATGGTGGGTGGGGAAACAAAGAAGCCCCGAGCGCGGGGCACAACACGCTGTGGGGGAGCGTCCAGGGAACAAGAGGGTCTCTCGGGCGCTCCCCGCCTCTTTATTCACAAGGGGCCGGGTGGGGGTGGCTACGCCCCCCACCCGCCCCTCCTGCACACGCCCCCCCCCCTGATCCGGACATCCTACCATGGTATCCGGGTCAGGGAGGGCGCCGGCCAATCGGTGGCGGGGCGCGCCCATGAGGGCCCGCCCCACCACCGAGAGGCACGAAGGGGGAGGCGGTCGCCGTGCCGCCATGCGGGCGGGGGGGCCAAGAGCCCCCCTTTTCATTTCACTCTTATGTCATCTACGAGTGCACATTTCTGATGTGATATATGATGTCATCAATGACGTAATCCCCATATTGGGCATGGTTTCAAATTCACAAACTAGAATCCTGAGTTAAGTTTATTTCCCACCATCATTTTTGACCTCACAACTTTTCTAACCTTATTTTTGTGTGGATGTCGTTACTTTAATAATAAATTTGAAAAATAAGTAAGCTCACTTAAAAAAATATACTCGATAAAGGACAGTAATCATAAATTCCAAAACATATAACTATGCCACAAATAGACTATTTTATTCAGAAGAAATGTTGAACTTGTTCTGAAAAGTATGTTTTTCAAATATAAGAGAATAGTGTTTCAACGCATAATATGTAGTTTGAACTGTGATTAGCGAAGCAAAGGGAATTCGTCTTACTTATCACAGCATGGCCCATGTAAACTCTGCGACAAGATAAAGCTTTTAGCACATTTTCTTTCACATGAAAACCCCACTCTCCCACTTGCCTTGAACAAACTTTGGTGTCAGAAGCTTGAGTGTTTTTTTGTTGTTGGTGTCTTCATACTTCAATCTGCCCATTGCACAGTGTCCCCAAGAACTAGGGATTACCTTTCGATTACCAAGCGCTGCATCTGAAAACCTTCGAACATAAATGCGCAAAGCACTCCAGCCTGGATCTTTCCACATTAAATGTAACCTGAAAATTGCAATTCAAACGCAAAAGAAGAAAAGGACAAGGTTGCTAAGCCCTTACAATCAACTGTAGCAAGGCACACTTATATTATTTATAATAGAATGCCAGGAACGTGTCCTTTCCTTCCCTCAGATAGCATCACTTCAGAAAACCACTCAACTGTAAGAACTAGGACACCGGAACCTGCAGCGGGAAGGCCTTCTAAAAATGAAGCAAGCCGGATTTGACGTAAATGGCTTTATATCCGAAATAATTTATATGCATTTTTCAGCTTTTGGGAGAAAAACATCCCTTTGGGCGTAGCCTGATTTTTCGACCCAGGTATATTGGGTAAACAGTGCATTCAAACTGCACATCTTTATGCCCACACCTTTGAAATGTAGCTACATTGAATAGAAATCGAGGTAATATTTACCTCGAACATTTCTCTGCATCGTCAAACATTGACCTGCATTACATACTCAGCACCAGAGGTGTATTTGACTACAATTAAAGTGCAGTCGCTAAAAGATTTGACCGACTTTGGCGCGGCTTGCACACCTGACTGAACATCGGCACTTTGTGGTGTCTCCAAGTTCATTTATATTTTAGTTAGTTATTTAATGTTATGAAGTGCTGCACGTCCCCTTTTGACCGCTTCTGTGCGCTTCAGAGTAAACTGGTGGAGCAACTGCCAGAGCTAGTGGGTCTTGCTGAAAATGTAACAGAGGTGAGAGAGCGCAATTTGAATAAAACGTATATCCGAGCCATATTTACAAGCATATCGTATAAACGTAGGAATGAAATATATACTGTAACGTGAAGTTAACACCTATAGCATATAATTAACCGATGTAATCAAAGTAATATAGGAAATATAACTGTGTTTACTCTTGAACATGCATTAGATTTAGAAGGCCCGTATACATAGTGGGCTAATGTAGAAATGTGTAGAAATGCTTACGAACTGAAGAACGTGCAAGGTAGAATTCATGTACGTGTGTAACTTTAAATGGAGAAACGGCGAGAAATGTAACATGGAGAAATGTGCAGAGAGCATACATAACGGTGTAACGAATGAGAATATAAAGTTATATTCTATGTAATTTATATTCTATGTAGAATGTATTCACTTAAGCAAACGATTTACTAAATGCGATTATATATAAATGTGTGTTAAAGGTTATACTGTGTAGAAAGCTTCTTGTAGGAATGGTAAAAGGGTTTAGGTCATATGTGATTTTAACCTAACTGACCAAGAGTTCGCAGGAGTGTAGTCCGCTGTATGTAATTTAGTGGGCTCACAGGAGTCGTGAATAGCCTTGATCTGAATGTGCGAGACAAGAGTCAAAGGTCTTGCTAGATTTAAGGTGACAATGCTGGACGAAGTTTATGGCCTAAACGTGATAAGAGACGCTTGGAATTTGAGTCTTGTTTAGAAACGACCGTTCACAGGACCAACTAAGGTTACGAATACAGCCGTAAGGAACTAAAGGTCTGCTGAGGTGATAGACTTTTGCTCCGAAAGTGTCAAATGAAATGTCGAATGAAGTCACCAGCAAGAAGACGAAGATGGCGTCTAAGGAGAAGGGTCAACTTAACGGACGACGCGAAGAGATGAAGCCATGGAAAGAGCAAAGAATGAGATCATGGGGAAAGTACGTGGTGGGCGTCGAAGGGGCGTTCCACCCATACTGTGATTGTGTATTTTAGGGACAGTACCCCGGGGAGAAGATAGCGATAGCGAAGAGCTCAGAGCGCAGAAGACTTGAGCAGATGTCCTGAGGAGTCAGAGAGAAAGAGCAGAGCGCAAGAGAGCAGTAGGCCGAGGACCCTTAGAGAGCGGATGGGTAGGCAGAGAGGGTACTGCTTCTCGACATAAGTTACCATTAGGGGTTAAGAGAGTTTGAACTTCTTTGGAAGTCAAACTGCTGACACCTTTTTTAGGTAAGGAACTTGCGAAGTAGGGATGTCACATAGTACAGAGTAGGGACAGAATTAACTTGTCTATTCTTTTTGTAGATGACGCAACAGGACCACATTGTATCTATGCTTTTAAAACTGCAGATTTGAAACGGAATTGGAACAGATTTGGAATTGATTTTAATTGTATTCTTTTGTATACTTATTGAAACTTATCCTGAGAGGATTGTATATGCATTTAATTCTGATTTTATATAAAACTTTTAAAACTTCATCAGTTGTAAGTGGTCCTTCAGAGTTGCGTCAGTTTATGGGGTTTATCTAACCTATGCGGGGTTTGTCTTTTACTCAATGACAGAAAATAACCGATCCAAATTGATGAATGAGATTAGTATCTAAGTGATCAAAAAGGGTATCAAAATCTCATTCCCCGCAGTTGGTAGCAGAGAAAGATGGTTTTCTTCTTGAGGAAGACAACCTAGGTCAGGTCTAGATTACCCCAAGGTCCCTAGTCATCGACGACCAGAAGAAGAATCCCTGCCGAAGACGGTGCTGACGGTGCGTCGAGAGAAAAGCAGCAGAGTCGGTCGAGAGTGAGTATAAGGGTCATGCGTTGTAAGATTGCGGTATTTTGTGTTGTACCTGTGTTGTAATGTCAAGCGGAGTTGAATGCCTGTAGTGTGATTGAGGGAAGGTTGTGAGCGCGCGCAACCGGATAAAATCTTAAGTTCAAGGAGAGCTTAAGTGGTTCGGGTGTATCGAACACCCAGAGTAATTTGTCTACCATTGAAAGGGGGTCATGAGGTACCATTGATCGCCCGACAGACCGATGATAGGGGGAGCGTAAGAGTGAGTGTATGAGTAACGGACGCTGGTCGTACGTTTACTGTGTGTAAGTAACCTATCAGTTAAGGCGATCGTCTGACCGTGAGAGGAAAGACGTTTCGTCAGTTGAGGTGACAATTACAGTTAGACTGTGGCCGTACAGTCAGAGAAAAGTGATCGCTTGGACGGAAGTAGTCATTTTTCAACGTATGAATGAAAACGCATGCAAGACAGTGAGACGAGTTGAGAAAGAAGGGGAACTGCTGCAGAGGGGACGAGTGACGTCAGCGTAGAGCCGCGCTGAGATTGGTCGGTCAGCGTAGAACCGCGCTGGGATAGGCCGATTAGCGAGAGTCGCGTAGGGATTGGTTGGTTTGTCATCGGGACGTAAATAAGGAAGAGAATAGAGGAAAATCGTAGATTATCGAAAATGAAGTGTTTTAAACGTTTAAGGGCGATCTTTAAGAGAGATAGAAGAAACTTGTATGCCGGAGAAGAAGCTCCACCAGAAGGCACACCAGCTTATCATATGGCAGTGAATGTAGGCTTACACTCGATATTATGGATCTCCGAGTGGAATAGGCTAACAGAAGGGAATAAGGAACTGACGTTTCCGAGATACGGGACGTTTAAGTTGGAAGTATTGAACCAACTGAAAGCGGTAATGCTTGCAACAAGACCTCTACCGAGGCCAACACAGTTCGAAGCCCTTAGTGCATGGTTTAGAGCAGCACACGAAAAGAGCTTAAAGAGACGCCAGGAAAGAGTAAGGCGATCGGTAAAAGCAGTGCAGGATGCTAAATGGGACGATGAAGCTAAAAAGTGGAGGGTGCAAAAGATAGAAGCAGACAAACTGTTCACAATGTTAGAAGCTACGGGAGAAAAGAAACCTCTAGAAGAAGATGAGGATAGCGAGCCAGATGAGGATCTGATAGAGAGACTATTAACAGATAGACCACCTCCGTACAACAGAGAAGCCAAAAGTCCCGCATTACAGCAAGGGGACGGAGCTAGATGGGGGGAATATAAATCGCTCCCAGTAACAGAGTGGGATTCCAAGAAAGGTGAAGAAGTACCCCAATCTAGTCCCGAACAGAGAGTAGTGGGAAGATTCGTGGTCCAGAAGGTGCCAGAAACGCAGTATGCAAGGTCGTATCAAATGCCAGATGCTCTACAAGTACCTGTTACCATAGGGCCTATAGTGTCAATCTACAACCCAGAGGGGGTCCAGCAGGAGGAACAGGCACGATGGGACAGAGAAAGGGCAGAGATAGAGGGAAGGAATAACACAACCAATTCCCAAAGGCAGTTGCTAGGACCAATGAGTCGGAGTACCCCACTAGATTCCGCAACGGGTCCCTGGATAGAACAGGGGGGCCAAAGAGGACAGATGGATTTGAGGGGACCGAAACCGAAATCCTATAAGGAATTAAGGGAATATCTGAGAGAATGGGATGCTGCCGAAGAAACTGAGAATAAGAAATTAGAAACAGGAGCAGAATGGAGAGATCAGGATAACAAGATCCTCTCCCATTGCGGAGCTGGCGAAAGCAGCCCTGAGTGGGAGGGAGGGAGTCAAGGAAGTAGAGGAGATACTTGCCATATTACCAGCGGCAATAGGCAAATGTGCGACGACAGAGGTGCAGGGTGTGGGGAAGTGCCTCGCGTCACCTTTAGTGAGGGAGAACGAAGGACGCAGGAGTACCGAAATAGTTTCAGATGCACTCACCACACCCCAGACGAAAATGTGCGACATTGGAATCACGGGAACATGGAGAGTCGTGAAACGTCTCCACATGCCTCCGGTGATCACAAACGAAATCACGGAAACATGGAGAGCCGCGAAGGGTCTCGCCATGCATCCGGTGACCACGAACGAAGTCATGAGAATATAGGGAGTCGTGAAACGTCTCGCCATGCATCCGGTGATCACGAACGAGATCGCGGGAGCATGGAGGGCCATGAAGGACCTTATCGGTTGTTGAGCGACACCAGACAGCAAGCGAGTTACAGTGGTTTAGAACAGCACGGAGGATCCTATATCGTATCGGAAGAAACCGAGCCGAAAAGACGGAATGTAGTGATGGGGAATGGAGCAATGTTCCACCACACCCCAAGGGAAGATGGAAAGGCTTGGGATCTAGAGAGGTGGGAACAAAGAGATGGAAGAAAAACTCCTCATAACTCGCCTGTGCTTAGGCGTAGGGCGCATAGTAGAGGTGAGAGGGATGTAAGAGAACAACCTAGGACTGACGTACTGAGAGCTGAAATCAAAGCAAGACGGATTGATGTAATGAGTTTAAAATCAGACTTGGATGAGATAATTGATGGCACAGTGGCAATAGAAAGGTTAGAGCTGTACAAACCAGATGAAATACTGTTTTTATCTAAGGATGTTACTCGGAAGGCAAGGGCAGCTCATGAGAAATTATCTGAATTGGCAGACAAGTATATGATAGACATGTCACGAACTAAAGCCTTACAGGCCAACCATAGGCTGAATTGCACGGATCGAGATCTAGATGAGCGTAGAACGATTGGGCTAAGAGTACACATAAGGGAACTAATCATGTGTATCAGGATATGGAGAGATCTGGATAGATGGGAGGAAAAATGGTCCAAGAGGGGATCTGTCAGAAGGAGTGCACTTGTGAAGTCCCAGGATGGAGACCTAATGCGAATGGAAGCTTTCCCTTTACGAGAAATCGCGAACGGAAACTACGTTCATGTGCCCTGGAGTAGGGGGGATTTAGCGGCATTTACTAATTCTTTCCCCAAGTTAAGAGAGAACCCCGTGGAGTGGTACAAGCAGGTAGAGAGATTCGTGAAGATCTCTAAGGTGCTGTGGATCGATTTGAACACCTTGTTCGATATCGTAGTACCCGGAGATTTGTGGACGGCATGCAAGCTTAGTGTTGAATGGCCCGCTTGCGAGCCTCCGAGAGATATCCGGACAAACGGTCCATCTGATAGAGTCATGGAAAAATACGAGAGAGTAATTGCATGGCTAAAAGAGAAGGTGCCAGTGCAAGACATAGACTGGGTTAAGATAGATCGAACAACTCAGGAGCCTAAAGAGACAGTTCACGAGTTCTACGAGAGATTGCTGAAAGCATTCAAACAGTATAGCGGGTTGGATGTCATGGATCCCAAAGACATAGGACAGTTTGTGTCGAAGTTTGTTCTAGGATTGAGGCCAGACATAAGCCTAATGATTCAACAGCATTTGATTTGTTGGCAGAACAAACCGTTAGACGAGATTCTGAGGTATGCGAGGTACTGTAGCGACGAAATAGACTCGAAGGCAAAGAAACTTAAAGAAAAGCTGATGTTGGTGCAGATGCAGTCAGCTGGAAAGGGTGGACAGCGGCAACAGGGAACAGGAACACCAGTAAAGAAACAGAATAATCAGAGCAGAGATGAGGAAGAAAGACCGAAACCGAGAATGGATATCGCGACACTGAAAAAGACAACGAGGTGCCATCAGTGTAACGAGGTGGGACATTGGAGACGCGAGTGTCCATATAATGTCGAGACGGGGGAATTAGAACAGGAGGAGGATGAGGTTCAACCCAGTATGGTAAGGGGAACAGCAGTCCCGAAGGGAAAGTTTATCAAAGGGGGGAATCAGACTCCTCGAGCGCCGTTCCCTCAACCGCCTCGCATTACAAATGGAGGGAAAACCTATAGACAAATGCCATTGTTTGTAGGAGGAGAAGAATGCTACTACGTTGATCCTCTTACAGGGCAACGAGTGAATAGAGAAGAAGACTGTACTCTAGGTGCAGCCCTGGAGGTAGACCAGAGAGGACCCTACGTGGAGGCCGAAGTAGCTGGATGTCCTACGACCTTTTTGGTGGATACGGGGGCCACTCGATCCACTTTGAGATCAGCGGTAGTCCCAGGTTTGCCAATGTCGGGAGAGACGATCCAGGTGGTAGGAGTCGCAAACAGGAGGATGACGAATCCTCTGACAGAACCAGTGTCAGTAAAGATAGGGAATTACAGTGATGAACATCAGTTTGTAATCTGTGATTCTAGCCCTGTGTGTCTGTTAGGAAGAGATCTGTTGTGCAAACTGAATTGCACAATACATTGCACACCTGAAGGAGTAGAAGTGCAGACCAACGATGAGGATGCCGATTTTAAAGTTGTAAACTCGCAGGAATGCGTGGAACTATATCCTACCCTAACAGTGGAGGAGCTTCCACAGGATTTGAGGGAGAAAGTGTCAGCTGAGGTGTGGGATTTTACTGGAGAAGAAATAGGATTGATTAAAGGGGTAGAGCCAGTAAAGATCATGGTAAGACCCAATGCCGAGTATCCGAGAATACCACAATATAAGTTGACACCGGAGACGATTGCAGGAATAAAACCTGTGATCGAATCCATGATTAAACAGGGAATACTGAAGGAGATCGTGGGAAGTCCATGTAACTCCCCGATTATGGGTTTGCAGAAGCCTAGTGGAAAATACAGAATAGTGCGAAAGATTAATAATATCGTTGTTTCATGTTGTCCAGTGGTACCGAATCCATCAGTGATATTGTTTCAGATACCGTTCCAAGCTGAATGGTTCACCGTGATAGACTTATGCCAGGCTTTCTTTTCGATTCCTTTAGATGAAGAGAGCCAGTATCTTTTCGCTTTTAAGCTGGAAAATCACGTTTTAACATGGTATCGTATCCCTCAGGGGTATACAGAAAGCCCATCGATTTTTAACCAGCTGCTGAAGAAGAATCTTGAAAGTCTAGTACTGCCCAAGAACTCGGTTCTAGTCCAGTACATAGACGACCTCCTAGTTGCGTCAGAAACTGAGGAAGCTTGCAAAGTAGACACCATCACCTTGTTAAATCACTTGGCCGAGAACGGACACAAGGTGTCTCCAAGTAAATTGCAGTATTGTCTGACCGAAGTGCAATACTTGGGCCACAGGATTGAAAAGGGAAAGCGGAAGGTGTCTCCAGACAGAATAGAGGCGATCATGAAAATGAACGCGCCTAAGACACAACGAGAAGTCAGGATGTTTCTAGGCATGGTCGGTTATTGTCGGCAGTGGATAGCCAACTTTTCACTGAAGGCAAAACCTTTATTACAACTGACGCACAAAGGAGTAAGTGATCCGGTACCATGGGACAAGGATTGTTTGATGGCGTTTTTGCAGCTGAGGGAGGACTTATGTCGTGCCCCGGCTTTAGGAATGCCTGATTACACAAAACCATTCTTGCTTTACTGCTGCGAAAGAGAGGGATGCGCTTTAGCAGTTTTGGCCCAGATACACGGAGATGCGCGTAGGCCAGTTTCTTATTTTTCGGCTACATTAGATCCAGTAGCCGCAGCGTTGCCCGGATGTCTCAAATCCGTAGCTGCAACGGGTGTCAGCATTGAACGATGTGAAAGTGTGGTAATGGGACATCAGTTAGTGGTGTACGTACCGCACTCTGTGGAATTGTTAATGACCAGGACTAAGACTCAGCATCTGACGAATAGCAGGCTCACACGCTACGAGCAAGTCATTTTGGCTGCCGAGAATGTGACCCTAAAAAGATGCTCCGTCTTGAATCCTGCAACTTTGATGCCACTTCCAAATGATATGGATGATGACATTTGTACAGATCATGACTGCCTAGATGTGACTGAACTATGCACCAAACCGAGACCAGATATCGTAGATGAGCCATTGACTGACCCCGATGAAATATTCTTTGTTGATGGTTCATGCGTAAGAGACGATATTGGTCAGCTGAGAGCAGCATATGCAGTTTGTACTATTACCAGAGTTGTGGAAGCCGCCTGCCTGGAAGGAGTACATTCCGCTCAGGTAGCTGAAATTATTGCTTTGACCCGTGCCTGTTTAGCAGGTAACAAAATTCGAGTCACCATATACACCGATAGCCAGTATGGTTTCGGGGTAGTTCACGACTATGGGCAGTTATGGTCTGAAAGAGGTTACATGGCCTCCTCGGGTTCTCCAATTAGGAATGGAGAATTCGTGAGATTATTGTTAGAGGCATTGCAAGGTCCGTCAGCCATAGCAGTTGTCAAGTGTGCCGCGCACACGAAGAATGTAGACTTTGTGTCGCAAGGCAACCGTTATGCTGACGAGGTAGCGCGTTACTGCGCAGAACAAGGTTATTCTCACACCAATGTAGAAGTGGGGGGAATACAGGAAAGAACTGAATTGACAATGTTGTTAGACACTGTAGATACATGGGATGAGTTAAAATGTGTTCAGGAAAATGCACCAGATGATGAGAAAAAGGGCTGGGAGACAGCTGGATGTACAAAAAGTGAAATGAACTTTTGGATCTCTGCAGATGGGAGAGCAGTTTTACCAAACGAACTTGTTAGTCCAATGGCAAGGAAATTGCATGGATCAGCACACATAGGTAGAGATGCTATGGTGAGAGTATTCAGACAAACATGGTTTAATCTGAAATTTAGAATAGCGGCAGAAGCAGTATGTCAGCGTTGTGCGATCTGTCAGCAACTAAATGTAGGAAAGAGAACACCAGTCACACTGAGTCACATAGGGAGGTCTGGGGGGCCTTTCAATAGAATGCAGCTGGATTTTATTGAAATGCCTCAATGCAATAGACTCAGATACGTGTTAGTGATTGTCTGTATATTTTCTAGATGGGTTGAAGCTTACCCGACACGTAGGTGCGATACACTCACAGTAGCGAAATTGTTGCTTAGAGAGTTGATACCGAGGTTCGGGGTGCCATCCTCTTTGGAATCGGACAGAGGAACTCATTTCAATAGCGAAATAGTGAAGATGCTATGCTCAGCTTTGAGTATTGATCAGAAGCTCCATTGCAGTTATCGACCAGAAGCTTCAGGGATTGTAGAACAAATCAACAGTACAATCAAGTCCAGACTCGCCAAAGTTTGTTCATCGACATCCCTGAATTGGCCTGATGCACTTCCATTGGTTCTTATGAGCATACGTAGCACACCAGATAGGAAAACAGGTCTGTCTCCACACGAGGTGCTAATGGGAAGAGCTATGAGATTGCCATCGGTTCCGACTGCAGCGTTATTGAACATCACAGACGATTTGATCCTGGATTACTGCAAGGGACTATCTGATGCCAATAATTCTGTGTCCCTCCAGGTCCAGGCTGCAGAGGTTCCATCAGCACAAGACTTGTGCCATGACCTGTGTCCGGGGGACTGGGTCTTGGTGAAGAAGCACGTCAGGAAGAACTATCTAGACGTGCATTGGCGAGGACCGTTCCAAGTCATACTTGTTACGAACACTGCAGTAAAGTGTGGAGGTTTGCCCAACTGGATACACGCCTCATACACCCGAAGAGTGCCAACACCTCTGGAAGAAACAGCTCCTCTCTCGGATGAGAATCCAGCGGAAAGCGGAGAAGCCACAGAGGGGGAAAGCCAAGCTGTAGAGGTGATCGAAGAAGCTGAGCCGGTGTCGGAGCAGGCCGACGACGGTCAGGACACCAGTGGGACCGAGGTCGTCTCAGAAGAAGAGAGTACCTGGGAGTTCGAGTCAGATACCGAACAAGCTGTGAGTGATCAAGAGACAAGTCCAAGAACAAGGAGCAGGAGGACAAGGAGTGACGAAGCCAGTTGGCCGGAGAGAAGGAGAAGGCCAAGCTTAAAAGCAAATCAAGAGAGAACCCTTGTTCCGATCTCTGAAGAGTCGGATCAAGAAGAAGAAACTACAGATTCAGGCTCTGAGAGTCCGAGAAGATCAAGAAGGGTACGTGTGCCCTGCCGAAGGTACGTCACCCCAGAGTGGACTTATCTAGCAGATGTCTTGGGGACAGAAATCTGGGAGAGTGAAAGAAGTGAAGGTAATCAACCTCGATCCATTTGTGGCAGTGGAGATATGGATGTTGACGCCTGGACTCGAGACTGAGGGGTTACTGACTTTCACACTTCCCATACCCCCTTACCTCAGTCGGATCAAAGATCTAGTGCTAAATCGATTACAGTTTCCGACTTTTGGTCATCAAATTCCAGAAGAAGAAGAAAAAGTTGTTCGTTTTGAACTATTGGAACTTGTTGTTAAAGCTGCAGGTACGAGAATAATTGTAGATGCATAAAGACTTTTTGTTAAAGCTATAAAGAAGAAGATAACCTAGCGCCGAGTGGAAAGAAGAATAAAATTAGGGATTACATTTAGAGGACGGAGAAGGGTTAGGGTTGTCTATTACTGAAGATAAAAAGACATTGTTGCGAAAAAGAGACTTTGTTGATAAAGAGCACTTTACAGATTGAGAAAGCAAATAAAGCAAACCAAAGACTTGAAAAGAAACTTTTCTTCGCAAAAGAAGGAGCTACGCTGTTTGATAACATGGAGAACGGCAACCCAAACCGAAAAGCCAAATGCATAATAGGTACACTAATAGCAGTAGTAATTTTTCTCATAATTACAGTAGTGGCAATATCATATATGGTAGGACATGAAAGTAATAAAGAAGTAGAAGATGTAAAGCCTGTAACGACTTTGAAACCTGCTCTTGTTGGGAAGAAGGAGGAGAGCAATGTTATCCGTGAAAAGGCGTTACTGGCAGATGAAGCTCGTAGGTTACACGTAGACGAGTCACAGGGAAACTTTAGGTCAAATGCATATGCCAAACTGTTGTACGAGTATATCGATGCCATGGAGGCCAAAGATTGCTACGTTTGTATGCAATTGCCGGCTTCTGTAGATGAAGGCATCAGATATCATCATCTCCCACTGACTTATGGGATAACATGTAGTTTACTGCTAAGTATATTTTATGGTAGAGAAGGGTTTGAGTACTACTTTTCAAATTATGATTCGGTACTGCCTGAAGTTCCGAATTATAAACAAATGAATAAGTGGGACTATTATAAAAAGGAAGATCGATTAGCTAAATTCTTTCTTCCTTGGGATACATTAGATACATCATACGCACGCAGAAATAATCTGACTTGCAAAGTGTCAGAAGTTGAGAAAACGTTCATAGGACAAGTAGATGACCGATACAGAAGGCAGAAGATTCTAAAAATGTCAGGACAGTGGAAAACTGATTGGACTGAAGAAGAAAAAGCGCACAAGAAGAAGGGTAGCAATGGTCCAATTGCTTTGGATAGAACGCAGAAAGGAAAGTTATGTTTAACTCGAAGCAAGACATATTATGAGAGTGTATTTGTAGGTGAAGTAAATTGCGAACATGCTTTTAGGTTAGAGTACTATACGAAAGATTTTATGAAAGGGATGCAAGCGATTCCAAATGTATATTTTATATGTGGAAGAAATGCCTATGTAAAACTGCCTGACAATTGGTATGGTTCGTGTTACTTGGCAATTGTCTTCTCCAAAATATATCATGCAAAGGATTTAGCGATCATAGAAGGAAAGGCTTCGACAAGAGCGAAAAGGGAAGTAGGAGATGCAGAAGTAGTTGGAGACATATTTGGAGCAATGTTTCCTATGTTAGGTTTGATACTTAACGATGTTAAGATCAGGAGACTAGCTACAGTTGTAGATAGATTATCTGCAAGTACTGCAAGGTCATTAATGTTAGTAGAAGGAGAGATGCAGTCGATTAGAGCAATGGTTCTTCAGAACCGACTTGCTTTAGATGTACTGCTAGCAAAAGAGGGCGGAGTTTGCAAGGCTTTGAAGGTCCAAGAATGTTGTACTTACATTCCAGACAATTCAAAACCACTTGAGAAAGTCATACAAAACATTACACAGATACATAAAGAAATCGAAGATTTATCAAAAACAAATGTTTGGGAAAAAGTAGGTCATGGAGTAGGAAAGGTTGGAAGTTGGTTTGCAACCTTGGTAAAAGCATTGTGTGGTATATATTAAAACCTGTATTGATAGTATTGATTTGCATAATCACATTATTAGGGTTAGTGAAATTGTATAAATGGTATAGGTCGAACCGGTTACAAAGATCCATGAGAGAGCAAGAGAGGAGATTAGCTGCTTTACAAGACCAACAGTATAAAAGTTTAAGAGCACTCGAAACGATAAAAAGAGGGAATGTTGTAACTAGTTCTGTGTAAGGGTGCTATTCAAATTGCATTTAGTGATGACTCCTAGAAGTCATCAAAGGGGGGAACTGAGAGAGCGCAATTTGAATAAAACGTATATCCGAGCCATATTTACAAGCATATCGTATAAACGTAGGAATGAAATATATACTGTAACGTGAAGTTAACACCTATAGCATATAATTAACCGATGTAATCAATGTAATATAGGAAATATAACTGTGTTTACTCTTGAACATGCATTAGATTTAGAAGGCCCGTATACATAGTGGGCTAATGTAGAAATGTGTAGAAATGCTTACGAACTGAAGAACGTGCAAGGTAGAATTCATGTACGTGTGTAACTTTAAATGGAGAAACGGCGAGAAATGTAACATGGAGAAATGTGCAGAGAGCATACATAACGGTGTAACGAATGAGAATATAAAGTTATATTCTATGTAATTTATATTCTATGTAGAATGTATTCACTTAAGCAAACGATTTACTAAATGCGATTATATATAAATGTGTGTTAAAGGTTATACTGTGTAGAAAGCTTCTTGTAGGAATGGTAAAAGGGTTTAGGTCATATGTGATTTTAACCTAACTGACCAAGAGTTCGCAGGAGTGTAGTCCGCTGTATGTAATTTAGTGGGCTCACAGGAGTCGTGAATAGCCTTGATCTGAATGTGCGAGACAAGAGTCAAAGGTCTTGCTAGATTTAAGGTGACAATGCTGGACGAAGTTTATGGCCTAAACGTGATAATAGACGCTTGGAATTTGAGTCTTGTTTAGAAACGACCGTTCACAGGACCAACTAAGGTTACGAATACAGCCGTAAGGAACTAAAGGTCTGCTGAGGTGATAGACTTTTGCTCCGAAAGTGTCAAATGAAATGTCGAATGAAGTCACCAGCAAGAAGACGAAGATGGCGTCTAAGGAGAAGGGTCAACTTAACGGACGACGCGAAGAGATGAAGCCATGGAAAGAGCAAAGAATGAGATCATGGGGAAAGTACGTGGTGGGCGTCGAAGGGGCGTTCCACCCATACTGTGATTGTGTATTTTAGGGACAGTACCCCGGGGAGAAGATAGCGATAGCGAAGAGCTCAGAGCGCAGAAGACTTGAGCAGATGTCCTGAGGAGTCAGAGAGAAAGAGCAGAGCGCAAGAGAGCAGTAGGCCGAGGACCCTTAGAGAGCGGATGGGTAGGCAGAGAGGGTACTGCTTCTCGACATAAGTTACCATTAGGGGTTAAGAGAGTTTGAACTTCTTTGGAAGTCAAACTGCTGACACCTTTTTTAGGTAAGGAACTTGCGAAGTAGGGATGTCACATAGTACAGAGTAGGGACAGAATTAGCTTGTCTATTCTTTTTGTAGATGACGCAACAGGACCACATTGTATCTATGCTTTTAAAACTGCAGATTTGAAACGGAATTGGAACAGATTTGGAATTGATTTTAATTGTATTCTTTTGTATACTTATTGAAACTTATCCTGAGAGGATTGTATATGCATTTAATTCTGATTGTATATAAAACTTTTAAAACTTCATCAGTTGTAAGTGGTCCTTCAGAGTTGCGTCAGTTTATGGGGTTTATCTAACCTATGCGGGGTTTGTCTTTTACTCAATGACAGAAAATAACCGATCCAAATTGATGAATGAGATTAGTATCTAAGTGATCAAAAAGGGTATCAAAATCTCATTCCCCGCAGTGGCTACATGTTTGCTTTCACATGTTAGCTTAAAAATAAATGATGAATGCATGGTTTATCTTGTCTTGAATCTGACTGGTGATGAGAGAACTTGTGACTCCAATGACATCGAAATGTTACACATTGGTTTTAAAAAATATAATAGTGACTAAGGAAATTATGGTGATTGACATATGGATGGAATTCGTGGTACATCAGTATACTTGAGAAGTTTTCTGTTCTTGTACATTCAGATACCAGCCACTCCCTTTATGTTTCTCTTTCCCTTTCACTGTGTGTGTCCCTCTCACTTCCCTCTTATCTTTTACCCCTTTCCCTCCCCCTTTTCCCCTCCTCATTCCCTCCCTCCAAGTAAATCAACAGTAAAAACCAGCTCACCAGACCATTAAACAGGACCACAAACAACCAAAGAAACGACCCGCCCATTGAAATGTCAGACCGGACCTTCTGCCACTTCCTGATTGCCCTTTAGGCCAGTCCGACCCTGGAACTTCCTCCCTTCCTCCCTCCCTTTCCCCCCTCCCTCTTTGGCATTTTTTCATATTTGTTGAGGTAGTAGTTCTGCAGCCATTTCAGATCATGTATGTGTACAAATGCTGCATCATGATAGCGTAAAAGAATTAAACAATAGCTTTCAAGCTATCTTAAAATGTATGCTACTTGCTTCAATGCACGAAAATAATTATCAGCAAAATCGTCTCGTTATTTTAAAATATTGGAATGCAACATTCTAAAGTAAGTAAAACAAATCAGAAGCCATGCCCTTAGCTTTGGGAAACGAGACATGCCTTGAGTGGGATGTCTCTACCAGGTGCAAAACGCTCTTAAAAACGTCGAAGGATTTACAAGCACTCTGGATGTTATAGCATCAAATAGCAACCTGAATGCTTTTTGAGTTATGAATTTTCTTTAACGTGCCTAAAAATGTCATTGGCCCTTGTATGCATTGAGCAGAAGACAGCACGAGCACCAGCCAGGACTCTTACTTGCTGAATACTTCCTGCTACAAGTGGAGAAGTGTGGCTCACTGGTTAGAGCAGGCAGACCCTGAAGCAGAGGTCAGACCCGGGACCAGGGTTCAATTCCCGATGCGGCAGAGTCTTGAGCTCAAATGTCCATGGACTCGATAATTCTCGCTTCGGTGCCTGACCTAATCATGGGGTTCACACTCTGCAACTCTGGGCATTAAGCTTGCTTAATCTCCACAACGTTTCAAATTGGTGGACAATGTTGCTCATAATCGGTGGCAAAGTAGATAGCATACAAAGGAAACACTTCTCCGCTCCACAACAGTTGAACAAGTCCAAAGAGAGTACCAGTCAATCTCAGGCAAAGTCTTCAATTTGGAAACTGTTTTTGGAGCGGAGAATAAAATCAGTCTTTGTCTGTTACTGGCCTCTGTGATGGATTATTGCTGTGGAATTTGTTTATTAAAGTTATGCACTTGATGGATCCTACTCCAAGAGACCATGACTTTACCTCTATTTTTATATGTAGATGTTGTATTAACAGCAAATAGGGGGACCCCATTTTCTTTCTGGTACAAAAAAACTTAAGGGGGTTGCCTGTTGTTGGGCTCTTGGGCTACAATCTACGAGATGTATGTTCAAGCTCTCAGTTCATTATGGTTTTTCACAGTACATTCCAAGGGCCTCACTGAATGCGCTGTTAACAAGGAGCAGCTTGTACAAAAGTTCAGGATTCTCAGAAAGACAATAAATCATACCATTGATCAAGAAGTAACCCACTTAAGAGTCCAAATTAGTGTCCTGAAATAAGGGACCTAGGGGCATATTACCAAGGCGGGCGATATGTGATTATCGCCGCTTTAGCGGCCGTTTTCGGCCGTAGGCGATAGCGAGCGGTTTGGGGCCCGCTTTGCATGACATGCAAAGTGGGCGTACCCAACCTGTTAGTGATTGAAAGCAGTCGCTAACGTCGCTATCGCCTATTAGCAAGGCAGGCGTAGCGATGGAAATATTTGCGCTAACGTGAATATCTCCAAAAACTAACGCCTGCTCAGACCAGTTCTTATGCAACAAAAGAGTGTTGTGAAAAACAAATGTATAAGCACGGAAAACAGAGAAGGAAAAATCAACCTAAATGAATCACATTGGAAATCATTAGGGATTTCTTAGGAAGCCCGCACTCACCACCCTGGGTGGTGACATGATTCATCATCGGGCCCACCAGGAGAAGCCGAATGCCTCCCTGGTGTGCTACAACGCCAGATTACTGCGGAGCTGGTTATTCGTGGCAATAGTGTCAAAAGAATGTGATTTAAAAATGTCAAAGGCTGTACCACACAAAAGTTTTATTCAATGGTCAGCCTGACATAAATAAAAATATATGTGTAGGGAAATTTACCAAATAATGTTTGGATATTTCCACTTAGAGTGGGGTCCTCTAAGTGGAAATATCCAAAACATTATTTGGTAAATTTCCCTACACATATATTTTACGGCTTCTTCTGGTGGGCCCGTGCTTATACAGTTGTTTTTCACGACACTCGTTTGTTGTTTGAAAAGATTGACCAGGGGGACCAAGAGTGTCCTTTACCATTCCCTCTCTCTCAAATTGTTGTTACAGACCAATTCTTAGCCATTATATCCAATGAGAGTTGGATATTATGGCTAAGTCCACATTAGCGACATTGCTTGAATATCGCTGGATTACCAGCGATATTCACGCATTTCGCCGCTAACGCCGGATATTATATCGCTTTAGAGATAAACGTTGCTAATAGCACTTTATCTCTGCGATAATATCCGGCGATGCTTGGTGTTAAAAAAATACTCGCTAAGCCCATTTAGCGATAAATATCGCTAGTAGTTGGTAATATGCCCCCTAGTTAGAGGAAACACACTGCACATAAGTAGAACTATGGAACTATTACTATTACATTTAAAGAGCTCGTGAATGTTATGAATAAACTCTGCTTTCAATAAAACTGCACTCCACTTCTCTGCAAGCAGATGAGTTTTGTAAATGGATGCAAGACCCGCAGTTACTGACTACCACATTTAAAAGACCTCAAGTGGAAAAGGAAATAGAGGAGGAAGGGAGTGGGAAGATAACATTCGGCGGTGGAATTTGGCATATTTTAGGCTTTGTTTTGTTTATTACAACCAGAGAGAATTGCAATAATAATGGCACAACAAGGTAAAAGTGATCCACGATAGAGCAGTACTGCGAGCTTACTTGCAACAGACAGTCTTTGCAAGTGACAGAAACACCAAGTAGCAAAACACAGTATAATGTACGAGCAAAGAACTCACTGGCCAAACTGAATCTGCAGGACAGTCCATCTGATGGTAGCTTTAGCCAAGCTAATGTAAAGACAATGCCTGCAGATACTGGAGCCAGGGGACAAGATTGCAGTACTGCAGTTCTTGGTGCCTAAAGAAAGTTATAGTAATGCCTTTGCGACAAACGTATGAGAATATTGAAGCAACACTGCCCACTCGACATTAGTTGCACATAGCAGCAGCGTGAGAAGGTCTAAATACTTAGACGTGTCCATCCAGCTGTAGACAATAACGAAGTGTCAGTATCTGCAACAAAATGAAGGGGCCCAATGATGCGAAGAAACGTCATTAATGTTTTTTAGTCTACTAAAGTCCGGTCAAGATTCATAGTATGTAAAATTATAGAATATTTTGTAGTGTCGCGCTCTAGTCTCCGACGTGCCGGCGTGATGACACGGCGCGCCAGAGCCAGAGCGGAACACTCACGCATGCGCAGTGAACGGAATGCGCGTGAAGCCAGATTGCGCGCATAAGCGACCGGAGCTGCTTCCAGCCAGACGCTCGGCGCTCCTTTGTAATAGCGTTCGCAGTATTGAATAAAGAAACCTGTTCTTGCACCCAGCATCTCTCAGTCTTCCTTGTGGGGCGAATTTACAACATTACATATTTCATGCTGCTGATTAAAAATTCAACTATGTTTCCACAACATTTTGACCAGGGGGGAGAAACGGAAGAATATGGAGCACAGCTGAATGCTAAGTTCCAAATAGCTCAGTTTTACTTGCAAGTGATAAAATACTTGCATTTTTCAGTAGTGTGACAATGTAAACCCATTCTTTTTCACATACTGGCTTCCAATCTCCAAAGGTTGATTTGCTCCATTGAGTTCTAATATTGCCCACTGCTACCCATTTTAAGTTCCCTGGTGTACCCCGACTTTAGCATGTTAGCAGTGCCACAGACAAAGATTGTTTTTTGTGTGAGCAGAGTCACAACATGCTTGTAAATTGAATTTTTAGTCTAGGTCAGCAGCATTCTGAGGTCTAAGTCGTGTCCTACATTTCATAGTGAAGGTGTTTTTATCCTTTAGTTTAAATTTAGGCTGAATTACTCGATGCAAATACCATGAATTGAAATATTGAGTGGTTGTCCCCCTATCAACAGTGACCAATCCTCGACACTGGTCCTCTCTCAAGTGAACGTATTATTTCTCAGTATTGCTAGAAAGAGGTAGAAACAGCTGAAGCATGAATTGAAGCCAATGTGATTTTAGCAAGAGCCTTTGCTGTGTCCCTCCAGACTCACAAAACTCCACATGCAACTATTTCAAGTGGTGCTCAAGAAGCCTGGGTCCCGCGCTCTTTCCTTTCCAGGAACCCGGGCCAGGAGCCCAACATTTTCTTCAAAATGTGCAAAAAGAATTGCGAGGTTATAAATGCGCATTCAAACAGGAACACCCTGAATTATGGTAGCTCGCCTAACATGACAATCTAGTTGAAATGAGTTTGCATTTATAGGTTCGAGCGACTTCACACTCAGACCATATTAACATCTCCCCCCACACACCAGTTGTGCACCAACACAAAAGCCACTGTACTCAAACCTCCGACTAGACTGTAATCGGGCACTCGTCCGATTTTATACCCCAGAAAAGATGTGGCCTATCCGATCAACAGGCAGGGTTCCTACAATGTCAACAGCGCCCTCCAACATGGAAATCAGATCAGAAGTGCGTGCAAGGCTGTGCGCCTCAAAGGACTGCTGAGAACGGCTGGCTCCATGGAAACCATTACTATTCAGGGGACGCTCACGCGCTGCGCCGAGACACGCAGACACCATGTAGAAACTGTTCACTCCAGCCAGTCTCATCACGGGACATGAGAAAAACAAATGTCAACAACAAGCCTGGGAGTGGTCCAAGCACGTGCACTGCAAGGAATTTAAAGTATGAAGCTGGCACCCGACCGTGCTGCTGTTCGCTCCCGAGACCCCTAGGCTCCGGGGGTCAATGTTTAGAGAGAAGGTGGGACATGTACCCAAAATTGCTGCCGTTCAATTTTTGAAAGCCACACGCAAAGGCCAATAAAATGTGTGTGAGGAGGCCGCCCCACACAGAGAAATCTCTTGGAAGCTGGAGTGATTCCAAGAGGCCCTCTGTTTAGGAAGGCGTATGCGTGCTGCGCTAGGCGAGACCTGAAAAGGAGATTGGGGCATGGTTAGATCATGGCAGGCCATCTTGTTCTGAATGTGGCCCATTAGCCTGCAGCCTACTTGGGAAATGCCAAAGTGGCAGAACAACCAGCCTGACTCTGATGGGTGATGCAAACAAAGTGGTCCCAGAAAGTAAAACAAATAAAACAAGTCACTTAAATGAACACAAGAAAAATTATAACAACATTGTTTTTAACCACAACGTGTCCTGTAGAAAATTATTTGTAAAATGGATACACTGTTAAACACATACAATGCCCCTAGAGGGTAGGACAGGGAAGGGTAGTAATGGGATAGTTAAGGTGCAGGAATTTTAATACTAATCAATTAGACCTGAGTACACCAGAAATAATAATCGGTAAACACAATGGAGAAAAATTCATCAATCAATTAAACAATCATGCCTCAAAAAAGGTATCATCACAAATGATATGTCTGGGAAGAGGCTGAACACAGGAGGGAGTGTTGACGTTTCGACCCAAGTAGATGCAGGCATGGTTTAGACCTTGCTAGAGGGTCTTCATCAGGATAGTGGAGCGTGGAGGTTGGGGCAAAGAATCTTTAGTTGTTAAAAACAGCAGGGCACATAGGAGTAGGTGGCAAAAACTCTAGGTAGAATTCAAATATAGCTGCGTCTGATTGACATATATAATCGTACTCTAGACAACGTGTGTAGATGGGAGAGAATAAGCCGTGTAGAAAAACGGGAGGTTGAATCTTAAAGTGAGGCTGTATCACTGGAGATAGAGGAGACGTCCAGCGTTTCATTAATGTTGGACCCGGCCCATTAGGCAGGTTCACCCCTAGACTTTTTGCTTTTTCCTAGCCTCTTTCTGGAACCTGGTGTTGGTGATTCTAGGCCTCTGCGCACTTTTTTCACTGTGGTACAGTGTAAAGTGCTGGAGCTCTCTGTATGAAGGGTGAGTGACCTGCCCTCCCATAGGAATGAATGGGGAATATGTATGCCCATGGTAGTTCCTGTTGTGTGGGGAGTGCAGGGGTCGAGTTTGATATGTGTGAACTCGTGAGAATGAATGCTGCAAAATGATGTATGCAGCTTGTTTGTGCCTAGTCTGGAAGTACTACTTTTGGAAGTTGGTATATTTGTGTAAGTTGGTGCTAGCGTGTGAGTGCCTGGACCTGCTGGTGGATGGACTGTCCGGTTTGAGTAGGACAGGGTCTGCAGGGTCTGCAAGGCCCCAGAGGAGGGGGGTCTGAGACAGCCATAGATGAGAGGCCCCTCTGCTGTCAGGGATGGGAGGAAAGAGCGTCTGGTGGTGCCGGGCCGTGCCTGTCGGCCACCCTGCTAGCTCTCCTTCCTGACGGCTCACTGTCACCTCTGGCCCTGAAGCTGTCAGGAAAGACGTAAACCAGAAACATTCCAGCACTCAGGGTCCCTTGCACGAAGTACTTCAAAGACATTCCTGGGTATAAGAAGGAGTGTGTCTCCCTCCAACTGGTTCTTGTCTTCAACTTGAATCTGCCAGGGGCTGTTGCTGCTTGAGCTCAGGGGAATCCCTGGCTCTGCCCAGCCCTGGGCACCTGATGGACCTTCCTGGATCCCTGGGGGACCCCTTTGCCTGTGGTCCCCTGCTGCAGACTGCTGAGGACTTCTTGCTTGCTTTTGCCAAGGCTTATTCTAGCCTGGAAGTGCCTGGAGGACTTTGCTGCTGAGTGCGCCTGGGAGCGCTTTATTTTTAAATCCGTCTTGGTCCTTGTAGCGCTGGAGGCGCTATGGTTTGATTCCTGGCGCTGATAGCGCTTTATCTGTAATCCTGGGCTGGAGGGCGCGTGTTTTTGCCCTTTAGCGTTTTGGAGCGCTTTATCTGGCCCAAGCGCTTAGTAGTGCTTTTATTTTGCATTTAATGGAGGCCGGTGGCCACCCGGCATTGCCCCGTGTTGTCACCGCTGCGGCCCGGGGGCCTAAAGGCGATCAGGAGCCGAGGAGAGGAGAACGAAGGGGCCGGGACCCGATTGGTCCCTCACCGACAGGAGCCGCGCTCTGATTGGCCGTTGCAAGAGGCCTGCCCCCGAGAGTCGCGCTGGGATTGGCTGCCTGGCCCGCCGAGGCTCCGACGTCACTGGGAGGCTCGCTGCGAGGGCCGCGATGGGATTGGCCCGTCGCTCGTGTTCACCGCCGGGCCCAGGAAGAGGAGGAAGGCGCGGAGAGATAGCGGCCGGTTAACAGGGCTCCCGTGTGCCGAGGGAGCCCTGCAGCGAGAGGAGAGCGTCTGAGCGGCCCGGCGGGGCTCCGTGGTGGAAGAGGAGCCCCGCGCTGGCCAGAAGAAGAGAGCCGCCGCCCGGAGGAGCCGCCCCTGAGGCCCGGTGAGTTGAAGGGCTGGGGGGCTCCGTGTGGACCGGGTGAGGCGGGGGCAGTGCTGTTGCTGCTCCGTGAGGGAGCAGAAGGGTTCTCGTGGTGCCGGTCGAGGCACCAAGGAAGGGCGGCCCCGAATGGCAGTGGGTCGCCCCACCGTGAGCACAGAGCCCGCGAGGGGCTCTTGAGGGCCCGCATTTCTTCGTGTTGGTGCCGGGTTGGAGGCACTGCTGCAGGGCGGCCCCGGATGGCAGCGGGCCGCCCCAACGGTGTGTAGAGCCCGTTTGGCTCCCGAGAGGGCCATATCCGAGAGGGGGGACTTCGGGGCATATTTTCGGTGCTCGTCCCTTCCTGCCCCCGAGTGTGAGGGCTAGAGTCCGGTGAGGCTCATGGGGGCCCCATTGCTTTAAGAGCCGGTGTGGCTCCAACGTTTGGCATGTTGCTTTAGAGCCAGAGTGGCTCCCACGTTTGACCAGTGTTGGCCAGAGCCTGTGTGGCTCCAACGTGCGCAGTGTTTGTTTTGGAGAGCCTGTGTGGCTCAGGTGGCGCAGATTTGGTCTAGGGGCTACTGAGAGCCCTGCCACAGCTTTTTGTACACAGGTGCCCAGCACTTAGTGGGCATCTGCCACGTTTAGGCTTTTTGAACTTTGAGACTGGCGCTGCATGGCAGCGCACCCTGACACTGAGACTCAGGGCGTCTGAGCCCCAACAAGGCCGTTGGCCTAGGGACTGCCACAGGTAGTGGCTTATGTGAGTTTGCGCAATGGTATGGTTATTGCACCTCTGAATGTGATCTCTTGCATCATGTGTTATTCCTGCACCTCTGAAGGTTTTTAGGCCTCATGTGATTTTTGCGCTATTGCTTTACTCTTGACACCTCTGAATGTTTGATGCATTATGTGTCTTTCTTTTTATGCGCTGCACCTCTGAATGTTTAGTCATCATGTGTCTTCTTGCGCTGCACCCCTGAATGTATTTTGATTGCATCATGTGCTCTGTCCTGAACACCGCTGAATGTGTAGGTCTATACATCATGTGTTTTCTTTCTTTACTACTCCTCTGAATGTATATTCATGCATCATGGGTAGTGTGTCCTGATTTATACCCCTAAGTGGATTTCATCCTTAGGTGGTTGTTCTTTCTAGTACAGGTGGTCCTAGTGAGGTCCTGGGTACCTGCGTGACCTGCTCCTAAGGTGTTTAGGGTTGCGTAGTGTGTACTTACCTGTTCCCAGTAGTTACTGGATGTGATTCATAACTGTTACTTTGTGCTACAGTGATTTTATACTCTTTTAGTCTAAGTTCTGATAGTATTTCATTACTACTAAAGTGCTGATTGTGACAGTGGCCCTTGTGGCCCTGTCTTGTGAATAATCCCATGTGAATATTGCCCGTGCCAGTTGGCACCATGTATATGTGTGATTTTATCTGATGTGCTTTTACAATACAAAAGGTATTTTTATAATAACCTTGTGTGGAGTCTCTTTTGTGGTGTATCTAGTATGTTGTTGCTATTGGGCGCTGACGCAAATGCTTTACACATTGCCTCCGAGTTTAGCCTAGACTGCTCGTGCCAAGCTACCAAGGGGGTGAGCAGGGGTTATCTTGGCGTGTGACTTCCTTGCCCTGACTAGATTGGTGGTTTCTGCCTGGCTTTGGCGTCCGCCTTAGCCTACCAGAAATAGCCAGTTCTAACATTGGTGGGTCAGCGGTGCGGATTTGGACTGGTGTTTGCGAAGTGCCATAGCGACAACTGGCTACATTACAAAACTCTGCAATTGTTTTGTTCAGATAGTCACATGTTTGGGATTATTGTTTTTGATTTTTTTCCTCAAGAGTGTCATTTTCAAATGTGTTTCTGCGCTTTATGTTTAGTGGCAGATGAGAGAAAGTGACAGGGCGGGACGCCAGTAGAGGGGGAGGTTCCCATAGATTAGGAATCCCTTGCTGGGTCCAGTGTCCAATCCCAAATCCTATCCCCATGTGTGTGTGTGGGTAGATAGGAGAGAGAGGGAGCGTGAGGAGAAAAGACTAGCTCAGGGGGTGGTTGTTCCCTGAGTGTAGTGTGTGTGTCTGGATTCCCCAGTGTGGTAGGATCCAGTGGTGGCAGCTTTAATGTGTCCAGTTTGTTAATTCCCATTCCCCGCTCCCAGAGTTTGGTAACTGTGTCACGTGTGGTCAGGTTGAGTGATCAGGGGTGGTAAAAACTGCCTTACCAGTCCGAGGGGGGGGAGTGTGCGCATGAGTTATGTGCTGAACTGGAGGAGTTGGTGTGAGTTTTCTTTTTGTTAAAGAGCTTGCATGAGAGGTGTACCTCTGGTGGTGTGCAGGAGGTCCTGCAGAGGAACTGGACAAGAAGGTGGATGTCTGGCGGTGTGCTAGATGTCTTGCAGTGGCATTAGGGAGTGATTCTAAAAGCAGCGGCTTGTGTATCTGATGATCCTGTGTAGGTGAAGAGGTTCATGTGTAGCCCAGCTAGATCCCATTAGGATGGTAGGGGTGTAGGGGCTCACGTCCTGTCTCAGTGGAGGCGGAGTGAGTGTGGGACGGTGTGTCCCACGTTGGCCTGAAACCTTATCTCAGGGCCCGGAGGGTTCCATAAGGGAGCGCCAGGTCAGGGGCCTAGGCTGTACATACAGGTCACTTGAGGAGGATCTTCCTGTGTCTAGAGGACGGGGAGTGTCTGTAACCAGAACTCCGGCGGTCCTAGTGTTGGGCAGTACCGCTCCTAAGTGGAGGGTGCAGAAGTCCTGGCTCGCTGAGCATTTGACCGTCTAGAGTGCTTGACCATTTGTGGGGCCTCTGGAGGTCGTTCCCCGAGGAGGGGGGAAAGCCGGGTTGGGTTTGTGGCCTGACCTGGGAGGAGTACTGGAGGAAAGTGTGTCACTGATACGCCGCTGGCGTGTGCTCTGT
The DNA here is from genome assembly GCF_964263255.1 of Lissotriton vulgaris. Taxonomy (NCBI): domain Eukaryota; kingdom Metazoa; phylum Chordata; class Amphibia; order Caudata; family Salamandridae; genus Lissotriton; species Lissotriton vulgaris. The sequence continues at coordinate 1,508,747,071 of NC_141685.1, read as the reverse complement.
CTAGCCTTGGACATACTGAGAATCACCCTGTGATAGGGAGTACTAAAGGAAAGTGTGTCACTGATACGCCGCTGGCGTGTGCTCTGTCTAGCCTGGGACATACTGAGAATTACCCTGTGATAGGGAGTACTGGAGGAGGGTGTGTCGCTGATACGCCGCTGGCGTGTGCTCTGTCTAGCCTGAGACATACTGGGCCTGTAGTAGTGGAACTGGAAGGGGGTGCAGAGGGACGGTGTCCTTACTTCTGACCCCGGTGCAACCTGAGGGTTTAGGTCTTAGGTTGGGAGATTAGGAAACTTCTAGGTCAAGAGGAATCTCCGCCCAAGTGGATCAGCTGAAGAGACTGAGGGGGCTGCCCTTGCTGTGTGATGTGGGGCTCACCTGCAGTTTGTTGTTTTCACTAAGGTAGAGGAAAGGGGGCTTTGCTGTGGACTGTGTCCCCCCACCTGCTTGAAGAGGAACTGTGCTGTGTGCTTTGTACCTCAGAAGTGAAATAGTTTCCAGGTGGTAGACCAGTGATGGGGTGAGGTCCTGATCTGGTAGGAGAATTGTGTTCTGGTGAAGTGCTTCTCTGTGAGGGTGCGGAAACCCAGAAGTAGAGGTAGGGGTGGGCATTCTTGCCCGTGACCTCTGGTCAGCTTGGGGGTGTGGACCCCAGGTTGTTGGATCAGTGGTAGTTGTAGCTACACTGAGAGAGAGAGTGGAGATTGGCTATTGTGTGCCAGGGGTTATTGCCCCCCGCTCTGTGGATTGGTTAAGACCTGTGATTTGGATGGTCTTGGCTGTGGATGACTAGGGAGTACCAGTGGGGTGTCCTAGTTGTGTCAGAGAGTTATTGTTTGGAGGTAACCAGGTAGGTTCAGAGTGGCGAAAAACTGGACGCTCTCCCTGCTGTGCGGGGCCGTGTCCGTGGTTTTTGTCGCCCAAAGCAGTGAAGCCCATCAGTGGTGTGATTGGTCTACCCTGCGTTTTGGCTGGAAGGGGGTCGTGTTGGACCCGGCCCATTAGGCAGGTTCACCCCTAGACTTTTTGCTTTTTCCTAGCCTCTTTCTGGAACCTGGTGTTGGTGATTCTAGGCCTCTGCGCACTTTTTTCACTGTGGTACAGTGTAAAGTGCTGGAGCTCTCTGTATGAAGGGTGAGTGACCTGCCCTCCCATAGGAATGAATGGGGAATATGTATGCCCATGGTAGTTCCTGTTGTGTGGGGAGTGCAGGGGTCGAGTTTGATATGTGTGAACTCGTGAGAATGAATGCTGCAAAATGATGTATGCAGCTTGTTTGTGCCTAGTCTGGAAGTACTACTTTTGGAAGTTGGTATATTTGTGTAAGTTGGTGCTAGCGTGTGAGTGCCTGGACCTGCTGGTGGATGGACTGTCCGGTTTGAGTAGGACAGGGTCTGCAGGGTCTGCAAGGCCCCAGAGGAGGGGGGTCTGAGACAGCCATAGATGAGAGGCCCCTCTGCTGTCAGGGATGGGAGGAAAGAGCGTCTGGTGGTGCCGGGCCGTGCCTGTCGGCCACCCTGCTAGCTCTCCTTCCTGACGGCTCACTGTCACCTCTGGCCCTGAAGCTGTCAGGAAAGACGTAAACCAGAAACATTCCAGCACTCAGGGTCCCTTGCACGAAGTACTTCAAAGACATTCCTGGGTATAAGAAGGAGTGTGTCTCCCTCCAACTGGTTCTTGTCTTCAACTTGAATCTGCCAGGGGCTGTTGCTGCTTGAGCTCAGGGGAATCCCTGGCTCTGCCCAGCCCTGGGCACCTGATGGACCTTCCTGGATCCCTGGGGGACCCCTTTGCCTGTGGTCCCCTGCTGCAGACTGCTGAGGACTTCTTGCTTGCTTTTGCCAAGGCTTATTCTAGCCTGGAAGTGCCTGGAGGACTTTGCTGCTGAGTGCGCCTGGGAGCGCTTTATTTTTAAATCCGTCTTGGTCCTTGTAGCGCTGGAGGCGCTATGGTTTGATTCCTGGCGCTGATAGCGCTTTATCTGTAATCCTGGGCTGGAGGGCGCGTGTTTTTGCCCTTTAGCGTTTTGGAGCGCTTTATCTGGCCCAAGCGCTTAGTAGCGCTTTTATTTTGCATTTAATGGAGGCCGGTGGCCACCCGGCATTGCCCCGTGTTGTCACCGCTGCGGCCCGGGGGCCTAAAGGCGATCAGGAGCCGAGGAGAGGAGAACGAAGGGGCCGGGACCCGATTGGTCCCTCACCGACAGGAGCCGCGCTCTGATTGGCCGTTGCAAGAGGCCTGCCCCCGAGAGTCGCGCTGGGATTGGCTGCCTGGCCCGCCGAGGCTCCGACGTCACTGGGAGGCTCGCTGCGAGGGCCGCGATGGGATTGGCCCGTCGCTCGTGTTCACCGCCGGGCCCAGGAAGAGGAGGAAGGCGCGGAGAGATAGCGGCCGGTTAACAGGGCTCCCGTGTGCCGAGGGAGCCCTGCAGCGAGAGGAGAGCGTCTGAGCGGCCCGGCGGGGCTCCGTGGTGGAAGAGGAGCCCCGCGCTGGCCAGAAGAAGAGAGCCGCCGCCCGGAGGAGCCGCCCCTGAGGCCCGGTGAGTTGAAGGGCTGGGGGGCTCCGTGTGGACCGGGTGAGGCGGGGGCAGTGCTGTTGCTGCTCCGTGAGGGAGCAGAAGGGTTCTCGTGGTGCCGGTCGAGGCACCAAGGAAGGGCGGCCCCGAATGGCAGTGGGTCGCCCCACCGTGAGCACAGAGCCCGCGAGGGGCTCTTGAGGGCCCGCATTTCTTCGTGTTGGTGCCGGGTTGGAGGCACTGCTGCAGGGCGGCCCCGGATGGCAGCGGGCCGCCCCAACGGTGTGTAGAGCCCGTTTGGCTCCCGAGAGGGCCATATCCGAGAGGGGGGACTTCGGGGCATATTTTCGGTGCTCGTCCCTTCCTGCCCCCGAGTGTGAGGGCTAGAGTCCGGTGAGGCTCATGGGGGCCCCATTGCTTTAAGAGCCGGTGTGGCTCCAACGTTTGGCATGTTGCTTTAGAGCCAGAGTGGCTCCCACGTTTGACCAGTGTTGGCCAGAGCCTGTGTGGCTCCAACGTGCGCAGTGTTTGTTTTGGAGAGCCTGTGTGGCTCAGGTGGCGCAGATTTGGTCTAGGGGCTACTGAGAGCCCTGCCACAGCTTTTTGTACACAGGTGCCCAGCACTTAGTGGGCATCTGCCACGTTTAGGCTTTTTGAACTTTGAGACTGGCGCTGCATGGCAGCGCACCCTGACACTGAGACTCAGGGCGTCTGAGCCCCAACAAGGCCGTTGGCCTAGGGACTGCCACAGGTAGTGGCTTATGTGAGTTTGCGCAATGGTATGGTTATTGCACCTCTGAATGTGATCTCTTGCATCATGTGTTATTCCTGCACCTCTGAAGGTTTTTAGGCCTCATGTGATTTTTGCGCTATTGCTTTACTCTTGACACCTCTGAATGTTTGATGCATTATGTGTCTTTCTTTTTATGCGCTGCACCTCTGAATGTTTAGTCATCATGTGTCTTCTTGCGCTGCACCCCTGAATGTATTTTGATTGCATCATGTGCTCTGTCCTGAACACCGCTGAATGTGTAGGTCTATACATCATGTGTTTTCTTTCTTTACTACTCCTCTGAATGTATATTCATGCATCATGGGTAGTGTGTCCTGATTTATACCCCTAAGTGGATTTCATCCTTAGGTGGTTGTTCTTTCTAGTACAGGTGGTCCTAGTGAGGTCCTGGGTACCTGCGTGACCTGCTCCTAAGGTGTTTAGGGTTGCGTAGTGTGTACTTACCTGTTCCCAGTAGTTACTGGATGTGATTCATAACTGTTACTTTGTGCTACAGTGATTTTATACTCTTTTAGTCTAAGTTCTGATAGTATTTCATTACTACTAAAGTGCTGATTGTGACAGTGGCCCTTGTGGCCCTGTCTTGTGAATAATCCCATGTGAATATTGCCCGTGCCAGTTGGCACCATGTATATGTGTGATTTTATCTGATGTGCTTTTACAATACAAAAGGTATTTTTATAATAACCTTGTGTGGAGTCTCTTTTGTGGTGTATCTAGTATGTTGTTGCTATTGGGCGCTGACGCAAATGCTTTACACATTGCCTCCGAGTTTAGCCTAGACTGCTCGTGCCAAGCTACCAAGGGGTGAGCAGGGGTTATCTTGGCGTGTGACTTCCTTGCCCTGACTAGATTGGTGGTTTCTGCCTGGCTTTGGCGTCCGCCTTAGCCTACCAGAAATAGCCAGTTCTAACATTGGTGGGTCAGCGGTGCGGATTTGGACTGGTGTTTGCGAAGTGCCATAGCGACAACTGGCTACATTACAAAACTCTGCAATTGTTTTGTTCAGATAGTCACATGTTTGGGATTATTGTTTTTGATTTTTTTCCTCAAGAGTGTCATTTTCAAATGTGTTTCTGCGCTTTATGTTTAGTGGCAGATGAGAGAAAGTGACAGGGCGGGACGCCAGTAGAGGGGGAGGTTCCCATAGATTAGGAATCCCTTGCTGGGTCCAGTGTCCAATCCCAAATCCTATCCCCATGTGTGTGTGTGGGTAGATAGGAGAGAGAGGGAGCGTGAGGAGAAAAGACTAGCTCAGGGGGTGGTTGTTCCCTGAGTGTAGTGTGTGTGTCTGGATTCCCCAGTGTGGTAGGATCCAGTGGTGGCAGCTTTAATGTGTCCAGTTTGTTAATTCCCATTCCCCGCTCCCAGAGTTTGGTAACTGTGTCACGTGTGGTCAGGTTGAGTGATCAGGGGTGGTAAAAACTGCCTTACCAGTCCGAGGGGGGGGAGTGTGCGCATGAGTTATGTGCTGAACTGGAGGAGTTGGTGTGAGTTTTCTTTTTGTTAAAGAGCTTGCATGAGAGGTGTACCTCTGGTGGTGTGCAGGAGGTCCTGCAGAGGAACTGGACAAGAAGGTGGATGTCTGGCGGTGTGCTAGATGTCTTGCAGTGGCATTAGGGAGTGATTCTAAAAGCAGCGGCTTGTGTATCTGATGATCCTGTGTAGGTGAAGAGGTTCATGTGTAGCCCAGCTAGATCCCATTAGGATGGTAGGGGTGTAGGGGCTCACGTCCTGTCTCAGTGGAGGCGGAGTGAGTGTGGGACGGTGTGTCCCACGTTGGCCTGAAACCTTATCTCAGGGCCCGGAGGGTTCCATAAGGGAGCGCCAGGTCAGGGGCCTAGGCTGTACATACAGGTCACTTGAGGAGGATCTTCCTGTGTCTAGAGGACGGGGAGTGTCTGTAACCAGAACTCCGGCGGTCCTAGTGTTGGGCAGTACCGCTCCTAAGTGGAGGGTGCAGAAGTCCTGGCTCGCTGAGCATTTGACCGTCTAGAGTGCTTGACCATTTGTGGGGCCTCTGGAGGTCGTTCCCCGAGGAGGGGGGAAAGCCGGGTTGGGTTTGTGGCCTGACCTGGGAGGAGTACTGGAGGAAAGTGTGTCACTGATACGCCGCTGGCGTGTGCTCTGTCTAGCCTTGGACATACTGAGAATCACCCTGTGATAGGGAGTACTAAAGGAAAGTGTGTCACTGATACGCCGCTGGCGTGTGCTCTGTCTAGCCTGGGACATACTGAGAATTACCCTGTGATAGGGAGTACTGGAGGAGGGTGTGTCGCTGATACGCCGCTGGCGTGTGCTCTGTCTAGCCTGAGACATACTGGGCCTGTAGTAGTGGAACTGGAAGGGGGTGCAGAGGGACGGTGTCCTTACTTCTGACCCCGGTGCAACCTGAGGGTTTAGGTCTTAGGTTGGGAGATTAGGAAACTTCTAGGTCAAGAGGAATCTCCGCCCAAGTGGATCAGCTGAAGAGACTGAGGGGGCTGCCCTTGCTGTGTGATGTGGGGCTCACCTGCAGTTTGTTGTTTTCACTAAGGTAGAGGAAAGGGGGCTTTGCTGTGGACTGTGTCCCCCCACCTGCTTGAAGAGGAACTGTGCTGTGTGCTTTGTACCTCAGAAGTGAAATAGTTTCCAGGTGGTAGACCAGTGATGGGGTGAGGTCCTGATCTGGTAGGAGAATTGTGTTCTGGTGAAGTGCTTCTCTGTGAGGGTGCGGAAACCCAGAAGTAGAGGTAGGGGTGGGCATTCTTGCCCGTGACCTCTGGTCAGCTTGGGGGTGTGGACCCCAGGTTGTTGGATCAGTGGTAGTTGTAGCTACACTGAGAGAGAGAGTGGAGATTGGCTATTGTGTGCCAGGGGTTATTGCCCCCCGCTCTGTGGATTGGTTAAGACCTGTGATTTGGATGGTCTTGGCTGTGGATGACTAGGGAGTACCAGTGGGGTGTCCTAGTTGTGTCAGAGAGTTATTGTTTGGAGGTAACCAGGTAGGTTCAGAGTGGCGAAAAACTGGACGCTCTCCCTGCTGTGCGGGGCCGTGTCCGTGGTTTTTGTCGCCCAAAGCAGTGAAGCCCATCAGTGGTGTGATTGGTCTACCCTGCGTTTTGGCTGGAAGGGGGTCGTGTTGGACCCGGCCCATTAGGCAGGTTCACCCCTAGACTTTTTGCTTTTTCCTAGCCTCTTTCTGGAACCTGGTGTTGGTGATTCTAGGCCTCTGCGCACTTTTTTCACTGTGGTACAGTGTAAAGTGCTGGAGCTCTCTGTATGAAGGGTGAGTGACCTGCCCTCCCATAGGAATGAATGGGGAATATGTATGCCCATGGTAGTTCCTGTTGTGTGGGGAGTGCAGGGGTCGAGTTTGATATGTGTGAACTCGTGAGAATGAATGCTGCAAAATGATGTATGCAGCTTGTTTGTGCCTAGTCTGGAAGTACTACTTTTGGAAGTTGGTATATTTGTGTAAGTTGGTGCTAGCGTGTGAGTGCCTGGACCTGCTGGTGGATGGACTGTCCGGTTTGAGTAGGACAGGGTCTGCAGGGTCTGCAAGGCCCCAGAGGAGGGGGGTCCGAGACAGCCATAGATGAGAGGCCCCTCTGCTGTCAGGGATGGGAGGAAAGAGCGTCTGGTGGTGCCGGGCCGTGCCTGTCGGCCACCCTGCTAGCTCTCCTTCCTGACGGCTCACTGTCACCTCTGGCCCTGAAGCTGTCAGGAAAGACGTAAACCAGAAACATTCCAGCACTCAGGGTCCCTTGCACGAAGTACTTCAAAGACATTCCTGGGTATAAGAAGGAGTGTGTCTCCCTCCAACTGGTTCTTGTCTTCAACTTGAATCTGCCAGGGGCTGTTGCTGTTTGAGCTCAGGGGAATCCCTGGCTCTGCCCAGCCCTGGGCACCTGATGGACCTTCCTGGATCCCTGGGGGACCCCTTTGCCTGTGGTCCCCTGCTGCAGACTGCTGAGGACTTCTTGCTTGCTTTTGCCAAGGCTTATTCTAGCCTGGAAGTGCCTGGAGGACTTTGCTGCTGAGTGCGCCTGGGAGCGCTTTATTTTTAAATCCGTCTTGGTCCTTGTAGCGCTGGAGGCGCTATGGTTTGATTCCTGGCGCTGATAGCGCTTTATCTGTAATCCTGGGCTGGAGGGCGCGTGTTTTTGCCCTTTAGCGTTTTGGAGCGCTTTATCTGGCCCAAGCGCTTAGTAGCGCTTTTATTTTGCATTTAATGGAGGCCGGTGGCCACCCGGCATTGCCCCGTGTTGTCACCGCTGCGGCCCGGGGGCCTAAAGGCGATCAGGAGCCGAGGAGAGGAGAACGAAGGGGCCGGGACCCGATTGGTCCCTCACCGACAGGAGCCGCGCTCTGATTGGCCGTTGCAAGAGGCCTGCCCCCGAGAGTCGCGCTGGGATTGGCTGCCTGGCCCGCCGAGGCTCCGACGTCACTGGGAGGCTCGCTGCGAGGGCCGCGATGGGATTGGCCCGTCGCTCGTGTTCACCGCCGGGCCCAGGAAGAGGAGGAAGGCGCGGAGAGATAGCGGCCGGTTAACAGGGCTCCCGTGTGCCGAGGGAGCCCTGCAGCGAGAGGAGAGCGTCTGAGCGGCCCGGCGGGGCTCCGTGGTGGAAGAGGAGCCCCGCGCTGGCCAGAAGAAGAGAGCCGCCGCCCGGAGGAGCCGCCCCTGAGGCCCGGTGAGTTGAAGGGCTGGGGGGCTCCGTGTGGACCGGGTGAGGCGGGGGCAGTGCTGTTGCTGCTCCGTGAGGGAGCAGAAGGGTTCTCGTGGTGCCGGTCGAGGCACCAAGGAAGGGCGGCCCCGAATGGCAGTGGGTCGCCCCACCGTGAGCACAGAGCCCGCGAGGGGCTCTTGAGGGCCCGCATTTCTTCGTGTTGGTGCCGGGTTGGAGGCACTGCTGCAGGGCGGCCCCGGATGGCAGCGGGCCGCCCCAACGGTGTGTAGAGCCCGTTTGGCTCCCGAGAGGGCCATATCCGAGAGGGGGGACTTCGGGGCATATTTTCGGTGCTCGTCCCTTCCTGCCCCCGAGTGTGAGGGCTAGAGTCCGGTGAGGCTCATGGGGGCCCCATTGCTTTAAGAGCCGGTGTGGCTCCAACGTTTGGCATGTTGCTTTAGAGCCAGAGTGGCTCCCACGTTTGACCAGTGTTGGCCAGAGCCTGTGTGGCTCCAACGTGCGCAGTGTTTGTTTTGGAGAGCCTGTGTGGCTCAGGTGGCGCAGATTTGGTCTAGGGGCTACTGAGAGCCCTGCCACAGCTTTTTGTACACAGGTGCCCAGCACTTAGTGGGCATCTGCCACGTTTAGGCTTTTTGAACTTTGAGACTGGCGCTGCATGGCAGCGCACCCTGACACTGAGACTCAGGGCGTCTGAGCCCCAACAAGGCCGTTGGCCTAGGGACTGCCACAGGTAGTGGCTTATGTGAGTTTGCGCAATGGTATGGTTATTGCACCTCTGAATGTGATCTCTTGCATCATGTGTTATTCCTGCACCTCTGAAGGTTTTTAGGCCTCATGTGATTTTTGCGCTATTGCTTTACTCTTGACACCTCTGAATGTTTGATGCATTATGTGTCTTTCTTTTTATGCGCTGCACCTCTGAATGTTTAGTCATCATGTGTCTTCTTGCGCTGCACCCCTGAATGTATTTTGATTGCATCATGTGCTCTGTCCTGAACACCGCTGAATGTGTAGGTCTATACATCATGTGTTTTCTTTCTTTACTACTCCTCTGAATGTATATTCATGCATCATGGGTAGTGTGTCCTGATTTATACCCCTAAGTGGATTTCATCCTTAGGTGGTTGTTCTTTCTAGTACAGGTGGTCCTAGTGAGGTCCTGGGTACCTGCGTGACCTGCTCCTAAGGTGTTTAGGGTTGCGTAGTGTGTACTTACCTGTTCCCAGTAGTTACTGGATGTGATTCATAACTGTTACTTTGTGCTACAGTGATTTTATACTCTTTTAGTCTAAGTTCTGATAGTATTTCATTACTACTAAAGTGCTGATTGTGACAGTGGCCCTTGTGGCCCTGTCTTGTGAATAATCCCATGTGAATATTGCCCGTGCCAGTTGGCACCATGTATATGTGTGATTTTATCTGATGTGCTTTTACAATACAAAAGGTATTTTTATAATAACCTTGTGTGGAGTCTCTTTTGTGGTGTATCTAGTATGTTGTTGCTATTGGGCGCTGACGCAAATGCTTTACACATTGCCTCCGAGTTTAGCCTAGACTGCTCGTGCCAAGCTACCAAGGGGGTGAGCAGGGGTTATCTTGGCGTGTGACTTCCTTGCCCTGACTAGATTGGTGGTTTCTGCCTGGCTTTGGCGTCCGCCTTAGCCTACCAGAAATAGCCAGTTCTAACAATTAAACACTGTGATCACAAGGAGAAACGCCTTGAAAAAGGGGGTTCCGATTGAATTGTTATTGGTAGCAGAGATAAAACGCCAATAAGGAGAGTGGCTTTGAATAAATCAGCAGGCGCGATACATGCGACGCGTCCAGCAACAGGGTCTATACGTGACGTGGTTCAAGGGATACCAGGAAGTAGCAGTAGCAGATCCTGGTATCCCTTGAACCACGTCACGTATAGACCCTGTTGCTGGACGCGTCGCATGTATCGCGCCTGCTGATTTATTCAAAGCCACTCTCCTTATTGGCGTTTACACACGTTGTCTAGAGTATGATTATATATGTCAATCAGACGCAGCTATATTTGAATACTACAGAGAGTTTTTGCCACCTATTCCTATGTGCCCTACCGTTTTTAACAACTAAAGATTCTTTGCCCCAACCTCCACGCTCCACTGTCCTGATGAAGACCCTCTAGCAAGGTCTAAACCACGCCTGCATCTACTTGGGTCGAAACGTTGACACTCCCTCCTGTGTTCAGCCTCTTCCCAGACATGTCATTTGTGATGTTACCTTTTTTGAGGCATGATTGTTTAATTGATTGATGAATTTTTCTCCATTGTGTTTACCGATTATTATTTCTGGTGTACTCAGGTCTAATTGATTAGTATTAAAATTCCTGCACCTTCACTATCCCATCACTACCCTTCCCTGTCCTACCCTCTAGGGGCATTGCATGTGTTTAACTGTGTATCCATTTTACGAATAATTTTCTACAGTACACGTTGTGATTAAAAACAATGTTGTTATAATTTTTCTTGTATTCATTTAAGTGACCTTGTTCCGGAAGGTTCCGGAAGGTTTTACCAGTCACATAAAACCTGCAAGAAAGAATAAAAAGGGTAGAGCGTCAGGTGGTCAGATGACGCTGGTCTCCACAAGGATAGTGAGAGACATTTTCCATCTCGACTTAACATGTATCTGGGCACTAGGGAGCAGAGTGTCGATCCTAAATAACAACATAAGGGGTGAAGGTTTTTGTATCATCAACGTGTACATACAGAAAGGCGAAAAACATGAGTATAAAGCAGAGTTGGATCGCTTAAAAAAGGATTTAGAGAATTTACAAGAACTCTACCCAGGAGATGTGATTTTAATTTTGGGGGATTTTAATCATAGATTGAATCCCCTAAAAACAGATGCCTGGAATAGTGATATACTAAAAGCGTATAATATTGAGCCTGCAATGTTCATCAGCACTGAGCTCTCAAACCAGGATGTGGAGCTTGGACGGCTGTTGGGGGCTATGGGTCTGGTTTGTGTGAACGGTAGGAAAGATGGAGATCGGCCCGCTAAGCGGACATTTAAAATAGGACAGCAATTGTGCCCGATTGATTATGTTTTTATTCAGGCCTGGTGCTTCCACTCAATTTTACACTTTGAAATTCTTCAAGTAGAGGGCAGCGATCATTTCCCATTATTGTTAGAAATGTTGGTAAATAAGGCTCCGCCAAGACAGAAGGTGTTGAACGTTGAGGTCGAATATCCGAAGCGACTTACAACTCGGATAAGTGAAGAACATCTAAACAAACTGAAGGACTTTCAGTTAGTAGCTGACTTAGAAAACCTAGTAATGGGGGAAGAGCTACCCTGGTATGAGGAAATGATAAGACAACTTGTAGAATGCCTCAGAATAAACATTAAACGGGGGAAGCACAGTCTGACAACAAAACTCCCATTGCATGCTACTAATAACCCATGGTTTGATGCAGATTGCCGCAAAGCAAAGGCTGCTATTAGAAAGAGCGAAAGAAGCCTTAGGCGCAGTTACAATGAATTAGAACATCAAACCCTTAAGAAACAAAGGATAAAATATAAGGCATTAATTAGAGATATAAAAGATCCTTTAAAGAAAATTGCTGGAAGAGTCTATTAGTGGCAATTGAAGAAAAAAATGTCAAAGGCTTCTGGAAATTGATACAGGAATGTACAGGGAAAATATCAGGGTCCATGCAATGTTCTGTTCCAGAGGATAAGTGGGTAATTTACCTCGAGGAGATCTATGGCAACTGGCCAAGGAGGGAGGCAATACAACCATCTAGTTGGCCAGGAGTGAGGGAAGAAGTAATGGAGCAGTTCTCCCTAGGTCACATCAAAATCGTGGTAGCCACCTTAAATTTAACATGAGCTGCTGGCCCAGACAATCTACCCGCCATTATTATAAAAACTAATATAGATTGGTGGGCGGATTTGTTTGCAAAGACGTTCTTAAGTATACTAAAAACAGGAACATTACCAGATAGCTGGAAAGGGGCTATCATTAGACCCATACACAAAAAATGTGATGTAAACTCCCCTAAAAACTATCGCCTGATAAATCTCTTGGACATTGGGGAAAAAGTGTTCTCTAAAATTATTTTAGGGTTGCTAAAAGATTGGGCTGAAGAAAATGGTATAGTACCTCCTGAACAGGGGGGTTTTAAAGAAGGTCATTCAACTGTGGATCATTGCTTTGCCCTCTGGGCGGTAGCGCGGAAGTCCATAGAGCAAAGAGGTAACCTGTTTTGCTGCTTTGTGGACTTCCGCGCGGCATTTGATCTTGTAAGCAGGGAGCAACTATGGTCTACCTTGAAAGGCTATAAATTACATGCAGACCTGTTAACCCTTATCCAGGCCTTGCATACAGACAACTGGGCCCAGGTAGTCCTGGATGTGGAGGGTGGATTATCTGGTAGGATCCAGATTGGAAATGGCCTTAGGCAGGGGTGCGTATTAGCCCCGTTGCTCTTTTCTATGTTTATAGCGGACCTACCCCAGATTCTAAAAGAGGTTAGAGGGGCGAGTCCAAAGTTAGGGGGTAACCATATATCCTGTCTGCTTTATACAGACGATCTGGTGATCATGGACCAGACGGAGATAGGTTTGCAGAGGAAACTAGATATGTTCCATAAATACTGCCTACATAAAAATTTGGTAGTAAATATGGAAAAGACTAAAATCCTATGTTTCGGCAAAAGTAAGACCCGGTTCCCTTGGTATTTGGGTACGGAACTTCTTGAGAGGGTATCGGAATATAGATATTTGGGAGTATGGTTCACGAGAAACCTGAATTGGACCACCCATCTGGAAGCTTTAAAAATTAGGGCAACAGCTCTATAAAGGGCTTAAAAAGGTTTAATAGCTTCTACGGAGATTTGTCAGACGAGCCGGTTATTAAGGCCTATCTGGCAATGGTCCCCGCGCAATTCCTATATGGATCAGAGGTTCTCCTCCTCAGTGGGAAAAAAGGTTGGGATAAAGAGGAGGGTGATCCTGAAAAGCTTATTCTCGTTACCTAAATCAGCTATGGTACAGGCAGCAAGATTGGAGATGGGAGTCACTTCCTGGGCAATTACAACCAGGATGGCATTAATACAGTTTTGGCAGCGTCTGGAAATAGGGGAGGCGCCCAGAAAAATATCACAGTGGTGTAGAGAGGAAATTACCTCCAGTGAGTTATCATGGGCTAAAGAAGTCAGACTCTCATTAAAGGAAGCTTATGGGAAGTTAGGAATAGAACTAGATGCCCAGTTAGGACACACCAACATAGGCAAAAAAGAACTACGGTCATTGGGAGCGGATGTATCCCGTACATGTAATCACGAGTACCTTCGGCAAAAAATATCAGTGTCCCATATGATCCAAGTATGGACTTCAGAAGATCATCCCTACCCGTACTTGGATAGGTTGCCGAATCAGAAACTAAGAAGAGAGGTTTTAAAACTGAGAATGGGTGTAAACCCCTGTTATGTAAATACCAGGGTTAAAAACCTCATGATTAATAGTAATGGCAATTGCACATGTACGTTAGGCTCCACCTGTGACATTACTCATGTTTTATTAGACTGTAGGAGGACCCTTGATATACGTAAGGAGATTTTAGGCCCGTTATTCAAAATTTACATGATTACGAATAGGAAGCAAGCTGCAGAGCTCCTGGTGGGGATGGGAAACCTGGGTATAGCCTGCGCCTTGGGGAAATACATGATTCGAGTTAGGGAGTTCCTCCAGAATACAGAGTTATAGGCATATGTTATCGAGACTGTACCCTAATGTATGTATTGTGTTTGGAAGGCCTAGTCAGATATGTTTTCTCTTGTGTTTTTAACATCTCAGGAGGATACTGTTAGAAATAATGTTGTCGGGGTTATCCTCCGGGAAAAGACTGAATTGCAATTTTATAAATTTTAATTTGTGTTTTTATGAAGTTTTATAAATGTATAGTGTATACTTTTATGGTTGTAATAACTCAAATAAAGTTTTAATGACTGACTGACCTTGTTTTATTTGTTTTACTTTCTGGGACCACTTTGTTTACATCAACTATCCACCCAGGTCCCAGGGACTCGTTGGGTTAACCCGCGTTTTAACGTGACTCTGATGGGTGGGCAGGGCTCTGGGCACTCTTAGTAAGGGGGCGAGTGCCATGTAAATGAGACCCTCCTTCTGCAAACTCTGCCTTGGGGAACGTTTTCCCATTCCATTGCTGACAAAGGCTGCCCGCACCTGGCCAAAAGTAGCACTAACATTTTACTATCCTTATTTTGCGTGCTGTGGGATTGTATGGGCTACAAAGAGAACAGAGGATAACTCTGAGGTCCCCCAAGGTGTGGAGAGAGCCAGGAAACTGTTGACCCCTTTGGCAGAGGCTCAGGGAACCCCTTCTCCGAAGGGAGGGCCACTTTTCCCTCTCTTCACAGTATATTTATCTCTACACATTTTTTCAATGGAGGTTATAAATTATCCTGCCCATTTCAAAATTCACTCAGTGCTATGTGTTCGTACTTGTGTGTTATGGGCAGGGGTACAGCCAACAAACACACTGAAAGCTGTGGCTATTGTGCCCCGCTGCATTTGCTTCAAGTCAGGGGGCGCCAAAAAGAGTTGTACCATTATAAAAGAGCCCGTTGTCATCAGAGACCTTACTACAAGGGTGCCCTTCATATGTACCCCCATATGCGGCAAGGGTTGCCTCATTTTAAGCCACACCTTTGACTATACAACCTAGTCACACAGACTAGGGGACAGATAGCCATGAGCATTAACTGTTAAAGCTGGGAGAAGCACACACACATATATGCCCACTGTGTTTGCGTTTAAAATAGTTTATTAGTTCATTAAAACCATAAACATGTACAAAGCATGTATCTGGCATATTTACAAGATTAAAAAAGAAATGTAAAAAATAACATTTCATTTCCAGTTATAAACGAATCCAATTATAAAAACCAACAATTCATTTTGCAATAACCTAAAACGATTCCCTTCCCCGTTTACTAAAAACGTCCCTATACCCCAAGCCCTAAAAGGTACCCAAATCCCTTCCCCCCGCCCTGAGCCCTAAAAACTTCCCAAAACGTAACTCTGAAAATAAACCCAACCCTTAAAAACGACCTCACCCCAAAAGGCATCCCCAGTCCCACTTACCTCAGTGTCCTCTCCCGATCCTTCCTGCTTCCGCCCATTTTGACAGTTAGACCACACACTGCCTTAACCAGGCATATACAATACATATGCGTGGTTAAGGCAAGTGAAATAGCGCTTGCGTTGTAGGGACACGCATGGCTGTGCCCGCGTTGTTCCGATCGTTTTAAATGGAACTAAACCGAAGTCCTCTGGCAGTGTAGTCCCAAGGGTCTTAATCAAGCTGTGAGGCATTGAGGGAAGCCCAACATAAACACCCATTCATAGCCTATTTGAAGTAAGGTGACCACTATAAGTGTCAGGTGCATTTGTACAACAACTTCAACAAGGCGGAATAAACATACCCCTAGTAGCCCACCGGGGCTGTAATATACAGCAGTGGGGTAGTAAATTGCTATGCCTGCTATGCCCCTAGCAGCCCATCATAAGCCTAAGTATATGCCCACTGTTAGAGGGACAAATAGACACTTACCATGGGTCTGAAGGCAAAATGGTAGTGTGTGTATTAAAAGCAAAAAAGAAATATCCCTGAAGCGTGGAAAGTTTCTTACATTTTTTCTCTTTTTTTCCAAGGCTCCCAATGACTCGCATAGCGACCTACGCAGGAAATATCAGTGATATGCACCCTGCCATAATTAGTGATTGGCAACCAGACCTGCAACCCGGCAGCCTTGTGAAGGATGCACCACCAGCAGTGGCAGCTGGGGAATTTTAAAAGTGCTGGGGCATAATGTGTATGCCTGAATCTAATATACTGAAATCATCGATTTTACAGCATACGTTTACTGCATTTTTTATAGGATCCAAATTGGGCATTTTACAGCACTCCTAACTGCGGGGACAGGTGTCCACTCCAGGTCAAATCTGGACGGGGGAGGCCACTGGGCACTAGACAGAAAAAGCCTTAGGAGTCATTCAAAGGCTGAAAAGTAGCATGTCCCCAAGCCGGTTGCCCATCTGGGTGTCATGCCTCAGAGTCAAAAAGGCAACTACAAGTCCAGACTGGCTACCAGGAGGAAGGGGGCGGTGAGTCCGTGCTGACCTGGTCCAGTAAGGCACTGCAAAGCCCTGTAAATTCTTAACCCTAATAAATAAAGTATATCATCTTGCCTTTTTTCCATTTGAGAATAGCTATTAAAGCCAGAGCAATAAATTATGCAGTTTTTTCAGTTCCACCAACTTGTATCATGTCATCTATGATTAGGCAATCGGAGGGTTTCATCTTCGAAAATGGCGATGAAGGTCATTAATAAAAACAATAATAACTAGGGGTGGGGAGAAGCAACTGGAGACACTCTCGGCTGCCTTTTATTGCAGCTGTAAATGATTCTGGGACTTCACTTGTGGTACCATATTGGACTACACCTGTAAAATCGCATGCTCTTGGAGGTTTTCTTACACATTCCATTTTACATCATTGCAGATATTGCTGCCCTTGCAGCAAATGACATAAGTATGAGGGGCATATTATCAAGACAGGCGATACAATTATCGCCGCTTTAGCGGCAGAAAACTTCAGCTAAAACGGCGATAATGGGCTTGCTAATATGCGTTATAGAATTCCAATTGAACCCATGTTAGATGTGAAGGACATCTAACCTGAGCTTCAATTGGAATACCATAGAGCATATTATGAAGCCCATTATCGCCGTTTTAGCGGCAGTTTCCTGCCGCTAAAGCGGCGATAATTTTATCGCCTGTCTTGATAATATGCCCCCGAGTTTTTTATGAACTATAAGAGCGTATTTTCAAAATTCATGTCGCACTTCTTGGAAGAGAAAGACCTGAGAACATCTTGGTTTATCTTCTTTTGGAATACATCTGGCATAGTTAAATTTCACCTTAAGGATGTGTCTGGTGAGAGCTGTAAACTTCTCCTTATAGAAGTGATTTTCTGCACGAAATATCGCTGATCATAGACTATACCTTTGATTGATATAGCTCAGTGGGTTGAGGTTCTGCAATAGACATGTATGTGAAACAGGACATGCAGGTTTGAATACCACCCTCATTCGTTTGTGAGCTATACCATAAGTATTGCAAGGGTAATATAATTACTATTACTTAAGTGTGTTGAGACAATTGAGTTTGTAGCATTTTTGGGTAAAAAAGTAATAAACACATAAATTTGGACTGCGTAGATATATACAAAAAGAAGTCGTTATTTTCAGTATTGTTTACTTCAAATTCATACACTTATTAGTTAAAATATATGCACACATTGGGAATTACTCAATACACTCTTGTGTTTAGTAATAGAGGGGAATGAGCCGCATACACACACCAAGCCTTGGAAATATATGGCAGGTTGTTGAAAAGTGGATTATTAGCAGTTGTAACTATATATCTACCACTTGCAATAAGGCTAGTAACACAGCCTAGTGCTCAGAGTAGGTCTCAGAAAATTATTCCCTTTTCTGAAAGTCGGACTGCCGGAGCTTTTCAGCGGGAAGAAGCAGCAGGGCAGGCCGGCTTGCAGTTGAAGGTCGCCGGCTTGGCTCTCGCGGTTACACGGGTCCCCATCCAGAGCTTTTTTAAAAAGTTGCTCCAAAGTTCTCTAAAGTTCTGGAACTTCTTCCAGAAGTTCCTCTGATAGTCCCAAAGTGTCCACAACACAATCCAAGGGTCTGGCATCTCCAAGATGCTCCTTGAAAGTTTGGAAATGCAGTTCCCACAATTCACATGGACAAAACCTTTACAAATCCATTGGACTCACTGTAGGCTGGGAATTCTTGGTAGTAATGGTCCAGGGGAAGTCTCTTAACCTGTAGCTTGCAGGTAGTCCACTCTTTATTCCTCTTGAAGCACGTAAGGTTGCTTTAGTTCCAGATTGGGCAGCAGGCGCAGTCACTCAGAGTGCAGGGCCTCGTTGGTGCCAATCAAACTTCCAGCTTGGGCTCTTCTTTTTCTCTTAGTTGCAAGGAGCTGATCTGAGAGGGTTAGCCCCTGTCAGATACAAATTTAGTATTCTCTGGGGTCAATCATTGGGGCACTCCTGTCCAAAAAGGTGCGGGGCCATACTCCAGAGCATGACCACTTCCTCCAAAATGTGGCACAATGGTCTCCCAGAAAGCACTATTGCTCAGGAATTCAATATGGCTAAAGTCTCAGCAGAGGAGCAAAAACTAGTTAAACCAACCTTCAGTATGGCTCATTTCCATTGCTCTCCTCCCCCTGACATCTGCAAATTCCTTTCTGAAGGGGGATGGGATTAGATGGACCTGGCCTTCTCGGCCTGTCCCATTCTTCCTTTGAAGCCCATACTTTACAACCCTTGCCCCCTGCTTTAGCATTCCTGTGCAGCAGAACCTTCTCGTACCAGATAGCCTCTCTCCCTGGGTGCCACTTATCACTTCATCAAAGCAGCCTGGCTAATCCTGTTAACTCTGACCATTCAGAGAAGAGGGCAGGAAGGCTGAATTCTGGCCTACAGACAAGAAAGACTAATAATGTATTTTATGTATATTTTAGGATACATTCAACAACAGAATATTGTTGGATTTATCAATACCATTCTCCTAAGTCCTTGACTTAAATTGTTTGGCAATCCCTAGTAATAGCTAGGAGTTCATAAACTATTGCAATGTTAACCTATGTGGCTGGGGATTTAAAATAGGGAAATTGAAACATCAAATTTCTTCAATATCAGGGCCTATGAAACCTCTTTTGTAAGCCCCTGATTATAGCTACATGACCCCCCACACCTGCCACACCTAGGGGAGGCTTTAGAGGTCCTGAATATGCTAAACAAATAATAGAGCCTCACTCCACACTGCTCCTAGCACAAAAGTCTATTTTAGAAAGCACTTTCCTACAATGAGGGAAGTGAAATGTTTAATTTTTCTATCCTAAGGGCATATAAAGCATCTTTTATAAGGACCCTCCCTATAGGTACCTGACTTCCCACCCTTGGGACACTTAGAGGAGACCCTGGGGTACCAAATATGCCAATATAGTGTATGTTATCACTATTTAAGTGCCCCAAAAAAGTTGTCTTTGGGCCCAAGTTACATGTCAAGCTTATACATGCAAGGCAACCAAGAACTCACCCAAAACACAATATATGAGTGTCACAGCCCATTCGTTCAAACCCCTCATCCCTCCCGCCACCTAGAAAAATAAAGAATCAACAGTTACCAAAAGTAATTGCTTTTTATTTTCAGCTGCCAGGTCTTATTTTTAACTCACAAGGTGGAAGGGCAACGCCTATGTTGATCATTAATGCCAGCCGCCCTTGGCTACCAGGGCAAGGGTTTCCAGTAGTAGAACTAAATGATACCCCACTGTCGAAAAACATGTGAGTCACTTATTTCTCAATTGGGGGATCTCAGGTTTTGGCAGAGCTTTTTATGACAGGACCATTGTTTTGCCAATTCCTAAATGACACATTAGGGATCAAGCAGCCAATGGCAATGCTGCTAGTGATCCTGGGGGAAGCGACCAGCTTTCAATGGATTAGAACAGCTATTCCGTCTGTCACAATTGAACTGTGCAAGAACTGTCCTTTTCCAGCACCCATAAACAAAACAGAAACTCACCACCACAGCTGCTAAGTGACTTTTAAGCAACTGTACCTTCATTATAAATTAATCCAATGTTACTTCCGCACCGTCAAGGCTGTGTGATGAAATTGCCTTGGAGGTTATCCATATTGTTTTTCAGCAGGGCTGACCCTTTTCTTTTTGTTCTCTGCGGAATCTTTTAATTCTTTTCTGCATCTTTGTTTCTTTTTGAACTTCAATTTCGCCTCATCATCACAGGTACGGTTATAGTAGAGACAGACAGGCACCAAATCGATTGTATTTTAGATTGTACTAAAATCATACATTTGATAAACTGGAAAGGGAAGACCACTCGGTCCCCCCAAACGTATGGATGGGTGCCCCGATCCCCCCAGGAAACCATTTTGGGCGGGAGGCGTGGTTCGGCTGGTATGCCCAAAGCGGCGTAGCCTGAGCACGCCCTTCCAGCCCAGAAGGGGTTGTCCTAGACACCCGCCCGGAAGACCGCGCCCAGGGGGCGTACCTGAGGAGGGTCCCCGCCCTCCCGCAGACGGATAAATAGAGCAGGAATCCAAAGAAGCGTCCTCTTGTTCCAGTGCTCTGAAGGCTGCACCACTCGTTGCTCGTGAGCCCTCGATGGAACAAGCGGCAATTTTGAGAACTGGTAATCTTTGTTCTTTCTTTTTCAGCTTCAGTCGTGTGAAGGATCCAGGACCTTGTCGAGCAACTCGAACAGGAGTAAACGAAGCCATGGCCGGCAAAAAAGCGGGAAAGAGCTCCGACTTGGAGAAGATACTGCGCACCTTGTCGAACCGAATGGCAGTCATGGACAGAAAACTGGGTAAAGTAGATTCGATTGGTCGCGGCTTGGCAGAGGTAAAAAAGCAGATAGCAGCCCAGAACAACCTCGCGGGCCGTCCTAAGAAGGTGATTGGTCCGGCCTTGCCAGAGTCGTCCCTGAGGGTAGGGGGAGGCGTGTTAAGAGGAGGGCGATGTCTGGGGAGGGCCCGGTACCGGAGGTACCCCCAGTAGCCCCCGTAGCACCAGTGGACACCCCAGTACCAAGTCCAGACGTGGGTCTGCCGATTCCTGTTGTAATAACTCCGGTTGACGATGATCAGATGCCCCCAGAACTGGCCATTCAGTTAGCGGCAGTATTGCCCTGGCTTAAGAAGAAATCAGGTGGGGCTGCGGCTGCGGGGGATCCGGCCGAGGAAGCCATATTATTAATAGAACAGTTACGGCAGACAAGAGAAGCCGGGACGGCGAATGTTCCTTCTATTCCCCCACAGGTCGCAACGGGAACGACAGCAGTTGGCCGAGAAAAGACAGCAGACACGGCGGTTGAACCCGGTAAGAAACCATTGCCAATGGTGGGGGAGAGTTCAGTGCCCTCGAGGCGCGAAAGGGTGGCCCAGCACATCCCAGCGGCCACGAAGGAAATGATATGGGGGGACAAATATGTTAATATGTTTTCATTATTAACCGACCATCGTGAGATGGAGTACACAAAGACCCAAAAAGATTTATGGCACCCCAGCGTGTGGCGGGACAAGATGGCTGAATTTAGGGTCGACGAGACCGTAGCGAACTGGGTGAAGGCCTTCTCTATATTTACGGCAGTAATGGGGGAACATAAACCTGAAGTGTTGACCGATCTATCCTGTTACCAGAACAGGATTATGGATTTTTATACCATGTACGGGGGGAATGAGTGGAAAGGTTATGATGTGCACTTTCGAAAGGCAAAAGAATTTGATGTAACTTTAACATGGGATTGCCTCGACACAGTATCATGGCACAAACAGCTCTTGCCTGGATCGGCAGGTACGTCCTCGCCGGGCGGGAGCGGGTCTGGGACAGTTCAACAAAGGCCGACGCAGCCCTTTCGAGCAAGCGCCGGTGGGGAAGCACAGCCCAAGACCGGCGGAAATGGGGGCAAGCGCGGGGTTTGTTGGGGCTTCAACAGAGGCAACTGTAACAGGCCCAGGGAACATGTAGGTTCCGGCATGCTTGTGCGGGCTGTGGAAACTCCTCACACCCGGAAAGCAGCTGTAGGTCCAAGAATGGTGGTTTGGGAGGAAAGGGGGGATCCAAACAGGATTGAAGTGATGCTTGGGAGGCAATCGCCTTCGCCCATTGATATCATGGTTTTGACCCCCTGGCTGAACAGATACCCTGATCATGTATCCGCCGGGATTTTGAGGAATGGTTTCCTATATGGCTTCAACATCCCGGCGGGGAATTTTCGGGGAAGCCCCTTTTGTAAAAATCAGCAATCGGTTCAGCACAACCCGGCAGTGGTGGCCAAGAAAATTACCAAAGAGGTCAGCTTGGGGCGGGTAGCAGGACCGTTTCAATGCCCGCCAGTGGCGGATTTCGTGTGTTCACCTCTAGGTGTGGTTCCGAAGAAAGACCCAGGGGAGTATAGACTCATTCACAATCTGTCGGCCCCGAGGGGCGCCTCGGTGAATGAAGCCATTGACCCGGATGTCTGTTCAGTTCGGTACGCATCGTTTGACGATGCCGTGGCCCTACTGAATGAACTAGGCCCCGGTGCTCTGTTGGCAAAATCAGACATCGACTCAGCATTCAGGTTGCTCCCGGGACACCCGCGGGACCAGCGCCTGCTAGGATTTACGTTCCAGGGGAAGTATTACATGGATAGATGCATGCCCATGGGCTGCTCAATTTCTTGTGCTTATTTTGAGATGTTCAGCAGTTTTTTAGAATGGGCATTCACCAAGGCCACAGGGCATAGACAAGTGATGCACTATTTAGACGACTTCCTGTTCTTAGGATCGGCTGGCACTGCGGAATGTGCACAGGCGTTGCAGGACTTCTGCATTCTAATGCAGAAATTTGGAGTCCCATTAGCACCAGGTAAGACTGTGGGGCCATCTACTTCACTGGAGTGTCTGGGGATTGAGCTCGATTCAGTGGAGGGATGCTTCCGTCTGCCAATGGAGAAGGTGGCCAAGTTTAGGGCTTCCTTGATACAATGTCTGGGCAAGGTAAAAGTGAGACTGCACCAGTTACAACAAACAGTGGGTCAGCTTAACTTTGCCTTGAGAGTAATACCGATGGCTCGCCCCTTCTCACGCTCCATTGCACAAGCTATGGTCGGCCTCAAGGAGGGACACCACCGCACGAGACTGTCGGCAGAGGTTCGCCAGGATATGCGCATCTGGTTGGCATTCCTGGCAGACTTCAACGGTCGAGTGGCGTGGAACAAGCCCCCAGCATCGTCTGATGAACTGGGTTTATGGACTGACTCAGCTGGGAGCGTGGGTTTTGGCGCCATCTTTGGAAACCAATGGTCGGCACAAGTATGGCCGACATGGTGGCACTCCAGTGGCTTAACAGGTAACATTGGGTTCTTGGAGCTGTTTCCCATTTGGGTGGCTCTGTTGGCATGGCCAGATGATTTTAGGGATCGCTCAGTGGTGTTCTGGTCGGACAATATGACAGTGGTCGAGTGCATTAATCAGCAGGCAGCGCGCTGCAAGTGGATCTTGATACTGTTAAAAGAAATTGTTTTACGTTGCATGAGATTGAATGTGCAGTTCAGGGCAAAACATGTGCCGGGTGTAATGAATAATGCAGCTGATGCACTCTCTCGTTCACACATGCAGGCTTTCAGGGGCTATCTACCCACAGCGGATCTAGTGGCGGCACCGTTCCCCGATGCACTATGGCTGATCGGTGCAGCGGATTACAAGACCTCGTGGCTGCCAGCTTAGCGCCCAGGACGAGGAAGGCTTATGAGGGAGCGTTTCGTTCTTACTGCACCTTTTTAGGCCAGGCAGGGAGACAGAGCTGGGGGCAGGAGGAATCCTTCCTAGGGTTCTTAGTAGCGCTACATAGAGAAGGGCGATCAGCCACAACTGCCAACAGACATAGGGCGGCCATATCATTCATGGCACAGCTTCACGGCATAAGGGACCCGACGGGTTCCTTTTTAGCAAGGAAGGCGCTCCGCGGCTGGCAACGCCTGGAGGGTCGCAGACAAGATACGAGGCGTCCGATTGGTTTAGAGAGATTGTCTCGGCTTTTAGCAAAGCTGGATGAGACATGCTCCTCCCCTTCCGAAGCAGTTCTGTTCCGGGCAGCTTTCGCCTTGGCATTTCATGGGGCCATGCGGGTTAGCGAACTCGTGTCGAGGAACAAGAAAGATATGGGGGGAGGCTTATGCAGGGATCACATACAAATACGGGGTGATTCGATGCTGATCTCGTTAGTCAGGTCCAAGACAGACCAAGAAGCTATGGGAGATAGTGTTGTTGTGCAGCGTGCTCGAGGAAGCCCCACTTGTCCGATAAAGTGTTTGGAGGAATACTTGGCACAGAGACCGGCGACATGGGGAGGGAGCCTGCTTAGGCACAAGGATGGCACCCCTCTGACAAGATTTCAGTTTCAGAGGGTGCTAGCACTTACAATCGCTGCGGCGGGCATGGAGCCGTGCGATTTTGGGACCCACTCATTCAGAATAGGGGCCGCTACTGAGGCTACGGCTCGGGGTCTGGGTGCGGAAGAAGTGAAACAGCTAGGCCGTTGGTCCTCGAACTGCTTCAAGAAGTATGTGCGATTTCACATGTTGTAAAAAGACTGATGAAATGCACTCACGCTTGTTGTCTTTTGTTTGAATTACAGTTTCGCAAGCCTGTGACGTGGGGCGGAATTTGGGATCAACCCATCACCAGGGGACCAGCGGTCGAGGATCACTGACTGGAGAGCGAGTGGTATGGGTCGTGGGCCACTCATACGTGAGGCGCGCCGGGGACGTATTCATGGCAGGTGACGCGACTCACGCATCTGGGGAATACGGGTTCAGAGTGACCTTCCATGGGAAGGGAGGCCTCTGTTTTGACCAATTTCAATCGTTTGTGGAGGGTCTCTTAGGGCGGCAAAGGTCACCGCCATCAATAATCATAGTACACTTGGGGGGAAATGACTTGGTGAGACTGGGAAGACGAGTGTTAGTGGAACACATTTTGTCGGCAGTCAGCTGGTTGGCTAAGAGGCTCCCGGGGTGCACAACCGCCTGGTCCCACATGATCCCCAGGAGAGTTTGGCGGGGGGGTTTCTCTGTGTCAGCGTTGAACCACTCGGTAAAGAGGGTCAACAATAAAATTGGGAAATTGTTTCGCTCCACACATTTGCATAGCATTCCCCATGGGTGTATTCGGGGTGATCACTTTTATTTGAATGATGGGGTTCACCTGTCCAGGGCGGAGAATGATTTACTCATAGGAGACTTCATAGCATGGCTAAGGGGATTGAGGAGGCATGACCTGTAGGAGGTATGGGGGGGCCGGATAGTCGGTCAACTATCCGGCCTGTGGCGGTAAGGTCATGATCGGTGAGCAGTAATTTCAAGGTCCCTGGGGGGGCGCCATCCAGAATGGATGGGAGCCCCCGGGGGGAGGCGGCCATTGGCCCCTCCCACGGGGAGGCGGCACCCACTACAGATGGGTCGCCTAGGGGGAGACGGCCATAGGCCCCTCCCAGGGTGGAGACGGCTAGATGCCCCTCCTACGAATTTCCCGGGGGCCGGATATCCGCTCCGGCGGAAGAGAGTGTGGGAAAGGGGGGGAGTCCACGCTGTCCTTCTTACAGATACCTCACACGGGAACTCGGACGACCTTTAAGATGGCGTCGAGTGAAAGGGGGCCCCCACAACAAGGGAAGTTACAGTTGGCAACGAGGGTAAAGTCCTGTGCGCATGCGCCACTCACACCGGTTAAGACCTTGCCGTTGGCCCTTAATGCTAGGATGTACAATTTTAATTTAGAATGTATGCATTTGCAGGATGCTAGACTCGGCTAGGAAACCTTTGTATTAGAGATCTGTTAAGGTTAGCCAAAGAACATGTCTTCATCCAAATGTAATGAAAGTAAAATTGTACATAATTCATGAAACATTTTAATTTAATGTTTTAAATTTTGTTTCATATTTTAATAAATACGGCCGGGGGGGGTAACTCCCCCCCTCCTTCCAAAAGCTCTAATCTGTGTCTGTCTCCTCCCATTGGGGAATTGGTGTTGGGAGGGGGTGGCGGGTATCCCGGCCATATTAGAGGGTTTTTCAACCACCTCTCTTTACTCATTGGTCTGTTGTTGTGTCATTCCCATTTTGCTTCTGCTCACCACTGCATACAGAATGGGACGACGGGTCAGCCTATTTAAGCCTCTGGTTAACGTCACTTTGAGTGACAGCATATAGTTCTTTCGCAAGGCGGTCCTTTTAGTGCCAGTGTTGCCTGGTGTGATAGTAGGATACATTTAAAGTGTTCACAGATCACATTCCAGCTTTATCAGTTCCTGTCTCCTTCCAGTGCTGTTGTAAATTCCTTTTGAAGTGAACTGCTGCTAGTTCACAGCATGCAATATTGTGTTCCTGGACTCAGTTTCACCAAAGGTTCTTTGATAAACTATGTCCAGGAATGTTTAATTTGCAGCACACTTCAAATATTGTGTTTAATAGTAGTTGGGGTGTAATTTGAATTTTAGTACCCAATATTTTATACTGTGAGCCCTCTTTCCGTCTATCTTTTTTGTTTCTTTCCTTTTTTTTCTTTCCTTTTTGTTTTCATTATTTTATTTTTTTGCCTTTTCACCATTTTCCTTTCTTCCTTCTTTCTTTCTTCTGTGCCTTCTTATGTTCCTTGTTTCCTTCTTTCTTTTTGCATTTATTTTTGATCTATCCTTCTTTTTTGCCTTCATCCCATTTTCTTTCCTTCTTCATTTCCTTTCTCCTTTTTTACCTTCTGTCTATCTTTCTATTTTACCTTTTCCTTTTAGCCTTCATCCCATAATTCCTTCTTTCTTTTTGCATTTCTTTCCTTTTTTCCTTTTTTCCTCTTTTCTTCTCTGTTTCTTTTTGCCTTCTGTCCTTTGTTCTTTCTCCCTTCTTTCCTTTTTCTTTCCTTCCTCCCTTCTTTTGTTCTTTCATCCTTTCTGTTTTGCCTTCTTTATTTTATTGTTTCCTTCATTTATTTTTCCTTCTTTCTTTTGGTTTTTTCTTCTTTGCTTTTTTATTTACTTCCTGTATTAACTTCTTTCTTTCTTTCTTTCTTTCTTTCTTTCTTTCTTTCTTTCTTTCTTTCTTTCTTTCTTTCTTTCTTTCTTTCTTTCTTTCTTTCTTTCTTTATTTATTTTTTCTTCTTCCTTGTTTGCCTCCCTCCCATTCTCCCTTCTTTTTTGCCTACCTTCCTTCATTCTTTTGCCATTCTTCCTTCCTGTTTTGTCTGCCTTCCCTCCTTTTTGTATGTCTTGCTTTCTTTTTTCCTTCCTTCCTTCCTTTCTTTTGTTCTATCTTGCCTTCTTTCTCAAGAGCAGGGAATGCTAGACTGATGTTCTTCTTTTAATGTCTGTGCTTACCAAGACCTTTTTAATTTACTAAAAGAATATATAGCATATTTACTTATAGGGGTTTTAGCCAGATTTAATTGATTACTCTATGATTGTGGGGTTCACATTTTGCTTTAACCCAATCTAGCATGCATCAAGGGGCAATTTTAGCTCACTTCAGCCACTGACTGGGTTCACTAGGAGTTACGGCATGCTGCCCATTCCCAAGGAGCACATCCACACATCATGTGCTGGGTGTAAAACTATAATGTGTACTTTTTTGAGACCAGAAAATAATTTTTACTTGTAGCTATTTTTTAAAATAGATTTCATGAGAGCCTGGTAGCTTTACAAACATTAAAGCTTTGCAAAAATCATAACAAAACAAGAATTGCCAAAAGGCTAGCTGCAAATGCCAGACCTATTGGCTGTGCTAATGCTTGTTTGTATATTGAAAGGAAACCATTAGGAGCAGTAAACCACCTCCCAGGGAACACCCAACTTCCTGTGAATGTATTGTATCCCCAGGCTACATGAGTGCAGGTCACCATATAAACACCAATACTGGTTCACTTCATCAACGTTTGGACTTTTTGACAATTACAAACACATTTGTCAGTACAAGTACTTCTCAGGGCCATAAATGAAGCTTTAGAAGGAGATGGTGACATTGCAGATGGAAGCTGCAAAAACACGTAGGCCCTGATTTACTAAGGACTTGCGTTGTTCTGGTATGACACAAGTCATCAGAAGACAATGCAAGTCCTAAACTGAGATTTACTAAGCCACGCAAGGGGCAATTTGTGCCACCTTGAGTTGGTTTGCAAAGAAATGTAACTCAACACAGCTGGTTATGCTTCGTTACATTACATTTCAACTTGGGAGGCACTCCGTGGGTAGAGCATGGACGTTCCCATGCATCCATCCATAGATTTAGGTGTATCCCCAGATTTAATAAAGCTAGTAAACCTGGGAATATGTCAAAATGCTCTGCCTTCCTCAGGGAGACGCAACAAGAAGAAATATCTTTATTTCTCCTAGTTATTTCTTCTAAACACCACATTGAAAGAGGAAAATGCTTTTAAAGATTGCTTTTGTGTTGGAAGATGTCCCTTCCTGTACACACACAACCCTGCCTGTAATGCATGGACCCTTGCATTATGTGCAACTGTGTTAACGCTAGGCAGCACACAGTGCAGCAGTGCAAGGGAAAGCAGAAATGCTCCATATCTTTATAAGTAAGGACCATTTCAGCTTTCTCCCTTTCACGCAGCACAGCAACTTTGCATGCTGCCCTGCATTTCATTAGAAATCAGTAAATATGTCCCCTGGTTTGGGGGGAAACGGAGGCAAAAGTTTCTGTTGACTGAGTTGTTAAACACCTCACATCATTCACTGATTCGGTGCAAAATTGCAGTAGCACCTTTACTCCTCCAACACACATGATGCCACCTAGGATTTTAGCCTACGAACAAATGGTGATGGGAGACATTACCAAACTACTTACGGACAGAAAGTATGTCAAATATAACATCTCCAAAACTGAACGACAGGCATTGCACAATCTAAACGTGAATCATGAGATAGTAATAAAGCCTGCAGACAAGGGGGGGCCAATAGTCATCCAGGGTAGAGAGGCATACAAGGCAGAAATTCTCTCACAGCTAGCCAAAGAGGGCAACTACAGGAAACTACCTAAAGACCCCACCAATGATATAGCCACACAAATCAGAGGACTAACAGATATAGCACACCAGGATGGCATAATCAGTAAATCAGAATGCGAATACTTAAATAATGCCCACCCCCGAGTCCCAACGATATACACTGTACCTAAAATACATAAGGGCCTGGCCTCACCACCTGGGAGGCCAATCATTTCAGGATGTGGTTCGGTTTTGGAACCGTTATGCAAGTTTATTGACATCTTTCTAAAGCCCATTGCGGAAACTACGACTTGCTATTCACGAGATACCATGCAGGTAATCCAACTGATGGATGGAAGCATATTCGATCCCACACATGAATTGCTGGTAACCATGGACATCTCGTCCCTATATACCAGCATTCCCCAACAAGCAGCTATGGATGCAATTGATAAAGCCTTAGACAGTAGACCACGTCCACATAGGGTCCCGACCAATTTCATTTTATCACTCCTGGAAGTAGCAATGAAAAGAAATTATTTTACGTTTGATGGGCACTTCTATGAACAAACGAGTGGTGTGGCTATGGGGGCAAGCTTTGCTCCGAACCTTGCCATTATTTTTATGGATAGGTTTGAGCATAAATGGATTCTACATGACATCAACCCCCACAGAACTAAAATTGTAGAATGGCGTTAATACATCGACGACGTGCTCCTCATTTGGAGGGGCACACTAGAGGAGTTAATGACCTTTCACACTTGGCTGAATGAAAGGGATGGTAACATACAATTCTCAATTGAAAGTAGTAATAATTCTATAAACTTTCTAGACCTGACAATCAAACAAGATAATGGTGTTTTATATACCACACTCTTCAGAAAACCAACCAAAAAGAACACACTTCTCAGATATTCTAACCATCACCCTCGTAACCTCAGGGATAACCTACCATATGGTCAATTCCTGAGGTTGCGACGTAACTGCACCAAGAAAGTCGACTACTTCATGGAATCCGATGTTCTGATTAACAGACTTATAGAACGAGGATATCCTAGAAGCCTGGTTAAGAAGGCTTGCAAAAGGGCATGGTTCAATAATAGAGAGTCCTTACAGGAACCCAAACAAAAATCAGACCCTACGGAAAGCAGACTCATAGGTGTCACTACCTTTAACACACGGAGTACAGAAATCAAACAATCCATTAATGCACACTGGCATCTCATAGCGGAAGAGATAGGTATAACTGAACCTCCAATGCACGCCTTCCGTAAAGCTAAGAGTGTAAAAGACTTTGTAGTACACTCTATGTTTCGCCAACAAAAGATCGAAAGCCAAACAGCATTATGGAATATTCTCCCTGTACTAGGCCACTTTAAATGTGGCAACTGTAAGGCCTGTACTATGGTATCAGAATTAAAAACATGCACCTACAATAACTACACCCATACAATGCAACAACATACAAATTGCAACACGATGGGGGTTATTTACGCTATAATGTGCCCATGTGGCTTCATGTACATTGGCCAAACCACCCAAAAAACCAAGACCCGTATTTTACAACATTGCAACAAAATACGCTGCAAGGTACAAGGGGCCCCATTAGTGGATCATTTTTTAAAATTCAACCATCAACCTGAAAGTCTCACATGGTGGATAATTGAGAAGGTTATCAAAAATCCCCGAGGTGGCAATTATGCTAAACTCCTAAGCACCCGTGAATGTCGCTGGATGCACTTATTTGACACTGTAAATTGTGGCCTAAATGATCGTGAAGAGGTCCTCAGACAAATGGTGTCAATTCGGAATGGCTGAAACTGTATGAACCTATAACTCTGCCAGTTACACTCAAAGACCCGCCAATTTGTTCTCTGGAAGGTAGTTACTACTATGCAACCGTATAGGACAAACCACTGGTTCCATCCTACATAACATAACTTCATTTGTAGTAATATTGTACATCATAATGTCCAATATATGTAACCCGTGTACTATGTATTGTATTGTTAAGTACTGTATGATTTTGTGTTGCTATATTGTGTATTATACCAACATGTGCAATGTGTTCACCTTTTAAATTAATAGGTGACTCTAAAATGATCCGACTGTACAGGTTTGAGCAATTGTAATTGTGAACAATGAAGGTTTCCAAATGATGTGTTAACCATTGAAATAATAATTGACTGCGAGATGATTCAATCGATATATAGGCATGCTCTATATACTATGATAACATATCCGATTTTACAATCGGCATGTCTTAATCCTTTCATCCCGCATGATGCAGTCAATCCACTCAAATAGAGCCGAAAAATACGTTTTTGTTGATTCCCCTATTGTCCACTAATGTTCCAATTAATGATTAACTCTACTATGATCCAACTGAATTATAGGCATGCCCTATATACTGTGACAACAGATTCGGTTTTTCAACTAACATGCCCGATTTCCATTGATTCCGCTTGATGCGTGCAATTCACCTGACATACAGCCGCAATGACGAGTCCTTTGTTGATCCCCATGATAGACTCACATTTATAATCCTTTCTCAATGTCCACCAGCGGACTAATCCCCTCCTATTGGCTAATAGGAGCACACGTGATGCAAGCTCCAAACACGGAAGTAACAGCCGAGTTAGGACGCTGTTCTCCGCTCTGAGTAGAAGACGGTAGAAGTTGTCCTCGTTATCCAGCCGTTATTCAGCGCGTCCATTCTTTCCATTAAGGTAAGAATATGGTAACCTCAATCTTCCTTGGCTGAACGTTATTTAACTCGAACGTTCCACTAACAAATACCTAGATGAACAGATGAAGTATTCAATTATACCTCTCTGTCGTTTATCTCGTATCAGGTAACATGGGTACCCGACTATCCAACGGAAATTGAAGAGAGAACTCAGTCTCTGTATCCAACCTCTGAAATTGACTATAGAGGCACCGTCGGTACCAAAAAAAACTCCACCGGAGTGCCCCTGGGGGCACCAGTAGGACACTCCATCTATCCACAACCGGTGGTAAGTCCCTCCTTGTACTTACCAATAAGATTTAGAAATCGAGACATCTAGATGAGGCATTTGATTAATCTCTCCATCCCTCACAGGCCATGTTCAAAGGATCAGGCAGAATATCCATCAGAGTTCATACCAGATCACCATCCAATTATTAGGTGAGTCTAGAACTATGAGTAGACTGAAAACTTGGAGTTAGTTGCCCTTGGGAGACGGGCACTGACCCAATTCCATTTATCTTTACCTAATAGGTGACCCAACCCCTGGAAGCTCGGACGGAGGTCCAACTTGACCAGCGTCATTGGTAATGTACCCATTAGCCTACATTGAACCACACTCTTGGAAACTAATTTATATATAGCTTCTAAGACCTACCTCATCCTTGTACTGCAGGTGTTCGATCCAGACCACTGGTTGGATCACGGCCAAGTTCCCCACCCTTCCATCCCACCCCTTGCCCTTTGTCCTGAAGAAGACCCGCAGCAGAGGTCCTAAATACCCCAGAAGCACCAGGGTCGAAACGTCGACGCTTTATAACTTGTGTGCCTGTACCAATTATCTCTTTCCACTCCCCAATTGTTGTGGACAGGCCCATATGACAGCGGAAGTTTCTCCGCTCTGGTTTATGTAAATATTATAATTGTACAGTATAATTGCTATCTTTCCCCTCTCCTCTTTCCAAATCACTTGAGCACCCCTTTCCTTTCCTCCGACTATACTTTGATAGTCCTTTTGCACCGTTTATGATCATAATTGTTTTATGAGATTGTAAATAAGTGTGTAAACTTTGGTAATATAAGTACCCAGAGTGTGGCTATAATCTTTTCTTTCTTTCTATAGGCTGAACGTATCATTTTGTTTGGGTACGGTTTTTCCTTGCATTCAATGGGCACAAATGTATTGTCTACTTGAATATATCTCCCTTACTTTGCTTGAATCAAAGTATGCAGATTTAATCGCATTATCAAATCAGAAATGATATTCATGTAAGTTTTGTTTGATTTATAGTCAAGGACCACCGATGTTTATACTGTAGCACCAGTGCAAGCAGTGCAATTTAGAAATACTCCACTAGGCGCTGAGACACTCCTGGGAGAAGCTGCCATTGGTATAAATATTCCCATACCATTTTTTATAAACCTGTTGCTAAACTTACACTGCTGCAGTCACCGACAGCATATCTCAGTAGATATATCTGTTTATATTTTTGTCGCTCTTCCAATTATGGCTTGTATAGTCCTTCCTCCTTTCTTCATTTCGCTTCAGTGCTCTTTATCAGAAATAGTTCACCCTCTTATTGTATTGTTTATCTCATGGACTCATTCTGTAGTCTCTCTGCTCACTCAATTATGGCCTAAAAAGCATTGGAGACAAATGCAGTGAGCAAAACTCGGCTGCGGTAATCAGGGGTGATCTTTCGACTGTGACCTTCCAGTAATAGACCGTCTGGGAGGAATTACAGATTAGGAGAAATCTTGACTTGTGCATTGTTCCATTTCCGACATGTGAGTTATCTTGAGGGATAACATGCCCTTGGATTTTTAAGGCATCCAAGTAAATAGTTGAGGGTTGTGTGATGGACGGGGGAGGATTTTCTTATCGTCGGTACTTTCGGGAGCAGCAGAGCGCTTTACTCGGAAGAGTTTTATTGGAAAAAGAGCATCCTAAACATGAGGCTGTCTAATAAGTCAATATGTCTGTAAGATCCGGTTGTAACCTTGTTAAAATGCTGGGTGCGCGTGCAGGTAGTATGGGAAAGTTCTTGACACCATACCACATATATTTTTTGGCAATTTAAGGCAAAGGTGCACAAAGTGATTTGGCATGTATCGAACATTTTTAAGTCAAGTGTGGAAGCCTAAATGTGATGCTAAGTATTCAAATATGTTGCCTAGTGGAAGGGTATTGGAAGCTGTAGGACTTTATTTCAGTATAATTCATCATGTTACCTGAGCAACTTTGCAAAAACTACCTATAATTAGTTTTACAATTTTGGAAGATGTGGCAGACAGCTTACTGAAGCAAATACCACTGACGTGAAGTAATGTTTGCCCTTATTGTCACAAGTTAGAGGGCTGAAGACAAGAAACATATACATTACTAACACTAGAATACGAATTAATTAACAATTTGGGCCCTATCTATTTTGTAGACCTTCCCCACCACTATGTAACCTTCAATGTGTGCCTTTCACCTGCTAGTCCCGCTCCACTGGTGTGTCTTGAAATTAGAATTTTGTCTTATATGTGACATAAATATAGTACAAATAGTGAGAATATCAGAGACGAAGAACACCTGCGTATACGTGTATGTGTCTCAGAAACAGGGGGAGGCAAACACATGATGAACGAGGAAATGGTTGTCCTGTGATATAGATTAACATATGCCCCATTCTAAGATGATCTGCCCAGGTATAATAGTGAAGAATTACATTAGATTGGCATTTTGGCCAGCACCATCCATCCTGAAAGCAGCAGGACAGTGAACAATAGTAATGAGAATAATTTATGTGAGCAGGACATGGGCACATGGAACTGTGGTGGTGAATAATACTTCCCGAAAAAACGTAAGCTCTCTGGGGTAGACAATACAATCATTTTAAAGAAACGATTCACATAAATAGACATAACCTGAACTATAGCACAGCGTAATGTTGTGACTATCCAGGCAAAGGTGCAATGAAACACGCATTGGGAGAGATTAACGCAGGTGCCAGACATTTCATGTGGGAAAAACAACGAATAACCCAATCCTAAATCAGTTCAGATGGGAGGGAACAAAGCATCGGTGGAATAAAACAATTCAGCCATATACACATGGAAATCAACAAACAGCACCTCCCTTACATCAAGTCACAAACCCCGCATGCACAGGCATATGAAGAACCAATAGATGCTCTGCATAACATTACATCTATATTGGAAAATACTGGAGGTAATATCACGACAACATTGCCAGAAGCATTGCCATCATGAATCCCTCACTAAAGCAGCTTCTATTGGGTAGTTCTGTATAACCTAACATAATCACATTGTTATTTTTGTGGCTCTAGAGATGCTGGTCCCCAAATTGAGATTCATAAGTACCACTTAAAGAAGATGGCATGGTGGAACTGTGGGTGGGAAGAACAAGTGGAACAAGAGAGCACAAAAGTAAGGTAAGGGGAAACGGGAGCAAGGATAGAACACGGGAGAGTTGGAGAGAAAGCTGGGGTAGTACGGAAGAATGAAAGATGAATCATTGATGGATGTATGCAGAGATGGACGTATGCATGGATGGGTGTGTAGTGTCCTGGCTAGGGCCTAGGAATAAGAGGCTGGAGGACACACGTGTGCTGTTGGTGGCTAGCACGTAACTTGGCCACGCCCATAGCCCCGGGCCTTTTATTAACAACTTTGCGTGTCCAGCGCTTACGCTGGGCTAAACCAAAGCCCCTCTACGCTGGAGGGGACAAACTAAGGGCAACAGTGGGAGGGGGCGTGTGCTGCAGTGGTACACCCCACTGCCAGCAACACTACATTCCTCCTTTTCCTGGGGATAAAACAAAATGGAGTACAATAGCACACAAATGGCTTGCATAGTCAGTGGGTGTGCTGTAACAAAAATAAAGTACTGCCTTTAACAGTCTTCACCAAGCATGTCGCTGGTATAGTCTCTGGAACTACTGTGTGATCCACAACATACAGAATATAAAACAGAACAGACTTACTTTATTCTCGGCGGGGTCACCATCTCGGTCAGCTCAACGCCAGCACTGGGCCACAAAGTCCCGATACCTCTGGGAGGGTTTGGGGCATGGACGTAGACTGTACTTTGCTTGGCTTCACCCTTCCGCCGTGGTCGGGGATGGTTCTTCCGAGTCTCTGGTTTCGTTGACGCTGGGGCCTTCTGCTGGTCCCTCGGGCTCCCCCTCGCTCGGGGTGACGTTGCCGGACTGGCTTGTCAGGGTCTCTGTTCCAGTTGGTTCTGACGGTCTGCGCTGGGGGGCTGGGTGCCAGTCGTCCAGTTCCAGGTCATCACCTCCTCCGGGTACTTTTTTGAAAAAGGACACATTCCTTGTTACTACTTCTCCAATTCTGACAGCGGTGACCATTGTCCCATTTATCTCCGTTACCCTCCAGGGGTCAAGTTCAAATGGTAGACGGAACTTCCCGCCAGGATGACAATCTTTTACTAGAACAGTGTCCCCGACTTGAATGGGGCTGTCCGCCGCCTTCCGTCTCCGGGACGCTTCCTGGTTGTTCTTGGCGCGCTGTTCCATGGACCGGTTCCTGGGGGCTGGGGCTAGCTCCCACGTGGGATGGTGCGGGATGGTGTCTGCAATTGCCCGATTGAAGGAGAGTCGACTTGGAGAGATTCCCCTGGTGCAATGTGGAGTCAGGCGATATTCTCGAAGAAACTGATAGAGGGCTAGCTCTAGACTGTGGCCGTCGGCTATTGCAATTTGGATTGTCTTGTTGAGAGTTCTCATTAGTCTTTCGACCTCTCCGTTGGCCTGGGGCCATCTTGGTGTTATTCTTTTATGTTTGATGCCATGGCTCTGCAGGTATTCTGTGAACTCGCTGCCATTGAATGGGGGCCCATTGTCTGTGCGGACTTCGTCCATGAGCCCATGGGTGGCGATGATTTTTTCGAATTTTGGGATCACTTCAGACGCCGCTGTCGATGTCACGATTTCCACTTCGGGGTAGCAAGAGAAATCATCTATCACGACGAGCATGTACTTGCCTCCGGGGAGGCTGCCGAAGTCTGCGCTCGCTCGCACCCACGGGGACGTTGGCCCTTCTTCGGTGAGTATGGGTGCTGGGGGGTTAGGTAGACTCGTCGCTAGGCACACTGGGCATCTCTGGACCACTTCCTCGACGGCTCTGTCGAGCCCTGGGAACCACAATTTGCTTCAGAGTCTGTTTTTGGACTTGACAATCCCCTGGTGTGATCCATGTGCCAACAAGGCGGCTTGTTGGGCAAGGCTGTTGGACAACACAAGGCGAGGGCCTCTCAGGAGGCATCCTTCGGCTGAGATGGACACCTCATGTCTGACTTGGTATAGGGCCCTCAGGATAGCTTGGGCATCTGGGGTGCAAAAAGACGCCGGGCTTTGGAGCGCCTTCCAGTCGCCAGATTCTATGGCGCGGATTGCAATTTGGAGACAGTCGTCATCTTTGGTGGCTCTCGCCACTTCATCCAGGGACATCGGCCGTGGTCTTGACCGTTCGACGATTAGCCGGACATATTCTTCTGTGGCTGCTGCCTCGGCTGCTTCAGCATCGGTGACTGGACGGGCGTGCCTCGATAGGTAGTCCGCTGGGTTTCGGGTGCAGGGTCGGTATTCCACCGTAAACTGGAACTCCTGCAACTGCAGCACCCATTTTTCGATTCTCGGGGGTGGGCGAGAAGACGAGCCTTGGAAGAGCGGTATGAGGGGTTTATGATCGGTGATCACTGAGAAAGGATGTCCATAGAGGTAGATATGGAAATGGCGGCATCCCCATAGAATGGCGATGGCCTCTCTTTCAATTTGCGAAAAACGTTGTTCGGTAGGTGTCAGGGTGTGGCTGGCGTATGCAACTAGGGCCCACTCTCCACACGCTTGTTGTTGAGACAGAACGGCCCCGAGGCCTGTGGGGCTGGCATCGACTACCAGTTGTGATTCGTGTCGCGGGTTGAAATAGGCCAGGGTTGTGTCTGCTGACAGGGCTGCTTTGGTCTTTGCAAAATACTCTTGTTGTTCCGGGCCCCACGTCCAGGCGGTAGTTGACTTGGTGAGGTCACGGAGGGGCCCTGTCAGGTCCGACAGATCCTTTATGAAACGCCCGCAGTATGTCACCATACCCAGGAAACTGCGGACGGCTGTTACAGATGTGGGGGCTGGCTCGTTGTGGATGTCCTTGACCTTCTCTGGGTCTGGGCCTACTTCTGATCGGAGAACTTGTATCCAAAGAAGCTGATGTCTTTGCGTAGAAATTCATATTTGTCCTTGTGGAGGGTCAGTCCTCTCTTTTGCAGCCGGTTGAATACCGCTTGGAGGCGTCTGATGTGTTCTTCCAAGGTCGGGGCGTGGACCAGAATATCATCGCTCACATTGAGCACTCCATCAAGGCCTTGCAGGACATTGTGGATGATGTTTTGAAATACTTCGGCTGCACTTGATATGCCGAAGTTGAGCCTGGTGTATCTCCAGAGGCCAGCGTGGGTGGAGAAGGTCGTGATTGGGCGTGAGTCTGGTTGAAGAGGAATCTGATGGTACCCTGACCTCAGGTCCATCTTGGAGAACCATTTGGATCCTGCGAGCTCCCCGATGATGTCGTCAATGGTCGGCGCCAGGTGACGTTCTCTCTTGATTGCTAGGTTGGGGAGGCGCATATCCACACAGATTCTTACTGCCTCGCGCTGCTTTGGCTTTTTGGCAACCACAATGGGGGATACCCATGGTGTGGGCCCGGTCACTCGTTCAATGATGCCAGCTTGTTCGAGCATCCTCAACTCGGCTTCGACTTTGGGCCGGAGGTGAAAAGCGATCCGTCTGTGCCGGAGGGCTACTGGGGCCACTGACTGGTCGATGTGGAGTCGGACGTGGGGCCCTCTTAGACATCCGATGCCCTCGAACAGCGAGGAGTGTTCCGATACCAGCTGATCCAAACCATGGGTTTGTACTGTTAGGGAAAAGTGTATGAGCCCGAGCTCCCGCGCCGTTCTACAACCAAGGAGGAACCCTGATCCTTCTTGGGATATGTAGATTTTTGTCTGCAGCTGCGTTGAGTCGTGGGACACAGCAGTCCGGAACACACCGCACAGGCGCAGCGGGCGCCGAGTCCCATAGGCGAAAACCTGCACTCTGGTGGAGTGAAGTGTAGGAGCATTCTCTAGATTCTGGTACACGCTGGCGGCCATGAGGTTTATTGTCGCGCCTGTGTAGATGAGAGCTCTGACTGCTTGGCCATGCACTTGGACGGTGCACATTGGTTCGGTCGACGACGTGGCTGCTAGAGTATTGAGCATGCGCACCACGTGGACGGATGCGGCGTCCTCTTCATCGTCATCCATGTCGCTGCTGTTTGATGTGTTCGGTAGCAGTGCCATCTGTCGCACCCTCCTGGGTGGGCCACTCTGCTTCTTCCTTTGCGATGACAGGCAAAAGCTCGCGAAGTGATTGGCTTTGCCGCAAGCGCTGCAGATTTTGCCTTTGGCTGGGCAAGTACCTTTGTGGGGAGTGGCACCTCCGCACCACATGCATGCTTGATCGTGGGCGGATTGGGCCGGCTTCGGCCGCCCTTTTCAGGGAGGCCTCGTCCGGTTGTCTGGAGGCTGCGACTTGATGGCGCACACGGGTTCCGTCTTGACCGTGACAGCTGGTTTTGGCTCCATGTGGGCAGCACGGGCTTTGGAAAGTTCTTTGGACCGCCCCAGGGCTAGGATGTCGCGCATAGACATGGCGTCCGTTTCTAGCACCCTCTCCCGCAATTTCAGGGAGGCGCACCCCTGTATGAATTGGGCGCGGATTTCATCTTCCGTATCCGGGAGGGTGCACGTGCTGGCTAACTTCTTGAGCCGAGCGTAGAATACGTCTACGGACTCCTCCGGGAGTTGGCGGGCTTGGCGGAGTAGGAAGCGTTCGTAATCCGCGCTGGCGAATGGTTCAAAGTACCTTGTGATGGCGTCCCGTAGGGTGTTATACGTGTGAGGCGGGTCTCCCTCCATGATGTCCTTGGAGATGTCGTGGATTGCTTCTCCCCCTAGGTGTAAAAGCATTGCGCGATGTCGCGCCACGGCAATGTCTGCCGCGATTTAGTAGTTTTCAAGACGCTCTACCCACTTCCTCCACCGGCAGCTTGTGAAGGGGGGGTCCCAGTGACAGCCAACGGCTCCAGAGGCGGCACGTTGGCCATGATGGCTGAAGCACAGCAGGGGGGGTCGACAGGCGGGCTCTAGACAGTCGAACAGGCTCCTGCAGCCAGCAGACGTGGATCAGGCACTGTGGAGGGTTCGTAGGCCACGCTCCACGAGAAGCGTGAGGTTTGGCAGGGTCCGCTGACACGCGCGATGCGTGAGGAACAGCAGGGAGGCCGCGTAGCGCGCCAGAAGCGTGGTGCCGGGCGCACACAGCACAAGCGCGGGACAGCCGTGGAGCCACACGGGGCCGGGGCCGGGGACAGAGACGCAGCTTGGGGCCTGACGCCGCGGGGAGCAGCGGGCAGACTCCCTGGGGTACCTGACAGTGGCGCTCCAGTCCACGTGGCAGCGGAGGTCTCTGGACGGCCCGGGAGGCAGGTCGAAGGCCCTCAGGAGCACCGGTGAGCAGCACAAACGGCGGCAGCAGGCAGGCTTGTGGCAACTTTGAGGCGGGCTACCGCGGGCTGTCGGCAGCTCAGGGGCGCCGGGCAGTGTGCCTCGTGTAGGCTGGCACGGTGTCGGGCAGCCGGGAAGAGTGTGGGCGGTGGCGGTGCGGCAGGGCACACAGTGGGGTGGACACTTGACCAACTCGTCGCCAGTGTAGTGTCCTGGCTAGGGCCTAGGAATAAGAGGCTGGAGGACACACGTGTGCTGTTGGTGGCTAGCATGTAACTTGTCCACGCCCAGAGCCCCGGGCCTTTTATTAACAACTTTGCGTGTCCATCGCTTACGCTGGGCTAAACCAAAGCCCCTCTACGCTGGAGGGGACAAACTAAGGGCAACAGTGGGAGGGGGCGTGTGCTGCAGTGGTACACCCCACTGCCAGCAACACTACAGGGTGGATGGAGGGAAGGAGCCAGGGAGGGAGGGAGGGAAGGAGGGAAGGAGGGATGGATGAGAGAATCAAGCCAGCAAGCAAGAAAGGAATGAAAGATAAGGATGTATGGATGGCTGAATGGATAGATGGGTGGATGGATGCAAAAGAAGGCATAAAGT
Source organism: Lissotriton vulgaris (assembly GCF_964263255.1). Classification (NCBI taxonomy): domain Eukaryota; kingdom Metazoa; phylum Chordata; class Amphibia; order Caudata; family Salamandridae; genus Lissotriton; species Lissotriton vulgaris. The sequence goes on along the minus strand of NC_141685.1, from coordinate 1,508,706,556 downwards.
GCATAGATTTATGGGTGTATGGATGGAAAATAAAAGTAGAAAAGAGATAAGGAGGCCACAAATTATGGTGTCAGAGACAGAAGGAAGAATGGTGAGAAGGAATGGAGATAAAGAAAAAGTCATGAAGAAAGGTAGAAAGAAAAGACAGAAGGGAAAGGGCTTAAAGGAGACTAGAGAGCAGATAGAAAGGAAAGATTGAAAAGACAGAATAGAGGATGTAGTGAAAAGAAGAAAGATAGAAAGAACAGACAAAAACACCAAGAGGAAAAAGATGGAAAGAAGAGCAGAAAAAAGAATAGAACATTAAACTTTTTTATTCTTTAGCTCCTGGAGACAACTGAATCTGTGTGTAACCAATCTTAACAAGGATCAAAGCAGAAGGAAAATCATCTCTTAGTCATGATTGTTGTAAGAACCGGCATCTCTAGTTGGCAGGGGTATGCACCATAATCCAAGTAGGGACCACCATTTCCGACGAGGTAGCTTGGCGCAGAGCTGGAAGGTGTAACTTAGGAGGCAATGTGTAAAGTATTTGTGCAACACACACCAACAGTGACACAGTAAAAGCACTCACAAAAAGGAACACCACACTGTATTTACACAGTAAAACACGCCCCAAAAAAAAGACTCTACACCAATTAATTTAAAAAAAGTAAAAATATCTTTATCTGAGTTTCAGGTAAGGTCAATAATAAAGAAATTCACTTATGTTAAGGTCTTCCCTTGTGCAATACAACCATGGGATCACCATGCAGGCTCTGAGAGTCTCTTTGGGACAATGTTCTTAAAATTGTCAGTTCAATCTTAGATGGTGGCGAGAGTCCCGTGGGACAATGCATTATGGGCTTAGAATGCAGATGTCTTTTGATGTGGGCGTTGTCCCTAGCGTGCAGGGTCTCTCACGCTGCCGTCTTGGGTCTAAATTATGCCACTGAGTCTCCCATGGTAAGTTAGCTACTACCTATGTTTGTGAGCGGTGCGGCGTTTATCGTACCCAGGGTATCACCCAAATTCCAGCGAGTCACAAATGGGAACACCACGGCGCCCCGGTAATGCCGATAGTTCTCCTTGGCTGTGGTGGGCAGGCCCCGGTACCCACGCCGACGGGCTGGGCTGGCACTTTGAAACACGGGGGAGCCCCCGGCCCTTGGTAGAGATAGCTGCGCTGTCTCACCGTCTCCCAGCCCACTCCCAGCCAAACACACAACACACAGCAGTGGGGCAGAATGCGCCTTTACCTGAAGAGCCGGCTTCTCGCGGTCACGTGCACGAGGAAAACCTCCAGCTGGGGCCTCTCCTACATCAGCGCCCCTCCGGGGGAGAGCGAGCCTTCCCTCCTCCCAGTCCTGAAGGACGTCTTGCCGGGCAGGGTGCAGCCAGCTCCGACTTCCCCCTAGTTGCTAGGGATGCCGCTTTCTTCCGGGATGCCGCGGGACTGCCTCCGGTAACGAGCCTCTCGTTCCTAGGCAGCCCCACACGCCAACTCAGCCGCAGCGCTTGCTGAGGTAGAAGGATGATCAACAGCGCTTTTTCCTCAATGGGGCTCTTCGGTCCACAGTGCCCTCAGGGTTAATGGGCTGGCAGCGGTGATTGGGTGCAACACAGCACTTTCCTCCCCACAGCGCTCTCTGATCACAGCAGTGAAGTCCACACATGCAGCGCTTCAGTCCTTTATCTGCACTACACAAAGAGCTTAGGTCCCAGGCGGCAGCAGTGAAGTCCACCTATGTAGCGCTTTGATTATTTATCAGCGCTTCAGACCGCGCATAGGTCCCGGGCGGCGGCAGTGATTGCAGGGGGGGCAATGCCTTTGGTAACAGTTAAAGTCCTGAGTTGGGCCCAGCCTCACGCACACCGCTTGGGGGCAATTTTGATCACCAAGTCCTGATTCAGCAAAGCAGGCCTTTAAGCAAGGCACAGTTCCATGCACTCAATGTTGCAGAAGCAGTTCTTGACGAAAAGTTGTTTCAGTATCACAGGGGAAGTTTTAAAAGCACTGTAATCCCAGCGGGGCACTTCTAGTGATTTTGTGCTGTCCTTGTGAACCACCCAGCAGTCAGGGGGGCAGTCGGAGAATGGTGGAGACACTCTGGTGATGTTATTCCCAGTTCTCCACAGCAGGGCAGGATCAGCAGGCAGTAGGGCAGCTCAGCAAGTAGGGTCAGCCATATCTGGGAGCAGTCAGCCTCCTCACAAGTGGCAATCCTCCTGGAGCAGCAGTCCTCACTCCAGCACAGATTCCTCTAGGTCCAGTAGTGTAACAACAATGTGAAGCTAGGACCCTCCCTTATATACCCTACAGTCTAGTTATTAGAAGGAGCAGAAGTCTCTGTAAGGGTCTGGGGGCAGGGGCTTCTGGAAGTGTCCGGGGAGTTCTGGGATGTCCCTTGCCTTCCCTGACCTGGCTGTCACAGTGACGAAGGGCAGGGCCGTTAAGGCTACAGTGGGCAGCCATTCACAGCCCAGGCAGCTATCAGTGTGTAGATGGGAGGGGGAGTCTGCAGTGCCCAGGCTATGTGTAGGCAGGAAAATGTCCACTTTCTAAAAGTGGGAATCTCTAAAGTAGTAGTGCCCAAATCCCATATATCTTTGAAAAGGGTTCCCCGTCCCGATTCCAACAAGCCCAAACATGACATACTTATTAGGTCCAAGTCATAAATTACCCCATAAGGGTGTCCCCAATGTTAACCTATAGAGGGTTAGGCCTCACTGCCTAGATTTGCTTTCACTAGATTCTCGGATTTTTGAACAACCCAAATTAAGTGCTACTGATCCAAACACCATATTAATCTTCACATCAAGTACACTCTATTCTTTGTTTCATGCTATAATGTGTGGTACTAGATCCCATGTTGGACTGCAAACTGAAATCATACATGGCAAAAACGAGTTCCACACTGCTGTAGGCTGAAACCATAATGGGCTGACACAGACTTTTCTGATTGAAACTTGGTGGTTCTTCAAGATTTGAAGGTGCCGACGAGTCTGCAGCCCACTGGAAAAATGCCAGAGTGGCATAATGATCATCAGATCCCTGCCCTTGCAGAGATGAGGGACCATACTGAGACCTATTTAATTCCACCCACTCAAGCCTTACTATCCCCTGCAAGGTTTGCAGCTTCACACTAGGAAAACAGAGACAAGCTCACAACATTCCTGCATTAGAGAATATACCAGTTCTCAGTCCGCATTTATTAACAATTCATAAACATGACATAAAACATTTCACAATCATTCTTGCATATTTTTTACAATATGTACATCACTGAATAACTAAGACATGGAAGTTCCTAACAATAGCTCTTAAAGGAGTAATGGTGGACCACTCCCCAGGCACCTATGGCACCGACTATTCCAATTGACTGGGGGCTGTGATCCCCCCACAATAAGTTGCACCTCACAGAGCGAACTCACCTGCCCCTTTAAGCTACAGGGAGTGTGGGCTACAATAAACTCTGAACCCCCAAACACAACCATGCCTGAGCGAACCTGTTAGACCTGGTACCATTGAAGTGAGTCTCCCTTCAATTTTTCACTGATTGTCTTCTCTGTTTTTGATATGTTTTGCTGGTTGAGATGCTTTGAGCACAGTGCCACTGCTATTCAGTGACATGGTGCAAGTGCTCCCTATGTTACATTGATGAATTGATTATTAACTCCTTGATTGGGTTATTTGATTTACTTGACAAACCCTAGTACCCTGCACCATGTGTGCCCAGGGCCTGTAAATCAAATGCTGCTGGTGGGCTTGCTGCACCGATTGTGCTGCCCACAGAAGCAGCTTGTAAAGTGTGTCTCAGGTCCTGCCATTGCAGAGCCTGTGTGCAGTGTAGTACTGCCATGTTGACTTGGCAAGTGCACCCACTTGCCAGTCCCCAAATCTTCCCTTGTCTACATTTTAGTCACCCATAAGGTAAGCCCCAGGGCAGGGTGCATTGTATGTAAAAGGTAGGTCATGCCCTAATGTGTGTGGCATGACCTGATAGTGAATTACAGTCTATTTTGTTGTTCAATATTGCAAGGCTACCTGTCCCCATTGGCCAGAATGGGCAGTTTGATTATACCATCTTATAATCCTAACTAACCCATGGAACATGGTAGACATTTAGCATGCCTGAAATCAGAACGATAACATACATATTTTAGTGAAGTTGGGTTTAACATTCTGTGTTTGAAAATACCACTTTTAGAAAGTAGGCATTTTCTTGCCTAACCATCCAGCCTGCCTCTGCTACCTTGTGTATTGTATGTCTTGTTTGTGAGTGACAGGGGCTGGGGTGGCTCCAGGAGACAGGGTGAGTCAGCACATGGCTGAATTTACCTATCTGCATGTAGATGGGTGGGGGGAGTAGCACCTGGTTCTGAATAGGGCTGTGCCTGCCTTACACAATGCTGGCTCCACCTTCTGTGGTGTGTCTGAAGACCCTGGCCCACCCTGCCAAAGGAAGGAGTCCTGTAAACAAAGTGCTCCACGACTGCACAGACCTGGTTTGGACTAGGTGCAGGTTCCTCTGCCTTCAGAGGACAAAGGATTTTGCAGTATAAATATGGGGACCCAGACCCCAAGTCTTTAGATCACTTCTGGAACAACAAGACAAATCTCTGCTAAGGAGAAGAACCAAGGAAGCTGTAGGAGTTGGAGTGCCCCCTGCCAGTGAGCTGTGTTGCTGGGTTGGCCTACAGTGGTTTCTTCAGTGCCAAGGAGAGGAGAAGGGACTTTCAAAGAACATTCATCATCTTGCAGAATATTACTCCAAGGGCTTGATTTGAGCTTGCCTGTCAGGGATATCAGACTTCACCCCTTCTATTTACCTGCATCTGGAACTTGCTGTTCTGGCTGCTGCAGAAGCAATTCTGTAACACGGACGCCAGCGAGCGACGCCGTCATCTGCATTGAAACCGTGAGCGCTGCTCCGACTTGCAACGTAGACCCGATGCCAGCCGCCGTGCCACTTCGACGCCAGCGAGCGGCATCGTAAGCCTGCCATAGCTGTGAGCGCTGCTCTGATTTGCGACGCCTGCTGCTGTGCCGACATCATCGCGGAGCCGATTGACGACATGGGTAGTCAAGATTCCATCAAAACCGTGACATCGTACGGAACTGTGGTTTTGGCGCCATTGTGACGCCACCTCCTCTCGGGTCAGGAACCAACGCCTCCCCTGCCTGCGCAAGCATCCAGGACAACGATGCATCATCCCCGCAGCTAACAACTGGCACCGCAACACGTCAACGACGCCGCACCACCCCGACGCCGTGAGCTGTCTTTGTTTTGGCTTTTCCAAGGTACTGTTCTCTGTGGGTCTGTTTTGACTCCGATCCCGACACCGCACACCTCGCAGTCGGCGCCGTACTTTGGGATTTCTTTGACCTTGACGTTGTGATAACTCCCGTTGGGGTTATCTGTTGCTAAGGACTGCTTTTGAGAGAATAACCTATTTTTGAACTACTTCTACCATCTTGAAGAAATATTATTGATTACAGTAGTGTGGATTTTTGTCGTTTATGGTCTTGTGATAAATCTATATAAAGAATACTTATTTTTTTAAAACCTGTGTTGTGTCCATCTGTATTGTTTTCACTGTATTACTGTATGTGTTCACAAACGCTTAACACACTGTCTCTGAGATAAGCCTGTCTGCTCGTGCCAAGCTACCAAGGGGTTGAGCAGGGGTTATCCAGCAGTGTAATCCCCTTTCCCTGACTTAGAATCAAGGGTCCCTATTTGGTCAAAGGTGTATACCATTGTCAACTAGAGACCCCCAGTTCTAACACAACCCAGATAAGGTATCCCCCCTGGTACCCAATGAGAGATAAGCCTGGGCAACCGGACCATACCTTGGTCCCCTGGCACGGTCACCATCTCCTGCTCCTGACATCCCCAGGGCCATGCAATGGAGTACTGTGTAATGCTATGGGCAATTGCTGTAATGTTTGCATTAGGCAGCAGATTGGTTGCCAATTCCAGCACTGATCTGAAGTGAGACCTGCTCTTCCTCCAGCTCGTTTCATACAAATCTGCCCTAACGGATATATATATATATATATATATATATATATATATATATATATATATATATATATATATATATATATATATATATATATATATATATATATATATATATATATATATATATATATAAAATAACTTTTTTGACTAACACAGCGCACTCAGCATGTTTGCTGAAACAGTACGAGGCAGGGAGGCTGCCTCTGTAACACTATTCTCCAATCTTCCCAAAGTATCTGATCGAGGGGGAACAGCTACTGCACAAATGAACATTCTATCTAATGAAGGCAAAATTCTAATTCTAATGAAACAGATGGAAAAGTGCATGCGGACTGAGGCTACTAAATGGTGGGAACATAAATCATTATCAATGTACCTAGCAGAAGGTCGAGTCCCACGGGGGCTTCCTATACTCTTAGCCCAAAGTTACGAAAAGCCCAATCCGGAAATGCTCAAAGAGTGGGGGCTCAGCAACCTGGAAGCATCAGGGAGTGAGCAAGGGCATCCGCCCGAAACGCGTCAGACCGTTGTGCTGTGGTGAAATAAAACAACTTTTGCCTGAAAACTTGGGACTCGCCGTGGTTTCTGTTCGCCAGATACGAGCTGGAGGTGCATGGCCAGTATTCTTGGATACGGACTTCATCACCCCACACGCGCTCCCCTCCAAAGACTACATCCTTCTGGGAGACCTCAACTTTCACCTTGAAAAGATCAACGACCGCAACACCGCCACCCTCTTAGACAACCTCGCCAACCTCGGACTTAAACAACTAGTCACTTCCCCCACCCACATCGCAGGTCACACACTCGACCCCATCTTCACCTCCAGCAATCATGTCTCCTTCAGCCACACTACGGATCTCCTCTGGACTGACCACAGCTGCGTACACTTCACCTACAACAAACCAAAACCCACCAACCACCTCCAACCAACTCTGCAAAGAAACTGGAACAAAATCACCACAGACCAGATCGCCGCATCGCTCCTCCTAAACACCCCAGCCCACTCTTCTAACGCAAACGAAGCCGCCGCCAACCTCACCCTATGGTTATCCAACACCGCCGACACCTTAGCACCACCGAAAAAACGTCAAAGCAAACCTGGTAACAAGAAGGCCTCATGGTTCAACGATGATCTTAAGAAGTCCAAGAAACTCTGCCGCTCCCTTGAAAAGGCCTGGAAAAAAGACCCAACCACTAGCACCAAGGACGCCTTCAAAAACGCCACCCGCACTCACCACCAACTAATCCGTAAGGCCAAGAAAACAGCATTCAAGGATCGACTTGACAACAACGCCCACAACAGCAAGGAACTTTTCAACATCGTCAAGGAATTTTCCAATCCCTCGGCCAACTCCAACGACATCACCCCCTCTCAAGCCCTCTGCGACTCCCTAGCCTCATTCTTCCACAACAAGATTGCACACATCCACAACAGCTTCGACAACCAACCCGGAAACCAACCCACCCTACCATTTGCTGAACATTCTCCCCCCGTGAACACCCTTAACGACTGGAACCCAATCTCCACTGAGGACACAATCCGCCTGATGAATTCCATCCACTCAAGATCCCCCACAGACCCATGTCCTCACCACATCTTCAACAAAGCGGACTCCGTCATAGCACCGCACCTCCGAGACGTCATCAACTGCTCCTTCAACTCCGCCACCTTCCCGGAAGACTGGAAACACGCTGAACTCACCGCCCTTCCGAAAAAACCCACAGCGGACCCCACCGAACTCAAAAATTACCGCCCCATCTCGCTCCTTCCATTCCCGGCCAAAGTCATCGAGAAAGCTGTCAACAACCAGCTCGCCGCCTTCCTCGAAGCCAACAAATCCCTTGACTCCTCACAATCTGGCTTCCGAGCAAAACACAGCACTGAGACCGCCCTCATCGCAGCAACAGACGACATTCGAACTCTACTGGACAATGGAGACACAGTCGCCCTCATCCTCCTCGACCTCTCTGCAGCATTCGACACAGTCTGCCACAGCACCCTTCTACAACGCCTCAATAACATCGGAATCCAAGGAAAAGCTCTTGAATGGATCACCTCGTTCCTCACCGGAAGAACCCAGAGAGTCCGCCTCCCACCATTCAAGTCCGAGGCCACTGAAGTCATCTGTGGCATACCACAAGGATCCTCACTCAGCCCCACCCTCTTCAACGTATACATGAGCCCCCTCGCGGCCATCGCCCGCCAACACAACCTCAACATCATCTCTTACGCGGATGACACTCAACTAATCCTCTCTCTCACCAATGACCCCAGCACCGCCAAAACTAACCTACACGAAGGAATGAAAGAAGTTGCCGAATGGATGAAACAAAGCCGTCTGAAACTGAACTCAGACAAAACAGAAGTCCTCATCTTAGGTACATCCCCCTCTGCATGGGACGACTCCTGGTGGCCGGAAGCCCTTGGAAAAGCACCCATTCCGACAGACCACGCACGGAACCTAGGCATCATCCTGGATTCTTCACTCTCAATGAACAGACAAGTCAGCGCCCTATCCTCTTCCTGCTTCAACATTCGTCGCATGCTCAGAAAAACATTTCGCTGGATCCCCACCGAAACAAGGAAAACAGTCACCCATGCTCTGGTCACGAGCCGACTGGACTACGGAAACACCCTCTACGCAGGCACTACCGCTAAACTCCAGAAGAAACTCCAACGAATCCAAAACGCCTCAGCCAGGATCATACTAGACATTCCACGCAACGAACACATCTCTGGTCACCTTAAAGACATCCACTGGCTACCCGTCAATAAGAGAATCACTTTCCGTCTGCTAACCCACACACACAAATCACTCTACGACATCGGACCAGATTGCCTCAACTCTCGACTGTCCTTCTACACCCCCTCCCGCCAACTACGTTCTTCCAACCAAGCCCTCGCCACTGTACCTCGCATCAACAAGACCACCATGGGAGGCAGATCTTTCTCATACCTGGCTGCTAAAACATGGAACTCACTCCCGCTTACCTTCGCCTTACCCAGAACCACCTAGCATTCAGAAAGCAACTTAAAACGTGGATATTTGACAAGTAATCCTCCTCCCCTTCTAAGCGCCTTGAGACCCTCTGGGTATGTAGTGCGCTATATAAATTCTCTGACTTGACTTGACTTGATATATATATATATATATATATATATATATATATATATATATATATATATATATATACATACATACATACATACATACATATATATATATATATATATATATATATATATATATATATATATATATATATATATATATATATATATATATATATATATAGTTAGCGCCGGTTGACGTATCTGCCTGAAAATTTCCTCAAATTTGCCTCGCGGAGCTCCGGTCCTTCCCTGTAAGTTTTGGGGGGATTCGTCAAGTGGGGGCGGAGATAAAAGGGGGGTCCCAAAACGTGTTTCCCCATGTTTTGTAGGGACTGGTTGCCAGATGTGCCTTTGCTATGTCTCAAGATATGTGCTCCAGTGGTTTTTTTACAAAAATTTACTTTGAAAAAATATATATTGGGCTACATTGGGCTATATATATGTTAGAGCCCAAATGTAGCCCAATGTAGCCCAAAGATGGCCACCAGAGACAAAAAAAACAAATGTAGCCCAAATATCAGCCAGATGTAACCCAACTATAGCCCAATGACAGAATGTTCCAGAGTGTTCTAAAAAACAACTAGAACACTAACAGTCTTAGTTATGACAAAAGTATGGCACACCTGAAGTCATCTTGATTGGAATAAAGTGGTAACACTTAATTTGAAAAGGAACAAAATGAGGGGTTTCATTTTGCCATGGAAATTATATATATACGCATCGAGTCATCATCCTTTGCACTTAATACATAGCATCCCCTATGGGGAGATGCTTAGAATCAAGCGCATTTGCAGCAATGAACAGGAATGTAAAATTGCTCAGACAGCATGTAAGAAAAGATTTCTCATGAGAGGCTATGCAGCCTCCATTGTGAACAAAGCCATCAACAGGACTCGAAACCTCAGCAGGGAACAGGTATTAGGTTCGGGTAGGATCAGCCCAATTGGGACTGATAGCCAATCATCTAAAGTCAGAGTCATCTTGGGCTTTAGCAAACAACATGGTGCAATTAGACGTATCCTTAAACGCCATTGGGGTTTACTCTTACGGGACCCCATAATTGGTGATGATTTGACTCAACATAACCGATTGCCACAACTTGCTTTCAGAAAAGCTCGATCAATGGCAAACTGCATCGTCAAAAGCAATGCGGAGATCAAATCACCCACAAACTGGTTATCAAAGCAGAAGGGGTTCTTTAAATGTCTAACATGTAAAGCTTGTAACCATGCCAAAAATGTGAAAACCTATAATACCCCTTTCTTACCTAAACCTGTCAAAATCACCAAAAGAATCACCTGCAAAATGGAATACGTGGTATACGTTTTCGAATGCCCGTGTGCACTGCGCTATGTGGGCAGTACAAAATTGCCTGTGCACAGGAGAATTCTTCAACATATCCGCGCTATTACAAATAAAGATCAGGCATACCCGGTGGCGAGGCATTTCGAGGTAGTCCATAACAGCATCCTACCCTTTTGAATTATTTTGCCATCGATTGCATACCCTTGTCACGTAGAGGGGGCAACAGGGAGAGCGCACTGCGCAAATTAGAGACTAAATACATTCTAGAATTAAACACTAAGTCTCCCTTTGGTTTGAACGCGACCGAAGATCTATACACATGCTTATAAAATATAATTCATGTGTATATAGGAATGGGTCTGACAAACAATGTAAGCGCAGTTTAAGCTATCCAATCTCGTAAATTCTCAAACTTATGTGCATATCTTATAAATTCCTTTTTGGTTTCTCTTCTTTATGATTTCTATATATATCACTTATGTGGCACTTTTCACATTTGTTATAATACATATTTTTATCTATACACCTTGGAGTATTTCAAGGTATGAGAAATCACTATTTAACAGTTCGGCCATTACCTACCCCTTTTCTGCCTAGAACAAATTCTTTCAGTAAGCTGTGCTTGCCCACTTGGGCATGAATATAGTAACAACCCCAGCATATGGGTAACCGTGTGTATAATTATTTGCAGCAGCAAAATTCGGAATTTATGCAGTACCATAACCATGGCATTGAGTGATAATATGGGGACCCAATTTATGCAGTACCATAACCATGGCATTGAGTGATAATATAGGGACCCATTATACATTCAGTTTGGGTCCAACAGCTTGTATGCCTATGTATTATTATTGCACACAAGATGCACCAGTATTTAATGGTGGTTGAAAATGAATTGTTTATTGATTTTATGAATATTGCTATAATAATATTTATATTTTTAAACATTGTCATATATTTATTGTCTTATATACATTTGCCATTGTTTAGATTTAAGAACTTGCAATGAATTTGTTGAAATGCATTCTCCGATCGCTACTATTCGTGAAGGAATGAATTGTTTGGCTGCGTTAACTCTTGTAGTCTTTCTTTACAGTTTGAGATGTATAGTCTGTCTTTCAGTGTTTGTATAGACTTTGCACAGCTGCAAATAATGATATTGGCACTTTAAAAGGGCGGTTAACTTTAGGCAACGCGTCATGTGATCAAGGTCCAGGTGGGACCGAAACGCGTCATGGCGGCTTTGGTGCGGGATATTTGAAAAATAAAATTTGGCACGAACAACTTTATGGGTCCGCCTGTTCATCTGCTTACTGAAAAGCTATTTGGTGAAGTACGATTATATATATATATATATATATATATATATATATATATATATATATATATATATATATATATATATATATATATATATATATATATATATATATATATATTCACTGAAAAAAAACATAAGTTTTACACCAGTTATAGTTAGGAATTAGCATTTAAAAAAACCTATTAAATTCACTGAAAAAACCATAGGTTTCACACCAGTTATAGTTAGGTGGAAATTTTACTCACATAAAACCATTGAAATTCCAATGTTATAGTTAGTTGGACTCACTATAACTTGCGCGTGCAATGCACTGCTGATGACGTCACATATTACATCACTCATGACATTGTCAGTGACATCACTCATGACATCACTGATGACATCTCAAATGACATCACTGATGACATCATCCAGTGAATGTGTATCTTTCTGAAAAATAAATATTTTTTATATATGTATATCTAAAGGTTGATGGAAGAATAAATGGGTAAATAAATGTCTAAATGGATTTTTTTGTGTAAAATTGATTGGTTAACTGACTTATCAAATGTATCTTAGTGAATACATATATTAGCAAGCAATGTTTAAATATTTAAATATCTGTATCTGTGTCTCACTTTGTGTATAAGTGGCTGCATGGGTTGGTGAGTAGCTACATGAGTGTAAATATGGGTTATTAGTTGTTTTTTTGAGTATCACTATCAGTTTCTGTATGGTTCGGTGGGGGATATTACTTAGAGCACAGATGCATGAATGAGTGATGTAATATGTGACGTCATCAGCAGTGCATTGCACGCGCAAGTTATAGTGAGTCCAACTAACTATAACGTGGGAATTTCAATGGTTTTATGCGAATAAAATTTCCACCTAACTATAACTGGTGTGAAACCTATGGTTTTTTCAGTGAATATATATATATATATATATATATATATATATATATATATATATATATTACCTACTGGCGATCGCCAATAGGTAGTTATAGTTAGGACCTAGTTTCCATAGGAAATCCGCAACATTCTATTTGGAATAACTTTGGCGCCGGTCGACGAATACACGGGAAATTCTCCAAGAAAATGACCTGCTCCTTCCCTAAAAGTTTGGGGGTGATTCGTGAAGCGGGGGCTGAGAAAAAAGGGGGTTCCCAAAACGTGTTTTCCCCATGTACTTTTTCATTGTGACTTTTAGTCAGGGCTACAGCCGAACGGCTGAACGGAATTGCACCAAATTTGGCAAAACGGTAGAGTTCGGTTCACAGATTACCCTTTTTTTTTAATTTTAATGGTGTAAATCCGTTAAGTAGTTCCTTTGAAAATCAAAAGTAAAATCATAGATATATCTATAGATGAAGTACCGTACTCTGTACTGTACTCTGTACCTTCTTGAGCACGAGCTTCATGCTAGTTGGCTGTCAACACTCCAAACCAGGAAGTGTTGGCAGCCATCTTCTGCCTTGGTAGAACCGAGGTACAAGAAAGCTGTGAAAAAAACATGCAAAACACGCAAAGTGGGCAGGGTAGAAACAGCCTGACCCCCTAGGCCTGCTCAGGGTGTCCCACAAGCATCCCTTGGTGCATACTGGAGGTACCTAATGGGCTAGTTGGCTCACAGGGGACCTCAGGATTGAAGAGGAAATAATTCACCAAACTAAAACGCGCCACAGGGCGTGTTTGCACACATGTCACCTCAGGCCCCGCCCCCTTCCTTCACTATTGAGCTAAACATTCCTCTGAAATCAGCCGAACTACCAATTCCGATTTACTCGCCTGTTATCAGGAGAGACCTCAGTGCTGCATCTTTCAGCTCACTACTATTCCTGAAAAGTAAATTTAACTGAACTTACCAGTAACTTGAATTTCTTTCCATAGGATATCATTGCCTGCTATATAAATATATATACATTAAAAAATATCAAATAAAATAATAAATATTACAAGTTCAATATTTTTACAAACATTTTTTTTAATTTATATTAAAAATATGTAATTTAATTAAAAAAATATATTTAAAAATAAATACTTTAAAACAATGTAGTAAATTAGTATAAACAAATATAACAATTAATACATTTAAAAATTATCATTTACAAAACCTTAGAAATTCACTGAAAAAACCATAGGTTTCAGCCACGTTATAGTTAGGAATTAGCATTTAAAAAACCTTAGAAATTCACTGAAAAAACCATAGGTTTCACACATGTTATAGTTAGCTGGACATTTCACTCATACAAAACCATTGAAATTCCCCATTATAGTCAGGACAGCTAACTATAACTCGCGCGCCCGCAATGCACTGCTGATGACGTCACATATTACATCACTCATGACATAGTCAGTGACATCACTCATGACATCACTGATGACATCTCAAATGACACCACTGATGACATCACTGATGACATCATTTTTGTGAAGGAGTGGCAGACCTCCTCTCAGCGTAATATAACCTTTGATACACACATTCAAAAATAGAAACTAAAAATGTCAAAACAATGGAGCTACCGATACCAGTTACAACAACCTATTCAGTAATTCCAAAATCTTCATACACATCCACCCATTCACCAACAGTTCCATATAGTCACTCATACTTGTACTCACTCATCATATATACTCATACACCTATACATCCTGTTACACACCAATACTCATCCATAGAGTTACTCACACACATACTCACACATGCAAATAAACTATCAAACATCCATTTACTTGCATATACAGCTATACACACACCACTAGACTTACTTCTACAGAAACATGCACATACTTACTCTCTTAAACAATCACTTATAGAAACACATACTTATTTATACAGGAACTCTTCCAATCTCTCACTCTCACATATACTCACTTACATAAATACTCACATATACTAGTTTAAAACATATGTACTTACTAATAAAGACACTATTGAGACAGTCATTCACTTATTAACACACCCATACACACACTCATTCCTCCATACAGTCCTGCACACATGCCGTCTTCAAAAAACATAGATGCAGTGTGTCACTCATTCATGCATCTATAAGCTAAGTAATGTCCGCCACCGAACCATAAAGACACTCATACAGACCTTGAAACACGTCGGCATGGAAGATAATTAATGGGGGCAGTGATGCGAGCAGCTGCGAGGTGATACTAAAGAGCGCGACGTTGAGTGACCACTCGCTTCTTAAGGGCACTTTGTTTTCAACGTAATCACACAGCAGCCCCTGCCGTGGAGAGGAGCACCGTTTCAGAACTTTTGGAAGGCTCTGGAGAAGAACAAATCTGCTCCGCATGGCATGTCGCTCCCTGCTTGAAAATAACTTGCCTTGCTTTGTCTCCCATCCTACTACAGGAGTCCAAATAAACTGTAATTACGACAACTCTGCGTTGCATCTACCAAGGATATAAATGATACTCACCACTAAGGACCACATGTACCAGCATTCCAGTGCGGCAAAGAAGTAACGCCCATTATGCCAATAAATGAATTTGAAAATAAGTGGTGAACTTTGCAATGAACATTTTTCAGCCCACGAGGAAGAGGGGCAAAGACCTCGAAACGCGTCGGCATGGAAGATAATTGTTGGGGGCAGTGAGGCGAGCAGCTGCGAGGTAATACTAAAGAGCGCGTCCTTGAGTTACCACTCGCTGCTTAAGGGCACTTTGTTTTCAACATATACACACGGCAGCCCCTGCCGTGGAGAGGAGCACCGTTTCAGAACTTTTGGAAGGCTGTGGAGAAGAACGAATCTGCTCCACATGGCACGTCGCTCTCTGCTTGAAAATAACTCGCCTTGCTTTGTCTCCCATCCTACTACAGGAGTCCAAATAGACTGTAATTACGACAACTCTGAGTTGCACCTACGAAGGATATAAATGATACTCACCACTAAGGACCACATGTCCCAGCAATCCAGTGCGGCAAAGAAGTACCGCCCATTATGCCAATAAATGAATTTGAAAATAAGTGGTGAACTTTGCAATGAACATTTTTCAGCCCACGAGGAAGAGGCGCAAAGACCTCGAAACGCGTCGGCATGGAAGATAATTAATGGGGGCAGTGAGGCGAGCACCTGCGAGGTGATACTAAAGAGCGCGTCCTTGAGCGACCACTCGCTGCTTAAGGGCACTTTGTTTTCAACATAATCACACGGCAGCCCCTGCCGTGGAGAGGAGCATCATTTCAGAACTTTTGGAATGCTGTGGAGAAGAACGAATCTGCTCCGCATGGCACGTCGCTCTCCGCTTGAAAATAACTCACCTTGCTTTGTCTCCCATCCTACTACAGGAGTCCAAATAAACTGTATTTACGACAACTCTGCGTTGCAACAAACCAAGGATTTAAATGATACTCACCACTAAGGACCACATGTCCCAGCATTCCAGTGCGGCAAAGAAGTACCGCCCATTATGCCAATAAATGAATTTGAAAATAAGTGGTGAACTTTGCTGTGCACATTTGTCAGCCCATGAGGAAGAGGTGCAAAGACCTCGAAACGCATCGGCATGGAAGATAATTATTGGGGGCGGTGAGCTGAGCAGCTGCGAGGTGAAACTAAAGAGCGCGACGTTGAGTGACCACTCGATGCTTAAGGGCACTTTGTTTTCAACATAATCACACGGCAGCCCCTGCTGTGGAGAGGAGCACCGTTTCAGAACTTTTGGAAGGCTGTGGAGAAGAACGAATCTGCTCCGCATGGCACGTCGCTCTCCGCTTGAAAATAACTTGCCTTGCTTTGTCTCCCATCCTACTACAGGAGTCCAAATAAACTGTAATTACAACAACTCTGCGTTGCACCTACCAAGGATATAAATGATACTCACCACTAAGGACCACATGTCCCAGTATTCCAGTGCGGCAAAGAAGTACCACCCATTATGCCAATAAATGAATTTGAAAATAAGTGGTGAACTTTGCAGTGCACATTTGTCAGCCCATGAGGAAGAGGCGCAAAGACCTCGAAACGCGTCAGCATGGAATATATTTAATGGGGGCAGTGAGGCGAGCAGCTGCGAGGTGATTCTAAAGAGTGCGACGTTGAGTGACCACTCGCTGTTTAAGGGCACTTTGTTTTCAACATAATCACACGGCAGCCCCTGCCGTGGAGAGGAGCACTGTTTCAGAACTTTTGGAAGACTGTAGAGAAGAACGAATCTGCTCTGCATGGCACGTCGCTCTCCGCTTGAAAATAACTTGCCTTGCTTTGCCTCCCATCCTACTACAGGAGTCCAAATAAACTGTAATTACGACAACTCTGCGTTGCACCTACCAAGGATATAAATGATACTCACCACTAAGGACCACATGTCCCTGCATTCCAGTGCGGCAAAGAAGTACCGCCCATTATGCCAATAAATGAATTTGAAAATAAGTGGTGGGGGGGGCGTGGCTGGCAGCCGAACATGGCGGCAGCATAGAGGACTAGCTCCGGCGGGGAAGCGGCCTCTCCATCTATCCGCACGATAATCCGTGACTAATTCTTACCTCCAACGGCGGCACCGAACGCCCGAGACCGGGCGGAACTGGCGGCAGGTTCCCGGACGGAAATCGTGAATTGGACGACGGAGTTATCGTCGAGTGCTGATCCGACCGGAGCACAGGCCCACCTCCGGGCACTCTAGTGGCAACTGAGACCGACCGGAAGTGCAGCCCGCTCGGCTACTGCAGACAGGAAGTGGTCGGTGTTAGAGGACCACACCCAGTGACGGCCCTGCCCAGTAACACACTGCTCGCTATACCCAGCGGAGGTTCATAGGAAGGGTGGCCGTAGTTTATCAAGACGACCATCCGAACTTTGTCCGACAGTCTGCCCTGCGGGGACCATCGGGGCGTCTCCCTCACTGCAACGGAAGCCCTCTCCACATTGAACTGAGGACCGCATTGTGACAGTGATTTCTCTTGA
This sequence comes from Lissotriton vulgaris, assembly GCF_964263255.1. Classification (NCBI taxonomy): domain Eukaryota; kingdom Metazoa; phylum Chordata; class Amphibia; order Caudata; family Salamandridae; genus Lissotriton; species Lissotriton vulgaris. The sequence goes on along the minus strand of NC_141685.1, from coordinate 1,508,688,902 downwards.
TATCCCACCGGACCGACGAACTGCATTCTCTCCGCGACCGTACAATGGCCGGGAAAGGTGTGAAAGGCGGTACAACCCAGACTCGTATTGACCGCTTCACAAACGATATAACCGCTTCCCCTCCGGCGGATGGGAAGAATCCCCCCGCAAAACCAGGCGAGCCTGGGGGGACGAAGAAGGCGACGCTGGATGACGTTATGAAGGCACTCTCGCAGGTCCAAACGACGGTGGGCTCTATCTCGACCGAAATCACCCTCATCCGAGCGGACTTCCACAAGATGGCCGAAAAAGTAGGCTCGCTAGAGCTTGTCACGAAATCGCTGGTGGAGGATGTCTCGGAACTCCAGACGGCCATGGAAGCGTTCATGGCGGAAAACAAGCTCCTTAAAGACAAACTCGACGATCAGGAGGGCCGTTTCAGGCGGAACAATGTGCGCATTCTTGGCGTTCTGGAGACTGAAGGTGTGAGGGCGATGGATTTGTACGTGGAGGATCTCATCAAAACTCATCTTCAACCTAAAGGCCTATCAGCCTTCTTTTCCGTGGAGCGGGCCCACAGGGTCCCGGGGGATCAACCGAAACCAGGGGCCTCGCCTAGGCCGATCCTAGCAGGACTGTTTAACTACCGCGACCGGGACGTCATCCTCCAGGCGGCACGTGTCTCACCACCGGTGAAAATCCTCAACTCAACGGTGGCATTTTTCCCGGACTACACGGCGGAGGTGGCCAGGCGGCGAAAAACATTCTTGGATGTTAAAAAGGAACTTAGGAAACGTGAACTCCCTTACTCCATGATCTTCCCGGCCAGGCTCCGGGTGGTGGCGGAGAACAGAACCTGGTTTTTTGACGACCCTGGAAATGCACGAGACTGGCTGGACGGCTGGCGTCCTGCCTCCCACTCTCGCCGCCCTGGACGGACTAAGAACGGCTCGCATCAATCTGACCGTAACGATGTTGGAGACGCTGGTACGAACAGTGGCAGAAGCTCACCGGTACGAGACGAGGCTGACCTAAGTCAGGAGGTGGACCCTTGAACACATGTACGTGACATTGATGTTTGGGACTGCGGCTGGAACCGCCAAGGACACTGGGCCGAGGGCCTCCGTGGAGGGTACGAGGGGTCGCTAATTCCGGAGTGCTCCTCACCCCCAACGAGCAAGTAACTGTGTGTTTTCTTTGGGATGGATTTAAGCACTCTGCTAAATTGGGGTGGCGGGCAGTTTGGAGTCCGTGTAGCAGGGAAGCAGGGTGGGTGAGGATGTTGGGAACGGGGGGGTTAGGTTGGTTTGCTTGTTTGAATTGTTCGGCTCTATTCATCATTTTGAAAATGCTAGTAGTCACATATGACCGTATTCCTAGCACCGGGTATGTCGCCTCTGATCCTCAGACACTGATATGGAGCAAACGTGTGAATAATTGCACAGGGATGGGAAATTCTTTAGTCAATGAGGCTCCATCCTACCCTCTGGGACACCAACTTGCACGCACGATTACAAAATGGCGGATCTCTCACGACCTACTATCGTAACGCCTGACACTGGGGTGGGGGCTGTGCCACCGCTACAGGTAATGTCATGGAATGTTCGGGGGTTAGGAGATAAAGTGAAGAGGGGGCTGGTCTTACAATGTATTAAGAGACTGAATTGCGATATCGCCCTCCTTCAGGAAACGCACTTAGTGGGGGCGGCCACCAAAGCTCTGGATAGGAGAGGGTATCGCATGGTAATACATTCGGACTTCACTTCAGGGTCCCGGGGGACAGGTGTCTGGGTGAAAAGAACGTCACGCTTCATACATCACTCCACGAAAGCGGACAAGCATGGCCGCTTTGCGGCGGTGTGTGGGCAGTGGGAGGGCGTGCCCATTAATGTGGTGTCTGCGTACATCCCACCAGCGCTACATTCATCGGCACTCCCGGACCTGGGTAAATTTCTTTTGGAACTCCCGGAAGGGGACCTGCTGGTGGGCGGAGACTTCAATGCACTGGCTAACACTGAGATGGACAGGTTTCCGGCTCGCTCCCTCCCCACTGGCCCAACGAAATTCAGGGACTTCTTGGAGGCACAGGGTCTGGTCGACATTTGGAGGCAGCTTCACCCTACTGATCGCCACTATTCATACTATTCCTCCACCCATGACTGCCTGTCTCGCATTGACTATTTTCTTACACTGGGGGGTGGCAGACTCACTTTTGCCGATGTACAGATTGCGCCACGGGGTATATCAGACCACTCCCCCTTGATCGCTACACTGTCCTGCTCAGCCACGGCTCGCAAACGACTCTATCCCATTTACCCCGGTTATCTTAAAATCCCTCCGATCCGAAAATCCCTCAAAACCGCCACTAAGCATTACTTCCAGGAGAACTCCGGATCGGTGTCCTCACCGACGATACTCTGGGAGGCATACAAGACAGTATTGAGGGGCCAGGCAATTGCGACCATAACGATCATAAACGTAAACAAAAACAAGAACTGGTAGAACTGGAACTGCAGTTGGAACAGGCTAATGTGACTCATATGACCACACCGTCAGAAGACACTCGACACGCGCTGACCCTCTGTCAGCAAAGACATGACGACCTTCTCCGTCGACGGGTATTAGAGCATATAGAGTCGACTGCATGCAGAGTTTATTATGTGGGCGACAAAGCCAACAAATTGCTGGCCTGGTTGGACAAGAAACGGGACGGAGGTAGGCACATTCTGCAGTTGCGGGACTAGGAAGGGACGTGTCACGCGCACCCTCCTAAAATCGTCGACCTCTTAGCAGACCATTTCCAGGGGGTATACACCTCAGAGGTGGTGGTCACGGCAGAGACAGCAGAATTAGCACTCCAAGATGTAGAATTGGAGATATTAACACCGGAGGCGCGGACTGAGTTGGAAGCGGACCTGACGGTAGAGGAACTCCGTATGGCGATGGGTGCACTGCACACAGGCAGAGCATTGGGCCCCAATGGGATACCAATCGAATGGTTTCAAACGATGTCAGACACACTGGGCCCGCCAATGCTGGCCATGTTTGAGAACTGCCGTGAGACCGGAACACTGCCTTTAGACCAGCGCTTGGCGACGATAGTAGCTATCCCAAAACCTGGCAGACCTCCAGAGCACTGTACGTCTTATCGCCCGATCTCGCTCGTCAACGCAGAGGCGAAGATCCTAGCGAATTTGATCGCTAATAGGCTGACTCCATATCTCTCCCAGCTGATCCACCCCGACCAATCCGGCTTTATGCCACACAGGAGTACAGCGTTACATCTCCGTAGGGTGCACGGCGCACTGGCACGAGCACATTCCCTGAAAGAACCGGCGGCCATTTTGTCACTGGACGCCAGGATGGCTTTTGACATGGTAGAGTGGCAATACCTGTTCGCAGTTCTGAATCGGATGGGCTTCGGACCGAAGTTTCTATCATGGGTCCGACTACTCTACACAGGCCCGGTAGCCCACGTGGCGGCCAATGGCCACATCTCACGAGCGATTTCTCTAGCGCGTGGGACTCGCCAGGGCTGCCCTCTATCCCTGTTATTATTCGCACTGGTCCTTGAACCTCTCGCGATTGTTATCAGAAAGACACCACTACTGAAGGGTATTAGATGGACGGAGACCTGGGAAGATAGAGTATCATTATATGCCGATGATATGTTGGTCTACTTGTCTGCCCCCGAATCGAGTGTTCCGATTCTACTGGCACTCTGCGATAAACATGGCTCGGCCTCTGGCTATACAATCAACTGGACGAAATCGGTCCTTTATGTTCTGAAGGGCCCCTGGCCAGTCCTCCCTGAACACTGTCCTTTGGTGTTGACCGATGTCTCCTTCAAGTATTTGGGCATTCATGTCACCAGCGATACGGCCGTATTCTACGACCGGAACTTGGCACCCCCCCTCCTCCGTCTGAAGGCAGACGTGCGACACTGGTCATCCCTGCCGCTCACGCTCCTGGGCCGCGCTGCCCTGTTTAAAATGATGGCACTTCCGCGCCTCCTGTACATTTTGGAAAATACCCCAGATGTAATCCCGCCCTCCTACTTTCAAAGAATCACCGCAGTTGTCACCACCTTGCTATGGGGTGAGCGTCCTCCGAGAATAGCTCACCTCAAACTTAACCGCGGTTGGTACGATGGAGGGATAGCACTACCGCATGTGCAGCTATACTACTGGGCATCTCAACTCAAGGTACTCAACCAGTGGATCCATGCATCGCACAATGACCCGGCATATCTGGCTGACAGGGCCCAACTGGGAACGCAAAGTCTGTTGGCCCCCCTATATAACCCGAGCCTCCTCAAGGACCTGGTTGGCCCTACTAAACATACAGTCACCTTATGGTACAAGGCGCTCACCAGGCTACAATGGAAGGGAATCATCACAAAGCTTACCCCGCTTTGGGATACCAAGAAACTAGGCTGCCTCAGGACCAGTAAGGGGTTCACCCAGTGGGATAATATAGGCATCTCTACGGTGGGGGATCTCTGGTCGTCCACAGGGGTGATTCCATTCGAGCAACTTCAACAGCAATATGCCCTAGGCCCCACTGAAACATACAGATACATCCAAATCAGACACGCTCTCCTGGCGGTGTTGGAACCAGGAACTACGGTCCCTGAGTCCTCACCCCTGGAAGACCGGCTTCTTACGGATTTTTTGCAATCACGGGCCACCTCGCTCACATACCGCAAACTGATGAATAATCTTCCAGACCCCCTACAGAAACTGCGAGAAAAGTGGGAGGATGAGTTGGGTGCTATGGATGAGACGGATTGGAATGCTGCTATGGCGTCTCCAAGAGAGGCTGGGGTATCGGCCAGGTTCATGCTCATACAGTTAAAAGTGCTGCACAGAGTGTACTATACAAGGACCACCTTACACAAAATGCACAGGGCTTGATCCCCTCACTGTCTCAGGGGATGTGGGGAGGACGGCACATTGTTACACACGCTGTGGGGTTGCCCTCTCATCGCCGGATATTGGCAACAGGTTATGCGCACAATCTCACAGGCCCTTGATACCTCCCTCACACCAGAGCCACGCCTTTGTCTCCTGAATATATGGGAGGGCACTGATCTTAACCTCCGACAACAGCAGTGGGTTACAATTGGCACAATGGTGGCAAAGCGCGATGTGGCGCAGAGATGGGGGGTGGCGGAGTTACCTACTTTGGCGTTGTGGTGCAAGACCATGGACAAATTGATGCTAACTGAAAGAACTGTATATAAACTCAGAGCGAACCCAAAGAAATGGAATAAGGTATGGGAGGCATGGAATAGATACAGAGGGAACCTGTGCGACCCGCTGCAGGAGGATAAAGACGAGGACTCAGATGATGAGGAGGAAATGATTGATTAACCTGCAGGATGCCATGGGGTGGGATTGGAAATGTAATCATGTCGTTGAGAATTCGGCTCACGCTGTGCTTGGGGGTGAAGGGGGATGGCCTGGGGTTGGGGGTCGGCGTGTTCTACTAGCAACTCTTTTTCCATATTGTTTTATGTCTATTCACTACAAATGAGCCACTACGTTTGGTTTGGTTTTTATTTCCATAAAAAGGAACAAAACAAAAATGAACTTTAAAAGTAAAACTTCATGGCTCCGAAAACTGCATCCTGAAGATTTGCCATATCGTCCTCATCATGTGCTGCCGGACCGGAAGGTTGTCGGCTGAATAGCTGTGTAAAAGTACGTGATGTTCTCTTGTCTCACACCATGCTTACTGTATAAATGTACTGCTGTTACTTGGATGATGACTGTCAATAAAAGTTTTACACCAAAAAAAAAAAAAAAAGAAAATAAGTGGTGAACTTTGCAGTGCATATTTGTCAGCCCATGAGGAAGAGGCGCAAAGACCTCGAAACGCGTTGGCATGAAAGATAATTAATGGGGGCAGTGAGGCGAGCAGCTGCGAGGTGATACCAAAGAGCGCGACGTTGAGTGACCACTCGCTGCTTAAGGGCACTTTGTTTTCAATATATATATATATATATATATTCCAAATAACTCTTCACAAAATCTCCTTTCCCGAGAAAGAAAGAGCACTGACCACTATGGCTAGTCAGCTGCAATTTTACTTGTTGTCCGTACGAAGTGCAGCAGCACCCATGACGCTTTTGGTCCCTCAAGGGGGACTTGATCATATGACGATGATATCTCTCTCTCTCTCTCTGTCTCTCTCTCTCTCTCTCTTGCTGTAGGTTTTACCATCAGTGATGCAAAGAACGTTTTCTAAAGCGCCATCTCTTCCCCTGTAGTTGCCATGTTGTCAGCCCGCACCTCAATGTTAACCTTTTTAACCCCTAGAGTCAAACTTACTGTTATCAAAAGCAACATTCGCACTGACTGATTAGTGCAGAAATTACATTTTGTGCTAAGTGGTTCCTGCAATTATCACATTCAGGATTGATGATGGTGCCTTGCTCCATGGCAGATTTGCCAGGACCCTTACAAAATTATTCAGCATGGGTGCATATAATGTGATCTGTGGCCGTATCATCAATAAGGTGTGGCTATGCAAAAACATGTTCATTCGCCTGTGTTTCCACAGGTGCATTTGCATTTATGTGATTTAAGGACGTAATCACATTCAATAATTGTGATTCGTGTAGATGTTCATAGTATATTTTTCATCTGATGGAGCAAATTGTATAATATTTTTCCTAACGCAGCTGATAATGTACAAATGAAGGTGTGCAAACTTTTTTTTGTACAGGCACACGTAGTTCATGCATAATCTCTTGGCCTTATAATATGAAAGCTTATAACCAGTATGGCCTTAGGTCACTCGTTCTGAATATCAGACCTTATAGCCCTTATCCAAATTACAATATCCGCAGTAACTCTGTGGATCAGGACTCAGTTCATTTCATATGGCGAAGTGGACTGCTGAAAGCAAAAACATTGATTCTCCACAAGTTATTTCCCCAAATCCCATAATCAGGAGCCTTTCTTCCTCCCCTGCAGATTTACTGAAGGTTCTGATATCGATGTTTTGGTGGGGGCTGGTGTTAGGGGAAGAAAAGGCCCAACATATAATGGACCCGTTATTGTTACACATTATTTTAATCTTTTACTGTACGTTTTTTGATATATTCATGCTACCAAATATTTTTATCTGTGACACCGCCTCTCCTCCACAGATAACAGTTTTTAAATTTCAGATCACATCATCTTTAGGGAGAAGGACGAAATGAAAAGCTATGGCTACTAGAATCTGATTTAATGCTATAGATTGCACTAGAACGCAAATTGTACTCAAAAACGTTTCACGAGTTATAAAAAAACAACTATCATCCATCCAAACAAAATAATATAAAATATTTTCAATCTATCTCAGATTGAAACTGGATAAATGTACTGTTTCACTAAAAGGAATTTATGATCATATCACACATCAACCGCTGCAATAAACTAGAAGTAAGTTGGTTTCACAGAGATAGAATACATTACAGGTAGAAGGAAACGCAGAACAACTGTATAATTTAGCAATAAACTGAAGCTGTAAATTTGAGTGTTGCAGGGGATCGTGCAGAATTGCTACCAGTTTCGCATATGTGCCTGGGTAATATCTTAATACAGAGCGCTCATTGGAAGAGAGCAGATAGCCTAAACCTTTGTGGAGTTACAGACTATACAGTTCTGATGTAGCTTTAAGAGAACATTGCGGCTGAAAGGAAAGTACAACTATGATTTAATTCAGATGTAAATATAATGAATTTTAACTTGTCTGGGGTCAAAGATCAAGACAAAATAGTTCAAATAAAAAGTATGTTAATATAGGTATTCAGGGTCTCTCCTGTGCAAGGGGGTCCCAACTTTTGGGCTTAGTGCTGTCTTATTTTTCTTTCTCTCTTGTGGTGATCTATGGTTCTTATAACAATATGTATCTCCCGATTTTTTACCTGAAACATGTGTTGCTACCTCAAAATCCAAGACATTACAAAGTGATTTTCTTTCCCTAATGCATAGTCGGGGAAGGAAATGCGCCCTACAAACAAATTCTTTATTGGCTAAAATTTCGTACATTTTTGCTATTCCTTGTTAGACAACTTAAAGATGTGCTGGCAATTTCCATGTCATCAACACATTATTCTTCAGCACCCTCATTCCTTCAGATTCTGACCTAGGCAGCATATTTCGGATGCCTTTAAACGATTGTAAATCTATTTTAATGAGCTCAAAGTGTGCACAGATTCAGGAGAGGGGGTACTCACAATGTTAATCAGACTTTCCACAGTTCGAAAGATATGTTTTCTTGATACACTCGATTTTTTCCCACCCATTTCGGGATTAGTTACTTTTACCAGAATTGCTGAAATTGAAACATTTCAGAAAAAAATTACTCACTCCTCTACAAGTGTATTTATTTAGTTTATTTGCCTATCAGTATTTTATAAAGCAGGCACATAACAATTACATATACGATTAATGGAAAGTTTTAAAGTAAGTATTGTACTATGGGCCTTTGTGTCCTATGCTGACAATCTTAGGCAAAAAGGATTCACAGTCAAAGTGTCCACTACATAACAATCAAGGTCAAAATGCCTCCCTCGCTTTTTTAAAGTATAAGCTTTTTATTTGTTGCACATGCGATGTTGTGAGGAGGCAGAGTAGTGCAGTGCCCGAACTCTTAGAACAGTTGTGGCTGAAGGTAGTGTGCTGTGTCGATGTAGTAGTGTTTTTTTTTAAGGATGGTGATGCAGGGTGTGCTTCTTTAATGTAGGGTGGTAGGGTGTTATCTATAGTAGGTAGTAAGGTGGTGACAACTGGCCGGTTGATGTTGTAGGGCTAAGAGCAATTGTGTGTTGGTACTGTGGTGCTGATATTTTTAGCACATTGCTGTTGGGACATGCCACAGTGGTGCAGGGGTGATAGTTCAGACCACCTTGTAGTGATAATTGACCAGAGAGGGCGGTGGTGTATTTAAAGTGGTATTCTCATGCCAGAGTGGTGGTATTGTACTTGGTAGAGTGGTGCTGTGCTAGTTCTTGAATGGTAGCATACTCTTTGAGTAATAGTGTGGTGGTGATGAAGTTGTGGTAGACTACCACTGTGAGTTGGATATTGCAGATGTGATGGTATTTCCATGGTGGTGGCAGATGGTATGATCGTGATGGAAGTGTTAATGAAGTGCAATACAGAAGGTGGACTGGGGTTTAGTAGTGGGGTGGTGGAGAATGAAAATTAACTTAAGTGGTAATGCAGCAGTGCTGGGTGGTAAAGATGTGCGGTGAGATATTAGATATTAGAACATTGGAATGTTGGGAGCTCCATTGCAGACAATGGAATGCTCCCTGCTTCTACGGGTCGGTAAAGGCCCGCAGAGCAACATTCCAATTTTCTACAAAGGTTTCTCGAAGCTAAAGGGGATTTTTATCCCCTCGAGCTTCGAGAACCCTTTGTTTAATTTGTTAGAACATTCTGCCCTCTAGTGGCAGAATGTTCTAATAGCCTTATAGCCCTTCGTAGCAGGGCTATACCGGCTATTAAAGTCCCGCTGTCTTGTTAAAGTCCCTCACCTTCGGCTCGGGCCTTTAACGATTCAGCGGGCCTTTAATAGCCAGTATAGCCCGCTACGGCGGGCTATAAGGCTATAATAGAATATTCTTGCAGTGGTAGCTTTGGCTCTATGGTGCTGTATGCATTGCTACATGTAGTAATTTGGTGCTGAAAAGGTTTTAGAGCATTAGTCCTGGTGAAGTAGTGTATTTGTGCAACCATGCTAGTGTTACTAACAGTGCTGTGATGCCAGTTTGTAGTGCAAAGGAAGACATGGTACAGAAGTTGTAAGTGTGATAGCATAGTGATGTGGGGTGGTAATGCATTTGGATGTTTATTCAGTAATATGGGTATAGAAGGGAACTTGGGCTACTTGCGCTGTAGACTGCATGTGATAATGAAGTTATTCAATGTTAGGAAATCATGGGATGTGGCAGTGTAGTCTTGCAATGATAATATAGTTTGATGGTAGTAGTACACAGTTGTAGTGTGGTGCTGGTAGATGATAGTGTTTACTTTTAAATTAGTAGTGGAACTGTAATGTAGTAGTATGGCTGCTAGTGCAGTGGTACAGAGTGGTACTGCAGTGCTTTGAAATGATAATGAGGTGGCTGAGAGTTTTAGTTAAGGATGAGGTGGTGCTTCAGTGATGGCAGATCATAAGTGGAGGGGATGGTTAGGAAGTTATAAGTGGTTGTAGTACCTTGATTGGATGGTTGTGCTGTGCCATGGATGGCAGTAGCGGCTCCTAGTGGGAGTGCTACCGGGCTGTGACGTGGGGCTGGGGAGGGGTAGGGTGGGGGTTAGTAAATGCCGGAATATGGATTAATGCAGGTAATTTGACAATTTCAGAAATAAAACAAATTTTGTTGCGCGCGCTGCATCGCATCTAGCGTTGCCGCGCGTGCAACGGAATTAATTTTATTGATTTAATTGTCAACTTGCCTGCATTCATCCGTATTCCGGTGTTTACTACCCCCTCCACCCCCGTCACTGCCCAGTAGCACTCCCACCAGGAGTCTCTACTGATGGATGGTACTGAATGGTAATTGTACTGTTAGTAGGTAAGTGGAATGGTGCACTCGGAAATGTTTTTGAACTTAATCAGGGCTGTGGACAATACAAAAACAAATATAAATAAGAAATCATATACAGATGAACTAAAACACTAACAGTACCAAATTGTATAACAAACCAAAACAACACATCACACAATCATAGACAGAAGTGCACAGACATAACATACATTACTGTATAATGAGACATCAAAGCATGACAATAATCAGTGAATTTTAACATATTATCCATAAATATATAACAAAAGATCACAACATGACAAGCAGCCAGTGAACAAAATAATATATACCATTATATGTTGGGTCCATGAGTATAGAAGAGAGTAACCTAGACAGAATTTCACTATGACATGACATCTAGTAGTGTATACTGAACCATGAACGGTACTAATTATGTTGAAGATGGTTGTACAGTGCTAAGGTGATAGTGCTTGGCTATGGGTGACTTTGTTGAGTCGGAGTAGAAGGAATTATAGTCTGAGTAATGGGAGTGGTATTGTAGTACTGTTGGATGGCAGCACAGTGGTGCAGGATGTGGTGTGGCAGTGGAGGGTGGTTGTGTGCTGATGGTGCATGGTGGCAATCCTAGCAATGCTCTGTGCTGGTAGAGCAGTGCTGGGAAGTTGTTTTGCATTTATTGGAAGTTATAGTATGGGTTTGGGAGATAGCACTTCATAGTTGTGATATTATAGTATGGTAGTGGGGTGGTAGTAAGGTTAATATGTTATAAAAAATAATTGAAAAAAACAAAGTTTAAAGTTACATAATTGCATAGTGACGAGATCAAAACAGGTTTTTTTTTTATTAAAAAAGAGTGAAATTCCCCAGTTATATTGTGGTGAACTAAACATAACTTGTACTGTGGTCATCTACTACTTATGACCTTATGTATTACATCATGCGTGACACTTAAGCGACACCACTGATGACATCAGTGGGTCCAGTGTACAACCCCTGCTGGCAACCAGCACCCAGCCACGGCTGGCAACAAACATCCCCTTGTGCTGACCTTAGCATACTTCCCAGGGTGATTAGTGTACTTATACAATCACTGATTAATTGATTGTCCTTTGACCATTCACAGTGGGTGGCTGTCTGCAAGGCCTGGCTTCGGGCCAGTTCCTATGGTCTGCAAGCCTATGGCCCACACAATGTTGGTTGGCCACAGGGCCTGTATCTAACTTTTCTTTTTAATTAATTGTTGGTTGTGCAGTACTGGGTTGAACCTCTTATACCACACAAGAGAGCCTTGCTGGAAACATTTTTTATTCTCAGAGATGGTCCCTTTGAGGCTACTCTAGATTTCTATGGGGGTTGGGTGTGTGTACCCTGTTCACCATTTGCCCCTTTTTTCATTCTTTAAGTGACTCAAAGAGTCCTGTAACGGTGGCAGAAACCTTTCTTTCATGGTGCGGTCAGTCACTCACACCATTTCTGTACCATGAATACATGGAAGAAGGGGCTTAGATGCATCTATTTTACAAAATGTAGTGGTATACAAATTCATATTTCATAGCAGACCGTGAAGTATGGAAAATAGTTCATGGTTACCTGTGAAACATGGCTATCCTCATCTTGAGAGCAGAGCTTTGCCATTGTTTAGGCCAGTAGTTTATGTGGGACAAATTGATATACATCAAATGATAAGATTATCTAAATGATTGGTCAGAAAGACAAGTTATGCAGCAAATTTTCTGACAGTATTATTTTCAGCTTGAAACATTTTTTGGGAAATCTCTTGAATTACTAAGCACATAATATGGCTAATGTAGTAAATCCTTAACTATGTGATAAACACTGCAGCCATAAAATGATCCAAATCAAACAAATCCGCTGGCCCTCAACCATTGTGCATTATTTTGCCATTATAGGTAAACCTTAACAATTGTAATTTCAGTCAGTGTCTGTCTGTCTGTCTGTCTGTCCATCCGTCCGAGAACCCTGGGTGATTCCCAAGTTTAGGTGGAGAGCAACTCCTGTATGGAGCACCCAACAACACCAGTTGACACCCTGAATCTGCTCACCCTAATTGTCTGCTTTTCTATGATTTTAAGCATCATATCAATACATTGCCATCCACACCAAGATAGAAAGGGACTAAGTCTTTTGCCATTCCTACAGCAAAGCCTTTAAGCATAGGATTAGCACAAATGACAGAAGCCCTTTACCACTCCACGCACAGTATTACAGCATTGGATTGGTCAAATATAATCCAAAACCAACCTGGAATGAATACAAGCAACCCCTGACACATGTTTGGCTATTATTATTCAGAGAGGTTTAGATGTGTCCAGACACAAAGGAGCACCCAGTATAAGTCAAAACAATACCCTTTCAAGCATAGATTGCTGCATACATTATCTAGTGGTTGGCGCTTGAGTAAACTTTTTTGTACCCCTTGCACTTGTAAGGTGACCTACAATCCTGGTGGCATAATTATACTACTATCTTCCTGTTTCATCAGTATTAATTTCCGCCTAAGTGATGAGTCTTTTCACTTATCGTGCTCTAGTGATTCGACCAAAAAGCATACTTTTTATACAATTCCTCAAAATTAATATACCAATTGCCACAGATTCTCATCCAACACAGCTCTACTGTTGATTCCTTACTGGCAATTAACCCAATTGTCCCTCATTGAGGTGCATCAATTCCTTTTTGTGTCTCTCTTCCTTTTCTCCATATTTATAGATGAATATACATCTCTTCATCAGAGTAAATACCTAATAGAACCATTGTTCCTAGTTTGATGATGTATTTGGGCTCTAGGTAGCATACCTCTCTAACTGTCACCTCCTCGTTCATGTTTAGAGATTGAATCAATCACATAATAGGTCATGTTCTGCCAAATACTTTTGTGCTGTGTTACTTGATGTTTGACCATCGCATACATGAAATTATTATTCTGTCCAGCCCTGATCTGTTCTACAATACATTTATCAGGAGCACAAGTGGTACTTCCCACATATTTTAGTTCAATTCGCCCTCTGATACATAAAAAACGAATTTTAAGTTGAATGTAATTTTTTTGTTGACCTCAATGGTTTTCCTGTTTCTGTCTTTGACATTTTTCACATTCCTGCCAATTGTACATGCCTTTTATGTGGCACATTTGGTGAAGCCTGTTTTTGATGTCGGTAGCCAGTTCATTTTCTATTCATTTGTGAAATAACATCTCACCAACTGAATGTTCAGAGATTCCGCTTTTCTGATACTTTCGTTTTACTGATGGTCTTGGTTTATTGATTTCTAATATTTGTTGAAGATACTGTAAATGTTGTTAATTTCCTTGTTATAAGTTAAAACTATTCTGATCTTTTATGGTTTTGTTTCACTTAGCTCTACTCTTTCTTTTTTTCTAATTAGAGTTTCCATTCTCATTTTATATTTAGTTTTCTCCACATTTCGTTTTATATCACAACATTGATATCCTCTTCTTTTGAATTTCCATATCACTTCCTCATTGTAATTTTTATGATCATTTTCATTTGAACAATTTTTTTTCATTTTTATTAGTTAACCATATGGTATACTCTGCTGTAATGCCCTCGGGTGGAGGCTTCTTTCACGTAAGACACTGTTAGTGGCAGTTGCTTTTCTGAATGTTTTGGTTTCAATCATGTCATTCTCCACATAGACTATTATGCCTAGAAAATTGATTTCCCTTGTATTCGTAGCATAGGCACATTTTAATCTAAGATCATCCTGATTTACATATATAACACATTATATAGTTCTTCTTTGTGCCTCTCTATATGATACAAATCACACCTATAAATCTTAGCCAAGGAATTATTTTTTTCAAATGTATGTCATTCTGCTCTCCCCAAGCTATCTCTTTCTTCCATCACTACATGGTGAGACTGTTGTAGCTTGGAGTGATTGAAATTTCCATGGCTGTACCACATTGTTGTTGGTATAAATCATTGGTTAAAAAGCAATACATTATTCATCAAACACATCAGTATCATATCAAACGACATCTGTGAGTGTTCCAAGTCACCTATGTGTTGCTCTTTCAAAAAATATTCACATGGATTGATTTCCACATCGTGTCTCAATAATAACACCTCCTCCGTTGGCAGAAGATAACCGTTTTGCCAGGGAGTAGTTGCTATAGTCCTTACAAAATCTCCTCTATCTCATGTACGAGCTCAATGATTTCACAATTAGAGCAAGGTAATAATCCACATATATTGATGTTTTCTCAAATAAAGACAGACATGCCAATACTATTTGTCTACCAGAGAGATTGACCAAAGTTTTTAGAATTTTTGGGAGGAAGTAAATTGTTGGAAATACTGATTTGTCAGACTTTAAGTATTTATATTCATCATCATTCAAAAGTACACTCTTGGACACAATTTACAATTTATGATTCAGATCTTCCATCATCACTGATATAGGGTTGGCTTCCAATTTTTTATAATCTTTCTCATTATTGAGTCGCCTATAGGCTTCTCTCAAATAGTCTTCCATATTTTGAATCAAGATATTCTGCCCTTTATCACCAGGTTTAATTATCAAAGCTTTCCTTCATTTTTCAATTAAATGTTCCTTATGCCCCTTTGTCTACCTTCCTTAATTAGATCTATTTCATTTGTCATCAGCTCTAAGAAAGTATCACACTTACTTCCTGGAAATAGTATAGAGAGACATTTAAATTTGTCCTTAAAATTACTATGTACACGTTGGTTCATAGTTACGCAGTAGTGCAATGGATCCTGAGGGATGTCACCATGTTTATATATCCAAAGGTCACATATATAGACAACAGCTATATACATTTTGTGGGTATAACATGTGCTGACATAAACAGCCAGATGTATGTTCTGCATCGGTGAAGCTTGTGCAGTTTTAGGTTGTTTATTTTGGAAAAGGTCAACAATATAGTATTTGGTAGTGTCCATTGAAAAGAGCAGCACATAAAACAAGACATCAGGGGGCATATTATCAAGCCTGGGTGATAAAATTATCGCCGATAAAGTGGCGATAGTGAGCTTGATAATATACTCTATGGAATTCCAATCGAACCTCATGTTAAATATGAAGGACATCTAACATGAGCTTCGATTGGAATTCCATAGAGCATATTATCAAGCCCATTATCGCCACTTCATCAGAAGTTTCCTGCCGATAAGGCGGCAATAATTTTATCGCCTAGGCTTGATAATATGCCTCCAGGTCTTATCTATCTCTGCACCCAGGTTCTGTAACAAGATCCCCTATGCATTATCCGGATCACTCCAAATCTGCTCCAATGTAGGAAAGTGGTGAAGAAGCACCACTTTAAAGAACACTCCACACAATTCATTAACAGTCCTCAACAGAGTTACCTAAGCTATCATGCGTTTGACTTTATGCTGCTCTTTTCCCCTGTACAGTGCTTACCTCATACATACATTGGGAATTCTTATAGCAGCAGTACTACTGATTTAGAGCACGATATTCAGTCTGATCTGGATATGAAGGCGGGAGAGGTCCCATAGCCTGCCCTGCTGCAGGACATTTCATGAAGCCTGCTTTGTCGTGTCTTGTATTTAATAATCAAAAGAAAGCAGATCACAAACTAGTTTTTATTTAGGAACATTTTTGACTGAGCGAAATTTGAATCACATCAGAATATTTGTGAGTAGAGTTTAGTGCCCTAGGCCGAGTCGCAATATATACCTGTTGTGAAAGTGAACAGAAAGCATGCAGTCTTTAGTAGGTCTCAGTACCTATACTCGTTACTTTGCACAATTACGTGTGTACTACACATTTCCTCTGTCCAGATTAGTTTTTCGGCCAAGGTCACATGACTCACGTTGTCACTGTCCCCTCCAAAGACTGCGACTTTACAACATGTTCACCGGAAACATAAGTAAGGCGTGCTCTCACGGGCTGCTACATAGCCCTATAAACCCTCTGAAGAGAAAATGAGACAGACAGACAGACAGACAGACAGACACTTAGGGGCATATTATCAAGGAATGGTGTTAAAATTATCGCCGTTTTATCAGCAGGAAACTGCAGATAAAACGGCGATAATGGGCTTGATAATACGCCCTTGTTAATTCCCATAGAAGCCCATGTTCTTGTGTTAACATGGGCTTCTATGGGAATTAACAAGGGGTATTATCCAGCCCATTATCGCCATTTTATCGGCAGTTTCCTGCCGATAAAACGGCGATAATTTTAACAGCAGTCCTTGATAATATGACCTACAGTTCGAGCTGATGATGGTTATGTTCAACACAATGCAAACCTGATAATCTACCCCGTTTTGTAGTTGCTATTTGCGTAATTAGTTCTTACGTTGGATAACGTCCATAAAAATATAGCCTAGATGTGTTATGCATGTAACTGAATTAATTTAGTAATGAGACTCCTTTGATTGTGGATTTATAATAAATAGGAGCCTGTAGAGTATGCCTGCTTAAATCACACATGCAATCGGCTGAGAGTAAATATGGAAATCATGTGCTATTGCTTGTCTTTTTGTGGGAAGTTTTTGAAAACTTCAGGAATAGGTTTAAAGCAGGCCACTAACAGCTAAAGTACTGTATGTTGCATGAAACTAACAATTTAATGTGGCTTCATAATCTATGGGGTCCTTGGATGATTGTGCTTGAATGGACCTGAGATTCAGCCTCAGCATCTATCGCTGAACAATGAGGCCTTGGCAGTTAATTTCCTTTGAGGGCTGGTCTCTGCAGAATAATGCTGGGTGTCCACACCAACGCTGCCCAACATACATATTCAGAGCTGTCTAGTACAAGTGTACACATCGCAGGCTTCACATTCAGCTGCATTGTGTGCACAATTGGAATGACAACCCAGCATGTTGTATGTCGACAACGAGGCTGGTCTGGTGATATATGGGAAGCGCGCTTCTCCTTCCTGTACTGCCAGCACCCTCTGACCCACCGTCTGATGTTGGGGTCAAAAGGCCAGGTGAATTACAGTGAACGTGTTTGATTTATGGGAGAAATCGATCAGTCTTGAAGTGTGTTCTACCATGGTCTTCTGAAGTAGTACTCAAAGAGGAAAATAGACGTTATTAGAAAAGTGTGTTCACACTTGTGCTTTAACGTTAGCCCATGCACACCCACCAAGTGACAGTCTCTGCTTGGGGCCAGGAGGCTCACGACAAATGGTCCCTAAGGCCCAGATTTACAAAGGTGTCACCCAACGCATCCCAGCACTCAAAGGTACTGCTCTGTGTTGCATGACAGACAGAGAGCAGGTGAGCCCATATCTACATGGATATGGCACCTCCTCCCCTCTTCCTAGCGCCAGCATACAATTTCGCTGCAAAGTGCCAAGCACACACCTTTGCTCCATGGTGCCAGGGTGTGTGTGTGTCTAGCATTGGTTTTGTAATGATAGGATGCCCTTCCAGTGCTAAATACTATGACTAGACGAGCTTTAGATGTATGGGCCGGGATGCCCGCCACCCCTCCCAACACCAATTCCCCATGGGAGGAGACAGACGCAGATTGAACTTTTGGAAGGCGGGGGGGCCTCACAAAACAAAATTTAAAACTTTAAATTAAAAATGTTTCATGAATCATGTACAAATTCAACTTCAATTACATCTTGATGAAGACAGGTGTTTCAGGCTAACCTTAACAAATCTCTAATACAAAAGGTTTCCTAGCCGAGTCTAGCATCCTGATAAATGGATTACATTTTTGAATTTGTACAACCTAACATTACGGGCCAACGGCAAGGTCTTAACCAGTGTCAGATCCCTATCACCAACTTCCCGCCCTCACGGTGTGAGTGGCGCATGCGCAGAGGACTTTACCCTCGCCGCCAATTGTAACTTCCCTTGTCGTGGGGGCCCCCTTTCACTCGACGCCATCTTAAGGTCGTCTGAGTTTGTGTGCCAGGTATCTGTAAGAAGGACAGCGTGGACTCCCCCCCTTCCCCACACTCTCTTCCGCCGGAGCGGATATCCGGCCCCCGGGAAATTCTAGGAGGGGCATATAGCCGTCTCCCCCTGGGAGGGGCCTATGGCCGTCTCCCCCTGGGCGACCCATCCGTAGTGACTACCGCCCCCCCATGGGAGGGGCCAATGGCTGCCTCCCCCTGGGCGCTCCCATCCATAATGGGTGGCGCCCCCCCTAGGGACCTTGAAATCACTGCTCACCGATCATGACCTTACCGCCCGACCAGAATATAAATATGACAGTTGTTTTACCTACTAAGGAAAGAAAATTATGACTAAACTTGCAGCAACTCGATAAATTCACCGACTTCGACATTGCTACAAAGGGGAAAAAAGGTCCTAAAACAAGCACAATCTTTAATAAATCTATTTCTGTACATCTCTACAAAGGAAAAATTTGGCCTACAAGCAAGTATCTAATTACATGCATACCATCGTCATACATTTATGATGCAAGAAATGATTGCCATACATGTCAAATAATACCGACGGTATCTCTTTATTGCAGATACTCTGTAACAAGGGGCTGGTGGGTGGGTCAAAAAAGTGCAGCTTGTTCCCTTGAGGGCTCACGAGCGATGAGTGGTGCAGCCTTCAGAGCACTGGAACAAGAGGAAGCTTCGTTGGATTCTCGCACTATTTATCCAGCTGTGGTAGGGTGGGGACCCGCCTTAAGCACGCCCATCAGTGCACGGACTTCCGGGCGGGTGTTTAGGACAACCTCTTTTTGGGCGGAAGGAGCGTGTTCCGGCCAAGCCATTTTGGGCATACCAGCCGGGACACGCCCCCCGCCAACAATGGTTTCCCGGGGGATCGGGGCACCCGTCCATACGTTTGGGGGGACCGAGTGGTCTCCCCTTTCCATATGGGCCGGGATGCCCGCCACCCCTCCCAACACCAATTCCCCATGGGAGGAGACAGACGCAGATTGAACTTTTGGAAGGCGGGGGGGCCTCACGACCCCCCCGGCCGTATTTCTTAAAATATGAAACAAAATTTAAAACTTTAAATTAAAAACGTTTCATGAATCATGTACAAATTCAACTTCAATTACATCTTGATGAAGACAGGTGTTGCAGGCTAACCTTAACAAATCTCTAATACAAAAGGTTTCCTAGCCGAGTCTAGCATCCTGATAAATGGATTACATTTTTGAATTTGTACAACCTAACATTAAGGGCCAACGGCAAGGTCTTAACCGGTGTCAGATCCCTATCACCAACTTCCCGCCCTCACGGTGTGAGTGGCGCATGCGCAGAGGACTTTACCCTCGCCGCCAATTGTAACTTCCCTTGTCGTTGGGGCCCCCTTTCACTCGACGCCATGTTAAGGTCGTCTGAGTTGGTGTGCGAGGTATCCGTAAGAAGGACAGCGTGGACTCCCCCGCTTCCCCACACTCTCTTCCGCCGGAGCGGATATCCGGCCCCCGGGAAATTCTAGGAGGGGCATATAGCCGTCTCCCCCTGGGAGGGGCCTATGGCCATCTCCCCCTGGGCGACCCATCCGTAGTGGGTGCCGCCCCCCATGGGAGGGGCCAATGGCCGCCTCCCCCCGGGCGCTCCCATCCATAATGGGTGGCGCCCCCCCTAGGGACCTTGAAATCACTGCTCACCGATCATGACCTTACCGCCACAGGCCAGATAGTTGACCGACTATCTGGCCCCCCCACACCTCCTATAGGTCATGTCTCCTTAAGCCCACAAGCCAAGCTACGATGTCTCCTATCAGCAAGTCATTACCCGTCCTGGACAGGTGCACCCCATCCCTCGAATAACAGTGATCGCCCCTGATACACCCATGAGAAATGCTTTGGAGATGAGCGGAGCGAAACAGTTTCTCAATTTTATTGTTGACCCTCTTTACCGAGTGGTTCAACGCTGTCATAGACAAACCTCCCCGCCATATCTTCCTGGGGATCATGTGGAACCAGGCAATCGTACATCCCGGGAGCCTTTTGGCTGACCAGCTAACTATAGACAGTATGTGCTCAACTAACACCCGCCTTCCCAGTCTCACCAAGTCATTGCCCCCTACGTGCACTATGACTACAGATGGCGGTGACCTGTGCCGCCCTAATAGTTCCTCCATAAAACTTTGCAATCGGTCAATACAGAGGCCACCCTTACCATGGAAGGTCACTCTGAACCCATATTCCTAAGATGTGCGAATCGCATCACCTGCCTTGAATATGTCCCCGGCACGCCTCACGTATGAGTGGCCCATGACCCAGACCACTTGATCTCCACTCCGTGATCCTTTCCAGCTGGTCAGCTGATGCTGGGCCGATCCCAATTTCCGTCCCGCGTCACAGGCTCGCGAAACTGTAATTCAAACAAAAGACAACAAGCGTGAGTGCATTTTATCAGTCTTTTACAACATGTGCAGTCGCACATATCTCTTGAAGCAATTCGAGGACCAACGGCCTAATTGTTTCACCTCGTCTGCCTGCAGACCCCGAGCCGTAGCTTCTGTAGCGGCCCCTATTCTAAACGAATGGGTCCCAAAATCGCACGGGTTCAAGCCCGCCGCTGCAATCGTAATTGCCAGGACCCTCTGAAATTGAAATCTTGTCAATGGGGTGGCGTCCATATGTCTAAGCAGGGCCCCCCCCATGTTGCTGACCTTTGTTTCAGGTAAGCCTCCACATGCCTCACTGGACAACCGGGATTCCCCTGAGCGCGCTGCAACACCACACTATTCCCCAGGGCCTCCTGGTCCGTTTTCGACCTGGCTATCGAGATCAGCAGAGAGTCCCCTTTTACCTGGATGTGATCCCAGCGTAAACCTCCTTCCACATCTTTCTTATTCCCTGCCACAAGTTCACTCACCCGCAGGGCCCCATAGAATGACAACGTGAAAGCTGCTCGGAATAGTATTACCTCGCTGGGCGAGGAGCATGTCTCGTCCAGTTTCGCCAGTAAGGTGGTCAATTTATCAAACCCAATCGGGTGCCTGTTATCCTGTCTGCGACCCTCCAGGCGCTGCCAGCCACGGAGCACCTTCCTGACTAAGAAGGAGTTCGTCGGGTCCCTTATCCCGTGGAGCTGTGCCATAAATGATATGGCGGCCTTATACCTATTGGCGGTTGCCACCGACCGGCCTTCCTTATGAAGTGCTACCAGAAAGTGGAGCAAGGACTCCTCCCACCCCATCCATGTTCCCCTACCGGCCCCAGAAAGGCGCAGTATGAACGGAACGCCCCTTCATACGCTCTCCTCGTCCTGGGCGCTAAACTGGCTGC
The DNA here is from genome assembly GCF_964263255.1 of Lissotriton vulgaris. NCBI lineage: Eukaryota > Metazoa > Chordata > Amphibia > Caudata > Salamandridae > Lissotriton > Lissotriton vulgaris. The sequence goes on along the minus strand of NC_141685.1, from coordinate 1,508,667,152 downwards.
CACGAGGTTTTGTAGTCCGGGGCACCAATCTGCCACAGTGCTTCGGGGAAAGGTGCCGCCACTAGCTCCGCTGAGGGGAGACAATCCCTGAAAGCCTGCATTTTGGAACGAGAGAGTGCGTCAGCTGCATTATTTAGAACACCCGGCACATGTTTTGCCCTGAACTGTACGTTCAATCTCTTTCAACAGTCTTAAGATCCATTTGCAGCGTGCTGCCTGCTGGTTAATGCACTCAACCACTGTCATGTTATCTGACCAAAACACCACCGAGCGGTCCCTAAAGTCTTCCAGCCATGCCACCAAAGCCACCCAGATGGGGAACAATTCTAGGAAACCTATGTTATTCGTCAGGCCGCTTGTTCGCCACCACGCCGGCCATGTTTGTGCCGACCACCGATTTCCAAAGATTGCACCAAACCCCACGCTGCCCGCCGAGTCGGTCCATAAGCCGAGTTTCACCGACGAGGCTGGGGGTTTGCTCCATACCACTTGGCCATTGAAGTCCGCCAAGAATGCCAGCCAAATGAGCATGTCCTGGCGAACCTCTACCGATAGTCTTGTGCGGTGGTGCCCTTCCCTAAGGCCCACCATGGATTGCGCAATGGATCGAGAGAAAGGGCGAGCCATCGGTATCACTCTCAATGCAAAGTTAAGCTGACCCACTGTCTGTTGCAACTGGTGCAGGGTCACCTTCTCCGTCCGTAGACACTGAATCAGGGATGCCTTAATTTGGCAACCTTCTCCGTCGGCAAACGGAAACACCCCTCCTCCGAGTCGAGTTCTATACCCAGAAACTCGAGGGAGGTAGTCGGCCCAACCGTCTTACCTGGCGCCAATGGAACCCCAAAACCCCGCATGAGCACGCAGAAGTCCTGCAATGCCCGCGCGCAGTCCTGAGTGCCCGCTGGGCCAAGAAAGAGGAAATCATCCAGATAGTGCATCACATGTTTGTGCCCTGTGGCCTTCGTGAACACCCATTCCAAAAACGAGCTAAACATTTCAAAATAGGCACATGAAATTGAACAACCCATTGGCATGCACATATCCATGTAGTATTTCCCCTGAAACGTGAATCCCAGCAGACGTTGGTCGTGGGGGTGTACTGGGAGCAACCTGAATGCAGATTCAATGTCTGATTTGGCTAACAATGCACCGGGGCCCAGGCGATTCAACAATACTACTGCGTCATCGAACGATGCATACTTCACCGAACATACCTCGGGGTCAATCGCCTCATTTACTGAAGCCCCCCTCGGGGCTGATAGATTATGAATGAGTCTATACTCCCCCGGGTCTTTCTTCGGGAACACTCCTAACGGGGAACACACAAAATCCACTACTGGCGGGTCGACAAATGGTCCTGCCACTCGCCCCAAGTTCACCTCTTTTGCTATCTTTTTGGCAGCAACTGTTGGGTTGTGCTGAATAGACAACTGATTTTTACAGGAAGAGTTCCCACGAAAATTGCCCGCCGGGATCCTGAAGCCATATGAGAAGCCATCCCTCAGAGTCCCGGTGGACGCATGATCAGGGTATCCATTTAGCCAAGGGGTCAAAGCCAAGATATCTACGGGCGAAGATGTTTGCTTCCGAGACACCGCATCAATCCTGCTTGGAGCCCCCTTTTCCTCCTGCGCCATTGGCCTTCGATCGGCAACTGGTTTCCGGGTGTGAGGAATTTCCACAGCCCAAGCATGCGTGCCGGAACCTACACGTTCCTTGGGGCCTGTTACAAGTACCTTTGTTAAAGCCCCAACACACCCCTCGCTTGCTTCCGTTCCCGCCCGACCTAGGATGGGACTCCCCCCCAGAGCTTGCCCAAAAGGGCTGTGACTGCCTCTGAGGGAATACCCCGGAGCCCGGTCGCACTCGACCCTGAGGCACTAGCTGGTCCTGGCAAGAGCTGCGCATGCCAGGACACATTATCCAAACAATCCCATGTCAAGGCCGCATTAAATTCCTTCGCTTTTCTAAAGGCCATATCATAGCCTTTCCATTCATCAACCCCATACTTCGCATGGAAAAACGTGATTCTACTCTGGTAACATGCCAAGTCACTCAACACCTCTGGTGTACGTTCCCCAATAATCACCACAAAGATAGAAAAGGCCCTGATCCAGTTCATCATTGTCTCATCAACCCTGAATTCCACCATCTTGGCCCGCCATACACTGGGGTGCCACAAATCTTTCTGGGTCTTTACATACTCTAACTCACGATGATCAGTCAACAGTGAAAACATGTTAATGTACTTGTCTGCCCACACCATTTCTTTCGTAGCCATGGGAACATGTTGAGCTAAACTTTCCCGCCTTGAGGGTACCGCACCCTCCCCCACCATCGGTAACAATCTCTTACCGGCTTCCGCCACGCCTCCAGCCGCATCCGTTGTTTTTTCTCCTGGTTGTCGGCCGTGACCACCGTCGCCACCTGCGGGGAAACAGAAGGTACATTCGCCGTCCCGGCAACCCTAGCCTGCCGCAACTGCTCGATAAGTATTCTGGCCTCTTCGGCCGGGTCTCCCGCAGCCGCAGCTCCCCCCGCTCCCTTCTTTAGCCATGGTAACACTGCCACTAACTGAAGCGCTAATTCCGGGGGCATCTGGTCATCCACCTGTGGTGTGATAACCACGGGGATAGGCAACCCCCCATCCGGTCCCGGTACCGGGCTGGACGCTGGCGTTACTGGAATTTGTGGAGTTTCTATCGGAACTGGGGCCTCGCTGGGACCCGCCTTCCCCTTCCTCTTTTTACCCTTATCCCCGGGGGTGACGTTCGGCAAGGCCGGTCCTATGACCCTCTTGGGTCGCCCCGAGGGAGCATTCTGGGCCTCTACCTGCTTCCTGAGTGCCGCCAAGCCGCGGTCTAGCCGGTCAACTTTACTGAATTTCCGGTCCATCACCGCCACTTGGTTCACCAACGTGCGTAGCATCCTTTCCATCTCTGAGCTTTTTCCGGGCTTCTTGCCAGGCATGTCTGTGATCGATCGCACGACTTGTCCAACGGAGGCAACTCGATCTCCAACCACGCCTTGATAAGTGAAAGAGAAAGACAAATATTACCAAATTCTTCAAAAAAGTGCAGCTTGTTCCCTTGAGGGCTCACGAGCGACGAGTGGTGCAGCCTTCAGAGGACTGGAACAAGAGGAAGCTTCGTCGGATTCTCGCACTATTTATCCAGCTGTGGTAGGGCGGGGACCCGCCTTAAGCACACCCATCAGTGCACGGGCTTCCGGGCGGGTGTTTAGGACAGCCTCTTTTTGGGCGGGAGGAGCGTGTTCCGGCCACGCCGCTTTGGGCATACCAGCCGGGACCCGCCCCCCGCCCACAATGGTTTCCCAGGGGATCGGGGCACCCGTCCATACGTTCGGGGGGACCGAGTGGTCTCCCCTTTCCATTTTTCTACTTTGTATGCGTGCTGTACAGTGCATTGATTATGTAAGGTCGGAAAAAGAGGAGAAATTAAAACCTTTTTCCTTTTAATGGCTGCTATCCAGCAGCTTTATTTTTTGGCACAAAATCTGGTCTACTAATGTATAGCAGATACGACTTTGCATCAAAAAGCATGAGTGGTTGCATGGGAACACCCACGTACCACCAATATAATGCATGCATGGCGCTTAGAAACGCAACGTAGTGCTTCACACTGGTTTGTATTACTTTCCTTTACAAACCAGTGCAAATAACAATGTGCGTTGAGTTTGTAAATGGCCAGAAAAGGTTTTGTGTTGGGTGTGCGTTAAAAAAGTAACACAAATCCAACCCAAAACATTTGTGAATCTTGGCCTTAGTCTGGCTCATCCACAGGCAAGAATTTGCCGTACGCTGCAGGACTTTTAAACTATTTGACATTCTGACAGCTATTCCTACACCCTGATCGGCCAATAATTCCCAATGTGACAGTTTTCCTAATAGTGACAGGTAAAAATAATTCCACCCTTCAAGTCTCAGACGAAAAATAGCATTTGTACTCTGAAGATGGATTTGACTGAAAAATTGTTTCTTCCTTCCAGAGAGGCGCTTTGCTCCATGGTTTGTCCTTCTGTTCGTTCTGTTTGTTAAGGAAACGCTTTAAAATAACAAAAAAAAACTCAGCAGATTCCAATTTTTCCATGACACATACAGGCATATGTGTAAACTAAGAAACGCGTGATTCTGTGAATAAGTCATGACACGCAATCAAATTAGCACAAAACAATTTGTTGTGCATATGCTCATTGCAGAAACACCCGTGGGGTATCAGTTCTATAGACAATGGCCTGTTTAACTTTGCACAAGGCTTTTAATAGAAGTAGGTGAAATTCTAGCATTTCTGTACATGATAGAAGTGCAATTTACACAAAAAAATATTGGCCTTATTTGTGACCCCAGTTCCATCGCGCTTGCACCAACCAACATGGTACATGCGCGACACAACTAAAACATGAGATTTTTAAAGCCACGCAAGGTCACTTTGTTGTGACCTTGAGTGGCTTTATTAATCTCAAGTAAAACAATGCAGTGCAAGTTGCACTACGGAGGCGTTCCTTGGGCGTTGCATGAGTGCTCATGCAAGTCCCATGGTTTTTGACACATCCCCATTTTTACAAGAGATGAATGCGCCAAAAAGATATACCTTCCCAGGAGTGGCGTAACAAGGAGACATATCTTTATCTCTCCTCGATACACCGATTTTCTATGTGTGCTGCATTCTGCAGCACACAGATAGAGGAATATGCCTCTCAGGATTGTTTTTGTTCAGGAAGGTGTCCCCTCCTGCACAAAAACAATTGTGCATGCAACACAGACACCCTTGTACCATGGTGCAAGGTTGCCTGCATTGACACTAGACAGTCAAAACAGGGTCAGCACAGAGGAATAGGCAGGGATGTGCAATATTCTTTTAAATATGGTATATTCCTGTCATTTCCTTGTCACGCAGTGCAGCGCAGCGCGGTGACTTGCTGTGTTGCAAGGCAATGTCATAAATATGCTCCTATATTTTTTACGTGAAATAGGCTTGAAAGGACAGAGGTTAAATTATATGTGAAGTATACCATAGTATATCTGTTCAATGTCTATTTCACGCAGTGTTTACATCTTTCTGACAACCAGTGCTAGCCCAGTGGATTCTATTCATACGCAGGCCCACATTTACTAAATTCTCATGCAATGCAGCACAGCAGTCAAAAATGCTGCACTGTGTTGCGTGGGAAGGAGCAGGGGAGCATCATATTTACAGAAATATATCACTCTTCTCCCCCCTTCCTAGCGCCGGCGCTCAATCAAGCAGCTGTGTGCCATGCACACACCTTTGCAGGATAGTGCAAGGGTGTCTGCTTGAGTCTAACATAAGTTTTGTACTGGAAGCGTACGCTTCCAGTTCAAAATAATATGCTTAGACTAACTTTTAAACTTTTGCCACTTTGTATGTGTGCTGTAAAGTGCAGCACACATGCAAAGTCTGAAAATTAATGAGGAATAAAAGCATTTCTGCATGACAGTACCTATTTTAAATCGGTGCTATTTGTTTATAGAAAACCCTGTTCACCTTATTTAGTAAATACAGTTCCGCAAACAAAAAGCTTGGGTGGTTGTCCCACCCATGGAATACCCCATTGGCACTAAGTAATTTAAAACAGTGCTATTCAATTCTTTGCATTCACTTCAAGGGATTTTCCAGGGCTAGGGAAAAAAGATTTTGTGTTCATGTGCATCAGGTTTGTGATTCAAACAAAGCAGAACACCTAAGTAAGTATTCAATGCAGTTTTACAATCCCTCAAGACATTTTTGTCTTGAACAAAGAGCATATTTACTAATGCACTTGGGTACACAATTTTGTGCCATGTTTTCAGGTCTTTTTAATGTAAAGTCAGTAAATGCTATGTTTTGCGTTGCAATTCATTATGGGAGTCCTTGCAAAACTTTAGTAAATATACCTCAAAGTGTCCATTGGTTGGAAAATTTGGCAAAAAAGCATAAGTAGAAGAAAAAAAATAGTGCAAAACACTTTAGTTGGAATTTATGCAATACTAGCAGCCCGTCCGGACCTTGTCCGGGAGCAACAGGCAGCTTCCCCGCCCCCCACCCGCCCTTACATTGTCCATCAGGCCGGGCAGCCCGCCCGGCCCCTCCCCCGCCCGGCCCTTCCCCCGCCTTCCCCAACCCGAACCACTTCTCAATGGACTTGTGTACAACATATCTCTCTGGAGCGAACTCCCACTTTCGTTGCTAGGCAGGGCAAATCTTTAAAAAGTAACCACTCTCCCACTATGCATATTTCAGAGTGGCCTGACTACATGACAACAACAGCCCGTGACTCCGCCCGCCCCGTCCCCCGCCTGCCCTGACCCTGCTCCTCGCCTCTCTGCTCCTCACCGCGGCCCGACACCCGCCTGCCCCGACATTGCCCCCAGAGGCTTACCTGATCCACCGCTTCTTAGTTTACCGCTCCTCGCCTCTCTGCTCCTCACCGCCTGTCCCGTGCCATGTCCGCCTCTCCACTGCTCCCACCGCCACTGGCCTCACGTCACTGTTCCACCCCCGTGCCGTGTCCGCCGCTCCTCGGACACCTCTCCTCCCCGTGGTGACGTGAGCACGCACGTCGCGGCCGGCGCTACTTTGGGGGGGACTACTTTAAAAAAATATATAAATATTGTAAATAACGTTTTATTTTGACATTTATATGGCCTATAACCATCTACACACCCTGACGATTTCAACGGTGTATCGGGTGTGTAAATTGGCGCAGTGGTTCCCGAGTTTACCCGCCTCAAAGCCTGAAAGTTCTTATTATAGTAGTATAGAATACCCTGACATAAACATATTTGACAGGGCCTAGCTTTTACTGCTTTAAAAAGCAGGCAGGACTTTTATAAAGAAAACAAGGAGGCTGAAATATTTTACAAAACATTTACCACATAATAATATAAAAACTTGCTTAAATGTTAACATAGAAATGCATAATAAAGTAGATATTAGGAACTGCACTCTTTTTTTAAAAGTGCAAAAATGGAAATGTTGCTTAATTTTGTAGAAATCTTTGATTACTATCCTTCTCTAACCAGTGGCTTAACATAGACCTCCACAGCCCTCGCAGTGCAGGGGACCTGTGCTTCAGGAGGGCCCCTCAGCATAGTACCTTGGCCTGAGAGCTCCTGAGTGAGTACAGAGGGAGGCCCCTTCATCTACTTTGTAGGAGGACCCCCCAATTTTGTTGTGCTAGTGTCTCCACCTCTAGGCCGCAATATTCTTTTATCCTTCACTATTCTTTTAAGAAAAAAATGCCTTTTATATATAGTGATTTAACATCATAACTGAATTATAGAGCCTGACCTTTTTGTGAAATGTGGTGTTTCATGCAAAATGTGTTACTTTCCTTCTCACACCATATGACTCCATTGTATTTAAATTGTTTTCTTTGCCAAATATTCACAACAAACAAGTGTATTTAAGAAAAGAAAATGCCTAATGCAACTTACATTTCATGATCTAATCAGGACATAATATAATTCTAATGTTTCACTCTATAGAGCACCTCATTGTTACACAATGGTACACCACAGAGCTAACAGAGTAGTCTTGCAAAAGGTTCCCATGAAAACCTTCGCAGGTGTAACTTTTTTGCAATATGTTGTAGCCACCTCTGAATAACTTCATGTCAACATGGATGTTTACCACTGGAATCGAGGAAGAAGACAGATCATCAGAAGATCTTTCTCTGTTGGATGCTGATGACATATTCATCTGTATTTACAACATGTTTAGTGGCCTTTCTATATTGTATGTGTTCATAGCTAGAGAGTCAAGCAATTCTATGCACTCCTACCCTGCCATGCTTATTAGCACTTCGTTGTGCTAGCTTGAATGATCATAACCTGTTGCTGAAGGTGATTTTCTTTTACTTATCCTTACTCAGATTGATGAGAATTTCTGTCTTTGTTCAGATCATAGCTACTGCTGTGATTTCTCTCCCCCTCTCACTCATTTATAATTTGCTCTTGCAACTGGCTGGAGTACTCAGCTAAGTCTCCAGAACTATCCTTCATAAGAAGTTTGATCCTTTTCTTTGACTTTGCTTCAAAATTCTACTTCCTCTTTTCCACTTCATGGGTTCTTACTAGGATAGGTCAGTTAGATTATAATAGAGATTATATTCTGAATTGAACATGCTTGCTGTTAGTTTTATTGTCTGTTCTAACCAATCTTTATTATTTCTTTAATTGATCTGACCTGACTAAGCTGAAATAAAGAAACAAAAAATATAAACGAATCTCTTATTGAGAAAATGAACTTTTAAAACTTCACCAAACCTCTCTTTATTGTCGGAACTTCAAATGCAAAATAGATTGTTGTTGTTGTGAAAATGCTCCATTCTAACACAGTGGCAAAGGTTCATCATGTTAGGAAGGTGTGGAACTTCCAGGTTTGTTAAGTAAGTTTGAAGTGATGTTATTTACTCAACTTTTTATATTTCTGCGCTTGCAAATCTGGTAGCAGAGGATAGGTCTTACACCGTGAACTGAGCTATAAAATAGTACTCAGAAATATTATAAAGTTTCCTATTCCTGAATCTAATGTCCAGAACTTGAAGATCCGGCAGAGCGGTACGCGAAGGCTGTTGTGGTATTTAAAGGTGTGAGTATTAATAGGGTAAATGTGTTGTGGCTGTGATTGTGTTATTTCCGTGGTTTGAATTATTGTTGATTAAGAATGAGTGTGTGAGGAAAAATAGATTAGCAATGGGTTGAAGACGTGTTTGAATATTTCAAACTCATTGTAGTCTAAAGATCCCAGGATAAAATAATAACTGACATGTTTTTTTGCAGAGATTTTGAAGTGTGCTGCGTAAGGTACGATCATCTACACCAGTAAAATAAGATTATTAATTGTTGAGATTGATTAACATTAATCGGTATTAGTTGAACCTAATCATGCAAACAGGGGAAACCGCATTGATTGGGTGATCCCATGCTCGTCATGATTTCACTGACGAATGTTGAAAAGATTCTTGAATGAATGGGAAGCTTCATTTCTTTAGTAGGGAAAACAAAGTGCGTTAAGAGTTGCTAAAAATAAATTGTGTAGGCATGAAGAAATTTGTAAGGGAAGATGAGCCGCTATGAGGAGTATGGTTGTGTGTCACAATGGTTCATACTAGGATTGGTTGTATGGGTTGCTTTCGCGCTGTGATGGGTAGGTGATGTAGTAGTGTTGTACTGGGATTGGATCGCTAAAGGTGAAACTTGGAATTTAACTAGTTTAGCAGAAAAATGTATGTCTATGGGACAGAATCATAACATTCAGTTAGATTGTATATTTTCATATTACATTTGGTGAGAGGGGTTGTTGCTAATCCAGACCACAAAGGTGAAGAGGCACCTCCTGAGGGGACGCTTGCATACATTATGACTATTAAACATGGACTGAGTACATGTGCTTGGCTTCATCAATGGAGTAGGATTTCTTAAAAGGAGGGTGCTTTGAGTTTTTGTAGATATGGGACAATTAAAACCAGGATTCTTGATCAATTGAAGAAAAAATTGTATGAAATGAAGCCACCACCTAGACACCTTCAGTATGAAGCATTTAATTCATGGGAGAGAGTGGCCAGGGAAATTGAGAAAGAAAAATACCAGAGGAGGATAATAGGGCAGCAAAGAATTACACAAATGCCCATTGGGATGAAGAACAGTGTAGATGGAGATAAGGCTACTATAGAAAGGAGTACATTATACCCATTCCTTACTTCAGAGAATATTAAGAGGGGAAAGGGCAAATAATTCATTACAAAAGAAGGGGATGAGTCAGATACTGATTCAGGAGATGAAATATTAGAACAAATGTTGAACTTGAGACCCCTACCACATGTGAGCCTAGCAGAGCGGATCAGGCACTAGTACTAGTTCAATAGTGCCAAATGCACCAGTACAGCAAAGCACATCCCAAATTGAACTACCCCTACATATATTGCAAAGTTCCTCCTCAGTAAGAGGTCAACAACGAGTCATTATTCCAAGAGTGACATCCACAGCTGCAGTGACCAGTGTAGCCCCAGTACCTGTTGTTAATTCACCAACTGTAGCTTCGGTCGTAGCCAGTGCTCCTTTGTTTATAGATAGAAGACCTGAGACTCAACTAGGTACCAGAGGAGTATCCACTGTAAGATTTGTTCCAACTTCCCAAAACTAATGGAAAGTCACGTGAAAGCCAATATTATTGGTGCAATCACATACAGATGGAGTGATGCTAATACTTGCAACCCCAATCTCATCTCAGGAAATAGTGGCCACTGAGGGAGGATGAATACCAGACTGGTTTGATAAAACAACAGGACCTAGTAAGCCAGAGAATTTGGGAATACCAGAGAAGTCAGAGAGTACCAAAGACAACCCCTTAAATATATCACAATTGAAAGTTGAATTGGAAGAAATAATAAGGGGGTGTTTAGAGTTTGAACACATAGAACAACATCAAAGAAAAGAGGTAATGAACCTGTGCAAGTAAGTTACGAGAAGACCTGCTTTAACTCATGACAAATTGACAGAACTCGCTCAGAAATATGAGAAAGACATTGCAAAGATGTGCAACGACACAGAAGCTGTAGGGTCCAATTGGATGATCCAAATTTGAAAAGATGAGGATTACAGTACTGTGATTACATATTATAGAATTGGTTAAGTGCATTTGCAGGTAGGGTGAGACTGAAACATTAGAAATCAAATGGGCTAAGAAACATGAGAAGAAAAAGAGAGAAGCAGCTACTGCAGGTAAGCAAGTTGAAGGAAGTGAGGAAGAAGGAACAGCTTATCCACTTAAGAAACAGCAGGAGGAATATGTGTACATGTTCCTTGGAGTCGTGTTAATTTTGCAGTATACACAAACAATTTTCCCACATTGAGAGACAAGCCAGTGTAGTGGTATACACAAGTGGAAACGTTCATAATAATCTGAAAGGTACTGTGTATTGATTTGAATACTTGTATTGACTTTGCACTGCCTGCAAATGTATGGGCTGAAGGTAACACTGCAGTGCTGTCCCCTACAGAGGAACGAGCGAGAGTGACTGGGACAAAGGCAACATCTCCCATGGTGATGGAGAAGTATGAGGCAGTTATTACTTTCTTGAAGGATAGAGCGCAGCTAAATGATATGAATTGGCACAAAATTAAAAGAACTACTCAGGAGCCAAAGAAGACTGTACATGAGTATTGTGAGAGATTGTTGCAGGTTTTTCAACAGCACAGTGGATGTGTATATCCTGAGGAAAAGATGGAGATTTTTGATTTCCAGTTTGTATTAGGACTGAAGCCAGAGATCTGTTCACACATAACCCAAAGCATGATCTGTTGGCAAAATAAGTAACTCTAAAAAATCTTGAGACATGCTAAATATTGTAGTAATGAGACAGAGATGAAGCAGAAGAAGATAAAAGAGAAATCCAGGTTGGCTTAGACAAAGCTGGCTCAGAAATGTTTTCAGAACCCTTCTCTTACAAGGAGCCAATGAAACATGCAGGTAGTTATAATGCCAGAATCAGCTTTTCAGGAAAGTAAAGGAGGAATGTCCATGTCACAGGGAAAAGGTAGAGACATTCCTGTGGTTACAGGATTTTTGGATCAGATATTGCTGCTATGAAAAAGATTAAAACGTATCGCATCTGTCTTAGAATTGGAAATTGGATTAGGGAATGTCAGTATAATCCTGAAAATGTTGGAGAAAATGTGCAGATGCCACAAGGTATGCACGTGCAGAATGTGGCCACCTAGAAAATGCAAATGTCAGTTCAGGGACAAGTGTCAATGATGTCAAGTGCACCTGTAAAGTTGGGGAATCCCAGATTTAAAGTAAACCAGATGACAAAACTGAATACTACAGTGGAAGTCCGAGACTGAATTACCTCTCTTAGGGAAAACTATCCAAGTTTTAGGAGTAAAAAATAAACAAATTCGAAATCCAGTCTCAGAAAGGGCCAGTAATGATGGAATCCTTGAATAGAAACACCAATTTTTTGTTAGTGATTTAAGTTCTGTACATTTGTTAGGTAGAGATTTGTTGAGCGGTTAAATTGCACTATTTATTGTACACCAGATGATGTACCTTTCCAAACACATGATGAGGATGTGGATTTTAAATTGATCAGACTGAGACAGGAATAGTCCTTTTGTTAACTATTGATGAGTTACCTGAAAATCTAAAAGAAACAGTGAATGCAAATGTTTGGGATGTTACAGGGAAGGACATCAAACTAATTAAAGGTGTAGAACCAGTCTGAATTACAGTGAAAACAAATGTTTTATATCCCAGAATCCCTCCGTATCATATGACCCCAGAGACAATTGAAGGAACACAACCAGTGATATATGACATGTTACTAAAAGGAATCCTGAAAGTACTGATAGGAAGTCCATTCAACTCTCCAATAATGGGTTTATAGAAACCCAATAGTAAATATAGGATAGTTCACGACATAAGTAAAATAAATTAAATTGTAGTGCCCTGTTATCCCGTGGTACCGAATATAGCCATCATACTATTTCAAATTCCATGTACTGCAGAATGCTTTACTGTAATTGACATATGTCAGGCTTTCTTCTCAGTGCTGTTGCATGAAGAAAGCCATTTGTTTTATTTTGTCTATCAGCAGAAAGTATTAACATGGTGCTGTGTCCCACAAGGGTATACAGAGAGTCCATCTATCTTTAAACAGATTTTAAAAAGAAACATAGAGACGCTGATAATGCCATAAAAATCAACAATTATCCAATATATATATGATTTGCTTGTGGGATCGGAAACATGGAATGCATGTAAAAATTATACCATGGCACTCGTGAACTGCCTGTCTGAGAACAGACACAAAGTGTCTCCAAGAAAACTGCAGTACTGTCAAAAAGACATTCAATATTTGGGACACATTTTTGTTAAAGGAGTTCGGAAAGCATCACCGGAAAGAGTAGAAGTGATTTTGTAGATGAAACCATCATGTACTCAGAGAGGAATCAGGATGTTTCTGGGAATGGTTTACTACTGTAGACAGTGGATATCAAACTTTTCCTTGGTGACAACACCTCTACAGAGGCTGAAATACAGATATGTGCCGGATCCGATTCCATGGGATAATGAATATACAATTGTGTTGCGCCAGATTATACAAAAAAAAATTCACACTTTTTTGTAATGAGGGGGATGGGTATGCTCTCTCGGTTTTGACTCAATCACATGGAGGATCTAGGAAGCCTGTTGCTTACTTTTCTACCACCCTTGACCTTGTAATGGCTGGACTTCCCAGTTGCCTTAAAGCTGTGGCCACTGTAAGTACTAGTCTGGACATGAGCGAGAATATAGTGATGTGATACCCATTAAGGGTCATGTTCCCTCACTCAGTTGAGCTGCTGTTAACCAGATCAAAGACTCAATACATGACCCATAACAGGTTAACACAGTATTAGCAGATCATTCTATCCTTTGAAATTGTTGTCTTAAAACGTTTCACACTGTTGAGCCCTTCAAAGGTGTCACCTCTAAATGATGACAACAACTGTGTTGAAAGTGAACATGACTGTGTACGTGTAACGGAATTGTGCCCCAAACCCCGCCCTGACATGAACCCCTGAGTGAGCCTGATCAAGTGTTATTTGTAGAAGGCTTATGCTAGAGGGGTAATAATGGCACACTTAGAGCAGCATATGCTATGTGCTCCATAAATAATGTGGTTGAAGCTTCATGGCTTCCAAAAGTTTTTCCTACCCAAGTTGCTGCTTTGATTTGTCTTAGTAGAGCCTGCAGTTTAACCGCTCAAAAGAGACACACCATATTCACTGACAGCCAATACGGGTTTGGTGTAATCCATGATTTTGGACAGTTGTGATCACAAGCTTTTCTTTCATCCTCAGGAACCCTCATAAAAAACAAAATGCACATCAAAAACCTGCTGGATGCTCTGCAGTTGCTAGGAGAAATTGCTGTTGTGAAGTAATTAGCACATCAAGGAGGAAGCCGATACAAAGAATTGGGAAGGAAATTGTATGAGAAGGATTTGGGTTTGAGGGCTATTATGAATGACGAGTTGATGTACTCATTGTAATTTAGAGGTCCAAAAAGAAAAAGATAAGACTCAACTGGCAATTAAGGTGCACTCAGAAATGGACTCACATGGAAAATGAAGATATGTGGTTATTTTATAAATCATTATATGGAGAATTAAGGAAGCTGAAAAGTTTTGTGAAAAATTTACCACTTCATAATTTAGAAACATGCTTAAACATTAACATAAAGATGCAGAGTAAAGTAGAGTTAAGAAATTTGCTTTTATTAAATGTGCAAAAATAGAAATACTACTTTAATTTGCAGAAAGCTTTCATTACTATCATTCTCCAAGTGCTAGGCTGCACTATTCTTTCATCCTTCTATCCCGTTAAGCAAAAAATATTTATGAATAGTTATCTAACATCATAACTGAATTATAGAACTTGACGTTTTTGTGAAATGTGCTGTTTCATGCTAAATGCATTTCTCTTCTTCTCACACCATATGACTTAATTGTATTTAGAATGTTCTCTTTGCCTCATATTCATAACGAACAAGCATATTTATGAAAAGAAAATGTTTAATACAGCTTACATTTAATGATCTAACTGGGACATATCAGAATCCAAAAGCTTAATTCCTTGGAACAGCTCACTGTTGCCCAATGGAACACTAAACAGCTAATAGAGTAGGCTTGCAAAAGAATCCCATGAGACCCTTCATAGATGTAACATTTTGGAATACATTGCAGCCTCCTCAGAATAACTTCATGTTGACATGGACGTTTACTATGTGAATCGAGGACGAAGACAACAGACCATCGGAAGATCTTCCTCCATTGGATGCTTATGACATATTTCACTTGTTTTTGGAACATGTTTAGTGGCCTTTCTATTTAGTACATGTTCTTAGTTAGAGAGTAAAGGCATTGATTGGACTCCTATCCTGCCATGCTCCTTAGCACTTTGTTATGCTTGCTTCAATAAGAATAAGCTATTGACTTCTCAGGCAGATTGAGAAGGCGTTCTGTCTTTATGTCGACAATAGCTACTGCTGTGATTCCTCATCCTCTTGCTAATTTTGAACTTTGCTACTGCAACTGTTCGGAGTACTTGGCTGAGTCACCAGAACTACCCTTTATCAGAAGTGCAATGCTTTTCTTTAGTTATCTGACTTTTCTTCACAATTCTACTTCCTCTTTTCCAGAAGGAACTCTTTATGTGATCTTGATAAGATAGGTGAGGTCCTTTGGATTAGAATAGGGACTATTTTCTGAATGGAACACACTGTTATTTTCTATGCCTGTTCTAACTAACCTTTTTGATTATTTCTGTAATTGATCCAATCTGACTAATTTGAATAAAAGAAACAAAAAAGTCAACTAATCTCTTAATGAGAAAATAAACTTTAAAAACCAAATATCTCTTTATTGACTGAACATCAATGCAAAAGAGATTGTTGTTGTTCTGAAAATACTCCATTCTAACCTGCTGCCAAAGGTTCATTGACTTAGAAAGACGCAGAACTTCCTGGTTTGATAAATAATTTGAAGTGACATTATTTACGGAACTTTTTATAAGATTTCTGTGCATGCAAATCCTTTGCATGAGTTCTAAGTAATTTTGTTGGGGTTTTAAGAATCCTGTACAAGTAACGGGCAATCTTTCAATAATATATGCACTGATGAACAATGTAAAAGTGATATTTGCATAGACAGAACACTTCAAACATGGCACTTTGAAATGGTTGGTGCAAAGGCTTGTCCATAACCGGTAAAGAGTTGCTGACAGTACTGCAAAATTGCAAGGTGCTGATGAAATTTTTCAGTGGAGGCCATGCAGTTCTAGAGGTGGAAACTCCTAGAAACACTAACAAGTACTCATATCTATTGATGTTTCACTTGGAACTATTACACTGAAAGTCAGGTTTTAATTCTCCGAGCATAACATAAAAGGTTTTCATTGCCTGCATAAATCATGTGTGAAACCTGAAGTTCAATGCTACATAGTTCTCTGTATTTCAATTCCAGACATCATTACGTAAGTTACATAAAATATTCGGTTGTTACCTACACAAGCTCATTGCGCAAGAGGGATGGAATGAAGAGCTGGGCACATTTGTCTTTGTTTATTTATTATAGGACCAGTTTGTGTAGATGAACTTGGTCTTTTTGCAGCTCATTATTTTATTTTATATTACATTGGTAGCATTTTAAACAATGCTCTTAGTGTGCAGGTCCTGTTTAAACTCTGCTAGCCTGTCCTGCTGCTGAATCCTAAGTAACCTATGTGGAAATCAGTAAGGGATCACAGTCTGTAAGGTGCATAGATGGTAGCCTTAGTTTTGATTCAGTGTACAATGTGTATAGTGTATGTTTTAGTTTACTTTTTACGGTGTCACTTTTCATTTATATTATAGACATATTTATATATTTTTGAGTTGTTATTAAAATGTTGTATAACAAACTCAGAGGACCCAATTCACAAAGATAAATTTTCCCTTTTGTGTAAGTTTACTACTTTTCGGTATTCATAAAGGTAAACTGAGACGAAAAGTCTACTTTCCTACTTTTCGTTATTCACAAAGGAAACCTTAGACCAAAAATCTAACTTTACTACTTTTCGGTATTCACAAACGTAAAGTTGTACACAAAGTCTAACTATACTGGTAGTAATTTCCCTTTGTAACCACCGTAAAGTAGTAAAGTTAGAGTTTTGGGGCCTTATGTTTCAAGCTAAATTGCGTTCGCAATTGCTGAAATTTGCAGTGGCGATCGCAATTTAGCTTTGCGCTATGTAGGTAAGTTTAAACCTACTCACAAAATAAGGATTCGCAAAAATTGCACAATTTGCGATTCCCTAAATGCTATGCTAGTAGGCATCGCAAATTGCGATATTGACTTAAGGAATCGCAAATTATCACCAACTTCAAATTGGTGGTAATTTGCGATTTTCTTTCAAAAAAGTGCTTTTTACAAGGTGCCATACGTGGGCCATATGTGCACACATGCACATTTCAGGGATGCAACAGGGTGTCCTTTTGGAACGCTTGCACCCTTGAAATTATGTGTGCAATTGGCGAGTGCCTCTTGGCCCATAGGAATGAATGTGAAGCCATTCCTTAATTTGCAATTCGCAAATAAAGAATGCGAAGGAATCGCAAAAACATTGCTAATTTTTATATACATATCATTTTGTCATTTGCAAATAGCAATTCTCTAAAAATCGCTATTTGAGAATCACAAATGTAAGCCCCCTGGTCTAAGTAAGACCTTATGGCCTTGTAGCAGTGATAAACGAATTTAAGAGATTTTAACTATAAGGCCAAGTAAACCTCAAAAGTACATGTCCAACTTTTTAAATACGCTGCTTCCTACCCTCTGGGCAGTTCAGGGCCTACCTTAGGGGTGACTTATATGTATTAAAAAGGAATCATTGGGCCTGGCAAAAGATTTATTTTGTGAGGTCGAAATGACAGTTCAAAACTGTACACACACTGGCTGCAATGGTAGGCCTGAAACATATTTTAAGAGCTACTTAATTGGGTGTCACAATCTGTGCTGCAGGCCCACTAGGAAATGTAATTTACAGGCCCTGGTCGCAGGTAATGCCACTTTACTAGGGACTTATAAGTAAATTAAATATGCCAATTGAGTATAAGCTAAAGTTGCTACGTTTTAAACAGCGAGCACAAGCACTTTAGCACTGGTTAGCTGTGGTAAATTGTGCAGAGTCCTAAGGCCAGCAATAATTAAGTAAAAGAAAACAAGAGGCCTGAAGAAAAACAGCTAGAGGAAAGCCATGTCAAGCATGCTAGGTCTAACAATTAGTCTATTGATTTGATTCTTTTTTTCGATTTAGTACCGTATTCTTTTTCTCTTCAATAGATATGTTCACCTTTTCTGTATTTTCTATACACTTTTATTTCTTCTCCCCTATTTATTTTGTCTGCCTTAATCTACCTTTTTCCTTTCTTTTTGCTTTACTTCTCAAGTTTCCATATACATGCAATTTAGTTCAATCTCTTCTGTATTTTTGTTTTCTGCCAGTTTCTTTCTTTTGTCATTTTTCTCTACTCTCCTTAATTTGAAGTTTCTTGCTCTGTCCCCTTTTTTAAGCTTTCTTCACTCTCTCCCACTGTTCTTTATAGTCTCTGTGTTCACAGCTATCCTGGCCCACTTATTGCTTTAGTGTGTGTAAGCTGCACGGATATACACTGACTGAAATTTGATGAACAGCCGCCAGAACCAGAACAGAAATTTTCTTTTGGCTTGTGCTACAACATGTGTTTGGGACACATAGCACTGTGTTCAGTTTACCTGTGCATCATAAAAGTGGACTTGTGGAGTTGATAGTAGGTGACAAGAATGTTTTTGCTTATTTATAATGATGGACTGCAGCTGCCATACATGTGACAGGAATAATACCATAGCCAGACAGCAATACCACCACAGAACACAATACTTTACATTAACACAACCCCATAATAACACACTTGTGATACAAAAGCACACAACACACTAATACAATACAACAGTGCGGCAAATAAAGAAACACACATCACAACATATATTCAGCACAACATAACACATGAACAAAATACAACAGCATACCAAAGCTACATGGAAGCACATTGACAAACACAAGAACACAATAATACATCACAGCATCGAAATGTTGTAAAGGCGTACAACCACAGAAAACATCAACACTGCAAAACAACAAGGCGGGTTACAATAAAATAACATTACTATTTACCTGCATAACAACATAAGATTATACCAAAACAAGACACAACACAAACAGTAAAATAATAACAAAATGGTAACATTTTAGAACAAGTATGCAAGTGTTTTGTTTTTATAATGCATTTTTAGGTTGTTATAGTATCTTGTTGTGTGCGGTGCATTGCTGTTTTATTGTGTTGCATTGTTTTTGTGTATTATTGTATCAAATCTGAGAAATGTAAAATAAAATATTAAATGTGCATGGATGGTGAAAAAAATGAAAAAGAAGTGTATTGGAAAAAATATATGCGATTTAATCTTTATACTGTCCTGATTATTGAAAAACCTTACACAACATAACTGTAGTTTTACATTGACCTTACACTGAGGCTCCATTACATCTTTTGCACAATTCTAAATATCGATCCACAGAAGCAACAAAGACTGAAAAAACCTAAATAAAGCACCTAACAGGGGACCATCACTCCTGTATACTTTGAAAGAAAAACATAAAAAGGCAAACCAGTGTTCTGAAGAAATGGCCCTACATCAAGTGGGCCACCACATGGTAGAGCCTGTGAGAGGCTCCCATGCTTGGGAGCACTTTTTTGTAAATCCCTGCACTAGCCTGTACCAGCCAGCCCATCGGTGAATGGCTGGGTGGGGGAAGTTGCAACACACCTCACCTCACCTCTCCGATGCCGGGGCTTTGGACCTGTCCCTTGAATTGCTTGCTGTGGTCCCCCACAATCTGGCATAAAGTGAGTGCCTGGGGTTTGCAGAGGCTGCAGAGGCTGACCTGGCTCCCATTATGTGAGCCCACCTGAGGAGGCTGCAAGGAGCACCTACCCCCTAAAGTGCCCCCAAGACCCATGGAAAGTTCAGCACCAGGAAGGGGTGTTTGAACTCCCCTCCCGCTGATGTAGCACAAATCCTACTGAGTCCTACAAAAAGGTACCCAAGCAATAAACTACAATGTCCTCTCTGGCCACTGATATATACTACTAGCATGAGTGCCTGGGAACACAGAAAAATCCTTCTGGGACAGCTGAGAACTGCTCCTACCATCTGCTTGCCCACATCTGTGTGGAAATGTGCAGCTTTTGGGGAGGGAGAGGAGGACACCACCTCTCTCTGAGGTCACCCAAAATCTACCCAAACCTACCAGGCTCCCATGAGGTGGGGAGTGCGGGGCCTGAGGCTGGGGCCTTCTGTGAGCCTGCCTGGTGAGGCTGGAAGTAGCTCCTATCCCCCAAAGTCCCACCTATAGCCCAGGACGGTTCATCACCGCGAAGGGGTGCTCAGAACTCCACTCCTGCTGATGTAGCCTAAATTCTACCAACACCTACCAAAGGATGACCAATTAATAGACTAAAGTGTCCCCAATAGCCACCGATCTATACTACTACCCTGAGCTCCCAGGAGCACTGTGGAATTCCTTCTGGGGTAGCCGGGAGCTGCTCCTACTATCTTCCTGCCCCCATCAGTGCAGAAATGTGCAGCTGTTGGAGTGGGAGCTAGGGAGACCAAATCCCTCTGAGGTAGCCCAAAATCTTCTAACACCTACCAGGAGACTCCCAATCGACCATAATAGCTTCCTTCTGCCTCTGTCTAAAACTTACTTCCTGAGCCCACTGGGGATTTTGCGAAATCCTGGTGGGGAGGCTGGGAGTTGCACCTATCCTTGGTTGGCCCACAATCATGAACCCAATCAAAAAAATGTCAACCACAGCATCCTCCGAAACACACTTTCACAGCGTGAAGAAATCAACTGGACTTTACTTCGGTGATTTTCCTCCTTCCTAATCCAATTCTCGCAGCTAATCAAGCTGAACAACTGAACCTCAAAAACAACACGTTTCTCTCAAGGTGTCCCTCAAGGGCCAATCCTGTCTCTCACTCTACTCAACCTTTATGTGGAACCCCTGGCAATGACTTTGAGGCAAGCTAGAATAAACTGCAATCCATATGCAGATGACACCCAACTCTACATGAAACTTTCATCAGTGAAATACATCCAGCAACTATTTAACACTCTTCACAAGCCTGGTTGACCAGCAACCCCTTGAAGCTCCCATCTGCAAGCAATAGGCCAAATCATGATGTCTAAAGAGTTAAAAAAGTAAATCTGACATAGATGTACATATTGTATAGAACAATACAGAGAAAATGAAATAGATGAAAAGTATGTACATGGTGTGTAAAAAAATGCATATGTATGTAGATATGACAGCACCTAGCCAGTGAGGGCTTACTGATCACTTAGGGGTTTGCATAAATGTAACAGATAAGGATATAATCATTTATAGAGATACAACAGAATAAAGTAAACAGCTAGACATGAGGATTAAATAAATCTGTGCATAAGATAAATACTAAAGTATTACTTTTTCATCATTTTAGCCACGGTTATTATAGCAAAGAACAAGGCAGATTTCCTGAGGAAGTCGAACGGCCGAAACGCGTTGAAGGAATTAATTCTGCGTTTATATTAAGTCTCAAACAGTGATGATGTTGTTTTAAAAAAACAGATTTTATGTGAAACCATCTTAATGTTTTGTATGTAAAAATGTCTTTTGTAAACAAAAAAAGTAAAAGTATATATATGTAAAAAAGATAAATAAGAAAAAAAGGAAAAAAAAGAAACAAAACAACAAAGAAGAAATATCAAATATATATAAAGAATAAATAACATCTATCAGATTTCCATGGGTGGAGAATGATTTATTATAATATGCATGTCTAAGTTACTCATGAATTACCAGTACACATAACCCGGTGTGCACATTCCATTTTCCAAAAAATACTTTACCTTGCTAGGGTTTATCCTATAATGCAGGGGCCCCATTTTTCCTAGAAAAAAATGACCAGCAACCACTTCATACTCAAACCCAGCAAAACTAAACTCCTCCTTATCCATCCGAAAGAAAAATCCTTTCCCTTTGAATGCTGGCTCGACAATCTCATGGCTTTATACTGTAAACTGTCCATCTCCAACTCCGTTAAATCCCTGGCGATTACACTCAACACCAACCTAAGCATGAAAGACCATATCAATGCCTCTGCAAATGCGCATTCTACACGCTGAAAAACATTTTAAAAAGTCAAGTTCTTAATCCCGAGTGGTGATGTAAAGACACTGGTTCAATCCTTAGTCTTGCCAAACCAAGACTAAGGCAACGCAATGGTTACTGGCACCACTAAATCTTACCTATACAAACTGAAAGCCACTCTCCATGCTGTGACTAGACTTGTCTCGGGGGAAAGGCTTTTTGATCACATGACTTCCACCCTTAAACAACTCAACTGGTTACCAATCGAGGCAAGGGTCATACTAAAAACTGTTTGAATAACTCACAAAGCACTCTGCAGTGAAATAACAATCTACCTCATGAATAAACTATCAAAATCTGGCCAAAAGAGATCACTATGAAGCTCAAACAGACTACTCTGGATCCCTCCAAACTTTAAGAGAGAGAAATCGTGCACATTTTTCTTCTTCAGGAATGCTCCAAAAATTTGGAACTCCATGCACCGGGATCTGAAGGAAAATCAACTCTTCCCTAACTTCAAGAAGAAACGGAAGCTATTTCACTTCAACAAATACCTAAACCAACCTCAAAGCTCCTGACTAGCCTGTGGGCTGCCTTCCACTCGCCTGAAATAAATCTGTGCACCACTAACCCGATGAAATCTATGCTTCTAGTTACCCTATCCGCAAGAGACCTTACCCCAGCTACCTCTGACCTACAACGCCTGTCTTCACTGCTGTTCATCCTGTTTTGTTGTATTTATTGCTACTATGTGTTTTGCAGTTATTATTTTTCTCCACTGATAATTTCGTACAATTGCATCTGTGCTCTGCAAAATGATATGTATTTTGTATACCTTTACAAACTCAAGATTGTAATTGCCATTCCCACAATGTTCTCGTTCGTACACCTGGTCACAAAATGTCACCAAGTGTCTATTTGTACCCCAAATGTATCTTACACATTTCGGCTTATGCAATTTCAGACCTCATATACCTCGTCACTTTTGGTCACTTTCTGCATTTACTGCAAATGTTTCTGAAAGTATATACTGCTAGGTCTGTGAAATGCTCTGGTACCATCGGGTGAAGTTCATGCTATGTAAAACTCACTAAATAATTTGTAAAAAAAAAAAGGCACAGGTAACTTTCCCAAAACTTCAACATATTAAAATAAATGTGCAATGCAAAGAAAACAGAAATCTGTCTACTTCCAAATGATTTCCAAATGGAAATTAACTAAAGAAGTAATCGAAATTAATTAATTCCTGCCGAAAAAGGAGGAGAGTGTGCAACTTCACACGCCTGGTGTAACCCAGTGCATCAGCGCTTTAAGCTTAAATTAAGTTATAGTCCTTTAAACTACACTGTTTATCATAATTTATCTCTTGAGTAGATAAGATTGCTAAGCCAGGCATAATATTGCCTATACTAGCTAAATGAAAACAGGTGTAATGATAGAAGGCCCTTAAAATACTGTTCAATAAGTGCATGTTTTGTTCAGATGCTATTTGAGAATCTTCTTGAAGATTAGGTCATAACATTTGAAACTTTAACTTTGCATCCCGCACTAGAATTCACGGTTTAAGAAGAATCTATACTGAAGCAGAATGTCAGCAAGGAGTATTTTAAGGAGTATTTGCGCCAACCAATGATAAGGAGCAGATTTTGGCAAAACCAATATCTGGCTTGCATTCTATGTAATAATCCGGATCTTTTAGCCTTGAATTTGTATTTCAGCTAGCGTAAGAGTAGGTGTGCTGCAGGGAGAGCTGAATCTTAGAATTGAATGTGCGAAAAACTGTGATGATTGAGTGTACTTTTCAGATGTAAAGTAGTCCTGCATGCACTGCAAAGGCAACATTTGCTAGGAAGCAAACAGATATACCCACGCTGCCAATAGCATGGCAGTGAGACGAAAATGCTCCCTGGGCTGATCAAAGAGATGATTGATGAATGTCTCAAGCAAATGAAGGAAGGGGTTGACCCAAGCAAGTCAATGTTTTGAAGGGCGATCCAAATCCCACTTTCTGGTGATTGAAGACAAAAGGTACCTAAAATGTGTGAAAATACGACCTCAGGGTACCCAATATAAGGAGCAGGAATGTAAAATATTAGAACAATCCATGAAAAAGAGAATGCATTGGCCGACGTTGCACACTTCGCCTCAGCAGAGCAGAGAAAACTATCAGTGAAACCCGCCTCAGGAATACAAATTGAGCAGCATGTTCTGCCTTGGGCTTGCATTTTTACCATATGCCTAGAAAATATAACAGCACGTCATTTTCATTCCAACTGTATGGTTCTGATTAAAGCTCATGGACACAGATGTGTTCTTCCAAGTCAAGTGTGCATTACCATTTCATCTGTTGTTTCTAGTATTTGCAGCCCATACACTATTTTCCCACCTTTATTTATTAGCATAACAAGGATGTTTATGTATCATTTTCTACGCGCAGTAAATAACAGGTGATTCTGTTATTGCATTCTGACATGTTGCTGACATGTTGGAGCAGGTTTGGCAGAATTAAAACGTGACCTGCAAATGACAAAAACGAGCATTAAAGTCACTAACTTGCAAGAATATAAAATTCAAGTACACTACAGAACTTGAGCTAATGTTGGGAATAATTCACTCCATAATACATGGGATTCTGCAAAGCTTGCATAAACGCCTGTCTCTAATTTCTTTCCAATCCTCAACTTCTGATGCAGCAAGTCACCGATTCTAAAGAAATGACGCCAGAATTCACCTATAGTAAATTATTGCAATTAAGTTCTGATGTCATAATGTCTGCTGGCTGAGCCAGCAGCCTGGAGAAAGTAGCTAAATAAAGCAGCTATTTATAGTAGGAAAATTAAAAGTGGCTTTTCTTTCTTCTGCTTTGACTTTCTTATCTTTCTTAGCTGTATATTTACCACCAGAAAGGAAATATTTATGGCAAAATGTTTAGTTTTTGGTCCTTAGGTAATTATTAAAAAGTTAGAATCTTTCTTCATGTTTCTACACTTTCGAGTTACTAAGTCTTTAAAAAAAAAACTTGTATTAAACGGACTCTAATATCTACTTGCAACAAATATCACACAGCTTTGTTGATGTGTTTAAATTTGCACTACAGATCCTATATATAATCTTCATATTTGCAAACATGTTCTCTCTTTCATATGAAAGACCTAAATACCAAGGTTGTAAGTAGTTTGTGAGAAAAGGTATGGCGAGACTACGAAGGTGCCAAAGGCAAGCCCGTCTGCGCCCGTCCGCACCCGACCGGGGCCAGGGGCCACGAACCCTGATAGTCCGACGAGAGGTGTCCCCACTTACAGTGCACAGACACTGTAGAGCTTGGCATGTCCCATGAACCCCAACTGCAGGCATTCAATAGACACAGCAAGCAGCCCTCTTGGCTGCTCCTACTGTAATTTCAAACTACAACCAGGAAACATACCCTCCCCCCTTGCCCTCCCGTAAAACGGTTTCTGCTAAACTGTCGCTCCCTGCCCCAACACTCAATCGAACTCCGCCTGTTAATAGAAGACCTTAACCCTGATGCAATATTCCTCACTGAGACCTGGCTACAGGATGAAGCCGACCTAGCAGTCGCCCAACCCTCCCACCAGGTTACCTGATCCATAGAGCGGATCGCAAAACCGGCAGAGGGGGAGGATTAGCGATCATCTTTAAGGATCACTTTCAGTGTCGGTCCTCTATAGAGGAGCTGCCAGACTGCAAAAACTTGAATTTCTCTTTGGAATTTTCACCCACCACCATGGTCTCTGGCTTATTGCTCTACCGCCCCCCTGGACCCCCAGGTCAATTTCTCAGTACACTCCCGGCCACAATCGCTAATTTAGCTATCTCCCCATCTAATTACATGATTCTCGGGGATCTTAACATCCACCTTGATGATCACACCGATATCATGGCCAAGGAGCTCGTATCTAGCCTTTCAGTCCTACAAATCACCCAGAAAGGCTTCGCACAAACCCACATAAAAGGCCGTCTTCTGGACCCCGTGTTCAGCAACTCACGGAATCTTCTGATCGACACTCCTATCCCCCTCCCATGGACTGACCATTCACTGCTCCCTTTTCACTAGGGAATTCCACACAGCATCCCCCTGAAGAGGACCACTCAGACACAGGACAGGAAATGGGCAAACCTTTCCACCAGCCAATGTTCCAATCTCCTAGAGAACTCACTACCTAACCCTTGCTCAGACCCAGAGAGAGCGAACCATAACTATAACCTTTGGATCCAAGGCTCTCTAGACACGTTAGCCCCCAAAAGATCAATCCAAAAAAGGTCTATCTGTAAAACTGCACCCTGGTCCTCCACAAAACTGAGAGAACTTAAACAAACCTGTAGGAAATTAGAACGGAGCTGGAGACAAAATCCAACAGAAGAAGGAAAATCAATATACAGGAAGGCAATAAGGAACTATAAGTCCGACATAAAAACCGCTCAATCCTCCTTCTATGAGGAGAAAATTAGTGCTGCCGCAAACTCCCCCAAGGAGATCTTTCGCATCGCAAAAAACCTGATCTCTATACCCCAGAAAGAACCTAATCCCGATGAGGCACAAGATCGATGCAACAAGCTCGCAGAATTCTTTCACCAAAAAATTGGCTTAATCGCCAACTCCTTCCCTTTGACCCTGATTGACACCTCCAAGGTTGACACCAGGAGTCCTCCTCCCACCCCCTTTGACCCCCTTCAAGAATTCCCCCCTTTAGATGATGATTCTCTAAAAGCAATTATGCCTAAAGTGACCTCAGGGTCTCCACTGGACCCTGCTCCTCCCCGATACCTTTCCTCAGTCGCCAATATCATATGCTCAGTCCTCTTGGCTATTATAAATGCCTCTATCCTAACAGGTACGGTCCCCCAAGCCTGGAAGTGCGCTCAGGTCAAGGCCCTCCTGAAAAAACCCTCCCTGGACCCCTCTAACCTCGCCAACTACAGACCCATATCCCTCCTCCCTTGGCTAAGTAAGCTAACCGAGAGACACATGAACTCCATCCTAGTACAGCATCTAGAAACCAACAAACTACTCCACCTGTCACAAACAGGTTTCTGCCCCCTTTTAGGGACAGTGACGGCCCTTCTGGCCGTAACAGAAGAGGCTCAAAGACTCATGGACCAGGGCGGCTCAGCAGCTATCATCCTGTGTTAGAACCGGCTGTCTCTAGTTGGCAGAGGTATGCACTTCTGACAAATAGGGACACTCCTTTTCTAGTCAGGGCAAGGGGATCACACCCTTCGATAACCCCTGCTCACCCCCTTGGTAGCTTGGCAGAGCAGAACAGGCTTATCTCAGAGGCTGTGTGTTAAGCAATTATGACCACATACAGTAATACAGTGAATACACTACAAATGGACACGACACAGTAGTATTATAATAATAAGTATTTTTATATAAGGCTTAGCACAAGACCAAATAACGGCAACACGGTACACAATCGAAATAAATACTCTGGGAAGGAAAAAAGGGGTAGTTCAAGGTAGTTTCGTCTTTAGCACAAAAGTCTTTAGTATCAAGCAAATCTTCTTCTTGGCAATACAGTTCTTAGCAACAGGGTAACCCACACGGGGGCTACACGACGTGGAGGCAAAGTTAATCCAAGGGTTCGGCGTTGACCGCGAGGAGCGCTACGTCGAGCCCGGAGTCACACGGACCCCCAACAACACAGTACCTTGGAAAATGGAGCACACGATGATCCGCGGCGTCGAACGACCAGGCGTCGCGCCTTCGGTGTCAAGCAGGCCTCAGCAGGCGTCGTTGATGATGCGGTTGCACAGAGTGAGCAGCGCTCACGGCGTCGGTGGGCACGCGGTTGATGCGATCAGCAGCGGTGCAGACACGAGGTCCTATGGAGCTAGAGCCGTACTCCCACTCACTGGCGTTGCTGCTGGCGTCGGTCGGGCCCGGCGTCCGGTCGTCGTGATTGCTGGTTCTTTCAGAGGCGCTGGATTCGCACTTCCAGCAAATAGCACCTTAGCAGATGAAGTCCTTTAGCCCTGTGACTTCAGCAGGAGACTGGCACTCTTCCAGTCCTTGGAGATTTTCTTAGCAAGCGTGAGAGTACACACACAGTTCCTCTCTCCTGGTTCCTTGGCAAAAATAAAGAAGCACTGCAGGATTCCCCCAACAACAGCACACTGGCAGAAGGGGTAGGCAAGTCCTCAGATCAGCAGGCCTCTTGTCCTTGGTTACAGGGTTCCTTGTCAGAAGTGATCTCATTTCCTAGTTCAGGGGTCCTTCTCTTATACCCCTTCTCGTCTTTGATCCCTTTGTCCATGCCGGGGATTTCCCAACATCCTGGGTCTGTGGTGGGGGGAGCTAGGCAGTAGCACCTGGCCTATTCATTGAGCAGGGCTGGGTCCTCAGACGCCCAGCAGGAGGTGGAGCCAACATTGATGCTGGCAGGAGCAGAGCTATCGCCCTCCTGGCAGGAGGTGGGGCTAGGATCGTCCATGGCAGGCACAGAGCCATCAGTCGCTTAGCAGGAGATGGAGCCAGCATTGTATCAGGCAAGGCAGGCTATCAACGACTACTCTCCCCCTACTCTCAACGTAAATGTCCCACTCATCCCACACTGACTCATCCAGACCCGTGGAGCCACCCAGCTCCTGTCACACACACGCAAGACCAGCAGAAACCAGATATGATTAGACAAGAAAATAGACACTTTCTAAAAGTACTATTTTCGAACCCAGGGTCCAAAAACCATCCACACCAACGGATGCGTAGTTAAACCCCGAGTTCAGGGATACCAAACTCGACATTGCACCATGCTCCCCGAGCCAGCTAGGATCATAGCGTTAACAATCCCGGCGGCCCATTCTATCCAACAGAGAGCAGGCTACCTCGCAATAGTGAAGCACGAAGATGGCGGTACTTCACTATCAGGACATGCCAACTTGGTCAGGCGTGTCCTACCTTAGACGTACAATGCACCCTGCCCGTGGGCCTACCATAGGGGTGACTAACATGAAGTCAAGGGAAGGTTGGAGGGGCTGGCAAATAGGTATACCTGCGCCGCCTGCGTGACAGTACAAGACTGCACGTGGGTCTCGCAATGACCGACCCGTAGACATTCTTTTACGAGGCCGCTCCTGTGGGTGGCACAACACGTGCTGCAAGCCCACGAGCGGCATTTGTATTTACAAGCCCCGGCACGCCTGGTGCACTAGACTAGGGACTGACAGTAAACCAAAATAGGCCAAACATGGATACAATAGATACATCAATTTAACATCGGGAGCACTTGCGCTATGGCACTGATCAGCAGTGACACGGCGCCCAAAGCATATACCAGCAAAACATCGTAAAACAGTAGAGGCAACAGAAAAAATGGAGGAGAGACTCAAGCCAATGATGTCAGGTCTAACACGTGTCCCCTCCAGCTGAAATGTGGGGAGAACTACCCTTGACCTAGGGAGTCCTCAGCACTAAGGCGGAAAAATCTGGACAGACCATCAGCGTTGGCGTGATCTGTACCAGGGCGGTGTTCCACCGTAAAGTCCATCCCCTGTAGGGAAATGGACCACCTCAACAGTTTTGGATTCTCACCCCTCATCTGCATCAACCATCTGAGGGGCCTGTGGTCTGTCTGAACCCGGAAGTGAGTCCCAAACAGGTAGGGTCTTAGCTTCTTCAGCGCCCAGACCACAGCAAATGCGTCTCTCTCCATCGCACTCCACCTCGTTTCCCTGGGAAGTAACCTCCGACTGATGAAGGCTACAGGTAAGTCTCGGCCCTCTTCATTCACCTGAGCTAGAACAGCCCCCACGCCATGCTCTGAAGCGTCCGTCTGAACAATGAATTCTTTCGAAAAGTCGGGTGCCTGGAGAATGGGTGCTGTACACATTGCAGTTTTCAGGGTGTCAAAGGCCGTTTGACAGGCATCAGTCCAGATCACATTTCGCGGCTGCTTCCTGGAAGTCAGCAAGTCAAGGGGTGCACAATGTTACCATAATCCTTGACAAACCTCCTGTAGTAACCCGTGAGACCTATGAAGGCTCTCACCTGAGTTTGGGTTTTGGGCGGTGCCCAAGCCAGGATGGTATCAATCTTGGGTTGCAGGGGGGCCACCTTACCGCTCCCTACTTGGTGCCCCAAGTACACCACAGAACCCTGCCCAATCTGGCACTTACTGGCTTTGATTGTGAGGCCTGCTCCGCGCAGGGCCAACAACACTTCCTGGAGGTGGCGCAAGTGTTCCTCCCAGCTGGCGCTGAACACTGCGATGTCGTCCAGGTAGGCGGCACTGAAATCCTCCAGTCCAGCCAAGACCTGGTTGACCAACCTCTGGAAGGTGGCAGGGGCATTCTTCATCCCAAAGGCCATCACCCGGAACTGGTACAGCCCATCTGGTGTGGAGAATGCTGACCTCTCCTTTGCCCCATCAGTCAAGGCGATCTGCCAGTACCCAGACGTTAAATCGAACGTACTAAGGTACCGGGCAGCCCCCAACCGATCGATGAGCTCATCAGCTCTGGGGATGGGGTGCGCGTCAGTCTTCTTGACCGAATTGAGTCCTCGGTAATCCACGCAGAACCGGAGTTCTGGTGAAGCACCAGGCGCTGCAGCCTTCGGGACCAAGACCACTGGGCTGGCCCAAGGACTGCTAGAGGACTCAACGACCCCTAACGCGAACATTTTGGAGACCTCCTCCTTAATGTACGCTCTGACCTTGTCAGTCACCCTGTAAGCCTTGTACTTCACAGGAGGGCTGTCTCCGGTGTCAACGTCATGGACACACCAATGAGTGACACCCGGAACCAAGGAAAACAGATCCGGGAATTGTCCCAACAGGTGGCGACAATCCTGTTTCTGTTCAAGAGTCAGTGTGTCAGAGAGGACTACACCATCCACTGACCCGTCTTGCTCTTTAGCACACAGGAGGTCAGGAAGAGGCTCACTCTCCTCCTCCATTCCATCATCTGTCGCTAGAAGCATGCCCACTTCGGACCTTTCTAAGTGGGGCTTCAAACGGTTGACATGCAGGACCCGCAAGGGGTTCCTGGGAGATTTCAAGTCCACCAGGTAGGTGACATCGCTCTTCTTCTCCACAACCTTAAACGGTCCAGTCCACCTGTCTTTGAGCGCACAAGGTTCCACAGGGGACATGACCCACACTTCCTGACCAGGCTGAAGCTCTACCAGAGTGGCATTCCGATCGTACCAACGCTTCATCTCCTCCTGGCTGGCCTCCAGATTTGCCTGAGCAAGTTCTCTGAAGCGCCGAGTCTGGTTCCGAAAGGCCAGCATGTAGCTGTATACATCCTGGGGAGGTTTCCTGGGAGATTGCTCCCAGCCTTCCTTGACCAGACTCAAAGGTCCTCTTACCGGGTGACCGTATAAGAGCTCAAAGGGGCTGAACCCTAGAGACTTCTGTGGCACCTCACGGTAAGCAAACAACAGGCATGGCAAGAGGACGTCCCATTTCCGCCTCATTGGTTCTTCAAGACCCATAATCATGCCTTTTAGGGTCCGGTTGAATCTCTCATCCAGCCCGTTTCCTTGCGGGTGGTAAGGAGTGGTGAACTTGTAGGTTACCCTACACTCCTTCCACAGAGACTTCATGTAGTTCGAAATGAAGTTGGTGCCCCGGTCGGACACCACCTCTCTGGGGAACCCCATCCGGGAGAAAACACCCATCAGTGCCCGTCCCACCACGGGGGCCGTCACTGTTCTGAGAGGGATGGCTTCCGGGTACCTCGTGGCATGGTCCACCAAGACCAGGATGAACCTGTTGCCCAGGGCTGTCTTGGGGTCCAGGGGCCCAACAATGTCAATACCCACCCGGTCAAAGGGGGTGTTGACCACTGGAAAAGGTTGGAGAGGAGCCTTCTGCTTCCTCCCACTTTTCCCACTTGCCTGGCAAGTGCGACAAGTCTTGCAATGGATGTCTACATCCCTACGCATCTGAGGCCAATAAAAATGGGTGACAAGCCTGTCATAGGTCTTGTCCTGCCCCAGATGTCCAGCTAAAGGTACGTCATGAGCCAAACCCAGTAGGAAGGCTCTGAAGCGCGCGGGGTACCACCAGCACACGGGCTGACCCAGGCTCAGCAGCCTTAGGCTCGCTATACAGGAGGTCGTTCTCCCGGTACACAAAATGTGATCCTGACTGATCACCTGAGGATTGGGCTGAGGCCTGGTGCCTCATGCCCACAAGAGAAGGGCACACTTTCTGTTCCACACAGTATTCCTCCCTGGAGGGACCACCATCCTGCTGCCAATGGGTCAGCTCGGGCAGGTCTCCCAGTTCGGCAATTTGTTCCCCTGTGGGCTCCAGGGCATCCCCCTCAGGGTCTACCTCCTCCTGGACCACGGGAACTACGGGGGCCGGTTTCCCGCGCCTCCTGCCTCTTCTCTTCACAGCTGGGTCAGGCTCCGGGACCCCATCAACACCCTTACTCGCTGTCATGGATCGAGTGGTTGCACACACCCACTCTGGCACACCCAACATTTTCAAGTGCGCCGCTCTCTCCACCTTAGCCCAAGGGGAGCCTTCTAAATCATTGCCCAGGAGACAATCGACAGGCATGGCGGGCCTCACAGCAACCTGAAGAGTACCTGAAACTCCCCCCCATTCAAAGGAAACTTGAGCCACCTCACACTCTTTCTGGGAGTTATCGGCAGCTATCACGGGGTAGAATGCGTGGGGAACCACCTGCTCTCTGGACACTAAGTG
Source organism: Lissotriton vulgaris (assembly GCF_964263255.1). Classification (NCBI taxonomy): domain Eukaryota; kingdom Metazoa; phylum Chordata; class Amphibia; order Caudata; family Salamandridae; genus Lissotriton; species Lissotriton vulgaris. Next base: position 1,508,634,685 of record NC_141685.1, on the reverse strand, counting down.
ACACTTGACAGCTGTCACACTCGCTCTGGTGTCTCTGAGAGCTTCCACTCTATGGCCATTAATGGTCACCCACTGCCTATATTTACTAGTGTTACTAGGCAGAGGGTGTGGAGGGGCCATTTGCATGTCTCCTAGCGAGACCAGGGACATTTCTGCGGGACCCCTCCCACCATGGACAACCATCTCCTCCCCTCCCAAGGCTACGCTCGCCAACTGACGGGGGGGTGCACTCGGCGGTGCATTCGATTTCTTCATGGGACACTGGGGATCGTAATACCGGTGTCCCACCTGCCCACAAGTGTAGCAGGTTAGGGGGCCCCTATGAACAGGTTTACCCGTCGGGCCCCTGGCTTCTTCTCAGGGGGAGGCTGGGAACCTTTCCCTTGGTTCCCTTGGGGATTACTTTGGGGCCCTTTCTGAGACTCCTTCTGTTTGCCCTTGTCCCCCCCACTCTTCTGCTGGGGACCCTGCCCACCTTTGGCTGAGTCTCCCACTGGACCCTTGTGGACCCTGGTACTGACCCAGCGGTCCGCCTCCTCAGCAAGTTTTCTAGGGTTAGATATCTTGCTATCAATCAGGTGCTGGCGCAACTCTGGAAAACAGTTATTCGACAAGTGCTCCCAAGCAAACAAATCATAAAGAGCTTCATAACTTTCCACTTTGCTGCCCTTTACCCAACCATCCATGGCTCTGCAAAAATAAGACACATATTCAACCCACGTCGTACCAGGCAACTTCTTACATTCTCTAAAAGCTTGTCTGTACTTCTCGGGGGTTAAGCCATATCGCAACATTAAAGCATCTTTCATATGAGCATACGACATCCTATCCGCAACAGGCATGTCTAACAAGGTATCTCTCCCCTCATTCACAAAGCGACCCCACAACCCCGCTCCCCAATTCTTCTCAGGGACCTGGTGGGCCAACAATGCTAACTCATATGCTTTAAACCATTGACCAATATCTTCATTCCTATTGTAATCTTTGATCGCATCTTTCGGGAAGTAAAACTTACTTTCTGCAGGCTCGGATGGAATGCTGCCACCAGAGGGATTCAACTCTAACTTCTTAGCTTGGATATCCAGTTCCCTCAACCTGGCTTCACGCTCCAAGGCTAACTTCTCTCGTTCAAACTCCAACTTTTTGATCTCTAAATCAGCTTCCCTTCTACCTCTTGCATTTTCGAACTCCAACTGCCCATTTATTTTTAGCCTTGCCATCTCCATGTTGTAAGCTCGCTCTTTCGCCCTTTCTTCTCTTTCTTCGGGGGAAAGACCTTTGGAGGAAACACTGCTTCCGGGAGAGGGCACAGGTCCATTCACTGGCACCTCCTCATCCCCTTCCTCTGTGGGTACCACCACCACATCAGAGGGATTTCTGGACTCCCACCAGGCCTGTAATGCTTTATAAAAATCATCTTTTCTCGAGAGGCCTGTGGTAGGAACTTTAAACTGGTCGCAAAAGTGTTTCAGCTCATCTTTCTTGTATTTCTTGAGCTTGCTCCTCTCGAACTCCTCCACAACAACGACAGCAGGGGCAGTGACTCCGTTGTCACTCATGGTTAAACTGGCAGTGTTCAAAAAAAATCAAGTTTCAGGAAAGCGGAGAACAACAAAAGGGTCCTTCCGAATTAGATTGTGACTGCGTTATGGTCTGCTTTCACTACGTAGCGCACACTAATCACTGTACATGGGTCATAAATGCAAGGTCCAAATCCTCACCGCTGCATCCAATGTTAGAACCGGCTGTCTCTGGTTGGCAGAGGTATGCACTTCTGACAAATAGGGACACTCCTTTTCTAGTCAGGGCAAGGGGATCACACCCTTCGATAACCCCTGCTCACCCCCTTGGTAGCTTGGCAGAGCAGAACAGGCTTATCTCAGAGGCTGTGTGTTAAGCAATTATGACCAAATACAGTAATACAGTGAATACACTACAAATGGACACGACACAGTAGTATTATAGAAATAAGTATTTTTATATAAGGCTTAGCACAAGACCAAATAACGGCAACACGGTACACAATCGAAATAAATACTCTGGGAAGGAAAAAAGGGGTAGTTCAAGGTAGTTTCGTCTTTAGCACAAAAGTCTTTAGTATCAAGCAAATCTTCTTCTTGGCAATACAGTTCTTAGCAACAGGGTAACCCACACGGGGGCTACACGACGTGGAGGCAAAGTTAATCCAAGGGTTCGGCGTTGACCGCGAGGAGCGCCACGTCGAGCCCGGAGTCACACGGACCCCCAACAACACAGTACCTTGGAAAATGGAGCACACGATGATCCGCGGCGTCGAACGATCCGGTGTCGCGCCTTTGGTGTCAAGCAGGCCTCAGCAGGCGTCATTGATGATGCGGTTGCACAGAGTGAGCAGTGCTCACGGCGTCGGTGGGCACACGGTTGATGCGATCAGCAGCGGTGCAGACACGAGGTCCTCTGGAGCTAGAGCCGTACTCCCACTCACTGGCGTTGCTGCTGGCGTCGGTCGGGCCCGGCGTCCGGTCGTCGTGATTGCTGGTTCTTTCAGAGGCGCTGGATTCGCACTTCCAGCAAATAGCACCTTAGCAGATGAAGTCCTTTAGCCCTGTGACTTCAGCAGGAGACTGGCACTCTTCCAGTCCTTGGAGATTTTCTTAGCAAGCGTGAGAGTACACACACAGTTCCTCTCTCCTGGTTCCTTGGCAAAAATAAAGAAGCACTGCAGGATTCCCCCAACAACAGCACACTGGCAGAAGGGGTAGGCAAGTCCTCAGATCAGCAGGCCTCTTGTCCTTGGTTACAGGGTTCCTTGTCAGAAGTGATCTCATTTCCTAGTTCAGGGGTCCTTCTCTTATACCCCTTCTCGTCTTTGATCCCTTTGTCCATGCCGGGGATTTCCCAACATCCTGGGTCTGTAGTGGGGGGAGCTAGGCAGTAGCACCTGGCCTATTCATTGAGCAGGGCTGGGTCCTCAGATGCCCAGCAGGAGGTGGAGCCAACATTGATGCTGGCAGGAGCAGAGCTATCGCCCTCCTGGCAGGAGGTGGGGCTAGGATCGTCCATGGCAGGCACAGAGCCATCAGTCGCTTAGCAGGAGGTGGAGCCAGCATTGTATCAGGCAAGGCAGGCTATCAACGACTACTCTCCCCCTACTCTCAACGTAAATGTCCCACTCATCCCACACTGACTCATCCAGACCCGTGGAGCCACCCAGCTCCTGTCACACACACGCAAGACCAGCAGAAACCAGATATGATTAGACAAGAAAATAGACACTTTCTAAAAGTACTATTTTCGAACCCAGGGTCCAAAAACCATCCACACCAACGGATGCGTAGTTAAACCCCGAGTTCAGGGATACCAAACTCGACATTGCACCATGCTCCCCGAGCCAGCTAGGATCATAGCGTTAACAATCCCGGCGGCCCATTCTATCCAACGGAGAGCAGGCTACCTCGCAATAGTGAAGCACGAAGATGGCGGTACTTCACTATCAGGACATGCCAACTTGGTCAGGCGTGTCCTACCTTAGACGTACAATGCACCCTGCCCGTGGGCCTACCATAGGGGTGACTAACATGAAGTCAAGGGAAGGTTGGAGGGGCTGGCAAGTAGGTATACCTGCGCAGCCTGCGTGACAGTACAAGACTGCACGTGGGTCTCGCAATGACCGACCCGTAGACATTCTTTTACGAGGCCGCTCCTGTGGGTGGCACAACACGTGCTGCAAGCCCACGAGCGGCATTTGTATTTTTCAAGCCCCGGCACGCCTGGTGCACTAGACTAGGGACTGACAGTAAACCAAAATAGGCCAAACATGGATACAATAGATACATCAATTTAACATCGGGAGCACTTGCGCTATGGCACTGATCAGCAGTGACACGGCGCCCAAAGCATATACCAGCAAAACATCGTAAAACAGTAGAGGCAACAGAAAAAATGGAGGAGAGACTCAAGCCAATGATGTCAGGTCTAACATCCTGTTAGACCTCAGTGCCGCCTTCGACACTGTAGATCACAAGATCCTGCTGAGCCGGCTAACTGGTCTAGGAGTGACCCATTCAGCTCTCTCCTGGCTGAAATCCTTCCTTTGGGACCAGGTTTTTCAGGTCTTTGAAGGGAACGCCTCATCAGACCTCTGGCCGCTAAGCTGTGGGGTCCCACAGGGCTCCTCCCTGAGCCCCATACTTTTTAACACTTATATGGCACCCTTAGCCGAAGTAGTTCTCCCATTCGGCATACACATCATAATATACGCTGACGACACCCAGCTGGGGGTATCACTGAATCACCTGGAAGGTTCATCTTGCTCCCTCAGCCGCTGCCTAGAGGCAGTAGCCAATTGGATGAAACTCTCCCACCTCAAACTAAATGGGGACAAAACTGAGCTCATGTTCTTGGGCAAACTGCCATCCCCCCTGCCTGCACATTTATGGACCTCTTACCTCAACCCTATGCCTCCTCCGAAGTAGCGGATTAAGAGCCTCGGCGTTTGCCTCGACAGCTCGCTGTGCTTTGGCCACCAGGCCACTAAGCTAGCTGCTATCTGCTACAGCATACTAAGGATGCTTAGGAAAGTTCTCTCCCTGGCTCCCCCTTTAAAGCCAGAAGAATCATGGTAAAGGCTCTGATCCTCTCACGCCTTGATTACGGGAATGCACTGTACCTGGGTGCCCCACAGGCAACCCTACAGAGACTCCAGGTGATCCAGAACAGCGCAGCCCGCCTTTTGCTCCAAATTCCCCAGAGACAATCAACCAAACCCGCCCTAAGGATGCTGCACTGGCTCCCTATTCGGGCCATAGTACAATTCAAATCTTTGTGCCTGGCTCATAGAACCATGTGGAACACTGGTCCGGCCATCACACACTCCCTGATCACGCCTTATCAACCCTCAAGAACCCTCCGGTCCAGCACAGCCTTCCTCGCCACCACCAGGAAAGTCCGCCGTGCTAAATAGGGCGGCCGCTCTTTTTCCCTCAACGCCTCCAAATTATGGAACTCCCTCTCCCCCTCTCTCTGCAGTGAACCAAACATACTAGCCTTCCGCAAGCTCCTCAAAATCCACCTGTTCCGTAATATGCCCTAATTTATCTATCGTCCCTCAGCAGTCCAGAAGCGCTACGAGGCCTCAGGGTAGAAACGCGCTATATAAATATAATTTCATTCATTCTTTCATTCATAAGTGATACAGTTCCCCCTGTGCTACATGATAAAGATATTGCAAGTCATCATGGTGTTCCATAACCTTACAAAGGAACTCACCTTCTGTCTTGTACCTCTATGTGGTCATTGAACCTCTCAGTGACTTGCAATATTCTTGAAATGTACAGCAGTGGGCACATTTGCTCTTATACAATTTCAATTTTGTTATATGCTTTGAGGTGTTTCCAATTTATTCCAAATTCCCAATTTAGATGAGCAATTGTACATTAAATATGAGCTAGTGAGTGGTGCATGAGAAAACTAGTGAGCAGACCTCTGACATTTGCACACACCTGCCACTGTAATATAAAACATGTCTTCTTGCACTCTTTTAGAGGTTTAAGAGGCACTCAAAACCTGAGAATCTGCCATGCACATGGATGATTCACCATGTATGCTCCCAGTGGCATTTTTACCCTACATAGAGATGTTAATGGTGGGTGTTGGACTTGGCCCTTTTGGCAGGTTCACCCCAAAACTTTATGCGTTCTCCTAGCCTTTTTCTGTAACCCGGTGGTAGTAATTTTAGGTCTCTGCGCACTTTAGCACTGTGGCCCAGTGTAAAGTGCGTGCGCTCTCTGAGTACGTGTGGTGAGATTGGTCTGCCCTCCCATAGGAACGCATGGGGGATATGTGTGTCCATGGTAATTTCCTGGTATGAAGGGAGTGCAGGGTCGAGTTTAGTATGTGCGAACTCGTGTGAATAAATGCTGCGCAATAGTGTGCGCAGATCATCCGCGGTTGGTAGTAGGAGTTCCTGCAGGGCGGTGACGTGGGGAGGGGGAGGGGCAGGGTGGGGGTAGTAATGTATGGATTACAGACCTTAACAGGTAAGTAAACATATAAATAAATAAAACAAATTTCGTTGCGCGCACTGCATCACATTTGGGGATGCAGTGCACACAACAAAATTTGTTTTATTTATTTATATGTATACTCACCTGTTAAGGTCCGTAATCCATGCATTACTACCCCCCACCCTGCCCCTCCCCTTCCCCACATCACCGCATTGCAGGAACTCCCACTACTGACCGAGGCTGGCGCAGATTAATTGTAGTTATGTTAGAAATGCCCCTTCAAGGAGTTGGCATTTCTGTGTGCTGTGTGTCTGCCTGCATGATGTGAATTGCATGTCTGGCTTGTGAGTGACAGGTGACAGGTGCTGGATGATGTGAGTGGCTCCAGGAGCCAGGATGGGTCTGCCAAGTGGTGAATAGGGAGATCTGCATGTAGATGGGAAGGAGGAGTTGCACCTGGGACCTAAATAAGACTGTGCCTTCCTTCCACATTGCTGGCTCCGACCCCTGTGATGTGGCTGAGCACCTAACCGCCCACCTGACAAAAGAGAGATGAGTTGAGCACAAAAAGTGCTCCAAGGATCCACTATACCAGTTCTGATTGGTATCCCCCAGCCATGTGCTGTGACACAAAGGGTTTTTCTAATATAAATATAGGGGCTGTGTCCCCATAGAATTGTTCAGTTCTGTTCCTGATCCAGACGGAGGGGGGGGGGGCTGCTGCTACTGGGGCCCAGGAGGGACCGCCATGGTTGCTGCCTCCCTGCTGGAGGGCCCTGTGTGCTGGCCCCTGGGCACAGCTCTACCCCTGGAGCCTCTCCTGGACCATTGCCTGCTACTGGAGCTGTGGCTCCTTGTGAGTGCTTTGCTTTCATTCCCCCAGGAGCGTTTTGCTTGGAAGAGCGCTTTGTTATGAGGGGAAGTACTCATGTTGTTCCCTTGCAGCGCTGTGCTGCCTAAAGGGAGAGAGAGGGAATCCAGACTGGAGGGATTCTCCTGTGATGCTTCCAGGAGCACGTGCCCACCCTGTGTTATGGTGCCTGTGATAGTGGGAGCCTACCCCACTTTTTCTTGTAATTATGCGGATTTGCGGGTGCCCACCCCGCATTCCGCTGATGCTTTTACTTTGGAGACGGGTGCCCACCTCGCATACTGGTGCCTTTTGTTTGTTGTAGTGGGTGCCCAACCCGCGTTTGGACGCTGTGAATCACCACCGCGGCCGGTCCGGAAGTCAGGAATCGTCATGCCTGTCGTGGGGCGGGACTTCTGCCTTCCCCAGGAAGCCCGTGCCCACGGAGCTGTCGAGAGAAGAAGTCGTCGGTTCAGGCCCCAGTTGGGCTCCCTTGAGCTGCTGGGAGCCCTGGGTGAAGAGGGAAGGTATCAGAGGCCGAACAGGACTCCCGGGTGAAAAGGGAAGCCCCACAGGCCTTCCCCGGATGCCGGAGATCCTAGCCAGAGAAGAGCCCAGGTGAGTGGGGCTCGTGTTAAATGGTGCCTGGCAGAGGCGCCCAGTCAGAGCGGCCCCATCTGGCAGCGGGCCACTCCAACGCTTTAGGGGCACAGATCCTGAGCGACCCCGTTTGTGCAGCGGGCCACTCCAACATGGCAATATTTGTTTAAAGGGCCCCCGTTGGGGTCCCGAGGTCCCGTGGGCCCATGCTGCCCCATATTGGTCATTATTCTCCAGCTGCCTCACTTGCAGGGATCAGCTGCAACTATGGGGCATGATTATTTTCAGAGCCCCTGTGTGGTTCCAATGCTTGGGCATAAATATTTTAGATCCCCTTGTGGCTCCAACAGGGGTAATATTGTGTTAAGAGGCCCAGCAAGGCCCAGAGGGCACAGTTGTGTCAGGGTCCATTTGTTCTATTCCTAGCTGCGCCGTACCAGCGTGGGCAGCAGCAATGTTTCAACCTATGTTTTCAAGGGGCATTGAACACCCGGACCTTTCCCTTATTTACAGCTGCGCAGCAATTAGTGCCCGCTGCACCGTTTAGGCCATTTAATCCTTAGGGGCAGTTCTGATTGAGTTAGGAGTGAGATGAACTCCTTTGCTCCATCCTTTCACAGCTGCTCAGCACTTAGTGCCAGCTGAAACCTTTAGGCCTTTTCGCAGATTGCGCACCCTTGACTTTCGCTGTATTGGCAGCGCGCCATGACTGTTGGACATGGGGCATTTGAGCCCCTTTTGAGATGGCCAGTTGGCCAAGGGGACTATCAGGTTGGTAGGGCACCAGGCTCTACTATGATTAAGTGATACTAGGAAATGTAATGTATGTAGTATGATTGCGCCCCCTGTTTTATATGTCTAAATGTAGTTTTATGATTATGAGGTTGTTTTGCATATTATGGTTTATGCTAGTGAGATCATGTTTCACTGTGTGATTTATTTCCTAATGTCAGTAATGCTTAGCAGGTTAGGGTCTAATGCGTTTAGACTTGTGAGATGATTGCATAATGTGTTTATGCTGGTGAGGTGGGCGCAGAATGTAATTCACGCCTGATGTGATACTGTAGTTCATGTTACAGGCTGATGTTACAGTTGGTGCTTGTCGGGGGAGCTACTAACCCATGGAAATCTACCTTTTGGCCTGCGAGCCTAGGTCTCCCCCCGAGCCCTGTCGACTCAGCAAAAAGTCTGGGAGTCATCGTCAGTAACGATCTCACGATGAAGCCCCAGATCAATGCTGTAGTCTCGTTGAGCTTCTTCCAGCTTCGCAAAATTCGGAAGATTGCCCGCTTTTTGACCACTGAGGCCCTCACCCTGGTCCTGCTAGCTTTCGTCATTTCAAGGATTGACTATGCTAATTCTTTATACGCAGGCATCCCGTCCTATTTATTGAAGATGCTGCAGCTCGTTCAGAACCAGGCTGCATGCCTCATTTACCATCAACCTAGGCACCAACATGTGAGCCCTCTGTTAAAATCCCTCCATTGGCTCCCTGTGTCCGAGCGGTGTAAATTTAAGCTAGGCTGTACCATATTTAAGTCTCTCGCAGGGACAAGCCCCCTCTTTATTTCTTCACTATTACACTCTTATGTTCGCACTCGTAATCTTCGTTCCGCCCACCTGGCCCTACTTAAGGTCCCGGTTTTTAAACGCAAGAAACATGGTGGACTAAGATTTTCCTTTCTTGCTCCTTCCTTTTGGAATTCACTCCCTTTAAGTGTTAGAATTGCCTCTCCCTATGCACGTTTCAGGTCCCTTCTCAAAACTCACTTGTTCTGTAAGGCTTACCACTAATACCCTTGCTTTGCGGTTTGTCTTTTCCCCTGCTGCTCGAGCGCCAAGAAACCGCTAGGTGTTAGTTGTGCTTTAGAAGTAATTTTTACATTACATTACATTACATGCTAAGTACAGTGAGTACCAGTGGATACTGGTTGTACGTTTATGATATGTTTTACTTTGACTACGTTCGCTTTGTGATGGTTCTGACAGTGGTCCCAGTGGCCCTGTCATGTGTAAATAATTTCCTTTTAGATATGACCCAGTGCCAGGTGGCACCATGTATATTATGTGTTTACTATTCTAATGTGTTTTGAGAGTAAAAAGGCTATTTTTTATATAACCTTGTGTGGAGCTCCTTTTGTAGTGTGCCTAGGATGTTGTTGCTGTGTGCGTGCGCAAATGCTTTACACGTGGCCTCCGGGATAAGATTGACTGCTTGTGCCAAGCTACCAAGGGGGTGAGCAGGGGTTATCTTTGGCGTGTAACTCCCTTGCCCAGACTAGAGTGGTGGTCTCTGCCTGGCCTTGGCGCAAACCTTAGCCAACTAGAGATTCTATTTCGAACAGTGGGTTTTAACAATTCTGCCAGCAGGACCTCCTGTAGATCTCCAGTTGAGTCTGCCAAAGTGTGGGGGCAATAGCCAGACAGTAATGGTGCCAGATTCACCACCTAGTCTAGTGTGGTTAATACACTTCCACGGCTATTACAGTAATCTGCTTAATAGACCACCCTGTCAAGGGTGGGGGACTTTCACATAAAAGTATCCAGCAAATACTTCAAATCACCCACTCCAATCTGCTTGATAGGGAAGCAGTTAATGCAGGTGTTAACACTCTGCCTATACTTAAGGTATACATTTATAGTATCTGCCATTTATTAGCAGAAATCCCACCATCTTGTCAGAGATGTTGCTGATTTTCTGCTGGAATATTCCCCTTCACAGTGTCTCCTCTCATGGTGGACAAAGTAATTTCTGCCAACCTGGAAATAAACACTAAGGGCCCCATTTCAAGCAGCACCCCCGCAATGTAAAAGTGGCATGCTATCCATTGACATGCACAACATGACAGGCACCACAGGGTGCATGCCACCTTGTGCATGCCAATGTAGGGGGGTACCATGGGTACCCCTCAAGTGCACCCCCCAGCACCCAGGGGGCCCGCAACAGGCCCCCAATGCAAAAGACCAGATGCCTTTCCATGGCAGCATCACCGGGGGTAATTGAAGGGCTGGCGAGGAAAGATGTCCGGCGGATCGCCACCGCTGGTCGGGCGGTGGCGATCTGCCTGACATCATAATGGCCCCCTTTGAGTCCGATTACAATGTTGGTCATAAAGCCTCGGACCTTAGGTTTACAACTACATCATCCGTTTCAATTCTGACCGGCTGATTATGATACAGCCGGTCAGATTTCAAACCGGCCAGTCATTCCGGCTGGCTTCCAACGGGCTCAAGGAACCCATCGGCCAGTCGGAACCGTCCCGTAATCCACATGGACAGTGGTTTACTCCATCTGGAATAAGATGCATGGTTTCTGGCATGGTTTTAATGTCGGCCTTTACAACATGGAAACCCTGTCGGAAAGCGTGCATGGGGTCCCTTAGCAGGACCCCCTTTCCCTTGCGCCTCCGGTTAGGGGGCGAGGGTTAATCTCTGCACCTTGTGATAGGCACCTTGAGGTGCCTGCCACGGAGTGCAGAGATTAACACAACCTAGCATTTTCCTATGAGAGCATGTGTTACAGCCAGTTTGCATCCGTAACACATGCTCCCATAGGAAAATGTGGGATGGGACCGCACCATGTGTGATCGCATCACAATTAGGAGGTAGAGACCCCCGACAGGAGGTCAGTAGAGTCCATTTACGTCACGGGGTAGGTCGGAGGAAACTCAGACCGACAACGTAACAGGCCCCTAAATATAGTGTGTTGTCCTCCACAGCCACCATTGTAGCGAATGGAAACACATCAGATCAAACTCTAATTCATGATATTAGGGCAATTTGTGTAACATGGGCATTCTTGAGAGTCTGCAATGACACTTTTGCAATACAATGCAGCGTGGGCCTTATTCCAGTATCAGTGCATTCTAAAGAAGGCATTTAAGCGGGATTTTATTTCGGGTATGTGAGCCCTGGTCTGCTCTATAGTCAGCCGGATGTCTTTCCGGTTTTCCTTCCCTATTCCTATCTATGCCCCTTTGAGGAGCAGCGCTTCCGTGAACAGGTTTTACATGCTGTGAAATTTTTATGTAGAAATACAAGTAGCTGGAGTTTTGCAGATGGATTTACCTTGAATGTGCATCAGCAGGGACTTATGTATGTAACGCACCGCTTTATCTCTTCTTGGTGTATATCAATAAAAAGATTTACATTTTAAAGGCAAGCAGTATTGAGTTCCCTTTAGCCAGAGGGGTATTAAATATCGTTCCGTTGCCGAAGCGCAAGTCGCCGGGGACTGCCAGCCAGACAGATAGCATTAAAGACACTAAGAGCCATATGTTTCATGTGCGAGCTGCCTGCAGACATTCCTAATGGTCTTTAATTAAGGTATTACAACTCTGCAATGTCATCAGACTTTCAGCGCGACAGGCCCATTTTAATTAGGCTGATGTGTTGGAGATATTTTCTATGATACTTATTAAATTCACGTGTATTTACTCTGTAGGCTTCCGCTATGTATTGAAGAGCACATTAGGAGATTCCCATGTGTCCCCTTTTGTGCCTCCTGCTTTAATCCTCTAATAAGTCCATTTTAGGATGCTTTCAAATATTTAACCTTCAGGTTTCCTCCATCACAAGGACGCTGGAGACCAGTGATCATAAAGTGGACCCGTGAAGGACGATGGGAAGTCAGTTTCGACTTTTGCTCTTTAGCGTGCACTCAAGGATAATGTAATTAGTACCAGTGCAAGGCAGTGTGAGAACAAGGTTTTACTGTTTTCCGGATTTGCGCTAGTTTGGAGTGGAATACTCGTTGTTGAGAATGTTTCCGTTACGTTTTCAAAAAATGTATATGAAAAATTGAGCTTTAGATTAAAGCAGCGGTGAACAAATGCATATTCTTTGAAATGGCAACCTCAAAGCAGACAATCGTGGGCACTGCTCAACAAACAAGTATTGGCAAAGTCAATAGGTTTTAGAAAAGAAACCTATTGGTTTGTCAATATTTTTTTATCGGGTTAGATAGAAATGTTGGAACAGATTTATTAAAATATTAAACATTCATTTAAGATGGACACTTTGGCTGGCTATTTGCTATGTTAAATAAATCCATTTTAAAGATGACTACGGTCAATGGACATGCATCCTCGGTGGTAATCTTTGAATGGATTTGTTAGGATAATACGAATCTATTTCTAGGTGCCCTTCATGCGTGTGTGGGCATGCACACACTCTGGTAGTCATCTTGAAATGGTTAAAAAAGCCAATAACATGTCGAGTGTCAAAAAGTAGATCAGAAAAATAAATAAAATGAACTGGGAAAGTAGAAGGCAATGGGGTGCATTGTGGCAAAGGGCGGGTGAAAAAGAAAGGCCGAGGGGTGGGGTGGAATATTAAAAACTAAAATTAGCAGGATGGATTGCAAGTGATTAGGAAGCAATGGACGAGCTTTTTGACGGGAAGATGCTTCAGGATGAGAAAAGTGGGATGGGAGTAGGTAAAGGTAAAACAGCACACGGTGGGAAAGGAGACAGCAGATGCATTCACATGGAGTGCTTGAATAAAAAAAAGGAGTATTTCCCTGAATGCAAGCAACATCAACAGCGGACGAATACAAGTCAACCCTTCAGAGCACTGTGAGACAAATAGTTGTGGGCAGAACACACACACGAATGGGGAAGGGAGTGGAAGAGAGCCACTGAATCAAGAATAGACAACTTAGATAGACAACAAAGCTACATAATTATGAGCAAGGGGTAGATGGCAAGCCAACTATGGGAATATTGGAAACAATTGTCCTGGCCAACAGCCTTCTGTACCTAAGACTTAAAAAGACAAGGACACAAAAAAGCAGCCAGTGGCTTTTCAACTTTCTTATTCCTGGCATGAATAGACTTTCTCCAAATCATCACTACAGTTTAGACTATGTTGATACTGCACACAGCCACTGCTTTGACTTCTCCACTCAGTAAGCTTCTCTTAACCTCTTCTGAGTGTGCATTGTGCTTGCTGGTTTACAGATTCCAAAAGCAACACGTGATCTATGTGCTTTTGTTCCCAGATTCCTCTGCAATTACAGTGATGGAGTCCACCACATCAGAGCACAGCCTGCCTTAGCCGGGGAAACAGACAGCTGTACATTATAGACGTACTATTTGCATCTTACCTGGATAGCCTACCACTTTCGGAAGAAGGAGACACCCCCAGGGCTCTTGGGGTATGAGTCACTAGTCCGAACAGCTAGGGATAATATACTGCATAAGCAGTAGCGGCCTGTGGTGGGAGTGCTGCCGGGCCAAATGCGATGCAGCGCGTGCAACAAAATTTGTTTTGTTTATTTGTTTGTGTACTCACCTCTGTGCGGCTATATTCTGGAGTTTACTACCCCCACCCCATGTCAGCGCCCGGCAGCACTCCCACCACAGCCTGCTACTGTGCATAAGGTATATTGACAATATTTGCAAACAAAACAAATAAGTGGCTCGATTCTACTGAAACAAATAATTTGAGAAAGAAAGGGAACCTGCCTAACTAGAAAGAGTACACAGTAGTCATTAGTAAGACTGAGCATAACTGCCGTAATTCTCTCTAGCCTAATTACTTGTAATTACCGCAAAATTACCCGTAACTATGGTTATTTGCCTGAGAAGCGTAATCCAATTTGCACAACTGCATCCAAAATGGGCTCAAGGATGCATCTGACTTTAAGAAAACAGCACTAAATGCTACATGACAAGAACAGGAGTAGCCAGCAGCTGCTTGCTCTCTATAAGTTTGTTGTCCCTATGCTTCTGTGGAAGGATTTTTGCCTCAAATTTCACTTAATTACCCAAGCTGACATAATTGATTAATTTCTGTAATTTTGCACCACAGAAGTAATGCATAATTACTGAAATTGCTCCAATTACTCTGGCATAAATAACATTTCTAAGAAGTGAGAAAGGTTGTGTTGCACTCAAATATTTTAAGGGCTCGAAATGAGTATTAGTATGTTGATTCACTTTACGTGCACACTGTGCTGGGGCTCCACCCTAGCCCTATGTCAATCTATTACTGAGGTGAGTAGAACCTGAGTTCTAAACACTGAGTGAATTACGGTGTCCGAAAGGGGCTACCTGTTAGTCTTTTCTATTAACTGCATTAACACACAATATACTATGAGATTAACAAGCAATTCTAACAAAAAACTAGCTGGAAGAATCAATTATTTTTACTCCAGTCGATTCTGTTGAATTGCAACTTCTTGACATGTGTCTTCCATGAGCACGTTGATCACAATATGTGCTTATAGCTGGTAGTTCAATTCAACACAATGCATTTCGGGTTAATTAGCACCCCTTCATCAGTAGTATCTATAAACAAAAATACAACGATGCTATGTTTTACAGAAATTACAAGTGACCTTATACAGTAGCAGACATTTAATGGCTAAATGTAACAGTATTTGTGGTGAAACCTCTCTGACTGTTTACAGAGAACAAAAGATGAAACATTGGTGATAAAAATGGGGAAAAGACCGGACGGTGAAGGAAAGGATGTTGTGGTTCCCAATGTGCATCACTAAGTATATTCAAGTGCTTAAACAATACCTCAATGCCAGATTTACACGAAGATTAAGGGGGATATTCACAATGAAGTGGCGGTGAGAGGCATTAGCCTCCTTGGCTTAACGCCTCTCACCGCCACTTCGGAAACGCCAGGCTGCACTTTATTCTCAAGAATGTGGTGCAGGCTGACGTTTCCCCCTGCGACGGCGCAAAGTCTCATGACCTAACGCAAATGCAGGCACCCTTGCACCAGAGTGCAAGGGTGTCTGTGAGCAGGGAGGTTAGTTTATGTACAGGAAGGTGTCCCTTCCTGCACAAAAACAAATCTAAAATGTCGTTTAGTTACTCATATGTGTGCTGCTTCATGCAGCACACATGTAAGTTACAAAACTGCATTTGAAAAAAAAAGGTTTGTTTATCCACAGGAAGGAACACCGTCCTGTACATAAACAAACCATGGCATTTTGCTATTTCCATGTGTGCTGCACAAGTCAGCACACATGGAAATAGCAAAAACGAGGAGAAATTAGGCATTTCTCCTCGTTTCACCACCTTAAGACTAGGCTTTTTCTGGTCTTAAGTTCGGCGCTGCCACCTATTATCGCCTTCCCATAATTGGTGGCTGCGTCAAATTCAATGGGTGATGCCGTGGTACACCTAAGGAATTCAAAAACCTCTCTTTGCGTTTAAAAAGGGAAAGAACATTCAACAACAACTGGTGAGAGCAGGTAGACAGACTGAATCCCCGAAAAAAGATCTGAGAGGTTTACTTAGTTTACCTCCCGTGGTCGGCCACTTGGATGGCATGTAGACTTACAGAGGATTATAAACAATTGGATATCAATGGTCAGATACATCACCAAAAGGTATTTTCTAATTGCAATTCTTAAAATGCATTGTATTGTATAAAATGCCCATGTGATAAATATTATATAGGGCAAACTACACAACCTATAAAAAAGCGAATTCTGCAACATAAATCTAGGATAAAATGTAAAGTACAAGGGGCCCCTTTAGTACAACATTTCCAAAATCTGAACCAGAAAAATATCATACTTCTACAGTGTGCCTTAATGATAAAGATGAGATCTGGACTTTATTGCAATGATCCACGTGAAGCGAAGCTGGAATAAGTAAAATGTAGGACAGAAGTATGTAGAAATGCTAGGTCTTCTATGGATATATTCAGAACCCCTACCTCTGTACATATTGATGTTGATAAGTGCAGACTGTGGATTTCTTTAGAAATTAAGATTGTAAGGAGTGGCGGTTCGACACTGGGCAATAAGGTTTGTAATGCACAATATATAACTAGATTAGTTATTATATTGATGTGAATATTTGTTGGGAATTTTATTTTGTTTCTTATTATTAGGTTTTTTATTAAATTGGTATTGTGATAATTGAGAGAATATCTCAAAGTAGAGAGTAGGCTCCTTTGCGTTAATCATTAATTTCGAGCCTTTCTATCGCTTTAAATGCAAAATGTGAGTCTTTTTTCCCATGCCTTGCTATTGCTTTACGGTTTTCTAGTGAAGTTCCATCTATTCAAGGGTTCATTCTACGATATTTTATTTAAATTATATGGGCTGTAAAATAAAGATAGGGATATGAAAGAAATAGTATTTTATTTATATGTTGTTTCGGAGAATAATATCAGTCTTTTTTCTAAGCTTTTGAACGTCGAGAAGGGGCATCTTTTTAATGTCTGTGGCCCGCACTTCCAGATAAAACGTCCCTTTTGCATCATGTGACTACATGCACGCGAAAGAAGCGGTTGGACGATGGATTGATTCCCGAGAGTATAGACCCGTGTAGTAAGGTAAGACTTAGGTATCGTGACCGTTAAGATAAGGGGAGGTCTTTGTTTTAAGTAAGGCAAGGTTTGAACAGTTCCTCATAGTCCCCTTCGGTTTTTTCCAGAGGGACAGATACAGATAATTGACATAGCGCGAAGGAGATGTCAGTTCTCTTTGAATTGGATCTCTGTATACAATAAGTAAGTGACATCACTTCTAGAGTTATAACTACAGTCCTTATAATCTTTGGGGGATTCCATTGGGAATCAGATTTATTTAGTACTCTTCGTTTTTGATTTTCCGGTGTGTAAGAAGAAGGAAATGGATGCAGTCTAAGAACTTGGAAAACGAAAGAGAATTTGCATTTATGATCACCCAGACTTACTTGCATAGGTAGTGATTGATTATTTAATTAGTTTTTAGTGTCACTCCTTGACCCCAAGAGAGATTCTTCCATCTTCTAATTGTGTAGAAGGTTGAAGTTCCAGGACATATGTTGCAGAGTTTCGTCCAGGTGTAATCTGAAGTTATAATGACTGAGGTCCCATACTTATACTAAGAAAGGGGGTTGAACATACTCGCTGGACCCACCTTTGGGAGGGTCTGGGAAGAAGGGTGGTTACACCAATTACCTTTGTCAAGTTTTGTGCCAGAGCAGGGGCTAAATGCCCCTGCATCCAGTTTGAACTGGGATATGCAAAGGGACACCAAGTGTGCCCCCATCACTGTCTGAAAAGCATTCTCTGAATGCAACCACCCAGCCCCAATGCACTAAAGCCTGTCTGGGAGGTGGTTACACCTCCCTGTGACAGGAAACCTATTGTCCAGGCCTCCCCTGCCGGAGTTTAATCCAGCTGCTGCAGGTCGGACTTGTGTCTGTGGCTGCAGCATCCATTTTTTTGTGATGCTGGGGCTCTTTTAAACTAATACCGGTTAGGTCAGTGTGGGGGGGGGGGGGGTAGGATTCCAAAGTGTTTGACACCAAACACAACATGTTCCATGCAGCCATTCCAAAGTTAGCATTAACCGCGAGGTTATAATGCACTTAAGAGTATATGGTCTGGCTGCATCACAGAACAGCTACAGAGAATAGATTCCGAAAGCTGCAGAGTGCAGAGGGGTCCTGCTCATGCATAGGCACCCTCTCACACAAAACCAAGCACTCGGCTTTCAGGATTGATAAGGCCTGTCGTAGGATTGACTTATAGGTTTATATGTGTCAGTGATTTAAGGTAGATATAAGTAACCTATATCTCAGTAAGGGGTGCATGCACCACCTTACCCAGGCTGCAGTAGCAGACCTGTGGTGCCATTTTGGAAGGCTTCCCAGGGATGGCATAATACATGCTTCAGCTCCTGGTAGGCATCTGGGGTACCTATGCCCTTAGTACCTAAGGTTCCATATGCTAGGGACTCCCAAGGGCTACCCAGTAACCAATCTGGAGTGTACCTAATGTACATGCAATCAATTTAGAGAGGAAGCAGCTAGGCTGGGGTCCTGGGTAGCAGGGCCCCAGCCAGACTAAAGTCGAAAAACAGTGAAACACCAGCAAAATGTGGGAGTGACCATAGTAAACAGATCCTACTCTCTTACACTTCCAACTGTTGGTTCCTTGGTGGTTGGCAGTATTGAGCCATATGAGTATTGCCGCCAATCTGAAGCACTGAATATCCCGAAAAGAATATTAGTAAATGGTGTGTAACAAGCAATAGTCAGACTGCCCAGCTACATAACGGATCATCAATTTACAACAACTTTGAAAATGTGAATCCTGTTCTAGCTTTTGATAACTTGATAATTTGCTCTAGGGTACAGTTAGGGTATTGTGATAGATAGGCAGTGTTATTGGTCTGTCAGAGCATTTGAAATCAATGCATCATTAATAAAAGATAATGAACAGAAGCTTTGGGAAACTCCATTAGGCCATTGATTGTTGTGGACTGTCATGTAAAGGTGGATCGGCCCACAAGACAACATACACAGAAGGAAGTAATAGATTTGTCATTTAAGCTATTGTTTTGTTGTCAATGTCAATTGCATTTTGACTCTGCCTAACTTCAGACATCTGATGATGTGACAGACTGGATCATAATCAGCATTTCCAGAATGATTGATAACTCATATATTAGAGCCTTAGAGTAATGCTATAGGATTCCTGCCTTCCCTAGCATAGCTACCTTATATTCCTTTGAAAACCTGTATTACATTAGAATATCTCTTTCCCAACCATTTCATGTGACATCACAGTGCAACAGTATCACATTACTACATTCTTCCCCATTGCCCCCTTTTTTACCACAATACAGCAAAAGGAAAGGAGAGAAAAGAAGACAGAAATAATGTTTATATCCACTAGTTTAGCAATGTTCAGTTAATAGATCAGGCTGTCTTGAGTCACTCACAGATTTTCTGTGCAACTGTTCATCCCGGTGATTGTCCAGTTGCATATTTTCTTGCACAATTTCTTGCTTTAAGGTTGTATTTCTTGTTATCATTCTGCTGTCAGCACTGTTCCTTGAACTTTAGTTATATCCGTAGACACTGAATAAAATCTATCTTGCGCTTTACTTATTTGATGTTGACTTACTTGTACCAAATGTACTATTTGATACTTTTGAACTTGAATACTTATTCTACTCTCTGCATAGTGTTGCATTTACTTTTACTGCTGGTAGTTCTGGTAAACAAGTTTAACTAGATTGACCAAATATTAATTCTGAAGGGCATTTTCCAGTTGACCCATGAGGAGTATTTCTATAATCCAGTAATACTTGACATAGTGCTTGGTTTACTGATATTTGGGAAAGTTTTGCCCTATGCACAGCCTTTTTAATAGTGGCCATTAACCTCTCCACACTCCATTTGGTTGAGGCCACATTGGATTTATGCTTCTGTACCCTATTCCCAAAAAGCTCATGAATCTCTGTTTTCAACACATTTGTTATTCCCCAAGTGAAAAATATTTCATCTAGAACAGGAAGTACTACTGAAATAGATGTTAATTGCACCACTTTTATAGAAGGTAACCAGGAATATTTATATGCTATTGCTTATAGATAATGTCCTGAGTCCAATGGTCACAGAAATCCGCTGCTACATTGGACCATACAGTAGTTGCCAACTCAGACATGTGCAACTCTTCCATTGCTCTTTCTTTGGTATCACTTTGACACAAAGGAAAGTCTTCTACGTGACGATCTAATCTGGGAAACCATATTTTTTCTCTTAAAAAAGGTATTCGTAATGGAAATACCTCTATGACTCTCATGTGCCAAATCAATGACACGCCTTTGTAGATTTAAAAGAAAAATGTATGTATTACCTTTTAAAAGTATTGCAGATGAACCCACAGACAGTTAGTTGTATATTCTTTAAGACTAAAACATCTTGTTTCCATGTAATAGCTCAAAATTGAGTTGCACTTTTTATTACCCTCCAATTATTTTCACGTATAATTTTCTTTACTTCCTTGATCGTTTCATCACTGTTAGAAATGGGGGTGACTAGTTGGCAATGGTATACACCTTTGTCCAAATAGGTACCCTTGCTTCTAGTCAGGGAAAGGGGAATGCACTCCTGAATAACCCCGCCTCACCCCTTTGGTAGTTTGGCACAAGCAGACAGGCTTATCTCAGAGGCAGTGTGTAAAACATTTGTGAACACATACAGTAATAGAGTGTAAACACTACAAATGGACATCACACCAGTTTAGAAAAATAAGACTTAACACAAGACCAAACGAAAAAAAATAACAATACAGTATCAATAATATGACTTTAAAATGGTAGAAATAGCTTAGTTCAATGTAGATGGTAAATGTGACATTTTACTCTCAAAGTACCTTGGATGCGTCACGCAAAACATACAAAAGGGTCACAGGGAAGGTGATGCGTTGATTCCTTGCTTTGGGGGAGATGATGCATCGGCTCCTTGCTGCAGTGCAGGGGAGGTGATGCGTTGGTTCCTTACCGGAGGGGAGGTGATGCATCGGTTTCTTACTGCTTTCCGAATACGATGCGACAAGGTGACACCTCGATGCGATGATCCGGTTTGATGCGACAAAATGGCATCTTGGATGCGCAGCAACAATGTTGGATGCGATGTGTGCATGCCCGATGACCGTGCAGCAAAATCGATGAACTTTGGAGCCGTGACAGGCCCTGCGACACACTTCTCCGGTGATGTGATGGCGACCTCTGCAGCGGTGACACACTTCTCCGGTGATGCAACACGCTTCATCTGCGATGCCCTGGCAAACAGCTGCAGCGATCGCATGCTGCTTCAGCAATGTGACGGCAACTGCTGCGGTGGCGACACACTTCTCCTCGTTGCATCGCGCTTCCAGCTCCCAGCAAAACGCAGTCTCTCAGAAGGCCCAAACAACAGCAGGCACCTCACTGCAGGTAGAATTCCCAGCAAGGCAATTCAGGGGGAGCAGGTGGTGAAGTCTTTGTGTCCCTGAGACTTCAGAACAGGAGGCAAGCTCAGCTTCAAGCCCTTGGGATCTTCCTCAAGATGATTAAAGTACACACAAAGTTCCTTTTGTTCTTTACTTGGCAATAAAGTAACCACTGCAGGCAAACAACAAACAGTCACTATCGCAGGGGCAGTCTCCTACTTCAGCTTCCTTGGTTGTTCTCCTTGGCAAAGGCTTGCCTTGATTTCCAGAAGTGATCTAAAGTTCTGTGGTCTGCCCCAATTTTTATACTGCAAAATCCTTTGTTCTCAGAAGGCAGAGAGTGTCTGTACCTAGTCAAAACCAGTTCTGTCCTCCTGGGTGCAGCTTCCTGGCAGGAGGTGGAGACAGCATTGTTAGAGAGCAGACCTGGCCCTGGTAGCTGAAAGAAAATTGCCTCCCCCTACTCTCTATTCTATGAGGGCTCAGGTCAGTGAAAGCAAATCGCAGCCCAACTCTCAATTCAATGCAGGTCGTATTCAGCTCAGCCTGACCCATCAGACTGCAAGAGCCAAGGCCTCCAGCCCACTGTCACTCACAAACCAGACATGGAATACACATGCCCAGCAGAGACATACTGGATGGTTAGGCAAGAAAATACCTACTTTCTAATAGAGGTATTTTAAAACACAGAATGTAAAAATTCACCTTCACTAAAAGATGTATTTTAACAGTCTGAGTTCAGGCATACTAAACTTGAATTGCTACCTTGTTTCCTGGGTCAGTTAGGATTGTAAAATGTTATAATCAAACTGCTCATTCTGGCCTATGGGAACAGGCAGCCTTGCAATAGTGAAAACGTAATTGGCTATAATTCACTATCAGGACATGCCGCATACATCAGGGCATGTCCTACCTTTCACGTACAATGCACCCTGCCCATGGGGGTACCTTGGGCCTACCTTAGGGGTGACTAACCTGTAGAAAAGGGAAGGTTTAGGGACTGGCAAGTGGGTGCACTTGTTAAGTCGACATGGCAGTCCCAGACTGCACACAGGCTTTGCAATGTCAGCCCTGAGCCATATTTTACAAGCTGCTTCTGTGGGTGGCACAATCAGTGCTGGGACCCTACCAGCAAAAAGAATAATTGATGGACATAATGCAGAACAATGTCATACATTCACCCCAGTACAGAGATCTGGGCCTAAATCCATCGATTTTTTGCTCACCATGCCAATCCAGACCCAGCCTTATGCAATTCTGTCTTGACCCTGCGCCCAATGAGAACAGTCCAGCCCGAACTGCCAGGCCAGGTCCTCCCTGGACTGGAAACAAGCATCCCAGCCCTCATCAGCCAGATAACTTGACTCCATTGGCATGGAGAGCATGGGACCCAGGTCTGGGCATACCCGTTCCACTTGGGTCCAGCAGCATTTGATTTACAGGCCCTGGACATGCATGGTGCACTGTACTAGGGTCTGACAAGTAAATCAAATAGCCAATCATGGAGTCACTAATCCATTACAACAATTTACAATAGGGAGCGCTTGCACTTTGGCACTGAATAGTAGTGGCAAAGTGCCCAAAGCATTTAGACCAGCAAAGCATAGCAAAAACACAGTAGGCAACAGCAGAAAATGGGAGGGAGACCTACGCCAATGGTGCCAGGTCTAACAATCACGTTGTGATGATTCAATTAAATCCTTCTCCACCTGGCACAGCTGACCAAATTATGAAACAGATATATTCCTGTTCCTCCAACAGTTTTTCTGTTTCATTTTTATATGGGTGCTTGGACAAATAACCAGCTGGGTTGTACTCTTTTCCTGGTCTAAGAATGATTAAAAAAAAATACAATCCATTATTCTCATTCCCATCTTTCAATTCATGGGGGCATTTTTGTTTTTCGATTTCCAAAGATTGAACTGAGCGCTTGATGATCTGTTATAATTACAATTGGCTTATAATAAATAAAATGATGGTAATGCTCACAGGCCCAGACAACTGCCAAACTTTCTTTTTTCTGACTGAGATTATCTTTGTTCCACATCAGATGAACATTTACTGGCAACATGGTATGCTCTTTCAATGAGTCAGGATAGTGAGAGATCATGCCATCATTTGCTATCCAATCCGGTACAAGCTTTTTTTTGTAATGCAACATTTTTGTGTAGTCTGCCAAGAATTTGAGTATAAATAATGACCTCTTTGGAGTTGTGGTTGGCTTTTAGCTCACTTTTGGCTTTCAGGCTCATTTTGGCTTTTGAGCTCTTTTGGCTTAGGCTCTGCTTCATTCAAATGGGTTAGGTACGGGAAACGTCGCAGGAGATAAATGAGGGTAGAGATTGCGTCCAAGGAGAGGGGAGGATTTCCCTTGTTCATGTTTTTTCCAGAAAGTCCTGGTGTGTCATATTTGGCACGGCAGGCCACATTCCTTTAAGGTCGGGTAAAGGAGGGGGTGCTTTCAAGGAGCAGCTCCTATCAGAGTGGCAGAGATGCAGAGAGCAGCAGCAGATAGAAAGGCTTTTTAGATTTAGATGCTAAACCTTAAGTTTATGCTTTGACTAATTAATTAGGTCTGAAAAGATGTTTTTGTCTTATGCATTTATTTCTCTTAATTGTAGATTTTTGCAAACTATGTAATTATTGATTAGCCTTGCAAGACTCTTTTTCGTAGAAACTCTTTAAGAGTTTTGACTGACATTTTGCGCGACATTTCTTTTCTACATGTGATGCTTATATGCTGACTGTAATATGTTCTGTTTTAATGCTATTTTTCCTGTTTTCCAAATTCTGTAACCTGATTGATATTTTACTAATGAATAAAGGGTTAGAGAAAACCTTAACTTTTGGCAAGAAAATAAAACCCTTTAAAATACTCAACAACTCTCTTCATTGGCTTAAATAATAATTGCGTTTTTGACTGTTCATGTTTATTTAAAGTCTCCTGAAGGTAATACATGGTGTCAAGGGCCCAACACCTTTTCAGCGGTAAAATAGAGGTAGCATGAGGGTTTTGCATTGAGAAATTACCAGATGAAATTACTGCTGCATCAGCATACCTAGTGTGTTGGGTCAGTGACTGGTTCAATTATATTTTGTTGAATTAATGACTTTACCTCTTTCTCCAATTTTGCTTGCAACTGTATTGGAACTCTTCTATGTGTATGAGCTATTGGACTCACTGCCTAATTATTATGTAGTGTAATTGTTCTGTCTTTTAACTTGCCCAATCCATTGAACTACTCTGGATATTTTCTCAATACAGGATGTTCTGTCATGATATTACAAGTCATTGCCAACAAACCCATGACTTGAGCAGTGATACTACTTAATAAACGTTGTTAAGGAGCTTCCCTCTTAAAGACATGTATTTCTTACTTACTAGTTGTATCTCTATATTGGAATGTTTCTTCAAACTTCCTTAAACAAGAAACCGGATGTTTAGCTCCCCTTTGAAAGACTCTGACATTTGATGGACTTAAGGAGGGCTGTTCCTTCATTTTGCTGTTCTCTGTGATGCACATTATATTGCACGTTGCTCCACTATCAACGATGCCAACATTATTTTTTTATATTTCCTTTTTCATATCATATTAACCTGTTTGAGCTCATCTTCCTCAAACATTATATACAGCCTTTCAGATTGTTCAAACTCTTCAATAGAATCATCTTCAACACTTTCCATTTGCCTGACATGGTCAGTGTTTCCTATCTTCTTTTTAGTATCCAATATACTCTGTTTGTTCAAATTTTCCTTGTATTCCTGATTTCTTATTTTTCCTTTCCTAAACTTACACACACTTGCAATGTGATTTAGCATCTCACATTCTCTACATTGTTGTCCTATCGCTGGACATGTTCACTGATGTGGAAATCGGAATCCATACCTGTAACATAGTCTCCTTTCTCTGTTTTGTGGTTTCATCTTTCCAATGCTGGTGCCTTTTTTAGGCATTTGCCTTGTGTGTTCTATAGTTTGCATTCTACCTTCTCCATGTTTATAGAATGTTTCTGTGCTTGTATTTCTGTTCTAGCCAAAGCTTTTTCCTGAACTTCACTGAATTACATCCTTGTATTGTTCATAATCTTATTGCTTCTTCATTGTTAAACTTCTCAAATTCACAGAAGGTTACTACTTTCCTTAATCTTGCTACATACCCATCCATTGTTTCATTCTCCCTTTGGAAGGCTATATTAAAATTATATCTTTCAAAATCCAGATTTCTATGAGGGTCTAATTTCTCATTAGGCATTTAATGAGCACATGTAATTATCAAATCTTCCACATCATCTACCACTAGATTAAGTAGCAAGTCTTTTGCATGTTGATCAAAGAATAAATATACAAGTTTGCATGTTGCTTTTAAGAAATGTTCAAACCTACGTCTCCATTTTTCCCACCATTGAGCAATATTTTGTTGATCTGATTTGTCAAATGGTGATGGTCTTCGAAAAATTATTCTTGCAACACCTTGTATATTTTCTTTCTCATTATAAATTTCTGTACCCATGTTTATTGCTACTTCACTACTTGCTTCCTCACTTTTGTCTTAATAGTAAGGGTGTTTCATGTTTCAAGTTTATTTATGTTTGCATAGTTAATTAACACCATTGCAATAGTAACACTACAAAATTCTTAAAACATCGTTATTAAAACCAATTAAAATTCAAAGATGGAAAATTCATTGCAGGTTAAAATCACATTTAGGTTGTGCTAGATTTAAGGAAAGTCAATAGGTCGCTGGGTGCTGTCCTGTGCTTGTCTCACATTATCTTTAGTCCAGATCTGCTTACCCAATTGCCGGTCAAATTATTTTTCTTTATTGCAAGATTAATCTCTCTGCTACTGATAAGCATCTTTAATGAGGTGCTGCTAAATCCTTTTTCCCGTCTGCTAGTCACCTTTGCAGCAATGGATTTTGTGAAGCATTTTTGGGTATTTTCGGCATTTTCTGTTTAGCCATCGACATGAATTTTGCCAGTCTGCAGTTTAATTGAATATTTACAAGATTAAAGCATGCCAGCACTGCTTGTCTTCTGGTGCGGATACCTTTCTGTTTAGGAGGTTCTTTTAGGAGCTGGTGCTGCGCTTCGTCCGGTTCTTCTCATAGGCAAATTAAGTGAAGAATATCGCCATTCTTGGTGTTGCACAGCCTGCAAGTATTTTGTCCTTTTGTCCTCAACCATGGGGATAGATGCTGGGTACATGGAAGGATCCCCAATTTGTACCTTAAGAAGTTCATTTTTATGGCCCTGGGATAGCCCTGATTAAAGTTTTGTTGTGGGGCGAGTGATTTGTAGGAGTTAAGGGTCATCTAGGTATGAGATCTTTTCGCAAAGCTTGCCTTGTCCTCCAGTATGGAGATTAGTTTCATGTTTTAGCCGAATAGTTTTTTAAAGTTGAGCTAGCCGAGTTGCGCATGCCAAAGTCCAGAGAGTTTGGTAGGATCCAAGGCTTACTGAATAAAGTTTCTTGCCTGGGAGAACTCCCTGTGTTGTATATCGTGCCACAACAAATAGTTAAGTGTGTTTGTAGTGGCACTTCTTATCTTATGCCAACAGATGATATATGCACCATACCAGGCTAAGACTTGTTGTTGAAAGTCAAACTTCAGCCTTATTTGTATTATGTATAGAGCGGAAGACAGAACATATTTCTGTAAGCTTTGACCAGCGAACTGTCCAACTCCTTAGCGTCTCTTCATTGCATTGCCTCGCTACCATAAGTGATTGATAGCGGGGTCAAAGTCAGTCCCATCAATTGGTTTGACACATTTTTCATCGTCAGGGCGGTCAACAAACCTCTTCTTCTTATTTCCTCTTTTTAGTGCCAAAACGACCCTTCCTTATCGAATATGACTCTTAGGTACTTATACTCAGAAGCAGAGTACATTTTAGTGCTACCAAGGAACCAGTTCTTCAGTGTATTCTTTTAGTTATTTATTGACATTGTCCTTGTCTTACTCAGGTTTATTTTTAAGTTGTTTTCTGATGTGCATTTCTCCATTTCCGTAAGTAAGTGTTGAAGACCGACATGAGTATGGCTGAGCACAACTACGTCGTCTGCATACATGAGATTGGTCAAAGTTCTCCCTCCCACCCTTGGAGAGTGGGAGTTACAGGCGTCAAGGACCTTTGGAAGGTCAGCCATGAATAAATTGAACAGGGTTTGTGCAAGCACACAACCCTGCTTCAGTCTTTTTGTTGTAGGTACTTTTAAGGAGAGGTGGGTGCCCATGCCTAGTTTCACCTGCATCCAAGTGTCCCTGTGTAGAAGCATCAGAATGTTTAAGGTGGACTGTGGCATACCCCATCACGCCAGTTTCCCTCACAGTCTGCCTCTCTCAACGTTATCAAAGGCAGCACTGAAGTCAATATTACACAGGTGTAAAGGTAACTTGGAAGCTTTTGCTGCGTCAATTATTAATGAGATTGCAAGGATAATTGTAGATTTGCTAGTAAGTTTACGGAAACCAGTCAGATTCAGTGGTATTATCTGGTTTGTCTCAGCCCAGAGTGTGAGTTCCTCTAATATGGTGCCTGCAAATATTTTGCTACATTATCAATCAAAGTGACTAGGCGGTAGTTGTTGGGCTACGCCTTGTCCCCTTTTTTATGAATTGGGACTATTGTGGAGCCCCTCCAGGATTCTGGTATTCTTTTTAGCTGCCCAATTTCCAGAAAGAGGGGTTGTAGGATATCCACCCAATCTTCACTCTTTTCTTTGAACAGGGCAGGTGGCATGCCATTTGGTCCTGGGCTCCTTATTTCCTCCCTTTGACGATCTGCTTTTGAATTAAGAGTGACGACGGGCAGCTCACTTCGCCTGATGGTTTGATTCCTGTGGCTGGGTACTCCTGCTCCCTTATCTCGGATATGCTTGGTTTAGCTTGTCCCTCTGGAATCCAGCTGTTAACCATTTGAGCTTCGGTGTTTTCTGTGTGATTGTTAAAGTGACTGGTAAGATATTTTATCCAATTTGCTTCTGAGATGTAAGACCCAATGCCATTAAATTGTGGGTGCATGATCCCAATCACGGTTTTCCAGAAGCGGGCGCTGTTGTTATGGTTCCTATCGTATAGGAGTTTTGTCCAGGTTTCATTTTCTTAATCTCTCTTGATGTTCCATTTCAATCTTTTTAATGCTGCCCTTTGATGATTGAGGAATGCTTGTGCATTAGTGTTCTCTGGGGATCTTCTCATATTATATTATATAATCGAGTTTATTGATCTTTTGAGTAACTTGTACTGGGCTTTCTGCTCTTTCTGTATTTTATGTTTTCTGCATCTTTTCTGAAAGTTGTGATTTGTAGGGAAAGTATCTGCAAGCGTTTCTAGCAGTATGACTGTGAAATGTCCCCAGTGAGCGATTTGATCATCTGTGCTGGGAGCTTGCAAATTGAATAATTGTATTGCAGCTTCAGCCTGCAATTTTGAGTTGTTTAATGTGCACCTAATCCGTTTAAGATTTAAGGTGTGAACAGGCCCCAGGGATGTGTCTGGCCTAATTAAACTAGGTGCAGTAGCTGTTAGTTGGATTTCCTAAGGGCGATGGTTGCTGTCAACCCTGTCACCCATTCTGAACCCGAGGATGTATGGGAAAAGCGTGAGACTTGCAAAGGTGTAATATTAAGGGTGGGCGGAGAGCTCCGCTCCTCCCATGGAGTGTGCGGAGTTGTACCTACTCCACGTTCCATGAAGAACGTGGAGTAGGCACAGCTACGCACACTCCGTGGCGGAGAGGAGTTACCCCATAGGAATAATGACATTAAATATACAGTAAAAGTAAAATAAATAAACACTTACCTTAAGTGCTGCATCCCCAAGCTGCCATCCTCTTCCTCTGTTTCATGACAATATGCGAATGCTACACAATGATGTAGCTGTTGCCACTCACACACTGTGATGTGCATCACTGATATGCCATATTCATTTGTAGCCAATGGCTCACATGTATGATATGGCTGCTTAGCTGGATCACAGCATTATAACTGGAGTTTTGGATACACTCCAAAATCCACCTAAAGTTTAACTCTCTTTTCTCCTAGGGTCCATGATAGGTTCTCAGACCCCTTTGACTTTAGACACTTTGGGGCTGATTCCAATGTCGGATTAACTGGAGTCCGTCCGACATTGGACAGGAACTGGAACTGAACAACTTATTGTCGTCCGTTCCAGACCTGCAAGTAGGATCCTATACTTAACAATGGGAGAATGTGTCTGAATTGAATTCATGCTCACAGTGTTAAGTGCAGAGGTGCAGTTCACCCCTGCACCTCGTGGCAGGCACCTCAAGGTGCCTGCCACCAGATGCAGGGTTCAACAGGAGGACACAATATGTGCCCCTTAGGCCGCCATTCGGTAGCTTTGCAACCATGGGGATCCTTTTGGGGACTCCCAAAGACAGTTTCCAACTGCCTTTCTGTGTCGAAAAGGCTGGCACAAAAAGGCAGTGGGAAATTGCCAGCCAGGGAAGTAATGAAGGGTTTACTGATGGCGTACGGGCTCTTTGAGCCTGTCGGAAGCAATCAGAATTCTTGGTTGGAAAGGAATCCAAATTGCACACTCCGATGTGGATAGGATGGGCCTCCAACTGACGTTTGGAGTCCTTCCTGCCCGCATCAGAATCGGCCCCTTTTTCTTTAAAATCACATTGCACTCTTCATCAAACTTAGTCCAAAGTTGTGAGTCAGAGCTCACTGGAGCCCTAAACCTGTGAATTCAAACTTAACCATTTCATTTAAAGTTCTGAGTTTCACCACTAGCTCAAGCGCAAAGTCTCTAGATCATTTGCTATGATTAATATGCATATAATGACAATCCTTTGTTTTCACAATTTTAGTACACTTAGTATTCGCGACCTTAGTTTGCATGAGCTAGTTTTGCTTAATCGAAATTATTATTAATAATCCTGAGGTTGCTGTCAAGGCCTACAACATTCCCCCGAACACTGTTGATCAGGTCCCCAAACACTATGTGCATCATGCCCCTAACAAGTGCCTTGGACCACTGTGTCCTGCATCACATCCTCGAACAATGTTGCCTCTGCTTCTGAACGCTCCCTTCACTATGTACTAGATAATATGCCCCATGAACTGAGTGTTGTTATACTGACTATTCCCGAGTGTGGTATGAGGGTGCTTTATTGTTTTGCATATTTTTGTCCCTTAATCATGTTTTGGTAGTATTACTGCTGAGCACTGGATGCTCTCTTTTTTCACATGCAGCTCTAGTAACGGACATGTCGAGATCTTGCGAGATCTCGGTGACCATTTGTGGCTG
Organism: Lissotriton vulgaris; assembly: GCF_964263255.1. Classification (NCBI taxonomy): domain Eukaryota; kingdom Metazoa; phylum Chordata; class Amphibia; order Caudata; family Salamandridae; genus Lissotriton; species Lissotriton vulgaris. Next base: position 1,508,604,284 of record NC_141685.1, on the reverse strand, counting down.
ACTGCGGTCCTGGGTGTTCACAGTCTATATGAATGTAATGAACGAGGTATCTGGAATCTTTTTTATGGCACAGTGCACTTTTTCTGACAATCTTTTCTACTTTTCACACAAAAGAATGAGTTTGAGGCATGTTAAGGTGTAGATTTAATTGGCCGCCACTCCAGAATTTAGCAAGAAACTTGATCGAATGTTCCTATGTGTACTTATATATATGTGAAATTTATATTCCTTGATTAAGGGAGATCAATAAGGTGTTTTGATTTTTTAGGTGATGAGGCCCGAAAGTTGATGGGCTGAAACGTGTCAACAGAATATTTGAAGACACCCAAAAATTTAAAACAATAGGAAATAAGTTAGGAGTATTGTTGGAGTAATAGAGGTAGAAGTTATTAGCGTTGTATTCTCTATTGATAAGGTGATCTTTGTTCAAGGAATGCTCGGTGTGGAACATTTTAAGGAGCGTCCTGATTAAGTAGTGGGGCAACGAGAAACAAAAAGTAAATCATACACGTTTGTGTTTGTGTGTAAATATTGTGTATATATATATATAGTTGGGTAGTGTCTTGATTTTTATAATAAGCATTTTATGCTCAAATGTTTTGAATGGGTGTGATTACAGTAATTTGGAAGTGCATATCTTAAATATAGCCGGGGCTGTTGGTCATAAGTAACCATTCTTTTGTTTGAGTTCCGAGGGACTTTCATACATTGTAATTGTAATTTGGATTTATAATAGCACATTAAACCATAAGGTATCCAAATTGTTGGGGGGTGGGGGCCTACAAGGGCAAGTCAAGAATGGCCAAGCAACTCTCATGGAAATCTAATGGAAAATAACCAAGTTTTCACTTAACTACTGAAAATCAAGTACGAGTTTAAGCTCCTGATATGTTCTAGGTGGGAATCCACAACCTGGCAGCTACCACTGTGAAAGCTCATCCCCCCCATCTAACTTTCCTGCTCCTATGAAGGATTACCTTCAATTTACATTTACAATTTTACCTTATTCTGTCTGGCTGATTTCAAATGTCATGAGAAAAAATGGGAGCAAAGAGGGAAACAAACAGCTAGGACGCCCTCCACTCAATAAGTCAAGTCCTTGTATGTTTTATGTTTTACTACAGCGCGCAAAGCCCAGTGTCCTTTGCAGTGGCATTGAAAGTGGTTTGCCCTGAGGAAATTGCCTGATAGAAACCAAGGTAATGAAACATGTCGGCTGTAAGTAGGGTGTGAATCGATTGGTAGTATTCACATCCTCCTTTTTTTATTGTTCATATATGTACCGTATGCAACAAGAAGGAACACCATTAAAGAAATTGTCCCAGTTGCAGAGTATATTATATGTTAATTGTTAAATGTTGTACGTCGTGTTACATATAATTTGTGTTCACTGCACCACTAACTGTCTTTTCTTTGGGTTTAGGACATGTTTCCGTTATAGCTTGATGGCACCAATGATGATAACAGGGCCATCCTGGTGAGTACCAGCCAGGGGTCCCATTGGTGGTGCGCCCGTGAGGTGCCATCTCACTTTCTCACCTCTTTTCTGTCGTTACACTAGGTGAATGTGGGTTTTGCACTTGTTTAAGTCTGTCTATCAGAGTTGGGCTATTTTAACAGTGGCAGTAGACTGAGACATCCCCTACTCTAGATTCATTGTAAGAAGAGAGGTATGTTGTGATTTATGTACAACCAGCGATGCCTGCAGATCTTTGTATGGTATGGTAACTGCCTTGAACACTAGGACAATAGTAGTTTGTTGATTTCAAATGTCAGCCAGGGACATGCCAGCTGAAGGCGGTCCTAAGGTACCAAGAGCCCTGCAGATGCAGAGCCTTATGAACCAGGCAAAGGGCTTCAAAAGACACAGCTTCTTTACTGGTGGAGAGTTCCTCTGTGACTGGGGTGTATTTTGGCAGACCCAGGACCAGTTGAGGTGCAGTGTTTTGGATGACATGGAGTTTATTCAAGGAATATATATTAGCATTCAGATAAAGGGCATTACAGTGGTCCAAGCGAAATGTGATAAGCGCAATAAATACTGACTCTCTAAGCTCCTTCAGAAGAAAAGGAAAAATCTCTTCACAGTCTTATAATCCAAAAACAAAAACTCACCATTCTACTCCCTTGGTGTCAAAAGTCAAAGTGTTGTCAAAGACCACACCCAGCTTTTTGGCCGCGGTCACCGGAACAGGTAGAGTGCCACAAGTTTATGGTTACCAATCGTTGGTCCAGATCGAGTTTTCAGCTCCAAAAACTACAATCTCAGTCTTCTCCTCCCATCCAAATGCATTGCCCGTCACCCCTTCATACTCATCAGAGATGGAAATTATTTACTGGTTACATCCACCTTGGACAAAACCTGGATGCCAAAGGAGGGCAGCAATTTGGCCAGGGGGTTGGCATACAAGTAAAATAAAGCAGGGCTAAGAGAGGACCCCTGCGGAACCCCACATGGAAGCTGAAAAAGCTTGGATCTAAAATTTCCACAGCTTACAGTGAGAGCCATATTGAGTAAAAGGACTCAAGCAGGTTAAGGGTAACATCCCGCAACCCGGCCTGTTGCTGCCTTTGCACCAACAAATGTAGATATGGTGCCAAAGGCTGTGGACAGATCTAACATAACCAGAATGGCCGAACCCACGATGGTCGACTTGCCTGTGAATTGAATCAGCTGCCGCAAGTAGTGCCAATTCAGTGTTATGATTCCTTCTAAACCCATTTTGAGAGGGTGTCCAGGAGTTCATGGTTGGTGAACAACTGTGCCAGTTCCTGGTTGATGTGCTTCTCCAGGAGTTTAGCTAGAGCAGGCAACAGACAGATTGGGCATAGATTATTTAAATCGTCTGAGTCACTGTAGTCGCTTTACTACTACTAAACTGAGATAAAATCCTAAACTTACTACTTTTGGTATTCACAGAAGGCATTTAGTAGTAGTAAAGTTAGGACTCCTAACTTTACTACTACTAAATGCCTTTTGTGAATACCGAAAGTCTTAAAGTGATGATCTTGTCTAGGGTAAGTAGTAGTAAAGTTAGGAGTCCTAACTTTACTACTACTAAATGCCTTCTGTGAATACCAAAAGTAGTAAGTTTAGGATTTTATCTCAGATTAGTTCTGTGAATCGTCCCCATTGTGAGCGGTTGGAATGTAAACCAGCCAGTCATTCTGACTTGGTTCTGACAGGCTCTTGGAGTCTTCCTGCCGCTCGGTCCCACACCATAATCCTCTATGGATGGCATTTCTGCAGTCGGAATTACGATGTCAGTTTCCTTTCATTGCCAGCCTGTCTGACACGTGAAGGCTGTTGAAAAGTGACTTTGGGGGCCCCTAGCAGAGCCCCCTTGCCTTTGCGGCCTATAGTTGGTGGTCGAGGGGGTACCTAGGGTACCCCCCTGTAAAACCTTGCACTGTGTTGCAGGCACCATGTGGTGCCTGCCACAATGTGCAGGGTTTTACAAACACACCCATTTCTCTATAAGAGCCTTTATTATAGCCGGATTACAGCCGTGACACTAGCTCCCAAAGAGAATAGTGAGTATACGACCAAACAGTGTTTGGTTGCATCGTAATCTGGCGGTCGGAACCGCTAACCAGAGGTCGGTTGGTCCAGAGACTCAGACGGTGTTGGTCGGAGGCATCCCACAAGGATGGTGCTGTGTGCACGATTAAATAACAATATATTTGCAAATTTGAAGCAGGATCCTGTATCATGAATTTTTTCTTAACTTTTTTCTGTTATTAGTGTATTTTAAAAACATTGGGAAAGGTTAGTCCCCACAAGGCAGGTATTCACACACAGTCCCCACAAGGATAGTAACACATGTATGTCTGTGAATGCGTGTGTGTATGTGTGTTAGCAATCACCCTGTTATGTTGAAACTCCTTCTGGGTCCGTGCTTGACTACTCTGCTAGGCCTGCAGTAACACTCTCTGCACAGCTAGCTTACCAATATAAGCTTGCATGATGAGCAGCACTCTGGGAAATCAATGCCGTTTTCGTTTATATTAATTTGCCATCAATGTAAAAATACAGTAGAGTGATGGTGTAGCGGGTGACATGTATTGACGTGAACCTAGACCTTCACCCAAACCAATGTGCCTTAATAAACCGTCTGTTGTGTGCCCTATATCTCTCGCTGCATATCTATCTATCTATCTATCTATCTATCTATCTATCTATCTATCTATCTATCTATCTATCTATCTATCTATCTATCTATCTATCTATCTATCTATCTATCTATCTATCTATCTATCTATCTATCTATCTATCATCAACAAAAAAAGACTAATTTAACGCCACAATAGCAGTATGTTTTTCATGTTTAGCACTTTTGAGCACATTGTTGTGAACAAGGCAGCATGGTGGCCAAAACGGGAATTACTTAGCGCATAGATTCATGAATTAGTAACTCACTGTTTGTATGTGTTTTGAAGACAGCATGTGTGCAGGACTGTATGGGTGGATGAGTGTGTGTATGGGCATGTTAGTGAGTGAATGACTGTCTCAATAGTGTTGTTAGGAGTAACTACATATGTTTTAAACTAGTATATGTGAGTTTTGGTGTATATAAGCGAGTATATGTGAGAGTGAGTGATTGGAAGAGTTCATGTATAAATAAGTATGTGTTTCTATAAGTGATTATTTAAGAGAGTAATTATGTGTACATTTCTGTAGAAGTAAGTGTAGTAGTGTGTGTGTATAACTGTATATGCAAGTAAATGGTTGTTTGATTCTTTGTTAGCATGAGTAACAGGATGTGTAGGTGTATGAGTACATATGATGAGTGAGTACATGTATGAGTGACTTTATAAGACTGTTGGTGAATGACTGGATGTGTATGTAGATCTTGGGATTACTGGATAGGTTGTTTTAACTGGTATTGGTATGTCCATTTTTTTTTAAATTGTAGTTTCTATTTTTGAATGTGTGTATCAAAGGTTATATTAGCGTGAGAGGAAGTCTGCCACTCTATCACGAGGATGATGTTATCAGTGATGTCATCAGTGATGTCATTTGAGATGTCATCAGTGATGTCATGAGTGATGTCACTGACCATGTCATGAGTGATGTATTATGTGACGTCATTAGTAGTGCATTGCGGGCGTGCAAGTTATAGTTAGTTGACCTAACTATAAGGGGGGAATTTCAATGGTTTTGTACCAGTGAAATGTCCAGCTAACTATAACACCCCTGAAACCTATGGTTTTTTCAGTGAATTTCTAAGGTTTTTTAAATGATAATTTCTGACTATGCCTACAGAGATAGGACATGTGAAAAAAGAAGAAAAAACACACAGAAAGAAAAAAAAAGAAATGCAGAAAGAAGCAACACAAGTCCTCAAAGACGAATAAAAGTACAGGAAGAAGGAAAATGTGCAGGAAGAATAAACAGAAGAGCAGAAAGAAGCCTTGTTGAAAAATCATCATGTACCCTCAAATTTTTACGATGGTATACGGGTTGTAACTGACTCTGACTTACCAGTCCTAGAGCCAGTGCTATGTTAAAAGACACTTAGAGTACAGTGAAAACACCTACATACACTAGAAAACACAATGCGTTTGGGTCTCCCAATGTGGCATGACCTCCCCTGTAATGCCCTAGAATGTAATAGGGCAGAGGGATTAAAACTACCTCTAAGTCAGAGGTGAAGAAAGATGCTTCTTCAACTAGTAGTCACATTTGCAGAGTTGTAGAGAAAGGGTGCTGGGCCTCCGACCAGCACTCAGGAATTCCTCTGCATAGGACTTACAGGAGGTACCAGATGGGCTTCTTGGACACCAAAGTCCCTCAGAGGTAAAGTAAACTTTATCCCCCATCCCATAGTCTGCCAGGAGTTGTGTTTGCAGAGTGGTGGAGAAAGGGGGCGTGGCCTCCAAAGAAGTCTTAGCAGTCCTACTGTGTGGGACTTATTGGAGGTAACAAGAGTGGTTGTAGGCCCCAAAGGACATCCTTGAGGGCCAACTACCCCTCCTATTACCTCCCGTAAGTACCACACAGCAGGATTGCTAAGTTCTCATACCAGGCCATGCTCCCATTGCCCACCACTCTACAAATGCACTCCCTGGCGTGCTCTCGGATGGGGATTGAAGTCCTGTTCACTGCTGGCGGTCCTTAGGGACCAACTAGGCTACCTCTTACCTCTGGTAAGCCCCACACAGAGGGATTGTTGAGAGGTGGACACAGCCATGCACCTTTTCTCCACCACTCTGCAAAAGCACCTCATGGCATGCTCTTGGTTGGGGGATGAAGTCCCCTTTCCTCATGAGGGTCCCTGGGGACCAAATAGCTCTCCAGGTAACTCCAGTAAGCCCCACACAGCTGGATTGCAGGCAGTGAGCCAAGGCCTTGCCCCGTCTTAGACCACTCTGGAGCACTGCTGCTGGGGGGATGAAGTCCACCTGTGTCCTGAGGTCCTTAGAACACAAGAAGACCTCATAGTCCCACCAGCAGTGCACCAAGAGTCGCGGTTGCAGAGTGGTGTAAAAAAGAACATGGCCTCAGACCACCTCTCTACAGCTGTGTGGCACCCACTGGAGGTGCCTGGTGGGCTAGTTGGCCCCCTTTAACCCCCAGTATTCAAGGGGACTTAATTCTCCAACTTAGAACGCACCAGGGGGTGCACTTGCAGAGTGGTGCATGGAGGGGGCGGAGTTTCCAGCTTATTTAATCATTTTTTTATTAGGGTGACTGTGTGGCCTCCCGTCTTTCAATGTTTTTTTGGGCCCAAGAGACCCCATCCCCCAGGGCCTGCCACATTAAAAAACAAAAATGGGAAGGGGGCTGCGCAGTCCCCTGGGGCATGGCCAACTTTCTTTTAAAAAAAAAAAATAATAAATTGGGAGGGGGGCCTCATGGCCACAACTCATCCCAATTATGCCCCGGAGACCCCATCCCCCGGGGTCCGCCTGCCGTTTATATTTTTTTATATTTTAAATTAAAGGGGAGGGGGGCCAAGTGCCCTCCCTACCCAGGCCACTTCTGGACCCGGGGACCCCATCCCCCAGGGCCTGGCCTCTTTTTAAAACATATTATTTTAATTAGGGAGGGGGGCTGCATGGCCCCCCTCCCCTGGGCCACTGGGCCTGGCCTCTTTTTAAAAATATTTTTTTAATTTGGGAGCGGAACCATGTGGCCCCTCTCCTCTGGGCCCGAGGACCCCATCCCCCAGGCCGACCCTCAAGTTGGGGACTGTGGGGGGAGCCCCAATGCCCCCACAGTCCCTGCCGGCTCCCCACCTCCTGCGGGAGCCGGCATTGCTTTTGGACAAGGGGAGCTGCTAACAAGCTGCTCCCCATGCCCAAAAGCAATTCTGCTTTGCTTTGTTGAAGCGTGAGCAGGTTTCCCACTCTCATTCCAATGGAGCAAAGCAGTGTTTGCTATGGTGGGGGAAGCCGTGCTCCCGTCCTGCCATAGCAAACAGCAATGTCCTGGGGGCACCCCGGGACATTGCATTAGCCGGCCCTGTGGGTTGGTGGTCCCCAGGGCCATTGAGTGCTCCAGGAGAGGGGCCATGCGGCCCCCCTCCAAACATGCACATAGGCCCAGGGAGGTGGTGGACCCCAGGGCCGGGGGTGCGTGTGCGTCCCGTACATAATAAAATAAGCGCCGGGGAGGTAGCCTTCCCCGGTGCAGTGCAGGGGAGGTGATGCGTTGGTTCCTTACCGGAGGGGAGGTGATGCATCGGTTTCTTACTGCTTTCCGAATACGATGCGACAAGGTGACACCTCGATGCGATGATCCGGTTTGATGCGACAAAATGGCATCTTGGATGCGCAGCAACAATGTTGGATGCGATGTGTGCATGCCCGATGACCGTGCAGCAAAATCGATGAACTTTGGAGCCGTGACAGGCCCTGCGACACACTTCTCCGGTGATGTGATGGCGACCTCTGCAGCGGTGACACACTTCTCCGGTGATGCAACACGCTTCATCTGCGATGCCCTGGCAAACAGCTGCAGCGATCGCATGCTGCTTCAGCGATGTGACGGCAACTGCTGCGGTGGCGACACACTTCTCCTCGTTGCATCGCGCTTCCAGCTCCCAGCAAAACGCAGTCTCTCAGAAGGCCCAAACAACAGCAGGCACCTCACTGCAGGTAGAATTCCCAGCAAGGCAATTCAGGGGGAGCAGGTGGTGAAGTCTTTGTGTCCCTGAGACTTCAGAACAGGAGGCAAGCTCAGCTTCAAGCCCTTGGGATCTTCCTCAAGATGATTAAAGTACACACAAAGTTCCTTTTGTTCTTTACTTGGCAATAAAGTAACCACTGCAGGCAAACAACAAACAGTCACTATCGCAGGGGCAGTCTCCTACTTCAGCTTCCTTGGTTGTTCTCCTTGGCAAAGGCTTGCCTTGATTTCCAGAAGTGATCTAAAGTTCTGTGGTCTGCCCCAATTTTTATACTGCAAAATCCTTTGTTCTCAGAAGGCAGAGAGTGTCTGTACCTAGTCAAAACCAGTTCTGTCCTCCTGGGTGCAGCTTCCTGGCAGGAGGTGGAGACAGCATTGTTAGAGAGCAGACCTGGCCCTGGTAGCTGAAAGAAAATTGCCTCCCCCTACTCTCTATTCTATGAGGGCTCAGGTCAGTGAAAGCAAATCGCAGCCCAACTCTCAATTCAATGCAGGTCGTATTCAGCTCAGCCTGACCCATCAGACTGCAAGAGCCAAGGCCTCCAGCCCACTGTCACTCACAAACCAGACATGGAATACACATGCCCAGCAGAGACATACTGGATGGTTAGGCAAGAAAATACCTACTTTCTAATAGAGGTATTTTAAAACACAGAATGTAAAAATTCACCTTCACTAAAAGATGTATTTTAACAGTCTGAGTTCAGGCATACTAAACTTGAATTGCTACCTTGTTTCCTGGGTCAGTTAGGATTGTAAAATGTTATAATCAAACTGCTCATTCTGGCCTATGGGAACAGGCAGCCTTGCAATAGTGAAAACGTAATTGGCTATAATTCACTATCAGGACATGCCGCATACATCAGGGCATGTCCTACCTTTCACGTACAATGCACCCTGCCCATGGGGGTACCTTGGGCCTACCTTAGGGGTGACTAACCTGTAGAAAAGGGAAGGTTTAGGGACTGGCAAGTGGGTGCACTTGTTAAGTCGACATGGCAGTCCCAGACTGCACACAGGCTTTGCAATGTCAGCCCTGAGCCATATTTTACAAGCTGCTTCTGTGGGTGGCACAATCAGTGCTGGGACCCTACCAGCAAAAAGAATAATTGATGGACATAATGCAGAACAATGTCATACATTCACCCCAGTACAGAGATCTGGGCCTAAATCCATCGATTTTTTGCTCACCATGCCAATCCAGACCCAGCCTTATGCAATTCTGTCTTGACCCTGCGCCCAATGAGAACAGTCCAGCCCGAACTGCCAGGCCAGGTCCTCCCTGGACTGGAAACAAGCATCCCAGCCCTCATCAGCCAGATAACTTGACTCCATTGGCATGGAGAGCATGGGACCCAGGTCTGGGCATACCCGTTCCACTTGGGTCCAGCAGCATTTGATTTACAGGCCCTGGACATGCATGGTGCACTGTACTAGGGTCTGACAAGTAAATCAAATAGCCAATCATGGAGTCACTAATCCATTACAACAATTTACAATAGGGAGCGCTTGCACTTTGGCACTGAATAGTAGTGGCAAAGTGCCCAAAGCATTTAGACCAGCAAAGCATAGCAAAAACACAGTAGGCAACAGCAGAAAATGGGAGGGAGACCTACGCCAATGGTGCCAGGTCTAACAATCACGTTGTGATGATTCAATTAAATCCTTCTCCACCTGGCACAGCTGACCAAATTATGAAACAGATATATTCCTGTTCCTCCAACAGTTTTTCTGTTTCATTTTTATATGGGTGCTTGGACAAATAACCAGCTGGGTTGTACTCTTTTCCTGGTCTAAGAATGATTAAAAAAAAATACAATCCATTATTCTCATTCCCATCTTTCAATTCATGGGGGCATTTTTGTTTTTCGATTTCCAAAGATTGAACTGAGCGCTTGATGATCTGTTATAATTACAATTGGCTTATAATAAATAAAATGATGGTAATGCTCACAGGCCCAGACAACTGCCAAACTTTCTTTTTTCTGACTGAGATTATCTTTGTTCCACATCAGATGAACATTTACTGGCAACATGGTATGCTCTTTCAATGAGTCAGGATAGTGAGAGATCATGCCATCATTTGCTATCCAATCCGGTACAAGCTTTTTTTTGTAATGCAACATTTTTGTGTAGTCTGCCAAGAATTTGAGTATAAATAATGACCTCTTTGGAGTTGTGGTTGGCTTTTAGCTCACTTTTGGCTTTCAGGCTCATTTTGGCTTTTGAGCTCTTTTGGCTTAGGCTCTGCTTCATTCAAATGGGTTAGGTACGGGAAACGTCGCAGGAGATAAATGAGGGTAGAGATTGCGTCCAAGGAGAGGGGAGGATTTCCCTTGTTCATGTTTTTTCCAGAAAGTCCTGGTGTGTCATATTTGGCACGGCAGGCCACATTCCTTTAAGGTCGGGTAAAGGAGGGGGTGCTTTCAAGGAGCAGCTCCTATCAGAGTGGCAGAGATGCAGAGAGCAGCAGCAGATAGAAAGGCTTTTTAGATTTAGATGCTAAACCTTAAGTTTATGCTTTGACTAATTAATTAGGTCTGAAAAGATGTTTTTGTCTTATGCATTTATTTCTCTTAATTGTAGATTTTTGCAAACTATGTAATTATTGATTAGCCTTGCAAGACTCTTTTTCGTAGAAACTCTTTAAGAGTTTTGACTGACATTTTGCGCGACATTTCTTTTCTACATGTGATGCTTATATGCTGACTGTAATATGTTCTGTTTTAATGCTATTTTTCCTGTTTTCCAAATTCTGTAACCTGATTGATATTTTACTAATGAATAAAGGGTTAGAGAAAACCTTAACTTTTGGCAAGAAAATAAAACCCTTTAAAATACTCAACAACTCTCTTCATTGGCTTAAATAATAATTGCGTTTTTGACTGTTCATGTTTATTTAAAGTCTCCTGAAGGTAATACATGGTGTCAAGGGCCCAACACCTTTTCAGCGGTAAAATAGAGGTAGCATGAGGGTTTTGCATTGAGAAATTACCAGATGAAATTACTGCTGCATCAGCATACCTAGTGTGTTGGGTCAGTGACTGGTTCAATTATATTTTGTTGAATTAATGACTTTACCTCTTTCTCCAATTTTGCTTGCAACTGTATTGGAACTCTTCTATGTGTATGAGCTATTGGACTCACTGCCTAATTATTATGTAGTGTAATTGTTCTGTCTTTTAACTTGCCCAATCCATTGAACTACTCTGGATATTTTCTCAATACAGGATGTTCTGTCATGATATTACAAGTCATTGCCAACAAACCCATGACTTGAGCAGTGATACTACTTAATAAACGTTGTTAAGGAGCTTCCCTCTTAAAGACATGTATTTCTTACTTACTAGTTGTATCTCTATATTGGAATGTTTCTTCAAACTTCCTTAAACAAGAAACCGGATGTTTAGCTCCCCTTTGAAAGACTCTGACATTTGATGGACTTAAGGAGGGCTGTTCCTTCATTTTGCTGTTCTCTGTGATGCACATTATATTGCACGTTGCTCCACTATCAACGATGCCAACATTATTTTTTTATATTTCCTTTTTCATATCATATTAACCTGTTTGAGCTCATCTTCCTCAAACATTATATACAGCCTTTCAGATTGTTCAAACTCTTCAATAGAATCATCTTCAACACTTTCCATTTGCCTGACATGGTCAGTGTTTCCTATCTTCTTTTTAGTATCCAATATACTCTGTTTGTTCAAATTTTCCTTGTATTCCTGATTTCTTATTTTTCCTTTCCTAAACTTACACACACTTGCAATGTGATTTAGCATCTCACATTCTCTACATTGTTGTCCTATCGCTGGACATGTTCACTGATGTGGAAATCGGAATCCATACCTGTAACATAGTCTCCTTTCTCTGTTTTGTGGTTTCATCTTTCCAATGCTGGTGCCTTTTTTAGGCATTTGCCTTGTGTGTTCTATAGTTTGCATTCTACCTTCTCCATGTTTATAGAATGTTTCTGTGCTTGTATTTCTGTTCTAGCCAAAGCTTTTTCCTGAACTTCACTGAATTACATCCTTGTATTGTTCATAATCTTATTGCTTCTTCATTGTTAAACTTCTCAAATTCACAGAAGGTTACTACTTTCCTTAATCTTGCTACATACCCATCCATTGTTTCATTCTCCCTTTGGAAGGCTATATTAAAATTATATCTTTCAAAATCCAGATTTCTATGAGGGTCTAATTTCTCATTAGGCATTTAATGAGCACATGTAATTATCAAATCTTCCACATCATCTACCACTAGATTAAGTAGCAAGTCTTTTGCATGTTGATCAAAGAATAAATATACAAGTTTGCATGTTGCTTTTAAGAAATGTTCAAACCTACGTCTCCATTTTTCCCACCATTGAGCAATATTTTGTTGATCTGATTTGTCAAATGGTGATGGTCTTCGAAAAATTATTCTTGCAACACCTTGTATATTTTCTTTCTCATTATAAATTTCTGTACCCATGTTTATTGCTACTTCACTACTTGCTTCCTCACTTTTGTCTTAATAGTAAGGGTGTTTCATGTTTCAAGTTTATTTATGTTTGCATAGTTAATTAACACCATTGCAATAGTAACACTACAAAATTCTTAAAACATCGTTATTAAAACCAATTAAAATTCAAAGATGGAAAATTCATTGCAGGTTAAAATCACATTTAGGTTGTGCTAGATTTAAGGAAAGTCAATAGGTCGCTGGGTGCTGTCCTGTGCTTGTCTCACATTATCTTTAGTCCAGATCTGCTTACCCAATTGCCGGTCAAATTATTTTTCTTTATTGCAAGATTAATCTCTCTGCTACTGATAAGCATCTTTAATGAGGTGCTGCTAAATCCTTTTTCCCGTCTGCTAGTCACCTTTGCAGCAATGGATTTTGTGAAGCATTTTTGGGTATTTTCGGCATTTTCTGTTTAGCCATCGACATGAATTTTGCCAGTCTGCAGTTTAATTGAATATTTACAAGATTAAAGCATGCCAGCACTGCTTGTCTTCTGGTGCGGATACCTTTCTGTTTAGGAGGTTCTTTTAGGAGCTGGTGCTGCGCTTCGTCCGGTTCTTCTCATAGGCAAATTAAGTGAAGAATATCGCCATTCTTGGTGTTGCACAGCCTGCAAGTATTTTGTCCTTTTGTCCTCAACCATGGGGATAGATGCTGGGTACATGGAAGGATCCCCAATTTGTACCTTAAGAAGTTCATTTTTATGGCCCTGGGATAGCCCTGATTAAAGTTTTGTTGTGGGGCGAGTGATTTGTAGGAGTTAAGGGTCATCTAGGTATGAGATCTTTTCGCAAAGCTTGCCTTGTCCTCCAGTATGGAGATTAGTTTCATGTTTTAGCCGAATAGTTTTTTAAAGTTGAGCTAGCCGAGTTGCGCATGCCAAAGTCCAGAGAGTTTGGTAGGATCCAAGGCTTACTGAATAAAGTTTCTTGCCTGGGAGAACTCCCTGTGTTGTATATCGTGCCACAACAAATAGTTAAGTGTGTTTGTAGTGGCACTTCTTATCTTATGCCAACAGATGATATATGCACCATACCAGGCTAAGACTTGTTGTTGAAAGTCAAACTTCAGCCTTATTTGTATTATGTATAGAGCGGAAGACAGAACATATTTCTGTAAGCTTTGACCAGCGAACTGTCCAACTCCTTAGCGTCTCTTCATTGCATTGCCTCGCTACCATAAGTGATTGATAGCGGGGTCAAAGTCAGTCCCATCAATTGGTTTGACACATTTTTCATCGTCAGGGCGGTCAACAAACCTCTTCTTCTTATTTCCTCTTTTTAGTGCCAAAACGACCCTTCCTTATCGAATATGACTCTTAGGTACTTATACTCAGAAGCAGAGTACATTTTAGTGCTACCAAGGAACCAGTTCTTCAGTGTATTCTTTTAGTTATTTATTGACATTGTCCTTGTCTTACTCAGGTTTATTTTTAAGTTGTTTTCTGATGTGCATTTCTCCATTTCCGTAAGTAAGTGTTGAAGACCGACATGAGTATGGCTGAGCACAACTACGTCGTCTGCATACATGAGATTGGTCAAAGTTCTCCCTCCCACCCTTGGAGAGTGGGAGTTACAGGCGTCAAGGACCTTTGGAAGGTCAGCCATGAATAAATTGAACAGGGTTTGTGCAAGCACACAACCCTGCTTCAGTCTTTTTGTTGTAGGTACTTTTAAGGAGAGGTGGGTGCCCATGCCTAGTTTCACCTGCATCCAAGTGTCCCTGTGTAGAAGCATCAGAATGTTTAAGGTGGACTGTGGCATACCCCATCACGCCAGTTTCCCTCACAGTCTGCCTCTCTCAACGTTATCAAAGGCAGCACTGAAGTCAATATTACACAGGTGTAAAGGTAACTTGGAAGCTTTTGCTGCGTCAATTATTAATGAGATTGCAAGGATAATTGTAGATTTGCTAGTAAGTTTACGGAAACCAGTCAGATTCAGTGGTATTATCTGGTTTGTCTCAGCCCAGAGTGTGAGTTCCTCTAATATGGTGCCTGCAAATATTTTGCTACATTATCAATCAAAGTGACTAGGCGGTAGTTGTTGGGCTACGCCTTGTCCCCTTTTTTATGAATTGGGACTATTGTGGAGCCCCTCCAGGATTCTGGTATTCTTTTTAGCTGCCCAATTTCCAGAAAGAGGGGTTGTAGGATATCCACCCAATCTTCACTCTTTTCTTTGAACAGGGCAGGTGGCATGCCATTTGGTCCTGGGCTCCTTATTTCCTCCCTTTGACGATCTGCTTTTGAATTAAGAGTGACGACGGGCAGCTCACTTCGCCTGATGGTTTGATTCCTGTGGCTGGGTACTCCTGCTCCCTTATCTCGGATATGCTTGGTTTAGCTTGTCCCTCTGGAATCCAGCTGTTAACCATTTGAGCTTCGGTGTTTTCTGTGTGATTGTTAAAGTGACTGGTAAGATATTTTATCCAATTTGCTTCTGAGATGTAAGACCCAATGCCATTAAATTGTGGGTGCATGATCCCAATCACGGTTTTCCAGAAGCGGGCGCTGTTGTTATGGTTCCTATCGTATAGGAGTTTTGTCCAGGTTTCATTTTCTTAATCTCTCTTGATGTTCCATTTCAATCTTTTTAATGCTGCCCTTTGATGATTGAGGAATGCTTGTGCATTAGTGTTCTCTGGGGATCTTCTCATATTATATTATATAATCGAGTTTATTGATCTTTTGAGTAACTTGTACTGGGCTTTCTGCTCTTTCTGTATTTTATGTTTTCTGCATCTTTTCTGAAAGTTGTGATTTGTAGGGAAAGTATCTGCAAGCGTTTCTAGCAGTATGACTGTGAAATGTCCCCAGTGAGCGATTTGATCATCTGTGCTGGGAGCTTGCAAATTGAATAATTGTATTGCAGCTTCAGCCTGCAATTTTGAGTTGTTTAATGTGCACCTAATCCGTTTAAGATTTAAGGTGTGAACAGGCCCCAGGGATGTGTCTGGCCTAATTAAACTAGGTGCAGTAGCTGTTAGTTGGATTTCCTAAGGGCGATGGTTGCTGTCAACCCTGTCACCCATTCTGAACCCGAGGATGTATGGGAAAAGCGTGAGACTTGCAAAGGTGTAATATTAAGGGTGGGCGGAGAGCTCCGCTCCTCCCATGGAGTGTGCGGAGTTGTACCTACTCCACGTTCCATGAAGAACGTGGAGTAGGCACAGCTACGCACACTCCGTGGCGGAGAGGAGTTACCCCATAGGAATAATGACATTAAATATACAGTAAAAGTAAAATAAATAAACACTTACCTTAAGTGCTGCATCCCCAAGCTGCCATCCTCTTCCTCTGTTTCATGACAATATGCGAATGCTACACAATGATGTAGCTGTTGCCACTCACACACTGTGATGTGCATCACTGATATGCCATATTCATTTGTAGCCAATGGCTCACATGTATGATATGGCTGCTTAGCTGGATCACAGCATTATAACTGGAGTTTTGGATACACTCCAAAATCCACCTAAAGTTTAACTCTCTTTTCTCCTAGGGTCCATGATAGGTTCTCAGACCCCTTTGACTTTAGACACTTTGGGGCTGATTCCAATGTCGGATTAACTGGAGTCCGTCCGACATTGGACAGGAACTGGAACTGAACAACTTATTGTCGTCCGTTCCAGACCTGCAAGTAGGATCCTATACTTAACAATGGGAGAATGTGTCTGAATTGAATTCATGCTCACAGTGTTAAGTGCAGAGGTGCAGTTCACCCCTGCACCTCGTGGCAGGCACCTCAAGGTGCCTGCCACCAGATGCAGGGTTCAACAGGAGGACACAATATGTGCCCCTTAGGCCGCCATTCGGTAGCTTTGCAACCATGGGGATCCTTTTGGGGACTCCCAAAGACAGTTTCCAACTGCCTTTCTGTGTCGAAAAGGCTGGCACAAAAAGGCAGTGGGAAATTGCCAGCCAGGGAAGTAATGAAGGGTTTACTGATGGCGTACGGGCTCTTTGAGCCTGTCGGAAGCAATCAGAATTCTTGGTTGGAAAGGAATCCAAATTGCACACTCCGATGTGGATAGGATGGGCCTCCAACTGACGTTTGGAGTCCTTCCTGCCCGCATCAGAATCGGCCCCTTTTTCTTTAAAATCACATTGCACTCTTCATCAAACTTAGTCCAAAGTTGTGAGTCAGAGCTCACTGGAGCCCTAAACCTGTGAATTCAAACTTAACCATTTCATTTAAAGTTCTGAGTTTCACCACTAGCTCAAGCGCAAAGTCTCTAGATCATTTGCTATGATTAATATGCATATAATGACAATCCTTTGTTTTCACAATTTTAGTACACTTAGTATTCGCGACCTTAGTTTGCATGAGCTAGTTTTGCTTAATCGAAATTATTATTAATAATCCTGAGGTTGCTGTCAAGGCCTACAACATTCCCCCGAACACTGTTGATCAGGTCCCCAAACACTATGTGCATCATGCCCCTAACAAGTGCCTTGGACCACTGTGTCCTGCATCACATCCTCGAACAATGTTGCCTCTGCTTCTGAACGCTCCCTTCACTATGTACTAGATAATATGCCCCATGAACTGAGTGTTGTTATACTGACTATTCCCGAGTGTGGTATGAGGGTGCTTTATTGTTTTGCATATTTTTGTCCCTTAATCATGTTTTGGTAGTATTACTGCTGAGCACTGGATGCTCTCTTTTTTCACATGCAGCTCTAGTAACGGACATGTCGAGATCTTGCGAGATCTCGGTGACCATTTGTGGCTGACTGCGGTCCTGGGTGTTCACAGTCTATATGAATGTAATGAACGAGGTATCTGGAATCTTTTTTATGGCACAGTGCACTTTTTCTGACAATCTTTTCTACTTTTCACACAAAAGAATGAGTTTGAGGCATGTTAAGGTGTAGATTTAATTGGCCGCCACTCCAGAATTTAGCAAGAAACTTGATCGAATGTTCCTATGTGTACTTATATATATGTGAAATTTATATTCCTTGATTAAGGGAGATCAATAAGGTGTTTTGATTTTTTAGGTGATGAGGCCCGAAAGTTGATGGGCTGAAACGTGTCAACAGAATATTTGAAGACACCCAAAAATTTAAAACAATAGGAAATAAGTTAGGAGTATTGTTGGAGTAATAGAGGTAGAAGTTATTAGCGTTGTATTCTCTATTGATAAGGTGATCTTTGTTCAAGGAATGCTCGGTGTGGAACATTTTAAGGAGCGTCCTGATTAAGTAGTGGGGCAACGAGAAACAAAAAGTAAATCATACACGTTTGTGTTTGTGTGTAAATATTGTGTATATATATATATAGTTGGGTAGTGTCTTGATTTTTATAATAAGCATTTTATGCTCAAATGTTTTGAATGGGTGTGATTACAGTAATTTGGAAGTGCATATCTTAAATATAGCCGGGGCTGTTGGTCATAAGTAACCATTCTTTTGTTTGAGTTCCGAGGGACTTTCATACATTGTAATTGTAATTTGGATTTATAATAGCACATTAAACCATAAGGTATCCAAATTGTTGGGGGGTGGGGGCCTACAAGGGCAAGTCAAGAATGGCCAAGCAACTCTCATGGAAATCTAATGGAAAATAACCAAGTTTTCACTTAACTACTGAAAATCAAGTACGAGTTTAAGCTCCTGATATGTTCTAGGTGGGAATCCACAACCTGGCAGCTACCACTGTGAAAGCTCATCCCCCCCATCTAACTTTCCTGCTCCTATGAAGGATTACCTTCAATTTACATTTACAATTTTACCTTATTCTGTCTGGCTGATTTCAAATGTCATGAGAAAAAATGGGAGCAAAGAGGGAAACAAACAGCTAGGACGCCCTCCACTCAATAAGTCAAGTCCTTGTATGTTTTATGTTTTACTACAGCGCGCAAAGCCCAGTGTCCTTTGCAGTGGCATTGAAAGTGGTTTGCCCTGAGGAAATTGCCTGATAGAAACCAAGGTAATGAAACATGTCGGCTGTAAGTAGGGTGTGAATCGATTGGTAGTATTCACATCCTCCTTTTTTTATTGTTCATATATGTACCGTATGCAACAAGAAGGAACACCATTAAAGAAATTGTCCCAGTTGCAGAGTATATTATATGTTAATTGTTAAATGTTGTACGTCGTGTTACATATAATTTGTGTTCACTGCACCACTAACTGTCTTTTCTTTGGGTTTAGGACATGTTTCCGTTATAGCTTGATGGCACCAATGATGATAACAGGGCCATCCTGGTGAGTACCAGCCAGGGGTCCCATTGGTGGTGCGCCCGTGAGGTGCCATCTCACTTTCTCACCTCTTTTCTGTCGTTACACTAGGTGAATGTGGGTTTTGCACTTGTTTAAGTCTGTCTATCAGAGTTGGGCTATTTTAACAGTGGCAGTAGACTGAGACATCCCCTACTCTAGATTCATTGTAAGAAGAGAGGTATGTTGTGATTTATGTACAACCAGCGATGCCTGCAGATCTTTGTATGGTATGGTAACTGCCTTGAACACTAGGACAATAGTAGTTTGTTGATTTCAAATGTCAGCCAGGGACATGCCAGCTGAAGGCGGTCCTAAGGTACCAAGAGCCCTGCAGATGCAGAGCCTTATGAACCAGGCAAAGGGCTTCAAAAGACACAGCTTCTTTACTGGTGGAGAGTTCCTCTGTGACTGGGGTGTATTTTGGCAGACCCAGGACCAGTTGAGGTGCAGTGTTTTGGATGACATGGAGTTTATTCAAGGAATATATATTAGCATTCAGATAAAGGGCATTACAGTGGTCCAAGCGAAATGTGATAAGCGCAATAAATACTGACTCTCTAAGCTCCTTCAGAAGAAAAGGAAAAATCTCTTCACAGTCTTATAATCCAAAAACAAAAACTCACCATTCTACTCCCTTGGTGTCAAAAGTCAAAGTGTTGTCAAAGACCACACCCAGCTTTTTGGCCGCGGTCACCGGAACAGGTAGAGTGCCACAAGTTTATGGTTACCAATCGTTGGTCCAGATCGAGTTTTCAGCTCCAAAAACTACAATCTCAGTCTTCTCCTCCCATCCAAATGCATTGCCCGTCACCCCTTCATACTCATCAGAGATGGAAATTATTTACTGGTTACATCCACCTTGGACAAAACCTGGATGCCAAAGGAGGGCAGCAATTTGGCCAGGGGGTTGGCATACAAGTAAAATAAAGCAGGGCTAAGAGAGGACCCCTGCGGAACCCCACATGGAAGCTGAAAAAGCTTGGATCTAAAATTTCCACAGCTTACAGTGAGAGCCATATTGAGTAAAAGGACTCAAGCAGGTTAAGGGTAACATCCCGCAACCCGGCCTGTTGCTGCCTTTGCACCAACAAATGTAGATATGGTGCCAAAGGCTGTGGACAGATCTAACATAACCAGAATGGCCGAACCCACGATGGTCGACTTGCCTGTGAATTGAATCAGCTGCCGCAAGTAGTGCCAATTCAGTGTTATGATTCCTTCTAAACCCATTTTGAGAGGGTGTCCAGGAGTTCATGGTTGGTGAACAACTGTGCCAGTTCCTGGTTGATGTGCTTCTCCAGGAGTTTAGCTAGAGCAGGCAACAGACAGATTGGGCATAGATTATTTAAATCGTCTGAGTCACTGTAGTCGCTTTACTACTACTAAACTGAGATAAAATCCTAAACTTACTACTTTTGGTATTCACAGAAGGCATTTAGTAGTAGTAAAGTTAGGACTCCTAACTTTACTACTACTAAATGCCTTTTGTGAATACCGAAAGTCTTAAAGTGATGATCTTGTCTAGGGTAAGTAGTAGTAAAGTTAGGAGTCCTAACTTTACTACTACTAAATGCCTTCTGTGAATACCAAAAGTAGTAAGTTTAGGATTTTATCTCAGATTAGTTCTGTGAATCGTCCCCATTGTGAGCGGTTGGAATGTAAACCAGCCAGTCATTCTGACTTGGTTCTGACAGGCTCTTGGAGTCTTCCTGCCGCTCGGTCCCACACCATAATCCTCTATGGATGGCATTTCTGCAGTCGGAATTACGATGTCAGTTTCCTTTCATTGCCAGCCTGTCTGACACGTGAAGGCTGTTGAAAAGTGACTTTGGGGGCCCCTAGCAGAGCCCCCTTGCCTTTGCGGCCTATAGTTGGTGGTCGAGGGGGTACCTAGGGTACCCCCCTGTAAAACCTTGCACTGTGTTGCAGGCACCATGTGGTGCCTGCCACAATGTGCAGGGTTTTACAAACACACCCATTTCTCTATAAGAGCCTTTATTATAGCCGGATTACAGCCGTGACACTAGCTCCCAAAGAGAATAGTGAGTATACGACCAAACAGTGTTTGGTTGCATCGTAATCTGGCGGTCGGAACCGCTAACCAGAGGTCGGTTGGTCCAGAGACTCAGACGGTGTTGGTCGGAGGCATCCCACAAGGATGGTGCTGTGTGCACGATTAAATAACAATATATTTGCAAATTTGAAGCAGGATCCTGTATCATGAATTTTTTCTTAACTTTTTTCTGTTATTAGTGTATTTTAAAAACATTGGGAAAGGTTAGTCCCCACAAGGCAGGTATTCACACACAGTCCCCACAAGGATAGTAACACATGTATGTCTGTGAATGCGTGTGTGTATGTGTGTTAGCAATCACCCTGTTATGTTGAAACTCCTTCTGGGTCCGTGCTTGACTACTCTGCTAGGCCTGCAGTAACACTCTCTGCACAGCTAGCTTACCAATATAAGCTTGCATGATGAGCAGCACTCTGGGAAATCAATGCCGTTTTCGTTTATATTAATTTGCCATCAATGTAAAAATACAGTAGAGTGATGGTGTAGCGGGTGACATGTATTGACGTGAACCTAGACCTTCACCCAAACCAATGTGCCTTAATAAACCGTCTGTTGTGTGCCCTATATCTCTCGCTGCATATCTATCTATCTATCTATCTATCTATCTATCTATCTATCTATCTATCTATCTATCTATCTATCTATCTATCTATCTATCTATCTATCTATCTATCTATCTATCTATCTATCTATCTATCTATCTATCTATCATCAACAAAAAAAGACTAATTTAACGCCACAATAGCAGTATGTTTTTCATGTTTAGCACTTTTGAGCACATTGTTGTGAACAAGGCAGCATGGTGGCCAAAACGGGAATTACTTAGCGCATAGATTCATGAATTAGTAACTCACTGTTTGTATGTGTTTTGAAGACAGCATGTGTGCAGGACTGTATGGGTGGATGAGTGTGTGTATGGGCATGTTAGTGAGTGAATGACTGTCTCAATAGTGTTGTTAGGAGTAACTACATATGTTTTAAACTAGTATATGTGAGTTTTGGTGTATATAAGCGAGTATATGTGAGAGTGAGTGATTGGAAGAGTTCATGTATAAATAAGTATGTGTTTCTATAAGTGATTATTTAAGAGAGTAATTATGTGTACATTTCTGTAGAAGTAAGTGTAGTAGTGTGTGTGTATAACTGTATATGCAAGTAAATGGTTGTTTGATTCTTTGTTAGCATGAGTAACAGGATGTGTAGGTGTATGAGTACATATGATGAGTGAGTACATGTATGAGTGACTTTATAAGACTGTTGGTGAATGACTGGATGTGTATGTAGATCTTGGGATTACTGGATAGGTTGTTTTAACTGGTATTGGTATGTCCATTTTTTTTTAAATTGTAGTTTCTATTTTTGAATGTGTGTATCAAAGGTTATATTAGCGTGAGAGGAAGTCTGCCACTCTATCACGAGGATGATGTTATCAGTGATGTCATCAGTGATGTCATTTGAGATGTCATCAGTGATGTCATGAGTGATGTCACTGACCATGTCATGAGTGATGTATTATGTGACGTCATTAGTAGTGCATTGCGGGCGTGCAAGTTATAGTTAGTTGACCTAACTATAAGGGGGGAATTTCAATGGTTTTGTACCAGTGAAATGTCCAGCTAACTATAACACCCCTGAAACCTATGGTTTTTTCAGTGAATTTCTAAGGTTTTTTAAATGATAATTTCTGACTATGCCTACAGAGATAGGACATGTGAAAAAAGAAGAAAAAACACACAGAAAGAAAAAAAAAGAAATGCAGAAAGAAGCAACACAAGTCCTCAAAGACGAATAAAAGTACAGGAAGAAGGAAAATGTGCAGGAAGAATAAACAGAAGAGCAGAAAGAAGCCTTGTTGAAAAATCATCATGTACCCTCAAATTTTTACGATGGTATACGGGTTGTAACTGACTCTGACTTACCAGTCCTAGAGCCAGTGCTATGTTAAAAGACACTTAGAGTACAGTGAAAACACCTACATACACTAGAAAACACAATGCGTTTGGGTCTCCCAATGTGGCATGACCTCCCCTGTAATGCCCTAGAATGTAATAGGGCAGAGGGATTAAAACTACCTCTAAGTCAGAGGTGAAGAAAGATGCTTCTTCAACTAGTAGTCACATTTGCAGAGTTGTAGAGAAAGGGTGCTGGGCCTCCGACCAGCACTCAGGAATTCCTCTGCATAGGACTTACAGGAGGTACCAGATGGGCTTCTTGGACACCAAAGTCCCTCAGAGGTAAAGTAAACTTTATCCCCCATCCCATAGTCTGCCAGGAGTTGTGTTTGCAGAGTGGTGGAGAAAGGGGGCGTGGCCTCCAAAGAAGTCTTAGCAGTCCTACTGTGTGGGACTTATTGGAGGTAACAAGAGTGGTTGTAGGCCCCAAAGGACATCCTTGAGGGCCAACTACCCCTCCTATTACCTCCCGTAAGTACCACACAGCAGGATTGCTAAGTTCTCATACCAGGCCATGCTCCCATTGCCCACCACTCTACAAATGCACTCCCTGGCGTGCTCTCGGATGGGGATTGAAGTCCTGTTCACTGCTGGCGGTCCTTAGGGACCAACTAGGCTACCTCTTACCTCTGGTAAGCCCCACACAGAGGGATTGTTGAGAGGTGGACACAGCCATGCACCTTTTCTCCACCACTCTGCAAAAGCACCTCATGGCATGCTCTTGGTTGGGGGATGAAGTCCCCTTTCCTCATGAGGGTCCCTGGGGACCAAATAGCTCTCCAGGTAACTCCAGTAAGCCCCACACAGCTGGATTGCAGGCAGTGAGCCAAGGCCTTGCCCCGTCTTAGACCACTCTGGAGCACTGCTGCTGGGGGGATGAAGTCCACCTGTGTCCTGAGGTCCTTAGAACACAAGAAGACCTCATAGTCCCACCAGCAGTGCACCAAGAGTCGCGGTTGCAGAGTGGTGTAAAAAAGAACATGGCCTCAGACCACCTCTCTACAGCTGTGTGGCACCCACTGGAGGTGCCTGGTGGGCTAGTTGGCCCCCTTTAACCCCCAGTATTCAAGGGGACTTAATTCTCCAACTTAGAACGCACCAGGGGGTGCACTTGCAGAGTGGTGCATGGAGGGGGCGGAGTTTCCAGCTTATTTAATCATTTTTTTATTAGGGTGACTGTGTGGCCTCCCGTCTTTCAATGTTTTTTTGGGCCCAAGAGACCCCATCCCCCAGGGCCTGCCACATTAAAAAACAAAAATGGGAAGGGGGCTGCGCAGTCCCCTGGGGCATGGCCAACTTTCTTTTAAAAAAAAAAAATAATAAATTGGGAGGGGGGCCTCATGGCCACAACTCATCCCAATTATGCCCCGGAGACCCCATCCCCCGGGGTCCGCCTGCCGTTTATATTTTTTTATATTTTAAATTAAAGGGGAGGGGGGCCAAGTGCCCTCCCTACCCAGGCCACTTCTGGACCCGGGGACCCCATCCCCCAGGGCCTGGCCTCTTTTTAAAACATATTATTTTAATTAGGGAGGGGGGCTGCATGGCCCCCCTCCCCTGGGCCACTGGGCCTGGCCTCTTTTTAAAAATATTTTTTTAATTTGGGAGCGGAACCATGTGGCCCCTCTCCTCTGGGCCCGAGGACCCCATCCCCCAGGCCGACCCTCAAGTTGGGGACTGTGGGGGGAGCCCCAATGCCCCCACAGTCCCTGCCGGCTCCCCACCTCCTGCGGGAGCCGGCATTGCTTTTGGACAAGGGGAGCTGCTAACAAGCTGCTCCCCATGCCCAAAAGCAATTCTGCTTTGCTTTGTTGAAGCGTGAGCAGGTTTCCCACTCTCATTCCAATGGAGCAAAGCAGTGTTTGCTATGGTGGGGGAAGCCGTGCTCCCGTCCTGCCATAGCAAACAGCAATGTCCTGGGGGCACCCCGGGACATTGCATTAGCCGGCCCTGTGGGTTGGTGGTCCCCAGGGCCATTGAGTGCTCCAGGAGAGGGGCCATGCGGCCCCCCTCCAAACATGCACATAGGCCCAGGGAGGTGGTGGACCCCAGGGCCGGGGGTGCGTGTGCGTCCCGTACATAATAAAATAAGCGCCGGGGAGGTAGCCTTCCCCGGTGCAGTGCAGGGGAGGTGATGCGTTGGTTCCTTACCGGAGGGGAGGTGATGCATCGGTTTCTTACTGCTTTCCGAATACGATGCGACAAGGTGACACCTCGATGCGATGATCCGGTTTGATGCGACAAAATGGCATCTTGGATGCGCAGCAACAATGTTGGATGCGATGTGTGCATGCCCGATGACCGTGCAGCAAAATCGATGAACTTTGGAGCCGTGACAGGCCCTGCGACACACTTCTCCGGTGATGTGATGGCGACCTCTGCAGCGGTGACACACTTCTCCGGTGATGCAACACGCTTCATCTGCGATGCCCTGGCAAACAGCTGCAGCGATCGCATGCTGCTTCAGCGATGTGACGGCAACTGCTGCGGTGGCGACACACTTCTCCTCGTTGCATCGCGCTTCCAGCTCCCAGCAAAACGCAGTCTCTCAGAAGGCCCAAACAACAGCAGGCACCTCACTGCAGGTAGAATTCCCAGCAAGGCAATTCAGGGGGAGCAGGTGGTGAAGTCTTTGTGTCCCTGAGACTTCAGAACAGGAGGCAAGCTCAGCTTCAAGCCCTTGGGATCTTCCTCAAGATGATTAAAGTACACACAAAGTTCCTTTTGTTCTTTACTTGGCAATAAAGTAACCACTGCAGGCAAACAACAAACAGTCACTATCGCAGGGGCAGTCTCCTACTTCAGCTTCCTTGGTTGTTCTCCTTGGCAAAGGCTTGCCTTGATTTCCAGAAGTGATCTAAAGTTCTGTGGTCTGCCCCAATTTTTATACTGCAAAATCCTTTGTTCTCAGAAGGCAGAGAGTGTCTGTACCTAGTCAAAACCAGTTCTGTCCTCCTGGGTGCAGCTTCCTGGCAGGAGGTGGAGACAGCATTGTTAGAGAGCAGACCTGGCCCTGGTAGCTGAAAGAAAATTGCCTCCCCCTACTCTCTATTCTATGAGGGCTCAGGTCAGTGAAAGCAAATCGCAGCCCAACTCTCAATTCAATGCAGGTCGTATTCAGCTCAGCCTGACCCATCAGACTGCAAGAGCCAAGGCCTCCAGCCCACTGTCACTCACAAACCAGACATGGAATACACATGCCCAGCAGAGACATACTGGATGGTTAGGCAAGAAAATACCTACTTTCTAATAGAGGTATTTTAAAACACAGAATGTAAAAATTCACCTTCACTAAAAGATGTATTTTAACAGTCTGAGTTCAGGCATACTAAACTTGAATTGCTACCTTGTTTCCTGGGTCAGTTAGGATTGTAAAATGTTATAATCAAACTGCTCATTCTGGCCTATGGGAACAGGCAGCCTTGCAATAGTGAAAACGTAATTGGCTATAATTCACTATCAGGACATGCCGCATACATCAGGGCATGTCCTACCTTTCACGTACAATGCACCCTGCCCATGGGGGTACCTTGGGCCTACCTTAGGGGTGACTAACCTGTAGAAAAGGGAAGGTTTAGGGACTGGCAAGTGGGTGCACTTGTTAAGTCGACATGGCAGTCCCAGACTGCACACAGGCTTTGCAATGTCAGCCCTGAGCCATATTTTACAAGCTGCTTCTGTGGGTGGCACAATCAGTGCTGGGACCCTACCAGCAAAAAGAATAATTGATGGACATAATGCAGAACAATGTCATACATTCACCCCAGTACAGAGATCTGGGCCTAAATCCATCGATTTTTTGCTCACCATGCCAATCCAGACCCAGCCTTATGCAATTCTGTCTTGACCCTGCGCCCAATGAGAACAGTCCAGCCCGAACTGCCAGGCCAGGTCCTCCCTGGACTGGAAACAAGCATCCCAGCCCTCATCAGCCAGATAACTTGACTCCATTGGCATGGAGAGCATGGGACCCAGGTCTGGGCATACCCGTTCCACTTGGGTCCAGCAGCATTTGATTTACAGGCCCTGGACATGCATGGTGCACTGTACTAGGGTTTGACAAGTAAATCAAATAGCCAATCATGGAGTCACTAATCCATTACAACAATTTACAATAGGGAGCGCTTGCACTTTGGCACTGAATAGTAGTGGCAAAGTGCCCAAAGCATTTAGACCAGCAAAGCATAGCAAAAACACAGTAGGCAACAGCAGAAAATGGGAGGGAGACCTACGCCAATGGTGCCAGGTCTAACAATCACGTTGTGATGATTCAATTAAATCCTTCTCCACCTGGCACAGCTGACCAAATTATGAAACAGATATATTCCTGTTCCTCCAACAGTTTTTCTGTTTCATTTTTATATGGGTGCTTGGACAAATAACCAGCTGGGTTGTACTCTTTTCCTGGTCTAAGAATGATTAAAAAAAAATACAATCCATTATTCTCATTCCCATCTTTCAATTCATGGGGGCATTTTTGTTTTTCGATTTCCAAAGATTGAACTGAGCGCTTGATGATCTGTTATAATTACAATTGGCTTATAATAAATAAAATGATGGTAATGCTCACAGGCCCAGACAACTGCCAAACTTTCTTTTTTCTGACTGAGATTATCTTTGTTCCACATCAGATGAACATTTACTGGCAACATGGTATGCTCTTTCAATGAGTCAGGATAGTGAGAGATCATGCCATCATTTGCTATCCAATCCGGTACAAGCTTTTTTTTGTAATGCAACATTTTTGTGTAGTCTGCCAAGAATTTGAGTATAAATAATGACCTCTTTGGAGTTGTGGTTGGCTTTTAGCTCACTTTTGGCTTTCAGGCTCATTTTGGCTTTTGAGCTCTTTTGGCTTAGGCTCTGCTTCATTCAAATGGGTTAGGTACGGGAAACGTCGCAGGAGATAAATGAGGGTAGAGATTGCGTCCAAGGAGAGGGGAGGATTTCCCTTGTTCATGTTTTTTCCAGAAAGTCCTGGTGTGTCATATTTGGCACGGCAGGCCACATTCCTTTAAGGTCGGGTAAAGGAGGGGGTGCTTTCAAGGAGCAGCTCCTATCAGAGTGGCAGAGATGCAGAGAGCAGCAGCAGATAGAAAGGCTTTTTAGATTTAGATGCTAAACCTTAAGTTTATGCTTTGACTAATTAATTAGGTCTGAAAAGATGTTTTTGTCTTATGCATTTATTTCTCTTAATTGTAGATTTTTGCAAACTATGTAATTATTGATTAGCCTTGCAAGACTCTTTTTCGTAGAAACTCTTTAAGAGTTTTGACTGACATTTTGCGCGACATTTCTTTTCTACATGTGATGCTTATATGCTGACTGTAATATGTTCTGTTTTAATGCTATTTTTCCTGTTTTCCAAATTCTGTAACCTGATTGATATTTTACTAATGAATAAAGGGTTAGAGAAAACCTTAACTTTTGGCAAGAAAATAAAACCCTTTAAAATACTCAACAACTCTCTTCATTGGCTTAAATAATAATTGCGTTTTTGACTGTTCATGTTTATTTAAAGTCTCCTGAAGGTAATACATGGTGTCAAGGGCCCAACACCTTTTCAGCGGTAAAATAGAGGTAGCATGAGGGTTTTGCATTGAGAAATTACCAGATGAAATTACTGCTGCATCAGCATACCTAGTGTGTTGGGTCAGTGACTGGTTCAATTATATTTTGTTGAATTAATGACTTTACCTCTTTCTCCAATTTTGCTTGCAACTGTATTGGAACTCTTCTATGTGTATGAGCTATTGGACTCACTGCCTAATTATTATGTAGTGTAATTGTTCTGTCTTTTAACTTGCCCAATCCATTGAACTACTCTGGATATTTTCTCAATACAGGATGTTCTGTCATGATATTACAAGTCATTGCCAACAAACCCATGACTTGAGCAGTGATACTACTTAATAAACGTTGTTAAGGAGCTTCCCTCTTAAAGACATGTATTTCTTACTTACTAGTTGTATCTCTATATTGGAATGTTTCTTCAAACTTCCTTAAACAAGAAACCGGATGTTTAGCTCCCCTTTGAAAGACTCTGACATTTGATGGACTTAAGGAGGGCTGTTCCTTCATTTTGCTGTTCTCTGTGATGCACATTATATTGCACGTTGCTCCACTATCAACGATGCCAACATTATTTTTTTATATTTCCTTTTTCATATCATATTAACCTGTTTGAGCTCATCTTCCTCAAACATTATATACAGCCTTTCAGATTGTTCAAACTCTTCAATAGAATCATCTTCAACACTTTCCATTTGCCTGACATGGTCAGTGTTTCCTATCTTCTTTTTAGTATCCAATATACTCTGTTTGTTCAAATTTTCCTTGTATTCCTGATTTCTTATTTTTCCTTTCCTAAACTTACACACACTTGCAATGTGATTTAGCATCTCACATTCTCTACATTGTTGTCCTATCGCTGGACATGTTCACTGA
The DNA here is from genome assembly GCF_964263255.1 of Lissotriton vulgaris. Lineage (NCBI taxonomy): Eukaryota > Metazoa > Chordata > Amphibia > Caudata > Salamandridae > Lissotriton > Lissotriton vulgaris. The sequence goes on along the minus strand of NC_141685.1, from coordinate 1,508,574,939 downwards.
TGTGGAAATCGGAATCCATACCTGTAACATAGTCTCCTTTCTCTGTTTTGTGGTTTCATCTTTCCAATGCTGGTGCCTTTTTTAGGCATTTGCCTTGTGTGTTCTATAGTTTGCATTCTACCTTCTCCATGTTTATAGAATGTTTCTGTGCTTGTATTTCTGTTCTAGCCAAAGCTTTTTCCTGAACTTCACTGAATTACATCCTTGTATTGTTCATAATCTTATTGCTTCTTCATTGTTAAACTTCTCAAATTCACAGAAGGTTACTACTTTCCTTAATCTTGCTACATACCCATCCATTGTTTCATTCTCCCTTTGGAAGGCTATATTAAAATTATATCTTTCAAAATCCAGATTTCTATGAGGGTCTAATTTCTCATTAGGCATTTAATGAGCACATGTAATTATCAAATCTTCCACATCATCTACCACTAGATTAAGTAGCAAGTCTTTTGCATGTTGATCAAAGAATAAATATACAAGTTTGCATGTTGCTTTTAAGAAATGTTCAAACCTACGTCTCCATTTTTCCCACCATTGAGCAATATTTTGTTGATCTGATTTGTCAAATGGTGATGGTCTTCGAAAAATTATTCTTGCAACACCTTGTATATTTTCTTTCTCATTATAAATTTCTGTACCCATGTTTATTGCTACTTCACTACTTGCTTCCTCACTTTTGTCTTAATAGTAAGGGTGTTTCATGTTTCAAGTTTATTTATGTTTGCATAGTTAATTAACACCATTGCAATAGTAACACTACAAAATTCTTAAAACATCGTTATTAAAACCAATTAAAATTCAAAGATGGAAAATTCATTGCAGGTTAAAATCACATTTAGGTTGTGCTAGATTTAAGGAAAGTCAATAGGTCGCTGGGTGCTGTCCTGTGCTTGTCTCACATTATCTTTAGTCCAGATCTGCTTACCCAATTGCCGGTCAAATTATTTTTCTTTATTGCAAGATTAATCTCTCTGCTACTGATAAGCATCTTTAATGAGGTGCTGCTAAATCCTTTTTCCCGTCTGCTAGTCACCTTTGCAGCAATGGATTTTGTGAAGCATTTTTGGGTATTTTCGGCATTTTCTGTTTAGCCATCGACATGAATTTTGCCAGTCTGCAGTTTAATTGAATATTTACAAGATTAAAGCATGCCAGCACTGCTTGTCTTCTGGTGCGGATACCTTTCTGTTTAGGAGGTTCTTTTAGGAGCTGGTGCTGCGCTTCGTCCGGTTCTTCTCATAGGCAAATTAAGTGAAGAATATCGCCATTCTTGGTGTTGCACAGCCTGCAAGTATTTTGTCCTTTTGTCCTCAACCATGGGGATAGATGCTGGGTACATGGAAGGATCCCCAATTTGTACCTTAAGAAGTTCATTTTTATGGCCCTGGGATAGCCCTGATTAAAGTTTTGTTGTGGGGCGAGTGATTTGTAGGAGTTAAGGGTCATCTAGGTATGAGATCTTTTCGCAAAGCTTGCCTTGTCCTCCAGTATGGAGATTAGTTTCATGTTTTAGCCGAATAGTTTTTTAAAGTTGAGCTAGCCGAGTTGCGCATGCCAAAGTCCAGAGAGTTTGGTAGGATCCAAGGCTTACTGAATAAAGTTTCTTGCCTGGGAGAACTCCCTGTGTTGTATATCGTGCCACAACAAATAGTTAAGTGTGTTTGTAGTGGCACTTCTTATCTTATGCCAACAGATGATATATGCACCATACCAGGCTAAGACTTGTTGTTGAAAGTCAAACTTCAGCCTTATTTGTATTATGTATAGAGCGGAAGACAGAACATATTTCTGTAAGCTTTGACCAGCGAACTGTCCAACTCCTTAGCGTCTCTTCATTGCATTGCCTCGCTACCATAAGTGATTGATAGCGGGGTCAAAGTCAGTCCCATCAATTGGTTTGACACATTTTTCATCGTCAGGGCGGTCAACAAACCTCTTCTTCTTATTTCCTCTTTTTAGTGCCAAAACGACCCTTCCTTATCGAATATGACTCTTAGGTACTTATACTCAGAAGCAGAGTACATTTTAGTGCTACCAAGGAACCAGTTCTTCAGTGTATTCTTTTAGTTATTTATTGACATTGTCCTTGTCTTACTCAGGTTTATTTTTAAGTTGTTTTCTGATGTGCATTTCTCCATTTCCGTAAGTAAGTGTTGAAGACCGACATGAGTATGGCTGAGCACAACTACGTCGTCTGCATACATGAGATTGGTCAAAGTTCTCCCTCCCACCCTTGGAGAGTGGGAGTTACAGGCGTCAAGGACCTTTGGAAGGTCAGCCATGAATAAATTGAACAGGGTTTGTGCAAGCACACAACCCTGCTTCAGTCTTTTTGTTGTAGGTACTTTTAAGGAGAGGTGGGTGCCCATGCCTAGTTTCACCTGCATCCAAGTGTCCCTGTGTAGAAGCATCAGAATGTTTAAGGTGGACTGTGGCATACCCCATCACGCCAGTTTCCCTCACAGTCTGCCTCTCTCAACGTTATCAAAGGCAGCACTGAAGTCAATATTACACAGGTGTAAAGGTAACTTGGAAGCTTTTGCTGCGTCAATTATTAATGAGATTGCAAGGATAATTGTAGATTTGCTAGTAAGTTTACGGAAACCAGTCAGATTCAGTGGTATTATCTGGTTTGTCTCAGCCCAGAGTGTGAGTTCCTCTAATATGGTGCCTGCAAATATTTTGCTACATTATCAATCAAAGTGACTAGGCGGTAGTTGTTGGGCTACGCCTTGTCCCCTTTTTTATGAATTGGGACTATTGTGGAGCCCCTCCAGGATTCTGGTATTCTTTTTAGCTGCCCAATTTCCAGAAAGAGGGGTTGTAGGATATCCACCCAATCTTCACTCTTTTCTTTGAACAGGGCAGGTGGCATGCCATTTGGTCCTGGGCTCCTTATTTCCTCCCTTTGACGATCTGCTTTTGAATTAAGAGTGACGACGGGCAGCTCACTTCGCCTGATGGTTTGATTCCTGTGGCTGGGTACTCCTGCTCCCTTATCTCGGATATGCTTGGTTTAGCTTGTCCCTCTGGAATCCAGCTGTTAACCATTTGAGCTTCGGTGTTTTCTGTGTGATTGTTAAAGTGACTGGTAAGATATTTTATCCAATTTGCTTCTGAGATGTAAGACCCAATGCCATTAAATTGTGGGTGCATGATCCCAATCACGGTTTTCCAGAAGCGGGCGCTGTTGTTATGGTTCCTATCGTATAGGAGTTTTGTCCAGGTTTCATTTTCTTAATCTCTCTTGATGTTCCATTTCAATCTTTTTAATGCTGCCCTTTGATGATTGAGGAATGCTTGTGCATTAGTGTTCTCTGGGGATCTTCTCATATTATATTATATAATCGAGTTTATTGATCTTTTGAGTAACTTGTACTGGGCTTTCTGCTCTTTCTGTATTTTATGTTTTCTGCATCTTTTCTGAAAGTTGTGATTTGTAGGGAAAGTATCTGCAAGCGTTTCTAGCAGTATGACTGTGAAATGTCCCCAGTGAGCGATTTGATCATCTGTGCTGGGAGCTTGCAAATTGAATAATTGTATTGCAGCTTCAGCCTGCAATTTTGAGTTGTTTAATGTGCACCTAATCCGTTTAAGATTTAAGGTGTGAACAGGCCCCAGGGATGTGTCTGGCCTAATTAAACTAGGTGCAGTAGCTGTTAGTTGGATTTCCTAAGGGCGATGGTTGCTGTCAACCCTGTCACCCATTCTGAACCCGAGGATGTATGGGAAAAGCGTGAGACTTGCAAAGGTGTAATATTAAGGGTGGGCGGAGAGCTCCGCTCCTCCCATGGAGTGTGCGGAGTTGTACCTACTCCACGTTCCATGAAGAACGTGGAGTAGGCACAGCTACGCACACTCCGTGGCGGAGAGGAGTTACCCCATAGGAATAATGACATTAAATATACAGTAAAAGTAAAATAAATAAACACTTACCTTAAGTGCTGCATCCCCAAGCTGCCATCCTCTTCCTCTGTTTCATGACAATATGCGAATGCTACACAATGATGTAGCTGTTGCCACTCACACACTGTGATGTGCATCACTGATATGCCATATTCATTTGTAGCCAATGGCTCACATGTATGATATGGCTGCTTAGCTGGATCACAGCATTATAACTGGAGTTTTGGATACACTCCAAAATCCACCTAAAGTTTAACTCTCTTTTCTCCTAGGGTCCATGATAGGTTCTCAGACCCCTTTGACTTTAGACACTTTGGGGCTGATTCCAATGTCGGATTAACTGGAGTCCGTCCGACATTGGACAGGAACTGGAACTGAACAACTTATTGTCGTCCGTTCCAGACCTGCAAGTAGGATCCTATACTTAACAATGGGAGAATGTGTCTGAATTGAATTCATGCTCACAGTGTTAAGTGCAGAGGTGCAGTTCACCCCTGCACCTCGTGGCAGGCACCTCAAGGTGCCTGCCACCAGATGCAGGGTTCAACAGGAGGACACAATATGTGCCCCTTAGGCCGCCATTCGGTAGCTTTGCAACCATGGGGATCCTTTTGGGGACTCCCAAAGACAGTTTCCAACTGCCTTTCTGTGTCGAAAAGGCTGGCACAAAAAGGCAGTGGGAAATTGCCAGCCAGGGAAGTAATGAAGGGTTTACTGATGGCGTACGGGCTCTTTGAGCCTGTCGGAAGCAATCAGAATTCTTGGTTGGAAAGGAATCCAAATTGCACACTCCGATGTGGATAGGATGGGCCTCCAACTGACGTTTGGAGTCCTTCCTGCCCGCATCAGAATCGGCCCCTTTTTCTTTAAAATCACATTGCACTCTTCATCAAACTTAGTCCAAAGTTGTGAGTCAGAGCTCACTGGAGCCCTAAACCTGTGAATTCAAACTTAACCATTTCATTTAAAGTTCTGAGTTTCACCACTAGCTCAAGCGCAAAGTCTCTAGATCATTTGCTATGATTAATATGCATATAATGACAATCCTTTGTTTTCACAATTTTAGTACACTTAGTATTCGCGACCTTAGTTTGCATGAGCTAGTTTTGCTTAATCGAAATTATTATTAATAATCCTGAGGTTGCTGTCAAGGCCTACAACATTCCCCCGAACACTGTTGATCAGGTCCCCAAACACTATGTGCATCATGCCCCTAACAAGTGCCTTGGACCACTGTGTCCTGCATCACATCCTCGAACAATGTTGCCTCTGCTTCTGAACGCTCCCTTCACTATGTACTAGATAATATGCCCCATGAACTGAGTGTTGTTATACTGACTATTCCCGAGTGTGGTATGAGGGTGCTTTATTGTTTTGCATATTTTTGTCCCTTAATCATGTTTTGGTAGTATTACTGCTGAGCACTGGATGCTCTCTTTTTTCACATGCAGCTCTAGTAACGGACATGTCGAGATCTTGCGAGATCTCGGTGACCATTTGTGGCTGACTGCGGTCCTGGGTGTTCACAGTCTATATGAATGTAATGAACGAGGTATCTGGAATCTTTTTTATGGCACAGTGCACTTTTTCTGACAATCTTTTCTACTTTTCACACAAAAGAATGAGTTTGAGGCATGTTAAGGTGTAGATTTAATTGGCCGCCACTCCAGAATTTAGCAAGAAACTTGATCGAATGTTCCTATGTGTACTTATATATATGTGAAATTTATATTCCTTGATTAAGGGAGATCAATAAGGTGTTTTGATTTTTTAGGTGATGAGGCCCGAAAGTTGATGGGCTGAAACGTGTCAACAGAATATTTGAAGACACCCAAAAATTTAAAACAATAGGAAATAAGTTAGGAGTATTGTTGGAGTAATAGAGGTAGAAGTTATTAGCGTTGTATTCTCTATTGATAAGGTGATCTTTGTTCAAGGAATGCTCGGTGTGGAACATTTTAAGGAGCGTCCTGATTAAGTAGTGGGGCAACGAGAAACAAAAAGTAAATCATACACGTTTGTGTTTGTGTGTAAATATTGTGTATATATATATATAGTTGGGTAGTGTCTTGATTTTTATAATAAGCATTTTATGCTCAAATGTTTTGAATGGGTGTGATTACAGTAATTTGGAAGTGCATATCTTAAATATAGCCGGGGCTGTTGGTCATAAGTAACCATTCTTTTGTTTGAGTTCCGAGGGACTTTCATACATTGTAATTGTAATTTGGATTTATAATAGCACATTAAACCATAAGGTATCCAAATTGTTGGGGGGTGGGGGCCTACAAGGGCAAGTCAAGAATGGCCAAGCAACTCTCATGGAAATCTAATGGAAAATAACCAAGTTTTCACTTAACTACTGAAAATCAAGTACGAGTTTAAGCTCCTGATATGTTCTAGGTGGGAATCCACAACCTGGCAGCTACCACTGTGAAAGCTCATCCCCCCCATCTAACTTTCCTGCTCCTATGAAGGATTACCTTCAATTTACATTTACAATTTTACCTTATTCTGTCTGGCTGATTTCAAATGTCATGAGAAAAAATGGGAGCAAAGAGGGAAACAAACAGCTAGGACGCCCTCCACTCAATAAGTCAAGTCCTTGTATGTTTTATGTTTTACTACAGCGCGCAAAGCCCAGTGTCCTTTGCAGTGGCATTGAAAGTGGTTTGCCCTGAGGAAATTGCCTGATAGAAACCAAGGTAATGAAACATGTCGGCTGTAAGTAGGGTGTGAATCGATTGGTAGTATTCACATCCTCCTTTTTTTATTGTTCATATATGTACCGTATGCAACAAGAAGGAACACCATTAAAGAAATTGTCCCAGTTGCAGAGTATATTATATGTTAATTGTTAAATGTTGTACGTCGTGTTACATATAATTTGTGTTCACTGCACCACTAACTGTCTTTTCTTTGGGTTTAGGACATGTTTCCGTTATAGCTTGATGGCACCAATGATGATAACAGGGCCATCCTGGTGAGTACCAGCCAGGGGTCCCATTGGTGGTGCGCCCGTGAGGTGCCATCTCACTTTCTCACCTCTTTTCTGTCGTTACACTAGGTGAATGTGGGTTTTGCACTTGTTTAAGTCTGTCTATCAGAGTTGGGCTATTTTAACAGTGGCAGTAGACTGAGACATCCCCTACTCTAGATTCATTGTAAGAAGAGAGGTATGTTGTGATTTATGTACAACCAGCGATGCCTGCAGATCTTTGTATGGTATGGTAACTGCCTTGAACACTAGGACAATAGTAGTTTGTTGATTTCAAATGTCAGCCAGGGACATGCCAGCTGAAGGCGGTCCTAAGGTACCAAGAGCCCTGCAGATGCAGAGCCTTATGAACCAGGCAAAGGGCTTCAAAAGACACAGCTTCTTTACTGGTGGAGAGTTCCTCTGTGACTGGGGTGTATTTTGGCAGACCCAGGACCAGTTGAGGTGCAGTGTTTTGGATGACATGGAGTTTATTCAAGGAATATATATTAGCATTCAGATAAAGGGCATTACAGTGGTCCAAGCGAAATGTGATAAGCGCAATAAATACTGACTCTCTAAGCTCCTTCAGAAGAAAAGGAAAAATCTCTTCACAGTCTTATAATCCAAAAACAAAAACTCACCATTCTACTCCCTTGGTGTCAAAAGTCAAAGTGTTGTCAAAGACCACACCCAGCTTTTTGGCCGCGGTCACCGGAACAGGTAGAGTGCCACAAGTTTATGGTTACCAATCGTTGGTCCAGATCGAGTTTTCAGCTCCAAAAACTACAATCTCAGTCTTCTCCTCCCATCCAAATGCATTGCCCGTCACCCCTTCATACTCATCAGAGATGGAAATTATTTACTGGTTACATCCACCTTGGACAAAACCTGGATGCCAAAGGAGGGCAGCAATTTGGCCAGGGGGTTGGCATACAAGTAAAATAAAGCAGGGCTAAGAGAGGACCCCTGCGGAACCCCACATGGAAGCTGAAAAAGCTTGGATCTAAAATTTCCACAGCTTACAGTGAGAGCCATATTGAGTAAAAGGACTCAAGCAGGTTAAGGGTAACATCCCGCAACCCGGCCTGTTGCTGCCTTTGCACCAACAAATGTAGATATGGTGCCAAAGGCTGTGGACAGATCTAACATAACCAGAATGGCCGAACCCACGATGGTCGACTTGCCTGTGAATTGAATCAGCTGCCGCAAGTAGTGCCAATTCAGTGTTATGATTCCTTCTAAACCCATTTTGAGAGGGTGTCCAGGAGTTCATGGTTGGTGAACAACTGTGCCAGTTCCTGGTTGATGTGCTTCTCCAGGAGTTTAGCTAGAGCAGGCAACAGACAGATTGGGCATAGATTATTTAAATCGTCTGAGTCACTGTAGTCGCTTTACTACTACTAAACTGAGATAAAATCCTAAACTTACTACTTTTGGTATTCACAGAAGGCATTTAGTAGTAGTAAAGTTAGGACTCCTAACTTTACTACTACTAAATGCCTTTTGTGAATACCGAAAGTCTTAAAGTGATGATCTTGTCTAGGGTAAGTAGTAGTAAAGTTAGGAGTCCTAACTTTACTACTACTAAATGCCTTCTGTGAATACCAAAAGTAGTAAGTTTAGGATTTTATCTCAGATTAGTTCTGTGAATCGTCCCCATTGTGAGCGGTTGGAATGTAAACCAGCCAGTCATTCTGACTTGGTTCTGACAGGCTCTTGGAGTCTTCCTGCCGCTCGGTCCCACACCATAATCCTCTATGGATGGCATTTCTGCAGTCGGAATTACGATGTCAGTTTCCTTTCATTGCCAGCCTGTCTGACACGTGAAGGCTGTTGAAAAGTGACTTTGGGGGCCCCTAGCAGAGCCCCCTTGCCTTTGCGGCCTATAGTTGGTGGTCGAGGGGGTACCTAGGGTACCCCCCTGTAAAACCTTGCACTGTGTTGCAGGCACCATGTGGTGCCTGCCACAATGTGCAGGGTTTTACAAACACACCCATTTCTCTATAAGAGCCTTTATTATAGCCGGATTACAGCCGTGACACTAGCTCCCAAAGAGAATAGTGAGTATACGACCAAACAGTGTTTGGTTGCATCGTAATCTGGCGGTCGGAACCGCTAACCAGAGGTCGGTTGGTCCAGAGACTCAGACGGTGTTGGTCGGAGGCATCCCACAAGGATGGTGCTGTGTGCACGATTAAATAACAATATATTTGCAAATTTGAAGCAGGATCCTGTATCATGAATTTTTTCTTAACTTTTTTCTGTTATTAGTGTATTTTAAAAACATTGGGAAAGGTTAGTCCCCACAAGGCAGGTATTCACACACAGTCCCCACAAGGATAGTAACACATGTATGTCTGTGAATGCGTGTGTGTATGTGTGTTAGCAATCACCCTGTTATGTTGAAACTCCTTCTGGGTCCGTGCTTGACTACTCTGCTAGGCCTGCAGTAACACTCTCTGCACAGCTAGCTTACCAATATAAGCTTGCATGATGAGCAGCACTCTGGGAAATCAATGCCGTTTTCGTTTATATTAATTTGCCATCAATGTAAAAATACAGTAGAGTGATGGTGTAGCGGGTGACATGTATTGACGTGAACCTAGACCTTCACCCAAACCAATGTGCCTTAATAAACCGTCTGTTGTGTGCCCTATATCTCTCGCTGCATATCTATCTATCTATCTATCTATCTATCTATCTATCTATCTATCTATCTATCTATCTATCTATCTATCTATCTATCTATCTATCTATCTATCTATCTATCTATCTATCTATCTATCTATCTATCTATCTATCATCAACAAAAAAAGACTAATTTAACGCCACAATAGCAGTATGTTTTTCATGTTTAGCACTTTTGAGCACATTGTTGTGAACAAGGCAGCATGGTGGCCAAAACGGGAATTACTTAGCGCATAGATTCATGAATTAGTAACTCACTGTTTGTATGTGTTTTGAAGACAGCATGTGTGCAGGACTGTATGGGTGGATGAGTGTGTGTATGGGCATGTTAGTGAGTGAATGACTGTCTCAATAGTGTTGTTAGGAGTAACTACATATGTTTTAAACTAGTATATGTGAGTTTTGGTGTATATAAGCGAGTATATGTGAGAGTGAGTGATTGGAAGAGTTCATGTATAAATAAGTATGTGTTTCTATAAGTGATTATTTAAGAGAGTAATTATGTGTACATTTCTGTAGAAGTAAGTGTAGTAGTGTGTGTGTATAACTGTATATGCAAGTAAATGGTTGTTTGATTCTTTGTTAGCATGAGTAACAGGATGTGTAGGTGTATGAGTACATATGATGAGTGAGTACATGTATGAGTGACTTTATAAGACTGTTGGTGAATGACTGGATGTGTATGTAGATCTTGGGATTACTGGATAGGTTGTTTTAACTGGTATTGGTATGTCCATTTTTTTTTAAATTGTAGTTTCTATTTTTGAATGTGTGTATCAAAGGTTATATTAGCGTGAGAGGAAGTCTGCCACTCTATCACGAGGATGATGTTATCAGTGATGTCATCAGTGATGTCATTTGAGATGTCATCAGTGATGTCATGAGTGATGTCACTGACCATGTCATGAGTGATGTATTATGTGACGTCATTAGTAGTGCATTGCGGGCGTGCAAGTTATAGTTAGTTGACCTAACTATAAGGGGGGAATTTCAATGGTTTTGTACCAGTGAAATGTCCAGCTAACTATAACACCCCTGAAACCTATGGTTTTTTCAGTGAATTTCTAAGGTTTTTTAAATGATAATTTCTGACTATGCCTACAGAGATAGGACATGTGAAAAAAGAAGAAAAAACACACAGAAAGAAAAAAAAAGAAATGCAGAAAGAAGCAACACAAGTCCTCAAAGACGAATAAAAGTACAGGAAGAAGGAAAATGTGCAGGAAGAATAAACAGAAGAGCAGAAAGAAGCCTTGTTGAAAAATCATCATGTACCCTCAAATTTTTACGATGGTATACGGGTTGTAACTGACTCTGACTTACCAGTCCTAGAGCCAGTGCTATGTTAAAAGACACTTAGAGTACAGTGAAAACACCTACATACACTAGAAAACACAATGCGTTTGGGTCTCCCAATGTGGCATGACCTCCCCTGTAATGCCCTAGAATGTAATAGGGCAGAGGGATTAAAACTACCTCTAAGTCAGAGGTGAAGAAAGATGCTTCTTCAACTAGTAGTCACATTTGCAGAGTTGTAGAGAAAGGGTGCTGGGCCTCCGACCAGCACTCAGGAATTCCTCTGCATAGGACTTACAGGAGGTACCAGATGGGCTTCTTGGACACCAAAGTCCCTCAGAGGTAAAGTAAACTTTATCCCCCATCCCATAGTCTGCCAGGAGTTGTGTTTGCAGAGTGGTGGAGAAAGGGGGCGTGGCCTCCAAAGAAGTCTTAGCAGTCCTACTGTGTGGGACTTATTGGAGGTAACAAGAGTGGTTGTAGGCCCCAAAGGACATCCTTGAGGGCCAACTACCCCTCCTATTACCTCCCGTAAGTACCACACAGCAGGATTGCTAAGTTCTCATACCAGGCCATGCTCCCATTGCCCACCACTCTACAAATGCACTCCCTGGCGTGCTCTCGGATGGGGATTGAAGTCCTGTTCACTGCTGGCGGTCCTTAGGGACCAACTAGGCTACCTCTTACCTCTGGTAAGCCCCACACAGAGGGATTGTTGAGAGGTGGACACAGCCATGCACCTTTTCTCCACCACTCTGCAAAAGCACCTCATGGCATGCTCTTGGTTGGGGGATGAAGTCCCCTTTCCTCATGAGGGTCCCTGGGGACCAAATAGCTCTCCAGGTAACTCCAGTAAGCCCCACACAGCTGGATTGCAGGCAGTGAGCCAAGGCCTTGCCCCGTCTTAGACCACTCTGGAGCACTGCTGCTGGGGGGATGAAGTCCACCTGTGTCCTGAGGTCCTTAGAACACAAGAAGACCTCATAGTCCCACCAGCAGTGCACCAAGAGTCGCGGTTGCAGAGTGGTGTAAAAAAGAACATGGCCTCAGACCACCTCTCTACAGCTGTGTGGCACCCACTGGAGGTGCCTGGTGGGCTAGTTGGCCCCCTTTAACCCCCAGTATTCAAGGGGACTTAATTCTCCAACTTAGAACGCACCAGGGGGTGCACTTGCAGAGTGGTGCATGGAGGGGGCGGAGTTTCCAGCTTATTTAATCATTTTTTTATTAGGGTGACTGTGTGGCCTCCCGTCTTTCAATGTTTTTTTGGGCCCAAGAGACCCCATCCCCCAGGGCCTGCCACATTAAAAAACAAAAATGGGAAGGGGGCTGCGCAGTCCCCTGGGGCATGGCCAACTTTCTTTTAAAAAAAAAAAATAATAAATTGGGAGGGGGGCCTCATGGCCACAACTCATCCCAATTATGCCCCGGAGACCCCATCCCCCGGGGTCCGCCTGCCGTTTATATTTTTTTATATTTTAAATTAAAGGGGAGGGGGGCCAAGTGCCCTCCCTACCCAGGCCACTTCTGGACCCGGGGACCCCATCCCCCAGGGCCTGGCCTCTTTTTAAAACATATTATTTTAATTAGGGAGGGGGGCTGCATGGCCCCCCTCCCCTGGGCCACTGGGCCTGGCCTCTTTTTAAAAATATTTTTTTAATTTGGGAGCGGAACCATGTGGCCCCTCTCCTCTGGGCCCGAGGACCCCATCCCCCAGGCCGACCCTCAAGTTGGGGACTGTGGGGGGAGCCCCAATGCCCCCACAGTCCCTGCCGGCTCCCCACCTCCTGCGGGAGCCGGCATTGCTTTTGGACAAGGGGAGCTGCTAACAAGCTGCTCCCCATGCCCAAAAGCAATTCTGCTTTGCTTTGTTGAAGCGTGAGCAGGTTTCCCACTCTCATTCCAATGGAGCAAAGCAGTGTTTGCTATGGTGGGGGAAGCCGTGCTCCCGTCCTGCCATAGCAAACAGCAATGTCCTGGGGGCACCCCGGGACATTGCATTAGCCGGCCCTGTGGGTTGGTGGTCCCCAGGGCCATTGAGTGCTCCAGGAGAGGGGCCATGCGGCCCCCCTCCAAACATGCACATAGGCCCAGGGAGGTGGTGGACCCCAGGGCCGGGGGTGCGTGTGCGTCCCGTACATAATAAAATAAGCGCCGGGGAGGTAGCCTTCCCCGGTGATGTGGGGGCCCCCACAGGCCACAACTTTGCGCATTGCCCCCGGGACCTGGCCCACATGGGGGCCTATAGATAACAAAGCACAGGAGTCCGTGCTTCATTTTATTTTTGTTTTTTCGGCTGAATTCACGCACCCCGCAGGCCTAGGGTGTCAGGATGTTTGTACCCTGCCCCCTTTTCTTGTTTTTATCTTTGTTTAACTTGTGTCTTGTGACTTGGTTACCGAGTCACAAGATTTCTGCCAAACACATTCTGGTGTGGAGTGTTGGCAGCCTATCAGAATGAATCTCTTGCTCGGGAGGGTTTGCGAACCTTCCTCTGTGCTCAGATATTGATATTTTTGCTTTTTTTCTCAGGAACTATTGAATGGATTTACACAGTTTAAAAAAAATTGTTTTTTCTGAACAAAGAGCTAACTTTTGACCAAATTTGGTTTAATTCTGTACAGCAGTTCAGTCTGTAACCTGTTCCAAAATTTCCTATAGAAATTAACATGGGGAAAACGTGTTTTGGGACCCCCCTTTTTTCTCGGCCCCCACTTGATGACTCACCCCGAAACAGGAGCTGACCTGAGTGAACCATTAGTTTAGAAAAAAGGTCCTAACTATAACTACCTACTGGTGACCACCATTAGGTAATATAGTAACTGAAAAAAAGGTTACAGGGATGTTTTAGTTAGGAAATGGAATTAAAAAAAACCTTAGAAATTCACTTAAAAAAACCAAAGGTTGGAGAGACGTTATAGTTAGGTTGTCATTTCACTCGTACAAAACCAGAGAAATTCAGCAGTTATAGTTAGCTGATACTACTATCCACTAACTCTTGCCAGATTTTTTTTATTCTTTGTAGGCACACAATTTACTAGAATGCCAACCGGTTCATAAACTATAACCTGAAATGGGTGACACACTCTATGAGAATGGATTCATAAACATTTAATCTTGTAGTTCTTGAGGAATAGATACTAATTCTAACCTATGTACTGCTCTAGCTGGCATTTTGTTATTCTCTAACTTACAGTAGCAGTACTTACAAATAGACATGTCCAGGGCGGGCTTTAGTGTTGGTGGCACCTGGTTTGATGATGTTTGTTGGCACCCTCAATGACCACATTCGCCATGGATTACCTAACTACCATCCTTTAAAAGTCCCCCTCAAGTCTCTATGACGAGTCTCTCTCAGATACATTTAATTTATTTTTTAGTGCCACTCATACCAGAGTATGCTGTCAGAAAAGAATATACCACACACACATATACACAAAGGCAATCAATCATACGTGTGTAAATCAATGTATAGGTAATGCTTCATAAGGCAGAACACCACTAGCTGCAGGAGTCACATGCCATCCATACTGGTAGGCAGTATAGTTAAAGACTGCTTGGTCTTGAAAATCACAAACTCCAAATTTAAAATGTAACAACATGGTTGGGGGTTCTCTTTAATAATAACAATCAATTTCTACTCAAATTAACCCTTAATGCAATATTAGGATAATGCGAGACTGGGGGGAAAATCACAATGCTCTAATCTATATCTTTCAGTTTCCATGCGGCTCTTTGATGACAGTTCATAGCCCACTGTTCTATGTTAGGATTTTAACAGATAAACTGCAAGTAAAAAAAGGAACTCTCTGTCAAAAGCAGTAACCCACTGACCTACCTACATTATATGCACTTTGTGATCTGCGTGGTACATGTTTTTTGCAGTAGACATAATAAACCAATGTGCTACTTTATGATGAGTCAAAACTTCCACTAGACAAAACTCTGATCTTTCTCCAGGAAGAACATTAAAGACCGGAGTTGCCTGAAACTTGGTTGAGGCAAGGAATGGGGCAGCAGGTGCTTTTAAAACCATAATATACTTGATAACAGGGCTCCCCCCACATAGTAAGCGCCCAGTGTGGTGGTACTGGTCGCATCACCCTAGAGTCAGCCCTGGACAAGTCAAATTGTTCCTCTACAAATTAATAAATAGCAAATTCTTCCCACTGATCTCTGCTCTCCTGTTCAGTTTTTTAGCACACGACTACATTGCGAGTTAGGCTTTTGTAGCACGTGAGTCGACAACAAATACAAACACAGTTTGGCTTCTCGAAGAAACTGTGCTAAACTTCCTAATCTCTTCTATATAGTTATCAAAACTAATACTTGTGTCCTGATCATCTACACCTCAAGTAACCAACTCCTCATTCGCCCCACATCCCTCTTAAGGACCAAGGAACCAAAACTGAACATCTCTCCTAAACGTGAGGCAGGAGTTTTGACATAGTTATTTTGTTATTTTTATACTTCTATAGCGCACGGCCACTCCACGGAGTATCCCGGCGCTTTATCGAAGGAAACCCAACTGAAGAAGGGAGAACATAACACTGAGAGGACGTGCAGACACAGGAAGCAACATCAAATTAAGGGAAAAGCCATGTCTTAAGGGCCTTTCGGAAGGACAGAAGGCTAGAGGTCTGTCTCAAAGAGATTGGGAGGTCATTCCAAGCATGAGGGGCTAAGTAGCGAAAAGACCGTCCTCCTGCTCTAGCACGCTTGATAATGGGAACACTCATTTTAGATAGGGACGAAGATCTGAGAGATCTGGGGGGGTTATACCAGGACAATCGTTTGGAAATATATTTGGGGCCTACACCATGTAGGGCCTTGAAAGTCGTGGTCAAAGTTTTAAACAGAATCCTTTTAGCAATAGGAAGCCAGTGTAGTGTTGAGAGAAGATCAGTGGCTCTGGCTTTTCTTGGAAGACCAAAGATGGCTCGGGCTGCAGAATTCTGGGCGATTTGCAGACGCCTGACCAGATATTTGGGAAGTCCCAGAAACAAAACATTAGCATAATCCAGCCTAGAGCCAATCAGTGCCTGGACAATGATTTTTCTGTGCTGGATGGAGACTAGAGGGAGGAAGTTACGAAGCATCCGAAGGATGCCGAAACATTTCCCAGTAAGAGATGAAATATGTGGCCCGAAAGATAGCTCATTGTCAATCAAAACTCCCAAATTTTTGGCTTTCAAAGACGAACTAGTGGGAGGAAACATATCTTGCGGCCACCAGGGTTTCCAATCAGGCTCAGAGGTACAACCAAAGAAGAGCAACTCCGACTTGTCGGAGTTGCACTTCAGCCCATGACGTCCAAACCACTCAAAAACAGCGCTCAAACAGCCCTTGACCTGGGCATCGCCAAACAGGCCATCCTTGTTGCTTACAAAGAGGAGCTGGGTGTCGTCAGCATAAGTGACAATCCGGGCGCCGAAAGACTCTGCCGTCACAGCCAGGGGGGCCATAAAGATGTTAAAAAGGAGGGGGCTCAGAATGGAACCTTGGGGAACCCCCACTTCTAGCGGTGACATTTCGGCGGAGTAGGGAGGCGCCCAGATTGTCTGCCGGCGGTCGGCTAAGAAGGATTTAAGCCAATTCCACACCGTTCCCAGCAGACCAAAGTCCCAGAGTCTGGAAAGAAGAAGTGCATGGGGAACGGTGTCAAAAGCCGCCGACAGGTCTAGCATAATCAGTACCACTTTTTTTCCAACATCCAACTCCTCCCTGATGGCATCTGTGACTTCAAGGAGCGCAGTCTCCGTGCTGAAATTTGCACGGAAGCCAGATTGAGTGCCATGCAACAGACCCTTTTCCTCGATGAAATTAGAGATAGATCTGTGAACAAACCTCTCAGTCACTTTCGCCAGAGCAGGGAGTAGGGAGATGGGTCTGTAATTGGCATGGACTGAAGGGTCGAGCGCTGTTTTTTCAATGAGTGGCAGGATCATGGCGCTCTTCCAAGCTTTGGGAACTACCCCGGAAGAGAGCGACAGATTCAGGATGGGATTTACCAGGTCATTTAGAACAGGTGCCATATTTGCTAGACACTTGGCCGGACAAGGATCCTGTGGAGATCCGGATTTAAGACTTGCCAAGATGTCAAGAGAACTCTCCTGATCTAGTGGGGGAAATTCACACAGGAAGGGACCATGGTCTGGTAAGGGGCACCCCAGACTTATCGTATGCTGCTGAAAAGTGGCCTGGAGAGATTCTTGAATAGTGGTAATTTTCTGTACAAAATAGACAGCCAATTCCTTCAGCCAAGCTTCTGAATGAGCATGGGTTGGAGTATAAGCGGAAGGAGAGGTGAAATCTTTTACCACCCTGAAAATTTCCTTGCAAGAATGCTCCGCTTCATTTGTTCTAGATTCCAGATAGGATTTTTTACCTTCCCAAATTGATTTATGGTAGGCTCGAGTCAGCGTCTTAAAATTTAGTCTCTCAGTATGATCGTAAGATCGCCTCCATGCTCTTTCTGCTTTCTTAAGATCTTGTCGTGCTTTTTTTAAATGAGGGGTAAACCAAGGGGCAGATGTCCTCTTATTGGCAGAATTTTGTTTCTTGGCCGGAACCAAGCTCTCTAGACGATCTGTGAGCCAGTTGTGAAAGAGAGCAATGTAATCCTCTACATTGTCAGCGGTGGGACAAGGGAAGTTTGTTAAAGCATTTGATAGCCTCTCCCTAGTAAGAAGATGGAAAGATTTAGAGAGATGCTTCAACGACCCAACAGGTTTGGACCGTGAGGAAGCCATGACAGGGATGGAAAAAGTGATGAGAAAATGATCTGACCACAAAACTGGCATGGGAGGGTCAACACAGATAGGAAGAGTAGAAAAGATCTGGTCCAACGTGTGGCCTTTGTTATGAGACGGTCCTGCCACATAAGGAAATAGGCCTAGCACGGAAGTAATATCCAACAGTTTTTGAGTGTCCGGATCTGAACTATTGTCCATATGAATATTTAAGTCACCCAATAGAAGGCAATGATTAGACCTAGGCATGGGGTTGATAGGGCTGCCTGCAGTTCTTCTAAAAACGGCCCCACCGAGCCTGGTGGTCTGTAAACAAGAATACCAGTGCAAGCCTGGGAGGATGAGAGCTGGAGAGTGAAGCCAAGGGCTTCACTGCCCTGTATATTATCTACAGGGAACGTGCGACATGCTATGTTCTTATTTACTATGATAGCCACTCCACCACCTCTACCAGATGGCCTGTCTTTCCTATAAATATTGTAGGCGGAGGGTACGGCGTTTGCCAAATCGGGGGAAGAAGAGTCAGACAACCAAGTTTCCGTTAGGAACAAACAGGATACCTTCGAATCCTGTAACATATTCCAAATGTCTAGAGCGTGGCCAGGTAAGGATCTGGTATTCAGTAGTAAACATAATTTCTCCAAATTAACCTTTGCATTTTACAGTGGTGAACAGCTATCATTAAAACATGATGAAAAGTGTTTGGAACACTTTTTTGACGGACATGCTAGTGAAGGTCCTTGTAATTTGTATACTTTCTTATTTGCACAGATCTAATCCTTGCACATCCACAATTTTCTGTTTCAGTCTTCTGCTTAGAAATATACGTAGGAAAGTTCTTAATATACCAATTGATTCCTGCTGAATACTGCAAATACTGCTACAGTTCAATTTGTGTACAGGAGCCTGTCTACACCTTCCCTGTACCTCTTCAGCTATCACTTCTTCAACATTCCCCATCTCTTTTTGAATAGGAGTTCCACCCTTCACCTCATAATACCGACCAGTTGTTGCAGCTGCATACACCAATGTGTTCTCTTGCAAGTAGTTTTCTTCATTAAAGATTGACACAGTACAGGAAGTATGCTTCAATTCATCATCATCATCATCATCATCATCCTCATAAAACTTGATTTGAATCTTTTGTTTTGCTTCATAAAAGTACAAACAATTTAAACACATGTTCAATATAGTAAAATATAATATAATCCGTGATATTGTTATTTTTTTTAAAGAATAATGTGTTTTCATAAAAATTTTCATCAATACATGTCAAATGGTTATCCCAATAAAAATATCGATTTTCCAGGGCCATCTTTCATTTGCTTTCATAGACTAATTGGTCTAAGAATATAAGAGATTTCCTTCTTTGTATGGACCGGGTTATAAAGCTGACAACAGCACTACAGACTAATTCATTCTAAAGGGAACATATACATTTCATAGTATTTTTATAAAAGAAAACAAATTCTGTGCAAAAATCGGGCGTAAATGTTTTTTTCTTATATCTTGGTCAAACTTACAAAACAACATAAAGTGCATCGTGGTCTGGTTAGCTTTTCTCTCACATGGACTTTTATTCAGGAAGAAGCTGAAGACCTGGCTGTTCGAGCAGTAGCGGCACCCCCCTCCCCCCAGCGCCTTGAGACCCTACGGGTAAGTAGTGCGCTCTATAAATGTCTTTGATTGATATTCTATTTTCTACCAGGTATTGAGTTTTGGGAAACTGAACTGTACCCAGACGCATTCTTGTCAGATAGAATCTATCTTGGGTGTTTGTGACTTTTACCAGACAATTTGAAAGACCAGTTGGCTCAATATTGGCCAAATATCTAGATACGCTACTTTTTTCTTCCTCTCTCTTGGCTCTTGCTTGGTTTTCTTTCTCCAAGTACAATTTTTTTTTAATGTCTTTTTTACAAAATTCCAGAATGACTGTAAGGTCTTTTACCGTTAAATCTCTGTCAATGTACTTTAATAAACTATCTATATGTACTAGCCACGGTATCTTCTTTGTATGTTCTAGAGCTAAGCAGTACCTGATAATATCCCTACTAAGGGCCTGATTCTGATGCGGGTTGAAAAGCTTCCAGACGGAATCGGTTTGGAAATGGTTTCCGACCCACTCGGATCAGGAGAGTCCGACCGATGGAGTAGGATGCATCCGGATGCTTCCAGATACAATTTGGTTGGACTCTCATTGACTTCAATGGGAGCATATGTTCCTAACCGCATCATAATTGGGCTCTGGGTCCGGAAGACACATGCCCGATCCGATTTGGAAGGAGCAAATGCCATTAGGAGGCCTTCCTAAAAGCATCATAACCAGGCCCTAAATGTTTGTCCCTCTTTGCACCAGATGTTTTGTTAAGAGCAAAGCACTCTTACTTGAATTAAATCAGTGACATATGAGACATCCAGTTCTTTGCTTAAAGGAATGTTGACGTGGATCTTGGTACAGCCAGCGTGTGACAAAGAAAATAGTTTTCACAGGATTGCTGTGTATTTAGGTTGGCATTGCCCCACACTGCAGAGGCTCAGGTCGCTACAGGTAGGCATTTACTCGCATACATTTTTATCATATCACGTATAGATTTGCTACCTATCTTATTACAAAATGTAGAAATTGCCCCTATAGTCCTAATGAGATTTAGTTTAGTTTGGTCTAGATGAAAGGCCCAATTGCTATTGAAAGAAAATAAAACACCCGAGTACGAAAAACTTTTGACCTCAGTTAGCTTATGATCTCTTATATGATGGGATTTTTTCTTAGCCCTACCTTTGCCACATGTCATCACCAATGTGCTCGAGAGGTTGAATTTCAGGTCTCTCTCCTCCATACATAAATTAAAAGTTTCAATCAGTTCTTGTAAACAATTTGCAGTTCTCGAAACTAGAACTGCATCTTCTGCATAGCAGGGCAGCTGGGTTGGTCTCAAACCTATTTTCGGAGCATCGTTTTTTAGATCCTGAAGGATTTTATCAATTCTATTTATGTACAATGAAAATAGGAGTGGTGCAATGACACAGCCCTGTCTTATCCCCCTGGACACCCTGAAGTTTGTTGTCCACTCACCTCCCCTTCCATACTTTACTCTGGAGATCAATCTAGAGTATAACTGTGGTCATAACCTCCCAAAATTTAGCATGATTTAAGCAGTCAAAAGCGGAGCTTAAGTCTGCAAAGCATAGATGGATATGTTCTTCCTTCGCCATGGTATATTTGTTTATGGTTAAATGTGAATTTATACACTGCTCTACCGTCCCCATCTCTTCCTAAAGCCATATTGTGTTTCAGTCAGCATATTATTATCATTTACCTAGTTCTCTAATCTTTCCAGAACTATATGCCCCATATTCTTAACAGATGACTCCAAAAGAGATATGGGGCGGTAGCATCTCACATCTCCTCTGCTCCCCTTAAGGAAAATTGGGAAAATAACACTATCTGCCCAGGTCTTGGGGACACAACCATTAGCAGCTGCATTGCTGACCTGAGGTAAAATAGGTGCCCATAATTGTGTATACTTTTTGTATGCATCAGTTGGGACCCCATCAGGTCCAGGAACCTTACCCTGTTTCATCCTATTTATTGCTATAGTTACCTCATCCAGTCTATTTTGTTGAAGAGGTATCGCAGTTATAGGGGAGGGCTGTTCAATATTATTATTGGGAGCATTAACAATTCCGCTAAAATGTATAAGCCAGTCATTGGGAGCAATGACTGTTTCAACAATGCAGTCTTGATCATCTTTCCACATAGGTGAATGTATCACTTTTCCAAAAGAGGTTAGAGTCCCTAGTCTCTGCTGCTTGATGCAGATTTGACCAAGCCTCCTCTTGTACTTCAGTCTTCCTATTTTTCAAAACCTGCTTATAAAATAGTCTGTATCACTTGGTTTCTGACCTATCTCTAGGTATGGTGTGTCTGCCCTTATTTAAATCTTGTTTTGACCACGTAAATCATGATTAAACCAGCCTTTTACCTGTCTCTTTTTCTTAATAATTTTCTTTTTTTAAGTTGCTAGATATTGCCTCAGTAATTCTCTCATATGCGGTCATAATTAATTTGGGTGGGGAATTGATATCGGTACATACGGAAAACTTTACATATTATCATTTACTACCTTATGTAACATGGTGTCTTCATTGATACCTGTCCATTTATGAGTAACTGTATTTTTTCTGGCTGCCACTACATTTGGCAGCTTTAACTTATTCCTGTTTCCATTTATAGTGACGTATATGGACAGAGTCGATGAAGCATGGTCACTAAATCTAGTAAATTCACTGATGAGTAAGTCACAATCGATAAAAACAGAAATTTACACAATAATGTGGTCAATGAATTTTCACTTCCTTGGAAGGTTGAATATGTGGTTTCTCCATCTTTTCCTCTTGAGACTAATACTTCCAGGCTATACTTACAGAGGACTTCGTTTAACACATCCCCATAGCAGTCATGTGGGAAGTGATGTAAATTGGTTCCTGTAATATCTGAAAATACACAAACTTTGTTCCAGAGAGGCTACGTCTACTAGTGTTGAACTCCACCACCCATATACATGTGTATGAGGGGTCCACCCCCTTTATGAAGGTAGCCAATGCTCTCTTCAACTCGTTTACATCTTTATAGCAGGTTCAATTCATCATTTTAAAATTTTACTGAAATTATTTCTATTCACCAGTCTTTTCTTTTGCCTTTTTCTTCACATAGTCAACATTGTTTTATCCAGTGTTCTCATTCTGATTAAAATCAAAATAAATAGTTTCCTCTTCCGGGCAAATGCTTTATCAACTACAGCCTCAACATGTTCCTTTTTTTATCACTGTTTCTGTACTTCTTTTATACTGTTTCATAGTATGTTTGAGATTCTGAGTTACACTACTACAGAACATTTGGACTCCAAGGGGCATATTATCAAGAACGGTGATAAAATTATTGGCGCTTTAGCAGAAGGAAACTGCCTCTAAAACTGCGGTAATGGGCTTGATATTATGTCCTTGTGAATTCCCATAGCAGCCCAAGTTCTGGTGTTAACCTGGGCTGCTATGGGAATTCACAAGGGCATATTATCAAGCCTATTATTGCTGTTTTAGCGGCAGTTTCCTGCCGCTAAAGAAGCGATAATTTTATCGCCATTCTTGATAATATGCCCCTAAATTTCTTAAACTGGCTCTATCTCCTTGTTAAACTATCTCCTTTCTTACATGATATATTATTCTGACTGGCACTTAGTTTTTTTGTCCTTTCATAGCTGTCTTATTAACTTTATTTACATGGTTTTAACTTGGTTTTGTTCAGGTTGTATCTTTCAACATCTATTTTAATAAATATCTTATTACTCTTTTGTTACTGCAGCTCCTGTCTTTTTAACAGCATTGCCAACATTCTCCCTTTTCTTTCTCTTTTGTATGGACATAGTATAATTTCCTTTGTTTATTTCTTCTTTGTGCTTTATTTGGCATTTTAAGTATCTGTGTTTAAGTAGTAGTAGAATAATAATAATAAAATAACAAAAAAATATATTTAGCTTTTCATAATAAATTAGAACATTTCATAATTTAGCGATTTAATTTCCTTTAAAGATATACAAGGCCAACCTTAAGAGTTACTTATATGTAGTAGAGACCTCAGTAAGGGCCGTCCGACATCCTTCCCCACCCACCACCCATTTTCCCCCGCCTTATTAATATGGCGGGGGGCCGCGGCAGACGGAAAGACTGTCCGCCGCTTTTCCGCCCAGTCAACGAGTTGACCGGGTGAAAAAGGGTTTCATATGGTGGGGGTGTCTGTTAGACACCGCCATCCATATTAGGATGTGGGCGGAACATCCGCCATGGAAAGGCATGCAGGAATGCCTTGTGGGGGCCTGTGTGGGCCCCCAGGACTCCAGGGGGTGGGGGTGCACATGGGGGGTACCATCACTTTACAACGTGGCAGGCACCACACGGTGTCTGTCACGATGTGCATTGAAGTGCGCAAAGTGCATTTGTAGCATTGCGGCGGGTGGTGCTTTCAGCACCGCCCGCCGCAATGTTAAAAATGCGGTATGCTCCCGCCAGTGTGGCGGGCGCATCCTAATGGCCCCCACGGGACTGCCGGCCTTATGGCGGACAGTCCCATTTTATGACGGGCCCGCCATCCTAATGGAACCCAAGTCTTTTAAATGTTAAAACTACAAATCTAGGCTCTCCACTGGCAGACCTGAAAGATGTGTAAACAGCTACTTCTTTTCTTCTTTGAATGGGTGACTTGCTTGTCTCCACGCTAAAATACAAATCTGAGTGGCTGTATCAGTTCCTGTATGGGTGTGTTTGTGTAAGTAAAAAAGTCAGTACAAAAGTGTCTCTCTTAGTAAATCTATGAGTATGTTAATCTATATGCAACTGGTTATCTGAATATTTAATAGCTGTCTTAGTTAGTGTTAGGGTATCTAACTGAGTGTGGAGCTACCGCTGGTACTGTTGCATATATACGTGCTGTGTCACTGTGTGACTGAATATTTAACTCCCTCTGTTGCTGTCTGACAGGGTGTCTGACTGTCTTTATGGTTTTAAAAATACACATGTGAGATATAGTATGGTATGGGTAAGAACCTGGATGTATAACAGGTTGTATGTGTGTGTAAGTGTGCATATAACTTACTAAAACTTATACAAATATCTCTCACCGTTTAAGCATATAGCACCCTCTCCTATGCCTAAATACCGCCTACCTTAAGGGTCACTTATGAGTAGTAAAAGACTAGTTCAAGGCATAACAAGTGGTTTTAATACCCAGTCAAGATAGTAGTAAAACTGCACAGTCAGGCTCTGCAGTAGCAGGACCAAGACATTTGTAAACGGGTACGTGTCTAAATGAGTACCTTGGTTGTGCCAGTACTACAATATATGTGTGAGTCACTGTATCAGTCCCTGTATGGGTATCTGAGTGTTTGTCGAAGTAATTTAGTGTAAATGTATCTCTCTTAGTAAATCTATGAATATATAAGTCTATATGCAGTATATGGATTGGTTACTGGCTGTGTTATTTCCTAGTAGACTAGCTAACTGTGTGCACAACTGCCTCTATTAGTGCTGAAAACATAAGAGCTGTATGTGTGAGTGAGCGGATGTTTAAGTGTCTCTGTCAAAGTCTCACTGGGCTCTATCCTTTTACGCATAGCTATGTGAATTCTTGTATGGGTGGGAGACCTCAGCCATAACTGAAGATATGGATCTATAAATGTGCATGTAACTCAATGAAACTCACCTCAGGAGTGACTTATATGACTTAGAAACATGTTTTGAATGTCAACTTGGCCCAGCAGGAAAACTGCATATGCATGCTCTACTGTAGCAGGCCTGAGTCATATTTAAAGGCCTATGTTTCTGTATTGGTGATTTGTTAGTGTCAGTTCTTCAGTATTTATCTGAATGAGGTTCTAAGTGCCTATGTGTAAGTATCTTTATATATGTCTGGGTCTATTTGTTACTCTAGGGAACTCACAATCTGTATGTAAGGAGCTGCATGAATTGCTTGCTAGCTGTGTTAGTGAGCTTTGGGGTATTTTACTGTGTGTACAACTGCCTCCATTAATGCTGGATACATGAGAGCTGTGTGTGTGTGTGTGCAAGGGAATGTTTAAGTGACCATGTCACTCTCTGACTGGCGGTATTTGTGGATTTATCCTTTTACCCATAGGTATGTGAGTTCTAGTATGGCAAAGAGACTGGATCTATAACTGAAGATATGGGTCTTCAAGTGCACATGTAATTCAATCAAACTTGCAACATCTCTCATCTTTCAAGCTCATAGCTCCTTTCCCTATGGCATAACTACAGCTTATTTCCGAAGTGACTTGTATGTAGTAGAAGAGGAGTTTCAGGTTTAGCAGTATGTTTTGAATGTTAACCCAGTCTAACTGGAAAACTGCATATGCATGCTACCTGTACCAGGCCTAAGACATGTTTAAAGACCTACTTGTCTGTATGGGTAACTACTAACTGTCAGTTCCTCCATATTACATTGGAATGAGCAGGGGTGTGGATTTTATTAACATATCTACTTGTCCAACGGGCAGGTTGCTTCATAAATCTACTTGTCCTGTAACAAAATCCACTTTAGTGCCATGTCGTGCGGCGACAAATTATGTCAGCAATCTCATTATATAAGAACTCTGATATAGCTTCTCTGATTATGACAGGGCTCATACCAAAGTAGTATTTGAATACTTGCAATGCCCTTATGTTGCCACGTTTCCACAGATCTACATACTGGGGCTGAAGGTAGTGGTAAGGAATAGTTCCAGGGTTAGAATGTCCTTTTGAGTCTGTGCAAACCTACTAACTTGCATGTTTATGTTTTAAGGGTTTTCAACAACTCTTCTTAATCTTTTTCCCATACTTAGAAAAGTTGGAAATGTACTCCTTGCAAAGGCAAACGTAAGCCTTTTTCCAGAGTTTGGGAAAAAAAGCGGTTGGATGAAAAGTGAATTTGCAAACACTCAGATTTTCACATGAGAAAATCTACACATGCATATCTGCTCATGCTAAAATGCAGTTCACAAATATTTTCTTCAAGTACTATTTCTTGTCCTACTTTTGTAAATTCTTGGGAATACACAAAAGCCGTAAAGCAGCACTTAATGCATGGATATATAGTATGGGTGCACGTTTGAGAGTTTCTTTAATAATTGGGCTCCAAATTTAGTCTAGCCATGACCTTTTGCGTTTATTAAAATTCTGTCTCTCTCTGTATCAGCTGGCTTCACTGTGAGGGACAGCCTTCCGCCTTTTCACAAGGAGCATATCGGCACACAAAGTAGTTTTGTTCAGTTCCAGTAACTAGTGTAGCAGTGTGTGTTTTTTTCACACTAAAAACAATTTTTGCTTTTGCCAATGTTTGTTATAATTGTGAGGGGCCCGGCAGCCCCCACACCAATAAGGTTTTACAAAAACCATGCCAAAACAAGTCACACATTAACAAAACCAAAAAGCTGACCACCAATTTCAGACCTACTGACTTTGCCAATGCTTGTTTATTTTTGTTTCCTATAATCTTATTGAAAATGGTTACACTGACTTTCCATTATGAATATTTTTGCGAAACACTAGCATGCACCAACACGTTACTAAATGATGCTGCAAAAAAAGTTTAGCGAAATGTTTTTTTTTCCTGCTTTAATTTTTTTATCAACATTTTATTTTGAAAGCAAAGAATCATCAATCTTGCTTTTAAGCTTCTGCAAATATTTCCATCATATCAGAGAGCATGCTGGGAGCATTAGATATAGTCTCGTATTGCTAAACTTTGAAAACGTGTGTACACATTTTATACTGGAACCATTGTGAGTAGTGCAGTCAGAACTTGCAATATTTACGTAGAGCGCTCACCCTAATAATAAAGGTTTTCAATTAATGAACCATAAATACAAGTTTGAATAGCATTCACATATGGACAAAAATATTACCGTAATTGCAGACAGTGCCCTTCCCTGATCCATAATGTGGTTCTGCACACTGGCAGCCAAAGTGTTTTTTGCTGCAGGGGGCTAAGCCTACTTGTCCCAAGGACAAAATACACATAAAAACTTGTTGCCCTTGACCCCACACAAATATGTCCTGGGCATCGGGCTATAGTAATTCCACATCCCTGAATGAGTGTTTCAGTAACTATGTGAGTGTCATTCGATAGGTAATAAGTATGTTGATAAATGCCTGAGTCTCAGATACTCTAAGGGACTCTCAATATATATGTAACAATCTGGATATACTGCTTGCTGTCTGTATTAATGTATATTGGGTTATTTAACTGTGTGTGCAACTGCCACCATTACTATTAAATAAATAAGAGCTGCATGTGTGTGTGAGTGTGTTTTTAAGTGCCTCTGTTACCGTTTGACTGGGTGTATTAGAGGCTCTGTTGTTTTCTAAATAAATATCTCAGTGAGAGCATAGACAGATGACTTGATGGGTGTATTGGTCTGTAAGTATGTTTCTAACTTACTAAAAATTTAGACTTTGCAACGTGTTCTAAATGACAGCTCAAAATAGTAGTGTAAAATACACACACTGTTTCTGCAGTGAATTCCATATTTTAGGTATTCCACAATCAGACATAGAATACGTCTACTAGAATATATCCTATCAAAGCTACAACACTGAACTAGAGCCGTACAAATAAATTAAGTGGATAATCTAAAAAAACTATATGTAGGACAGGAAATGTTCATTTAACACTAACCTAATTCCAACTAAATGACTCAGTACATAACTGTATTTGCAAGTGTCTCCTTAGTTTTCTAAACGCCTATATGTCAGACTGTTTATATGTATATATCTGTTACTGATTGAATGGTTGACTAGTTCCATATGTACTTCACTTCATGTATAAACAATTATTTCAGGCCTTAAAAGGTATGTTACAGGATATGTAACTAATATTGAAACTTTATTACATTTAACTGACACTTATAGCTCACCATATTTATGTATATATATTATTAAGTTCCCAAATATTAACAGACATGTGAATTTGCTTTGTTGATTCTCAAACTCTAACACACCTTCACTTCAAATGTCTTGTCACGGAAAATGATAAGTGCCAATCTCAGTAAGAAAGAACCAGTAACTGTAATGTTTCCCTCTCTTTTTCCAGTGATACTGAAGTAGTTAGAAAATCAAAATGTTACCTTCATTTCTTTCCCTTTGCTGCTCCAGTTTTCATTAGTTAGATTTGTACCCCTTTATTAGTCCTCACATAATAAGTCCAATCTTAGCTTGTTATGTGCCAAGATCGGGCAGTGGGTCTGTGAGTGGGTACATAAGTCTCTGAGATGGTCCGTGAGTGGGTTCATGAGGGACTGAGTGGGTCTGGGAGTGGAGGCTTGAGTTTCTGAGTGGGTCTGTGAGATGGTGTATGAGTGTCTGAGTGGGTCTGGGATTGGGTGTGCGAGTGTCTGAGTGGGCCTGTGAGTGGGTATGTGAGACTCTGAGTGGGTCTGTGACTGGGGACATGAGTATATGAGAAGGTGTGTGAGGGAGTGCATGAGTGTCTGAGTGGGTCTGTGAATGGGTGCAACAGTCTCTAAGTAGGTCTTTGAGAGGGTGCATGATTCCCTGTGTGGGTCTGTGAGTGGGTGCATGAGTGTTTGAATGGGTCTCTGACTGGGTGTGTGAGTCTCTGAGTGGGTCTGTAAGTGCATGCATTAATGTTAGTGTGCAAATATATATTTAAAAAAACAATTCACAAGGTTTGCAACTCCACAGTGATGCTATGCAGCGGGCCATGCTGACAGTCGCAATCTGTTCGCGACTACAACCATATGAAAAAAGAAAACAGTTTAGGGCATAAGAGGTCCCTCAGAGATCCCTACAATGCACCCATGGGCTCAAGGTACCCTTTCCCTGGCCCCTTCTATACTTTCTGTCCTTTATTTCCATCCCTCAATGCTGTGTTCTGCTTATAAAATGCCAGCTGCAACTTTCTACACAGGTTGGGACCAGCCAATCATAACCTTTCTCCTGGCACATGGGTTTGCATAGTTCCACTTAGGTGTCACAAATGGTTGACACCTCCATATATAAATACCTCCATATATAAGTTATATACCTAAACACAATAGTTGCTAATGCAAGGGGAGAATTTAGTAAAACTAGTAAGAAGTTCTAGGACACCACAAACACCTTATAACTTATATAATGTTGCGTGATTACATGCATTAATATTTATTGAGTGTTCAGAATTTGCCCACTTGGGCAAAATTTTTCCAATTGTAACGTGGATTAACACTGATTATGTATTCGAACTTTGCCCACTGGGGCTGCTTTTTTCAGTCAACGTGCATGCGTTATCACGCAACATTATATAAAATTATCAGGTGTTTGTGGTGTTGTTTTACTAAATTCACCCCTTGCATTAGCAACTGTTGTGCGTAGTTATTTCAATTACGCTGTACCAATGAGCACGCTATATTTATTACCAGATTTTATCTGCCCATGACACTATATCTATTCACGCTGTTCTTAAAAGTCATTGTGCTATTGAAAGCTGCTTCTCTTTATTAACAAAACATGAGCTAACATTCAAAGTATTTTTTCTATGTCGATCGGCTTGTAATGCACACCAAGGGCCAGATGTAGGTAAGTATATTTTACCGATTCATAAATACCGAATTTTACCGATTCGGTATTTATGAATCAGTAAAATAGAAGGTTGGAGATGTTGGGAGAATCGGTAATTGAATTACCGATTCTGTAGGAATCGGTATTTACCGAATCGGTAAATACCGATTTGGTAATGCCCATTGATTCCTATGGGCATTGAAGCCCATAGGAATCAATTGGCATTACCGAATTGGTATTTACCGATTCGGTAAATGCCGAATTTTGCAAGGGTGCAGGGGGTGTCACTTTGACACCCTCTAGCACCCCGATTTAAGGCATGTGTGACATGTGGCACACAGACATGCCCTAAGGGTATGTCCGTCTATCACATGCCATAGGTGTGCATGCACACATGTGCATGCACACCTGGAATCGGTATTTTACCACCCAATTGGATTGGGTGGTAAAATACCGATTCAGTAAGGCCTGTGGGACTCAAAAGAGTCCCACCTACATTTCAAAATTACCAAATCGGTAAAAATACCGATTCGGTAAAATAGGCCACCTACATCTAGAATAGCCATTTACCGGCCGAATTGGCAGTTACCGGTCGGTAAATGTCTACCTACATCTGGCCCCATGTCTTTTTAAATAAGTCTGAAAGCATGCATACGCCTATCCCATGAGCAAGGAGTGTGTGAACTCCTAAACGGATTGTTTTTTTTTCCTTTGTTGCTCGTGTGTGAATAAAACATACGCTTTGCTTGGAAATCGAGTGGCGGCTCTGGAATCATCTACCTGGGTGATCAGAAGTGGGGAATGTTGCAGTTCATTTGTTGTGTATATATATATATATATATATATATATATATATATATATGAGGCAAACTCCGTTATGCCCCAAATACAGCTCCAGAACACCAACGAAACCGGACCCAAATAGAAAGTTTGCAAAATATATTTATTTCATCCTTGTGCAGAAAAACACGCCGCCATGACGCGTTTCGGGACCTCAGCCCCTTGATCACATTACATGGTCCGGCATTTCACCATTCAATTTAAAGTGCAAGTGCGTCATCAGCTGACCCCTCAGCCTGTGGACATAAAAAACAGACTTCAGCCTGGTCCAGGAATGAATGCACGACATATCATATGTAAGATTCCAGTGCTTCAATTAATTAGTCATGGTCCATGTAAATTTAAAATACAACATGTACAAGTTAGAGATAAACATTTTAAGGAAATTATTGCTGTTTTCCACAAACGTAAACTCTCTGTCCTCTTATCACCCTCATGTTTGTTCCCATTAATTGAATTGATTAAAGTATAAAATCAACTAAAAGAATAAACTGAGTCTGTATATTGCATGTTAAAATCATGACAAAAAAATATACAATTCATTGATTCTGTGCAAATTCGCTCTATTATGTGCAAATTACACGAATGGAAACAAAACATCATTATACTTCTGAGGAAATCATGTTGAGGACCATTTTTCAAAATAGAGCCCAAGTGGGCAGATCAACTCCTGTAACCACTGCGTCCACACTGCTGTTCACTGGTAGAAAGCTAATGCACTTTAAACAGCTTTAACTAAATCATTGTTTAAATAAACAAAAACCATTCCCTAGTGGTTAAAATAACACTATACCCATCACCATCAAATTTATGTTAAAAAAAAGCCATCTAATGTTCTACATTGTTTCATTAATGTACAATCCACTTAAGCTCCCCTACAGTACTAAAGTTTTGCTGATTGAAAAAAACCCTTATTTGTATTCTCAATACAGACATGAATGTAGGTCTTCAGTTTGGTTCAGACCATTAGGGGTTTTAGAATTGAGCTCTAAGATGTAACGAGTCTCCAATATTCTCAGCCGGGCCTCTCTGTCACCCCCTCTTCGAAGGGGCGGGACCATATCCATAGCATAGTACTGTAGACACCCTACATCACCCCCGTGGCATGAATTCACGTGTCTAGCAACAGGGTAAGTCTCATCCCTGTTACTGATTGCCCTTAGATGCTGTAGGATGCGCTTGTGAACCTGCAATTTCTTGCTGCCCACGTATCGCAGGCCACAAGCGCATTCCAACACGTAAACTACAAAGTCTGATTTGCAGGTGATTTTCTTTTAAATCTCCATCACCTCATCACTAAAAGGCGTGGTATAGGAAGTACCACTCCTCCCTATCCTCCATGCCTTGCAGACAGCACATTTGATGAAGCCCTTACTCTTTCCAAGCCTGTTATCATCAGCCACTTCAGGACTACTACTCACCAACATATCGCTCATGGATCTGGCCCGACTGTATGTTATAGCTGGTCTATCAGCTAGGGACCCCCAATGACCGGATCTCCCTTGATGACCTGCCAGTTCTTGCGAATTATGTTGTGTATTTGTGCTGCCGGCTGTAAGCTGTTATCAACCTAGGTTGACCAGACTCCTTGTCATCTCGTGCCTGTGTTGGTACAACACCGGTAGTCAAATCATGCCCAGAGGTTTTATTGGCACGTCTCATGGCACCCTCCACCATTGCTCTAGAGTACCCTCTCTCAACGAATCTTTCCCTGCTTGCATTTTGGGCTCTGGCACAGTTTTCACCTGTACTACATATACTCCTGATCCTTAGCATTTCCCCATAGGGAATGCTTCGAATCAGGTGGGCTGGGTGGTGGCTAGTGGCATGCAACACCGTATTGCCTGCTGTCTCCTTACGGTGCAGGTCCGTTACCATTTTTCCGTTAGCAATGCTAACCTCCACATCCAAAAAGGTAACTTTTGCGCTACTGATCTGACCAGTGAATCTTAAGTTCAAGTCGTTTATGTTGATATCCGAAATGAACCTAGATGCCTCCTCCTCTGACCCCCTCCAAATAATGAAGAGGTCATCAATGAACCTGTACCAGGCTATGATGTTACTAGCCATGGTACTTTCATAAGTTCCCCCAAGGACCTGCTCCTCCCAAAGCCCCATGTGCAAGCACGCGTAGCTTGGGGAGAAGCAGGCCCCCATCGCAACTCCCCTCAGTTGTTGAAACACCTGCTTTTGAAACAGGAAGAAGTTGCTTTTGAGGCAGATCTCTGTCATCTCTCTGATCATGTTGTTATGCTGTAGCATGCAGGCCGGCCTTCTCTGCAAAAAGTGTTTTACCGCCCTCAAGCCATCATCATGATTTATACTGGTGTACAAAGAAGTTACATCAAGAGTTAACAATAAGTAATCTTCCTGCCATACAATTGATCTGATCTTGTCCAAAAAATCCCCAGTATCTCTATGTACGAGGGAAGAGCTCTCACATGTTCCTGCAGGAAATGATCAATATATCGGGAGGTGTTCTCAAATGTACCCTGTCTGGCTGAGATTATGGGCCTACCCGGTGGTTTGGATACATTCTTGTGAACATTTGGAATCCTATAGAAAACAGGGATTACTGGATAATTTGATTTGAGGAACTTCTGCTCATCCCCACTCAGTAATCCCATGCCCTTCCAAGTATACAATCTGGTATGGAAAGCCTCCCAGGCCAATCTAGCTGTTTTCCAATCGCTCCTACAATAACAATTTCTGTCATTAAGTTGTTGTAGAGCCTCCTCCATATACATTTCTTTAGGCCAAAGGACAATATTGCCCCCCTTATCTGACTGCTTGACAATCACTTTGTTGTCCCCCTGCAATTTTTTCATAAGGCTGCCATAAGCATTGTTGCATTTTTTGTTCTTTGCATCTTTTGCCATGGACACCTGATGCAGTTTTTTCAAGTCAGATGTTACCAGATTATTGAATACCTCTATATTGTCAAAAGTTAACACCGGGTTGAAAGTTGATTTAGCTTTAAAACCTGTTGCCATTGGAGCATTGGTTATCAACTGTCGTTCTACACCGGTGTCATCCAAAGTTCCCCCTTCTCTGTTAAGTTCCACCAAATCCACATATAGGTCAACCTCTCCTGCCAAGCAAGGGGCAGGGTCCAAATCAGTCCTGATACCAGCCTGAGGTGTCGTGCGCGCTTTAGATTTATTCAACAAGAACAGCTTCTTAAGTTTCAGTTTCCTGATATATTTAAAAAAGTCCATTCTGGTATGCGCATAATCAAATGTGCATGGTGGGCAATATGTCAAACCCAGCGATAAAGTTTTAGTTTCACTGGCAGTCAAGTGGATATTTGAGAGATTGATAATGGAAAGTTGGTTGCTTACTTGTATATTTACTGGCGATTCCATCGTTTGCGTCCCCAGCCCCTCGTAGGTGGCTTCCCTGTACCGGTTTGCTGCCTGACTTCTCCTCCGCCACTTGTGCTTGAGGTTGTGCTTTTGTTTATTTTTGCACCTGCGGTATGTGATCTTAGGGTCTGTCTGCGGTCGTGTCTCAGGCATTCCACTTCCTGACCTAACGACCGCTTGGTAAACCCCACCGCATCACCACTGTTACGCTGTTCACGCTCCGACTCACTGCCCGGTACCAAGCTTAGGTTGGAATCCGACGTTGAAGAGGCAAAGACTAGGGGCTAGATGTAGGTGGCCAAATACCGGTCGGTAGCGGCCGATTTCGTCCGTTACCGACCGGTATCTGTAGTTTCAGATGTAGGGGGCCTTAAAATTACAGATTCGGTAAATTTACAGATTCGATAAATTTACTGATTCTATAAATTACAGAATCTGTAAATTTACCGAATCGGTGATTTGCGATGTAGGTGGCACTGAAAACAGTGCCACAGACCCTTCAGAATTCGTTATTTACCATCAAATACTATTTTATGGTAAATAACTAATTCCTGTGTACATGCACATCTGTGCATGTACACCTGTGCCATGTGGCACACATACATGCCCTAAGGGCATGTATGTGTGTCACATGGCACACAAGCCTGAATCAGGGGTGCAACAGGGTGTCAAAGTGACACCCTGTCCCCCTTGTCAATTCAGTAATTTTACCGAATCGGTATTTACCGATTCGGTAATTGACATTGGTTCCTATGGGCCTCAAGGCCAATAGGTATCAATGGCAATTACCAAATCTGTAAATAGCGATTCGGTAATTACCGGATGTAACAGATTTGTTAAATAATTTGGTAAAAATACCTACATAGCATTTACTGATTTGTAAATACCAAATCGGTTATATTCGGTATTTACGAATCAGTAAATACTAATTACCTACATCGGGCCCTGAGTCAGGAATCAGCAAACAGGAACAAGCAGCTAACCGGCGACAGCAACGATCTCTCAAACGATCTGCCCTACAGTCTAAACCCACACAACTCTGCCAAACCCCTCCCACCAGGAACCTCAATTATACCCTAAAATCCAAATGTCCAACCCACACTTGTATCTAACAAAGGGTTATTCTACACTTGATTGGTTAAGGAAGGGGGTGTATTGTCACACACTCTCGGCATGTCCATCTCACTAAATGTCCCATTGTTTTCTTTATTCATCACGTCAGCTTCCACCCCAGGAAATATGATTTAAACCACTATCAAAATGTTATCTTCCTTCATGCTGATTATGTAGCAAATTTTGTATAGCATTTGTGCCACTCGTGCCTTTCCAGAGGAAGCGTTTCCTCCGCTTGATGAATCAAATCATCTTTTCATGTAAACTTCTTGGCAGACACTCAGAATTCTTGAAGGACAATCCTTCTCCACTGTCTCCTTCTCTATCAAATTTAAACATTTATTCTTCTATTCCATTAACCCCACAACTTCATGCATAGTAGAAAACCATGCATCTATGGAAAACAAACACAGGCATTATTATTCACTTGTAATGCTTTTTCACTACACACCAACCCAATACTGCATCTATCCATGTGCAACCCATGTTTAATATTATTTTCCTAGCAAACATTAATAACGTGCACAAAAGCAGCATTAGTCTTTTTATTTTCATTTTGTCCAAAGCATTTGCTGCCTTCTTCAGTACCTTAGAACGCGCTTGCGCAGTAGCATTTTCCCTCGCTTTAGTCCCCTTTACCACATATTTTTCAACGCACACCATTAGTAAATGTTACTGAAGGCACAATCCGAGCGTGTTTTATTTCATGAAAACCCTGCCCATCACTATTATACTTAGCCACTTCAGATGCCAAAATTGTGTGGCTTGCTCACTGACTCTCAACACCAAAGACTTAAAAGTCAACACTCACACATACCAGCTTAAACAAATCACAAACTGCTATTCCACGAATGTCATCTATGTGATACGTTGCCCATGCAACCTATTATATAAAGACCAGAACACAAAGATGATAAAACAATGAATTATCCAACACAAGAGTTGTATACGCTGCAAAGTAGAAAATACCCCCTCATATAACCTTATACGTAGAAAAAACATTTGGAAACAGACAAACTCTGGCAAGTCACCCACATTGCCCCAATGTGGTGGAAAGTTATGACAACTCCTGAATAAGTGTGAATGGAGATGGATAACATGCTGTGAATCTGTGAACAATCGGCTAAACACACTTCAAGAGTGGAACAATATAATAGTACTCTGAAAGGCCTTACTTTAATTTCCATTAGCCTTCTATTTACTGCCTCTGTGAAACAAATGTGGCTTACAAAGTGAATTTTGCGTATATTTGTGTATGTATGACTTTACCCGCTTGTCCTTCATGCTACCACAATATAAACTTTAAATCAATATTTGCACAGATACATATTTAGTTTTTTTCCTAAATACCTTGACCACTTTCCAGATTGGCAGTACCTTTATCATTAGTATGTATTTATAAAAAAAAATTGGTATAAAAAAGAATCTAAATAATTGTTTCCCTATTGTACATATTATACTGTTCAACACCCATCTAAGTTTGCACCAAGGTAGAAATTACTATAATGGCAAATATGATTGTCTACTTGTCTTCGTCCCCCCGGGGCACTTGTTCAAATCCTTTTCACTTTCTCCTGCTCATTCTGCATTAGATCTGGCTGGCTCCTCTTCTATTTTCATTATTCGCTTGTAACTCCTTTAATTGGAGGCTACCACTACTCTTCCCCCATCTCGGACTCATGCCGAAGTTGAGTTACCTAGCGGGTGCCGCCAATTCCTTCTACACTCACCCCCCAGAATCCATTTGGACGCTGTTCTCCATTGACAGGTGAGCTGGCGCCCCTCTACCCCTCCTTGATCTAATGAATTCCCCTTTCGATCCATTACTGACAATATGCTCCTGATTGCTTGTTTCCATCACGCTTCCAGTTCCGGACTGGACGTTTCCAATTGGATGCCGGTCTGACTCCAACTACGCCCTTCAGCCCAAGGGGCACCGGAGAACCATGCACCGCGGAAGCCTGTATATTTCTCTGGTTCCACACATACTCTGGGAAAGTTCTGTATTCTTCCCCTCCCGCAATCCCCCATCCTGCCCCACTTGGTGTATTCCTTTTCCTTCCTTGATCGTTACTAAACACTTATCCCCTATTGCTTTGTTTTCCCTTGCTTTTCCAGTTCTCATCCGGACGTTACATCCTGGACGTCGATCGTACTCCCACCACACTCCTCAGACCGACCCGGTCTTGGCTTGCCATGCACTACAGAAGCCTGAAAGCAATCCCCAGTTCTCCTTGGACCCTGGGTAAGTTTGGTTCTTTCCCCCACCCTTCGAAAGAACTGAATTACCACAGCGGTGTACTAATATGACACACTATATCCTCATCCTTCTTGACACGCTACGATGAACAATTTCTTGCAGCTCTTTTTCTTGACCTGTATTTCACCATGACTAATTTACTACACCATTGTACTAATATGACACAATATATCTTCATCCTTCATGACACACCATGATTTGCAATTTCTTGCAGGCCTTTTACTTGACTTATATATCTACATTACTGATTTACTACCCCATTGTACTAATATGAGACTGTATCCTCATCCTTCATGACATGCTACGATTGATCATTTCTTGCATAATGATGTCCTGGTCTTTCCCCAAGTACTTATTCCAATTTTGCTTTCATTGGTTAACACAGGCACTTCCACTGCTACCTGTGTAACCAGTCATTCTTTCCTTTTTTCAGAACCCCCTGACACGCATCTTGAGACGTATCCTTTGGCATCCTGAACCAACTCCTTGTGGCACTGTGGATGCTATCCTGACCACCCTCGTTGGCCCTCTTTTCTATTAGTAGACAGGTATTTGTCCTATTCATGACACATACCAGCCCAACTGCATTAGCCATCTTTATATTCATATTCTATCCCCTTTTTCCCTTTTTGTCTCAGCCATCATGCAGCACTGATAAATATTGTTGTAACCCAGTCCTGAAGATGACCTGAATTTATCACAGGTCGAATCGTTGTCGACTACCCAGCAGAACGTCTGGCACATTTCTTTTCTTTAAATTAGATGATGATAAATGTCCCTCATAATCATATATGAGCATTTCTGTATATTCGCAACTGTTTAAGTAATTGTTAAAAATCTTTCCTTTTGCGCCGTATTCCCACTGTGTTCTTATCTCACTTGTTACTTGCGCCCTTTTCACAATTGCACGAGGACTGCTGTGCATAAATTCCCGTGCGTTACACCTTCATTCAATATTTTAAGTGCATATTATATAAAAACTGTCCTTAATTATTACCTGTTGTGTGTTACATAATCCAGTCTCCTCCCATAATGGATGGGTCTAATTCAGTGGTCTTGTGTGAATTTTCATAAATGTCCACAAAGACCTAACATTTTTCACCTGACTAAATAAAATCACATTGTTCTAGGGGCTTTAATTTTGAATTCATGTTTCCTGACTCTAACAGCTTCTTCATATTGAGGTCAACAGGCTACCACTTCCTCTCTGCCTCCTGTTATCCTGGAATGAGCTTTTCTCAAGTTCCTGTTAGTTTTTGAGCATGAGCTATTAAACCACCTTTCAACATTAGAGTTAGTAGAAGAAGCCTGGTTGAAAAATAACAAATTTTGATGAAATTATTCATCCTTTTAAAATAATCCAGAACTAAAGCATCTAGAACAATTATAACAATCATCCAAATTGTTAGTGAATAGACTTTTAGAATGACTAATGGAATAATCTGGGCCCATTTAAGTCTATAGCAACCTACTATAGTTTACTGTTTCTTCCGCAAAGGGGAGGGAACTGGACACTCCATCATAATACTAGGCATGTTTAAGAATGCATTATGTTCACTGAAAGGAAATGATTTAAAAGATGAGCCAACTAATTTAGGCTCTAAATCACGGTGAAAAGGATATCATTTACAATGGATAGACTGCCTCTGCAAGCAAAGGTAGGGTTCCTCATTGTTGTGTTTTAAGACCAAGGGCATATATTTAGGAAGGGTGGATCCCTGCTTATCACAGTTGTCCCTTACAATGGGAAAAACTATTTGTGTGAGCTATATCTGTGTGAAAATCCTCAAACATCAACTCTCTATTGGTCTTGATGTGGAAGTCTCAGGAGGTAATTACCTAGGATCTGAACTCATATTAGAATAGGTTTAAACTATATTAAATAAAAAAGATATGTTATCTGTGTTGTTTTTATCAAAATTGTTATTATACAATTTTTTAAATATTGATATTAAAACTATGTCCCTTTTTTAAATTAACTCTCTGTACATTCGAGGAGTCAAGTGGGAGACATCTATTTTTGCAGATCAGTGAGATTGCAGCCTATTTTTCCCCTACCAGATTTAGAAGAGGCTGCTGTGATGAATAAGGTGACACATCCATCTAAATAAAGAAGACCTATTGTTCAATTGTCCTAGAACAAAGAAACAAGAAACAATTGAATACAGTCTAACCATAATGGATCAGTATGTTTTGAATGTAATCCAGCAACATTGCATGATAAAAGTTTAAAAAGACTTGAAACGAGACATGGAGACACATCAGAACTGTTGGTATACAGAATGGTTTTAGTTATATCCCTAAGGTCATCAATGATATTGCAGTTATTAAAAGAAGCAAAATTGATCACAGTAGAAGCAGTAGAAGAATGTATACCTTCATTAGTTTCTGTACAAGATAAATTGATTGAACTCAAAGCAACTAGAGGTTCAAAACATGAAAGCATCTTCATATATTAAATCTGTCTATCTATCAACCCATCCATCCATCCATCCATCCATCCATCCATCCATCCATCCATCCATCCATCCATCCATCCATCCATCCATCCATCCATCCATCCATCCATCCATCCATCCATCCATCCATCCATCTATCTATCTATCTATCTATCTATCTATCTATCTATCTATCTATCTATCTATCTATCTATCTATCTATCTATCTATCTATCTATCTATCTATCTATCTATCTATCTATCTATCTACATGTAGAGCGCTTGGGCATGAAGCCCAATTGATCAGTGAATCAGCAAGGAGATGATCACCGTGAGCAGGCGTGATGCCTGAATTGAGGCCAATACTTTAATTTCACCATTAGGCAGTGATATTGGGCGGTACGAACCGCAGTCGGTAGGGGGTTTTCCCGGGTTTATGGATCACCACAATTGTGGCTTGACGCAGGGCTGGTGGGGGTGTCCCTTTTATTTTATTTTAAAGGTTTTCTTTAGCACTGGCTAGACCCAGAGGTATCAGAGCGCTTTACAGGAATGTGAGGAAGTACAGTATATCTATCTACCTATCTATCTACCTATCAATCTATCTATCTATTTTGCTAGCTGTCGATCTATCTAGCTATCCATCCAGTGTTTTTATCCATCAATCAAACAATCTATCAATCAGGGAATTGTAAGCGCGCTACTCACCCCTGAGGGTCTTAAAGTTTGGGTGGGTGTCAGCCGTTCCATTCAGTCGAAGAGTCAGATCTTGAGAGCTATCCTGAAGGTGTTCAGGGAGGGGGCACGTCTGATGTTGATCAGGAGCTCGTTCCAGATCTTGGCCCTGATGTAGGCGAAGGATCTTCCCTCTGCTTTGGATGGTGTATGTGTGGGGTTTCGGCGAGAGCGAGGTTGGCGGTTTGGAGGTTTCTTTTGGGTATGTGGAGGTTGATTCTGTTGTTGAGGTAATGGGATTCCGTGTTGTGTAGGCATTTGTAGATGTGAGTGAGAATCTTGAAAGTGACTCTTTTCTCAATGGAGAGCCAGTTGAGCTTCCATAAGGCTGTTGGCTGATGTGCTTTCAACGAGGGATGCTGAGGACGAGTCTGGCAGCAGTGTTCTGTATCGTCTGGAGCTCCCGGAGTAGGGACTTGTTCAAGCCGGCTTTGAGGGCGTTTCCGTAGTCTAGTCTGCTGGTGATGAGTGTTTATTAGTTTACTTTTCTTGAATTGTTATTTTCACCTAATATTCAATTTATTTTAATATTCATTTTCTGAAAAAAAAATGGGGGGGTTTTACGCTAGCTGATAAGACTGTCCCAGTTCTCCCTAAATACATGATGGTATGTGTATTTAATATATTCATAAAGACTTTATTGCCCCTGATGAGGGGTGTAAGAGCTCTTTAGTGGTTAACACTCTGCTCTATAAAAGTGTGGCTCAAATGGTTAGAGCGGCAGACCCTGATGCAGAGGTCTGGTCCGGGACCAAGGTTCAATACCCGCCTCGGCGGGTCTTGGGCTCAATTTCTTCTGACCTGATAATTCTCACCTCGGTGCCTATTCTAATCATGGGACCCACTCTGCAACTCTGGGCAATAGCTTGCTTAATCTCCACAACGGCCCAGACAGCCCTGGGATGATTGGCTTCACCTTGGGGGTGCCCAGGAGTGGACATTCCACAGGGAAAAACCAGGAAGGGTTCCTAAGCGGTATACGGACAGCGCCGGGACACCTCCGTTGGAGGTAGCTGTGCGCTTAACAAATGGCATTTACATATATGTGCTGCTGACGCTTGTATGCTTAATTTTATCATTGATCATATGTATTGTCTGATAATATGGCCGAGATACCCGCCACCCCCTCTCAACACAATCCCCAATGATGGGAAACTGGAAACGAACTGGACTTTTTGGAAGACGGGAGGGAGTGACCCTCCCGGCCGTATTTATTAAAATATGAAACAAAATTAAAAACGTTAAAATAACAGTTTCATATTAATGTACAATTTCATTTCCACATTTGATATTTGGCTAACCTTAACATATTCTCTAATACAAAGGTTCTCCTAGCCGATCTAACATCCTACAAACTTTAAATTGAAATTGTACATCCTAACGTTTAAGGGCCAACGGCAAGGTCATAACCGGTGTCAAGATCCCTAAACCAGACATGTCCCCCTCACTTGTGAGGGGCGACCGCACCGAGGCATACCTCAAGTGCATTTACCAATTTCCCTTGACTTGACGGGGGCCCCAATAAACTCGACGCCATTTAAAGGTCGTCCGAGGACTCGTGTGAGGTATCTAGAAGGTAGCGTGGACCCCCTCCCAAACCCCACACAACTTACCACATCTGCCGTCGCAGATGACCTGGCCCCAGGAAATTCCCCAGGAGGGGGCTGTAACCCCTCCTACCCAAGGAAGGGGCCTTGACCGCCTTTCCTTACCTTTCGGCGGCCCATCCTTAGACGGGACCGCCCCCCGTTGAGGGGCCAATGGCCACCTCCTTCGAGCGCTCCCATCCGTAATGGGTGACGCCCACCCCTAGGGATCTTCCAATTACTGCTCACCGATCATGACCTTACCGCCCGACCAAAATAAATACGACAATTCTTAACTAAATAACTAAATGACTAATTACTAATGACAGTAACAGATTACGACTTATAAAAAGGCATGATTACTGGTCAACAACAGTTCATTATCACTTTATTCGAAAAGAACATACTAGAATTTCATTCTTTATTGCATATTCAAAGGTATCACAATAATCCTTACAACCTGCAAAAAATAGTGTTATAACCTCAACTTTATTCAAAACAACCTGCTGTCCTCAGGGGCTGGTGGGTGGGTCAAAAAATGGCTCTTCGTTCCGTCTCGAGCTCACGTGCAGCGAGGAGGTGCAGCTTCAGAGCACAGGAACAAGAGGATGCTTTCTTGGCTTGTTGCTCCTTTTATCCGTCTTCAGGGCGGGAGTAAACCCGGCCCCGCCTGCCCTGAAGGGCGTGGTCGGCCGCGTCAGTGTCTAGGCCAGCCCACTCCAGGGCGGGAAAAAGGCGCGCCCCGGCTACGCCGCTTCGGGCATACCAGCCGAGACTCGCCTCCCGCCCAAGATGGCTTCCCGGGGGGATCGTGGTACTCCGCCATACGTTCGGGGGGACCGAATGGTCGCCCCTTTCTATATGGCCGAGATACCCGCCACCCCCTCTCAACACAATCCCCAATGATGGGAAACTGGAAATGAACTGAACTTTTTGGAAGACGGGAGGGAGTGACCCTCCCGGCCGTATTTATTAAAATATGAAACAAAATTAAAAACGTTAAAATAACAGTTTCATATTAATGTACAATTTCATTTCCACATTTGATATTTGGCTAACCTTAACATATTCTCTAATACAAAGGTTCTCCTAGCCGATCTAACATCCTACAAACTTTAAATTGAAATTGTACATCCTAACGTTTAAGGGCCAACGGCAAGGTCATAACCGGTGTCAAGATCCCTAAACCAGACATGTCCCCCTCACTTGTGAGGGGCGACCGCACCGAGG
The DNA here is from genome assembly GCF_964263255.1 of Lissotriton vulgaris. Lineage (NCBI taxonomy): Eukaryota > Metazoa > Chordata > Amphibia > Caudata > Salamandridae > Lissotriton > Lissotriton vulgaris. The sequence goes on along the minus strand of NC_141685.1, from coordinate 1,508,531,639 downwards.
CATACCTCAAGTGCATTTACCAATTTCCCTTGACTTGACGGGGGCCCCAATAAACTCGACGCCATTTAAAGGTCGTCCGAGGACTCGTGTGAGGTATCTAGAAGGTAGCGTGGACCCCCTCCCAAACCCCACACAACTTACCACGTCTGCCGTCGCAGATGACCTGGCCCCAGGAAATTCCCCAGGAGGGGGCTGTAACCCCTCCTACCCAAGGAAGGGGCCTTGACCGCCTTTCCTTACCTTTCGGCGGCCCATCCTTAGACGGGACCGCCCCCCGTTGAGGGGCCAATGGCCACCTCCTTCGAGCGCTCCCATCCGTAATGGGTGACGCCCACCCCTAGGGATCTTCCAATTACTGCTCACCGATCATGACCTTACCGCCCGACCAAAATAAATACGACAATTCTTAACTAAATAACTAAATGACTAATTACTAATGACAGTAACAGATTACGACTTATAAAAAGGCATGATTACTGGTCAACAACAGTTCATTATCACTTTATTCGAAAAGAACATACTAGAATTTCATTCTTTATTGCATATTCAAAGGTATCACAATAATCCTTACAACCTGCAAAAAATAGTGTTATAACCTCAACTTTATTCAAAACAACCTGCTGTCCTCAGGGGCTGGTGGGTGGGTCAAAAAATGGCTCTTCGTTCCGTCTCGAGCTCACGTGCAGCGAGGAGGTGCAGCTTCAGAGCACAGGAACAAGAGGATGCTTTCTTGGCTTGTTGCTCCTTTTATCCGTCTTCAGGGCGGGAGTAAACCCGCCCCCGCCTGCCCTGAAGGGCGTGGTCGGCCGCGTCAGTGTCTAGGCCAGCCCACTCCAGGGCGGGAAAAAGGCGCGCCCCGGCTATGCCGCTTCGGGCATACCAGCCGAGACTCGCCTCCCGCCCAAGATGGCTTCCCGGGGGGATCGTGGTACTCCGCCATACGTTCGGGGGGACCGAATGGTCGCCCCTTTCTATATGGCCGAGATACCCGCCACCCCCTCTCAACACAATCCCCAATGATGGGAAACTGGAAACGAACTGGACTTTTTGGAAGACGGGAGGGAGTGACCCTCCCGGCCGTATTTATTAAAATATGAAACAAAATTAAAAACGTTAAAATAACAGTTTCATATTAATGTACAATTTCATTTCCACATTTGATATTTGGCTAACCTTAACATATTCTCTAATACAAAGGTTCTCCTAGCCGATCTAACATCCTACAAACTTTAAATTGAAATTGTACATCCTAACGTTTAAGGGCCAACGGCAAGGTCATAACCGGTGTCAAGATCCCTAAACCAGACATGTCCCCCTCACTTGTGAGGGGCGACCGCACCGAGGCATACCTCAAGTGCATTTACCAATTTCCCTTGACTTGACGGGGGCCCCAATAAACTCGACGCCATTTAAAGGTCGTCCGAGGACTCGTGTGAGGTATCTAGAAGGTAGCGTGGACCCCCTCCCAAACCCCACACAACTTACCACATCTGCCGTCGCAGATGACCTGGCCCCAGGAAATTCCCCAGGAGGGGGCTGTAACCTCTCCTACCCAAGGAAGGGGCCTTGACCGCCTTTCCTTACCTTTCGGCGGCCCATCCTTAGACGGGACCGCCCCCCGTTGAGGGGCCAATGGCCACCTCCTTCGAGCGCTCCCATCCGTAATGGGTGACGCCCACCCCTAGGGATCTTCCAATTACTGCTCACCGATCATGACCTTACCGCCACAGGCCGGATAGTTGACCGGCTATCCGGACCCCCCACAATACTCCTGCCTAAAGGTCATGTCATAAAGTCCTTAGCCAAGCTATCAGGTCTCCTATGAGTAACTCATTCCCCACCCGGGACAAATGGACACCATCCCCCAAATACATATCGTCCCCTTTAATACAACCATGCGAAATAGAATGCAGTGTATTTGAACGGAACAATCTACTCACTTTATTATTCATTTTTCTTACTGAATGATTCAGAGCAGAAACCGAAAGAGCCCCTCGCCACACTTTCCGTGGGATCATATGGGACCATGCAATCGTGCACCCTGGAACTCTTCTCGCTAACCAACTTACAGTGGAAAGCATCGCCTCAAGAAGAAGTCGTCTACCAGTGGTCACTAAATCGTTGCCCCCAAGATGTACTATGACTATAGACGGCGGTGACCTCGTCCGCCCTAACAAACCCTCGAAAAATGATTGAAACTGGTCAATACAGAGCCCGCCCTTTCCGTAGAAGGACACACTGTACCCGTATTCCCCAGCCACGTGAATCATGTCACCTGCTTTGAATACGTCCGCGGCACGCCTCACGTATGAGTGGCCCACGACCCACACCTCCTTTTTCACAGCCGGTGATGTCTGACCGCTGGCCCAGTGTTGGGTCGACTGCACAGTCCGCCCCGCCTCGTAGGCTTGCGCAACTGAAAACCAAAGAAAAACAAGAAGCGTGAGTACATCAATGCAGCTTCACAACATGTGCAACCGCACATACCTTTTATAACAATTGGAGGACCAACGCCCCACACGTTTAATTTGTTCGACATTCAAACCCCTGGCTGTAGCTTCTGTCACAGCCCCTATCCGAAAGGAATGGGTCCCAAACTCGCCGGGGTTTAAGCCCGCGGCTGAAATCGACATCGCAAGCACCCGCTGGAACTGAAACCTCGTCAGTGGGGTGGCGTCAGCGTGTCTCAACAAGGTCCCCCCCAATGATGCCACCCTCTGTGCTAAATATTCCTCAACGCACCTCACTGGGCACATGGATGACCCGGGAATCCTTTGTATCAGTATGCAGTCCCCCATCGATCCCTGATCGGTCTTGGATTTGACAAACGAGACAGTTATTGTCTCCCCCCTGACCTGAACGTGCTCTCGGCACAATCCCCCCAGGGTATCCTGTTTGTTCCTTGCAACTAGCTCGCTTACCCGCATAGCCCCATAGAATGCTAACATAAAAGCGGCCCGGAATAAGACTGTTTCATACCGGGATGAACATGTTGCAGGCAGTACAGATAACAATAAAGCCAACCTATCCAGACCTATCGGGCGCCTTTCATCTACTCTGCGACCCTCAAGGCGTTGCCACCCGCGTAGCGCTTTTTGCACAACGAAAGATGTAGTCGGGTCCTGGATCCCATGAGCCCTTGCCATAAAGGAAATGGCGGCCCGATGCCTCTGGGCCGTAGCCACTGATTTGCCTGCCTGATGTAAGGACAGCAGAAAATCAACTACTAATTCCTCCTGACCCCAAAGCTCCCTCCTAGCCTCCCCCACAAAGGCCCAGTAGGATCGGAACGCCCCTTGGTATGCCTTCCTCGTCCTGGGGGCTAAACTCTCTCCCACGAGGTGCTGTAATTCGGGGCACCGAGAGACCAGAGAGCTTCGGGAAAGGGTGCCGCCACCGGGTCCGCTGTGGGCAGAAAACCCCAGAAGGCCTGCATACGAAAACGAGAAAGTGCATCAGCCGCCTTGTTCATTACCCCTGGCACATGTCTCGCTTTGAATAGGACATTCAACTGCATACACAATAATACAATTTCCTTAAGCAATCTCAGAATCCATTTGCATCGTGCTGCCTGGTTGTTGATACACTCAACCACGGTCATGTTGTCAGACCAAAACACCACAGAGTGATCTCTAAACCCCTCGGGCCAAGTTTTCAGGGCCACCAGAATGGGAAACAATTCCAAAAAGGCAATGTTACTCGTCAATCCACACTCATGCCACCATAATGGCCATTTCTGAGCCGACCATTGTGTGCCAAATATGGCACCAAAACCAGTACTCCCTGCCGAATCTGTCCACAGCCCCAGCTCCTCGGAGGACACCGCCGGTTTATTCCAGACCACTCGACCATTGAAATCCGCCAGAAATGCCAACCAAATGCGCATGTCCTGACGAACCTCTGCCGATAACCTTGTGCGATGATGACCCTCCTTCAGGCCGACCATGGCTTGAGAGATCGAGCGGGAAAAGGGGCGGGCCATCGGCATGACTCTCAGGGCAAAATTCAGCTGCCCCACCAATTGTTGCAACTGATGCAATGTGACCTTGGACTCCCTAATACACGCTTCTAAGGTTACTCTGAATTTTTCCACCTTCTCTCTAGGTAACCTAAAACAACCTTCCACGGAGTCGAGCTCGATCCCTAGAAAATCGAGGCAAGTCGAGGGTCCCACAGTCTTACCTGGTGCCAATGGCACACCGAGATGCGTCATTAAGGTACAAAATTCATTCAAAGCCTGTCCACATTCTGGAACCCCGGCCACCCCCAAAAACAAAAAGTCATCGAGGTAGTGCATGACATGTTGGAAACCCGTCTTCTTTGTGAAGACCCATTGCAGAAAGCAGCTGAACTTTTCAAAATAGGCACAAGAAATAGAGCAACCCATTGGCATACATCTATCCATGTAATAGTGACCCTGAAACATGAAACCAAGGAGACGCTGATCGTCTGGATGTACCGGGAGCAACCAGAACGCTGACTCGATATCTGACTTCGCCATCAGCGCCCCGGGCCCTAGGCGATTCAACATGGCGACGGCCTCATCGAAAGATGCGTACCGCACCGAACATATATCCTGGTCTATTGCATCATTCACAGACCGACCATGTGGGGCTGATAAATTATGTATCAGTCGGAACTCACCCGGGTCCTTTTTAGGAACCACCCCCAAAGGAGAACAAACAAAGTTATCACATGGTGGCTCGACAAATGGACCGGCCACCCGACCTCGAGCAACCTCCTTCGCAATCTTTTCCTGTACCACGGTCGTATGTTTCAAGACCGATATTTGATTTTTACATTGTCTTATACCCTGGAAATCCCCCACTGGGATGCGGAAACCATATGAAAACCCGTTCCGCAGCACCCCAGCGGAAGCATGATCCAGGTATTCGCTGAGCCAAGGAATCATTGCCATGGTATCAACCGGAGTAGGTAAAGGCGCCCCTCGGACTATTTCAGACCTTTTTGGCGCCTCCTTTACCCCCGTTATCACCCGTTTTGGCTCTGCACATGGACTCCGGATGTGATGATTGCCCGCACCCTCCACATTCGTGGCGGAATTTGCATGTCCCCTGGGGCCTCGAACATTTACCCCTGTTGAAGTTCCAACAAACCCCCCTTTTACCTGTGTTGCCGTTCGGCCTCGAGTGGTACTCGTTACCCGAACCTGATCGAAAGGGCGTCCCGGCATTTTGGCGGGAGGATTCCCCCCCACCGCTCCCTACTAGTGGCACCCTTAACATACCAGTACTTTCCATTTTTGACCATGACACAGAATCGTAACAATCCCAAGTTAAGTTTTTATCGTGCTCTTTTGCTTTCCTAAAAATGTTATCGTAACAGAACCACTGAGTGCCCCCATACGCTACGGAATATTCCATGATCCGTGTCTGATAAATCGGCAATTCGGACAACAACTCGGGTCTACGTTCGCCCACGATGGATGTAAAAATCCCCCACGCCTTGCCCCAATTGCCAATGTGTTCATCAACCTTAAAGGCGGCCATCTTTGCGCGCCACACACCCGGATGCATGAGCTCCTTTTGGCTCCTAACATGCTCCATCTCATAATGATCAGTAAGCAATGAAAAAATGTTCACATACTCATCTGCCCATATCTTTTCCTTAATAGCCCGAGGGACATGTTGACCCAACCTTTCCCTTCGTGAAGGTGCAGACTCATCCCTCGCAATCGGCAATGGCCGCTTACCTGAACCAGAGGCTGTATCTGTGGTAGGCGTGGGCGGAAAATCCGTTCCGCTCGCGGATTTTGCGGATTTTCGGGAAATCCGCAATCCGCGAGATTTGCGAATTTCCCGCAAAATCCGCAAATCCGCGAGCAGCGGATTTTGCTCGCACTGCTCGCACTGTTCGCGTGAGTTCGCGCCCCGCGAATAAGTGCAAAATTGCAGAAATACGATCTTAGCAAAACTGAAAGTAACTACTTACCAGGTTCAAAAGTTCAGGCTCATCATTAGTAGCCATTTCCTGGAGTGCTTCCTGAGGGGCCCCTCCAGAGTTCAGTTGCCAGTTGAAACTATTATGTGACCCTGCTCTGAACCTCAGAATAGTTACACATATGCCACAAAGGTCCTGAATTACAGCTAAGGGAGACAAGCAGGAGCCAGGCTGGAAGTTAAAATCCATTAATCAGCCCCTAATTCATTATTGTCAGTTGGGGCAGGGCAGGTGTTGTAACTAATTTTGCAACAATGAAAGCACTTAGCAAGTGCAAAAGATCACTAATCAGGGCGCACTAAGGAAGCAGGTGCCAGCTAAAAAAATATTCTGTGACACATGAATCAGCCCCAAATTAATTCAGGTCACTTGAGGCAGGGAAGGTGTGCTTTGCTTTGCCGAAAATAATGTACACTGGACAACCAGAGGGTGTGGTGATGAAACAGAGGGTGGCATGGGTGGGCCAGAGGGTGGCATGAGTAGTCAGAGAGTGGCAGTGGTGACAGAGAGTGGCAGTGATGAAGAAGAGTGTCCCAAACAGGCTGGACACGTAGAAACAACAAGTTCGCGAAACTTGCGACCCGACAGGTAAGTTCGCAATTTGCGAAAGTGTACAAAACCCTCGCGAACTGGCAGAAACACGGGCGAACACAAAAAAAAAAAAAATCCGCAAATTCGCGGGAATTCGCGGATTTTGCGGATTGCGAATCCGCAAATCCGCAAAATTCGCGAACGCGAGATCCGCAAAATTCGCTCATGCTTAATCTGTGGTTGCACCTGTTCCTGGTGGTTTTTCTACTGCCGCAACCGGCGTGATACCTGGCGATGATGCCTTCGCCGCCTCCTTCGTTTCACGCAACTGCTTAATCAAAGCCCGTGCGTCGTAAGCCGTGGTGCCCTCGCCATCTTTTCCCAACCACGCTGCTAATTGGGCTGCCAGCTCAGGAGGCATATCCTCCGCGGACACGGGGGTGACCACTACGGGAATCGGATTTCCCTCTGCCGGCACCGGAGTTGGCTCCTCGAGCGGAGCACAGGGAACCGGGATGTCCCCCCCAGCTGCTCCCCTTCTGGGCCTCTTGCCTTTTCCTCCCGGAGCTGCTCCTGCCAAAGGCCGTTTCGGTCCCTCTTCCCCATCTCTATCCGCCATCCGCTTCTTCAGATCGGTCACTTCCTTCATGAGTACCCGCAGCATCTGATCGGTAGTCATTCGTTTTCCGGCTTTCTTAGGCATTCTCCAACAGAGTTTCTGTAAGACAAAGAGAAAGATTACCACGCTCAAAAAATGGCTCTTCGTTCCGTCTCGAGCTCACGTGCAGCGAGGAGGTGCAGCTTCAGAGCACAGGAACAAGAGGATGCTTTCTTGGCTTGTTGCTCCTTTTATCCGTCTTCAGGGCGGGAGTAAACCCGCCCCCGCCTGCCCTGAAGGGCGTGGTCAGCCGCGTCAGTGTCTAGGCCAGCCCACTCCAGGGCGGGAAAAAGGCGCGCCCCGGCTACGCCGCTTCGGGCATACCAGCCGAGACTCGCCTCCCGCCCAAGATGGCTTCCCGGGGGGATCGTGGTACTCCGCCATACGTTCGGGGGGACCGAATGGTCGCCCCTTTCCATATGCTCTGGTTTTTATGGATGTATTGTACTTTTGTGATTTTAATTAATTGAATAAAGTGGTTATGTTTGTCTGTCACATAGAATAGGATAGAATAGTACCATTTAATAATTCAGCAGTTGTTTGTATGTCAATATGTTTAATTGCGGCAGAAGTATGTGAAGGTACACATTATTTGTTATTTTAGTTACAATTCAAAAAGAGGCTGATCCTTTCAAAACAATAATAAAATAATACTTTAGCCAAATTAAACAAGTGTAAGAGAAAGAGGAATCTTCATACTTCTAGGGAGCTGAGCACTGAGAAAATGGGCTAGTTCTGAAAGGAGCAATAAAAGCCGTTTTTAAGGGCACAAGCAAGGACCTTGGGTTTGCCAGACAGGTCTTATTGGCTTGCTGAGACATTAGCTTTCTTCATCTCCCATGGTTTCATCAAGGTATGCTGGTGAAATGCAAGCCCACCAACTCATACAGGCTTTTTTGGTGGTAAGATAATGTAGTTACTGGTAAGAAGGGAAGTGTTGGAGAACAAATGCCAGATATTATAAATTACGGTTATAATGTTGCAATTCTTTCTATTATTCTTTTATTGTTGTCACTAGTCCATTTTGTTATAGTCACAACTATGCCCTTAATATGCTCTAGAATATGATTTTGATTTTAAATTCAGAAAGGTAACTTTACACTTTTGTGTTCTTTTACGATTGTTTACGATTTGCAAAGGGATTTACCTTTAGTGATTTACAAGAAGTGTAAAGTCTCCACACATAAAAAGACGTATCATTTTATATGAGGAGATCACACTCATTAAGATACTACCCGTAAATCCCTTTGTGAATGGCATAAAATTGTGAGCTTACACAAAAGGGAAGTTTACCTTTGTGAATCAGGAAAACAATGTATTCTCTTTTCTTAAGTTTGAAAATGCTTTATTAAAGAAGTAACAGAATAGCATGAAATTAACAGCAATTGATATGTGCATGTAAAAACAACTATGAAATACAAAAAGATGAACAAAGAAATATACAAAAAGAGTAACTTTCAGCAAACAAATGAGCATTTACAAAGATTTTTGGAAATGAAGGTAAAAAGAGGGAGAGAAAGAGAAAAAGAGAAGAGAAAAGGGAAAGAAGCGGGATCATCATTAAGTCATATAATGTAAATAGAAACAATAGATTCATAATTCAAAAAGCATAGTATGAAAAGCAACTTAATAATACTAACTTTGAGTCATGGAGGTTCAAAAATAGTAGCTGTAGTTAGAGAAGTAACAGATTGTCTAGATAGGAAGGATGTGAACGACTGCCATAACAAATCCCATGAAATCATCATGTGCACGGAAGTAGTATCAGCTTTGTCAAGTCGATGAGTGGGACATGTCATATTCCACCACCCGACAAACGAGATTTTGGTAGCATCCTTCCATTTATATTTTATAATCTGTAAAGCCATAACAATGAGTTGGTTTACAAGTTTCCCAACAATGACTTGGGTATGCCATATCTGTGATGAACCTCCTTGAAAAATATGCATTTTTATTAAACAGTATTTTTAAAAAACAAATATCAGATATCTTCTCTCAAACGTGTTATCCCTCCCTGGGATAAGCAACATTCTAGAAACATATGTCAACATGATCCTATCGAAGTTTCTAGAAGCTCATAACTTACTTCACTCTTCCCAAACAAGAAGAAAATCCTCGAGGATCAATTGCTATTATTATTCTAAATTTGAGTTCCGCATTCGATACAGTAAACTATGGCATTATCATAAAGAGATTTAGAGATATTGGAACTTCAGGAAGCACCATCACCTGGTTACAGTCTTTCCTAGAAGGCAGAACTTTCCAGGTTTTTGAAGGAGTTAATATCTCCAGCTACTTGCTATGACATTCTTAGAATGCTTCGTAAAATTCTACCTCTGCTTCCAATCATGACGAGGAGACTTACGATCCAGGCCCTGATTCTTTCGCATCTGGACTATGGAAAATCCCTCAACTTAGGGGCCCTGAAGTTGACCACAAGGAAACTACAACTGATATAGAAATGAGCAGCTCAGATGTTGCTAAAACAATCCCAAAACTCAGTCTGCTAAGCCAGCAATGAATACCTTACATTGTCCGCCGTTCATTGAGAGAATAAAGTTCAAATCCTTGGTGAAGTAGTGTGGCTCACTGGTTAGAGGCGGCAGACCCGAGAGCAGAGGACGGCCCGGGACCAGGGTTTGATTCCCGGCGCGGCAGGTTTCTGGACCAGGGTCAGCGGACTCGATAATTCTCTCGCCTCGGTGCCCACTCTGATCAGCGATCACACTCGGCAACTCTGGGCATTAGCTTGCCTCATCTTCACTAACGGCCCCACCAGACCGCCGGGGATGCCTGGTCTCACCCTGGAGATACCCATTAAGGGACCATCTCTCAGGGAAGCCAGGAAGGGTTTCGCAGCGGTCGAAGCGCCTTGGGACCCTACGGGTAAGTAGTGCGCTATATAAATGCCTATACATACATACATACATTGTGCATAGCTCACAAGACACTTTGGGGTAAAGGTCCCCTAATCAATCGATCTCTCATCTCTATCCATCAATATGGAAAAGCTTTGCAATCAGCCAACTTATTCTTAGCCTTAGTTCCTAGAATAAAAAAGGAAAGATAAGGAGGCTGTTCCTTTTCATACAATGCCACCAGGCTTTGGAACACCCAATCCTCTTTATCTTCGCTCAGTGACAGACCACCTTCCGTTTCTGAAGCTCCTCAAAAAACCTGGCTGTACCAGAAAGCTGCACTTTAGGCCAATTAGTCTGTTTTCTGTGCAACACTACTAGCGTTGGGATGACAGCACTGGGATGCCTTCGGGTAGCCATGCACTCTATAAGTATTTTGTAATAATATTATTAATAATATCAGATGACTTGGTTCGAGGAGATTCCAAATTTGAGTTGCAGGTCTTGAAAGGCAAGAGAGGCCCCATCGGAGAAAAGATGGACTATGGCCATGATCCCTTTTTGAACACAGTTTTTCAATGAGAACTCTTATGTAATTGGAAATGTTTATATAACAAATAGGAGAAGACTCAAAATTACCTAAAGAGGAAGTAAGTATGGGTTGTGCTAGCTTAATAGAATAGGTAAGGGTCTGTGAGAAACACAACTTGGTAGTTGTGAAGTTTAAACCAAGTCTTAAATAGAAAAGGGTGTAATTTGTTTTTATTTCATAATTCTTTATAGAAAATTGAAGATGCATATATCAACATTAGTAATGCATAGTATAACAGATTCCCGGGGGTATATTGTTTACACATACCTGAATATGCTCAACTTCCGAAGCAGGAGAGGCTGGCAGAACGCACAGAACGTGGATGTTACATGTACAGGGATAGTTTGCATCTTCGATGAATGTGCTAATCAGTAAACCTGAGTAAAATCAAGGAAGACTACATTCCCAATACCACAAAGGTTCCTTGGAGTCCTGAGTGTCTTTACCAGGCAACCAGAATACATAAGTACTATAGCTCTTACCTCGTCAGAGTTTTGACATTTTGCAGACTGGTATTTTCTGTGGCAGTTGGAGAAAGACTGTGCCACATACAGAGAAGCATTCTATTACAATACATGTGTTTACATTTTTTGACTTTGAGATTGGACACTACTTTCAGGAGTCATCCCTTGAGACCTATGAACTTTTACATTTGTGCTTGTGTTTTGTTTCCTCCATAGAATAGAAAAAGATCCTCATTGTTGCATAGACTTTGCTAACCTTTCTTTCGACACACATATGGTATTAAGATAATGATTTACATGGGGAGTGATTGTTGTTAAGACAATTATATAATACTAATATGCTTAGTTTATGTTGCACTTTATGAATGAACCTCTCACATTGCAAATAATTCAAACCACAGAATGTATTCATATAACACTGAATGCAGTTGTAGATAGTAAAAAACACATAATAGCTTAAAAAATGTTTGCATAACTTACATACACTTTAATTTTGCTTCAGCTGTAGGCAGACACAGAGTTTCATCAGTCCATAGTGAGTTGGTATGAAAGAGAATGTTAAAAGGTATATCATACACCATGTCTGTAGTACAGGCCAGGTCCAGCTGTGTGACCAGACAGAATGACAATATGCATTGTCTCTGTAGCTCCCTTATCTAATTTCCTTTCTTCAGGACACCTTCTAAGCACCATATCCTAAGCGTAAGGTTGTCAGTGGGTTTGGAGAAATGTGTTAGCATGTCTTGCTGCAGCCTACAATAAGGCAGACATTACAAGTTAAATAAACCAGTTATTGATAGGCAATTTTCCTCAATGTTTAGGTGCTCAGAGCACATGCACTGTGAGGCTGGATAGCAGTCTCTCTGTGCCCAGAGTCAAGAATGGCAGCAGAACCTAGTAATAAAATAACAAGTGCACGTAAAAAGAGGAACTTTCAAACAGACAACTATCGCTGAATCTAGATGAGCTTACCCACCATGAAGCTAAAACATGAAGAGACCTATTCCTTATTAAAGCATAAAGGAGACCCACCATTAGGTGGGTCACAAAGAATCATATCATGCATCAGAACCATGATGAGATCCATTGTTGATTCTTTGTCAGGAAGAGACGCACAATGTGTCTTGACCATGATGAGACCGGTCCCTAAGACCGGTACAGGGGGAGAACGACCATAGTGGCTGGCACAGGCTGATGCCCACTAGTGCTGGGCAACAGGAAGATACTATTCCTATGTCTGAGCAAGCAGTAGACTAACCATGAATCTTAAACTTAAAGAAAGCCATCCCTCATTCTGGGCCTAGAAGAGACCAACCAACCATGGATGAATGCCTGTGGAAAACCTGTCCTGAGACTGAGAAATATGGTGCCCAGGCCTGAATCTAAAGTGAACTGCCTGGCATCTGGAACACATGGATTTTTCTAGGAGTGTGGCACTCAAGCCAGCACACCTGAGTGTGGGTCTCTAGGAGAAGTACCCTAAATCTGGGTCAAGGAGATAACTCATGAATAGGACTTGAGGCATATTTAGACCTTTAATGAGTATGGTCAATGAGTAGAGTAGAATATTAGTTTATGTCTGGTGAGAATGTTTAATAACATTAACCTTCTTTATAATTCTCAGTTTAATCTATGTGATTGACTGGTGAGACACATCTAATAATAACCATAACCCATGCCCATCTGAAATTACAATGGTGACACTGGCTGTTATCTGCATCTGCATCTTACCAATGTCCATCACTGGCTGCCATTCACTTACTGCTTACTCAGATTATTAAACATATTAATCACTATTGCCCTTTATGCCTCGTGCAAATGTTCTAGTTATGGTATGCCAGTTTTAAATAATGGCCTCATCTACTCCCTGAATGCCAGTACTCCTTTTTCCAGTCCCTGTGGTTATTTTAAAATGTCATTCACAATTCCATATTTCGCTTTTGCTCAGAAAAAAAGAAAAAGGTATGCAGTAGCAGTTTATAGATTAAAATGTATAGTTGGCAAAGTGAGGAAAAGGTTACAGCTGCCATTTATTTTAGCATGTTTCAGAGGATGGCCAGTGCAAGCCTTGTTGCTAAAATTACTGTTGCAAAAGTCTAGCTACGTGTTATGTTGGCCCGCTTTTTCTTCCAAGGAGGAGCACATAATTCGCTCCCAAGAATGTAGCTTCCCCTTCCCTCCCCTACCCCACACCCCTAAGCCAACCACATAACACAAAGCACAAAACAACAAAATACAACAGGCCACAAGACATGAAATCACTCAGAACACAACTCAGCAATCACTATACAATTCAAGAATAACACAATGCACAAGTGCCTTAGCTACTGAGGCGTTCACACCCAAAATGAAATGCCGCGCAAAGACCACATCTCTAGTCACCTGAAAAACCTCCACTGGCTCCCCGTCAATAAGAGGATAACATTCCGCCTCCTAACCCACGCACACAAAGCACTTTACGAACTTGGACCCGAATACCTCAACACAAGACTTTCCTTCTACACCCCCTCCCGCCAGCTACGCTCCTCCAGCCAAGCCCTGGCTGCTGTACCTCGCATCAACAAAACCACCATGGGAGGACGATCCTTCTCCTACCTAGCAGCCAAAACCTGGAACTCACTTCCCACTCACCTTCGCCTCACTCAGAACCACCTAGCATTCAGAAAGCAACTTAAAACTTGGATATTCGACAAGTAATTCCCCACCCTTCCTCAAGCGCCTTGAGACCCTCTGGGTATGTAGCGCGCTATATAAATTATTTGACTTGACTTGACTTGTTTTTATTTTAAATAATTAATAAGGGGTTGGGCCTGTTTAACGTCAGCAAGGATAGGACACTATCAGATCCAAGAAAAAACAAGCGCCAGTGCTGACTCTTTTTTAACAAAAAAATGATTTTAACTTGTGACTGCACAACTTACTTATTGTGATCACCCTGTAATTTTCATATTGTACTTCAGAAATGATCCATTCAACATATAACTGTCAGTAACAGGGGAGAAATATCTTCATGTAACAAAGCACAGAATCATACACTACAACTCCTACATCAAAGAGACATCAAAGCATTAAAACTACTATGAAATGATCAACACAACATGAAAACACATGACGGAAAACATGTATCATTCAATAAACCAGTTCTGAAATTGAAAGAGGGACTAGGTAGAATGTACTTACTCAGCCCCTGCTGAATTAACATATAGCCTAGGAGTGTTAACTTAACTTTTCTTTTTAAGCACTATGGGCATGATTATGATGTCCGTCGGAAAGCAATCTGTCAGCTCGCCGGAGGCTTTCCGCCTGACATCATAGGTTTCCATTCGACCGCAGTATTATGATACTGGCAGTCGGAGGGAAACCCATGGGGGATTTTTGCTGTGCTTTCAATGGGATGAGCCTGTTGGTGCATCGGAAGGACTAATAACCCTCAAATGGTGGTTGTGCCTGCTCAGGCACCGCCGTTGGGATTATGATGCCCATTTCCCACAGCCTTTCCATGTTATCCTTTCTGATATGGAAAGGCTGTCAGAAAGTGACTTTGGAGGACCCCTAGCAGGGCCCCTTACCCCTTGCCTTCAGCTATGGGATCTGGGGGCCCCCAAACCATCCCTGCACCATTTGGCAGTCACCGTATGGTGCCTGCCACACAGTGCAGGGATGTTTTAAAAGTGTATATTTTCTATTGAGGCTGGTGCTGTAACCCGCAGCACAAGCCTTAATAGAAAATATACACTTTCCGACCACTTTGAAAGGCGGTCGCACCATAATTGTGGAAGTGGGACGGCTGACTTCTTGTTGTGCAGTCCGTTTCCGCTATGATGCCGGCCGAACATCTTAGTTAGGGACTTTGCGTTTAGGCCTTCATAACTTTTTTTCATCAAGGTTATGAAGGCCAAATTTGCATCCATTTTTCCCGCATCTAAGATTTTAAATGTGTGCAGGGTTAGTAGATCTCCATCTGAGGAACCAAGAAAACAGCCAAAATGTTGTCAATTTTCTTTTTTTAATGAAAAAAAGCTCAGTGCAAGATTGTGAACGGTTTCATTTTTAAAAAGTGGATCTACAAACTTTCAGGAACAAGATGTGTAGTATAACAGATCAAATTGTCACAGTTTTTTTTATTTTTCTAATTGTTAATTGGTGTTCCCTATGTTGTTGTTGCTTAAGCCTGCTTGAAATTTGTGATGGAAAAAAGAAAAAACTTCAGCAGGGGATCAGATGTGTTGATCGCTCAAGGTTTTCTCAAAAAAAATATGGAGCATATTCATCAAACTTCATTGTTGTGATTACCAAAATAGCGATTTTTAAGAAGTTGCTATTCAGTAATCGCAAAATGCAATGCACCATACAAAACAGCAAATAGCGATTCTCTAATTGCGATTCCATAAGAATCGCAAACGCAATTAGGGAATCGCTATTTGCTATTGTGACTCCATTCTTTCCTAAGGGTCTCGAGGCCCATAGGTGGGAATGGTCTTGCATAGCTTAAATTGTGATTGCCTAATTGGGAATCGCAAATTAGGAAATGCAAAGGCAAGGGTACCCGGGGGCCTAAGGCCCCCCTGAGGCACCCCTAACAGAAAAAGGTGCACATGTAAGGCACACACATGCCCTAGGGACATGTGTGCGCCACATGGCAATTTGAAAAATCCCGTTTTGTTCATTTTTCAAAGTATGCACTTATTAGCATCAACTTGAAGTTGATGCTAATTAGCCTTTCCTTAAATTCACAGTTCGCATTTAGGAAAGGCTTTTTGCATTTGCATTAGAGAATTGCAAATTGCGATTCCCTATTTGAATTCACAATTTAGGTAAGCGCAAGAAATTGTGATTACCTAAATTGCGAATCCCAATAACTTTCATTCATTGCAAAAGGCCATTTTGTGATCGCAAACAGCAGATTTTTGTGACTCGCTACTTTTGCAAAATACCTTGATGCATGTGCCCCTAATTGTTGATTTACAAAATAATACACTTAAATCAGAAAAAAAAAATGTTTTGCACCAAAGGCTGATTTACAAAAGTTATATACTGTTATGACCAGCCGACTCCTCCTAGAGATAAATAGAATTGTGTTGGTTGTCCAGAGTTGCAGCTTATTTAGATGTTTCATTGTGTAATAACTGTACTCCAATTCTTAAGGTAAAACCAAATGAATTGAAAATGGCTATGAAGGAAACCTGTGCGTTTGTTTAAATGTATCCAAGATACTCAGACTCTCATTTATGGGTATTTGGCATAGGGCAGCGTTGCAAGTCAACTTGCTCCCCTATGACAGGGCAGGAATGCCCTATATTTATCCAATAGGGCCATTTCTGTCTTTTTCGCCCTGTTCTGGAGCCGATTAGGCAGCCTAGCACCATCACAGGCACCTTTGCATCAACAGGATCATGAGCAGTGTTTTCCTTGTCGTGTGTGTGATGCAGAAATCAGCAGATATAGAGAGATTAAAAAACGGGGACAAATAGAGAAATTTCCTTCATTATGCCTCACCTTGTGAGGAGTATAATTTTGACGCATTCCCAGGTTTACAAGTCCTTGTAAACATGGGAATGCGTAAAAAACACATGGAGGGCCTCCCTTGCGCAGAGTAAGGGGACACCATGATTTGTGCACCGTTGCCTTACTTGAGATTTATAAGGCCACGCAAAGCCACGCAAGGTGGCTTTGCGTGGCTTAATAAATCTGACTTAGAACCTTGTGCCAGGCATGCACCACTTTTGCTGCAAATGTAACTGGCGATCTCATAAATATTCCCCTAAATTTAGGAATTATGGTTATGTGTAAAAGTATGGATATACGGTTACTTATACTATGATGCATTCCAGAGGGCATTTTTTTAAAGTGTTATTTCTTGCACATTGGCTTACATTTGGAAGCCAAAAATTGAGAGAAAACTGATTGACACACTTCTCGGATATACACTGTATCCAACTTTTGTGGGTGGGCCTATTGCTTGAGGCAGGAAGGGCCCCAAAACACAATGTGGAGTCATCACATTTTTGACAATGAAATTAACCCCTTTTGGCGATATGGACAGCAGAGGCATTTAGACTTGGCCGGAATGCAAGAAAGACCCAATGGTGTTTTCTTCCCCAAGAGGCCCTGAAAAACCTCACTTTTTGGATAAAACCACACATTTTACTCATATTTCTTTGAGGGGGTGTTCTGGAATCTGTAAAGAGCCACAAATGTCCTAGAAAAATTACTACTGTGAAGGAAAGCTCTAGAATCTGTATGGATCTATAAAGTACTACTAAGAGTTTCTGTCTAGCCTCTGTAATTCCTACATGGAATTAACCCTGAATAAACACTGAACCAAGCAAAGGTGATGATGGACGGTGTGCTGAAACTTTTCAGACACTCACCCCCAGTCACAGATCTGGGTTGAATCCATCATCGTTCCTTAGCCTTGTTTGCCACACGAGTCCAGACTCAGCCATATACAAATCAGTCATGACCCTATTCCTCATGGGTTCAGTAAAGCTGAACTGCCACGCTAGGTCTTCCCTGGGCAGAAAACAAGCATCCTGGGACTGGTTTCGTGGGTAAAACACCCGTCATCAGCCAGGCTAGCTTGAATCCAGCTGTAAAGTGAACAAGGGACCCACATCTGGGCATACCCTGCCAATTTGGGGCGTGCAAAGCAAACACAAGGATATGATGGACGGAGCGCTGAAACTTTTCAGACACTCACCCCCAGTCACAGATTTGGGTTGAATACATCATCGTTCCTTAGCGCACTTCGCCACCCCAGTTCAGACCTAGCCATATGCATATCAGTCATGACCCTGTTCCTTGTGGTAACAGTCCAGCCCAAACTGCCAAGCCAGGTCTTCCCTGGACTGGAAATAAGCATTCTGGGACCAGTTTTGGAGTAACACCCTTCATCAGCCAGGCTGGCTTGGTTCCATTGGCAAAGTGACCACACTATCTCTTGGGAATCCTGCTGTGTAGGACTTACAGGAGGAACCAGGAGGGCTTCTTGGCCCCCAAGGTCCCTCAGGATAAAGTGGAGCTAGTTGGAGGCCCCCCTTTCTCTACTACTTTGCAAACGTGACTACTACTTAAAAAAACATAGCAATTCACTTAAAAAACAAATGTTACAGGAACGTTATAGTTAGGAATTAGTATTTTAAAAAACCTCGAAATTCACTGAAAAAAACAAAGGTTACAGGTATGTTATAGTTAGGAAATAGAATTTTAAAAAATGTAGAAATTAACTGAAACAACAAAGGTTACAGGAAAGTTAAAGTTAGGCTCAGGTTTCACTATTACAAAAGCAGCAAAATTCAGCAGATATAGTTAGCTGAACACTGCTTATGACATCACATATTACATCACTCATGAGTCATGACATGATCAGTGACATCCCTGATGATGTCACTGATGACATCCACAGAATCACTAATGCACCCACTCATACCTCATAGAACCATTCATACACTGACTCAACCTTTCATAGACCCATACCTGTACATAAACATACACTCACTGATTCATAGATGTATACACATATCCACTCACTCACCCATACAGCCACTCATACAACCACTCAGATCCCTAATACAGCCACTGACATATCCACTCATACACCCATACAGCCACTCACACACTGAGTCAGTCACGCATAGAGCTACTCATACACCTAGTCTCTTACCCTTACAGTCAATCACATAGCCACTTACTCAACCATACAGATACACACACACACCCACTCACTTAATCATACAGATACTGACACGTACTTACTCACCCATACAATCACTGACACAAGCACACACTCACCCATACAGGCACTCTCACATTCACTCACTCACTCACCCATACAGTCACCTATACTGCTTGAAGGTAATGCTGGGACACAGCAAGCTGTAGTTTCCTATACCAGTAAGAAAATAAGTGCCTTCAACAAACATGATAAATTGTGCAAGCACGTTTGTGCCCCCCTAAATGCTGCAAATCTCCCCAATAGGGCCAATACTCTTTGTTTCACCTGTGGGTTCATACTGGAGGACCAACATTGGGTACAGTCAAATCTGGTAGAAATGGTGGTCAGCAAATCACAGCCCACAAAGCATAAAGAATAAATTTCACTGTTCACTGGGCCCTTATTAATGCACGTCTCGTTAAGCACAAATAGGAAATAGCGGTGTTTCTAGTTAACCATCAGCTGGATTTCTTATACATTACGGAAACATGAGCTGACCCCTCAGCAGGCCCAGACTTCTGCATTGTCGCAGCTGCTGGCTTCTCGGTATACAGATGCGATAGACTAAAGAAAAGAGAGGGCGGGTTGGCTCTCATACCCCGAAATGATTTACTGTTAAAGACAGAAATGGCCCCCTCCAAGGTATGCGAGGCATTTAATTTCAACATAACACTTTCCAATCATCAATCTTTTAAGGGGATCCTCCTTTACCCCCCACAGGGCCCTAGGGGAGATTTCTTATCAATGGTAGGAAAGTTACTGGAATCCTCCGTCGATTAATCTAGTTTTACAATTCAAGGAGATTGTAATTTTCATTTGGAAGCCACTGAAGATAAGGATTCGTTATCCCTTACTTTGGAGCTAGAAGTGATAGGACTTCTGCAAAGAGTCAGTGGCCCTACCTATTTAGCGGGTCATATGCTGGATGGTGCTTTCACAAATCTCTATAAATGAGATCCTTCCTCTGTTGTGGTCCGATAACCATGCAGTATTATCCGACATTCATATTTTGGATCCTACGCCCCCACTCACTTGGTCAGTCCCTCCTAAATGGTTTAAGGCTAGGAGTTGTTTAGAGCAGGCTCCTCTCAAACGGTATCTTTTGGATACTCAGCCAGAAGCTGTGTTGGACTCAGAACTGGCCACTATAAACAATACAGACTGGCTCCAGAATGCTTTTGCTGAGCTGGTTCCATCAAAAACAGTTTCCAAAAACAGGAGGACTCCCTCTGCCCCCTGGTTTTCTGAGGCATTGAGGCTTGAGAAACAATGGTGTAGGAAACAACAGAGGCACTGGTGCCTAGAATATGATAGCCAGGAAAAGTTTCTCTATAAGCTGGCACTGGCGGTTTGTAAATGCCTTATACTTACAGAAAAGAGCAACCATTATATTAGGGATATACAATCCACACAAGATTCTTCCAAATAGTTGTTCCAGGTGGTTTCTAAACTCAGCAGGTGCCAAGCTACTTGTCATTCCTAGAACCAAGAGAACAAATTGGGGCAACAGAGGTTTTGCAGTTGCCACTGCTAAACTGTGAAACTCTCTGCCCATGCAGATTAAGGTCCGCCCTACTCTGTTGTCATTCAGGAAACAAATAAAAACACGGCTTTTCGAGTAAAAGTTTATTTCCCATTCTAAAATTACATTCAGCAGCACATAGCACCGAGCCTCTATGGGTATTTGTGCGCTTTAAAAGTTGTTTAAATAAATAAATAAATATGCTGCCTTTCACATACCCATTTCCTCACCCGCATACCACTGACACATTCACACACTCACCCTCACAGCTATACACACGCTCAAGGACCCATACAGCCCCTCACACATACACTCACTAACCCATACAGCCACTGGCTCACGCACTTACTCATCCATACAGGCAGTCACACACCCCCTCACCCACCCACACAGACACACAACCATACAGGTCTTCAGACAACCAATCACTCACCAATACAGCCACTCATGCACCCACTCGCGCACACATACAGCCACTTAGACACCTTCTGACGGACTGAAACACACATTTCCACAACCAGTCACTCGCCTACACATTCAGTGAGACACCTAATCACTCACTAATACAGTCAGTCACACAGCCACTGAATCATCCATACAAACACCCATGCACCCACTGGATAACCAATACACCTTGGTATGAATATTTAACATTGATAAACATTTTAAAAACACTCAGTCACTGGATGATGTCATCAGCAATGCCATTTGAGATATCATCAGTGACGAACAATATTAACAAAACTATTACATTTTAGAAATTATAAACATGCTATTCCTACTCCAGTCTGTGCAACAGTAGGCAAAGCATTGGACTGAGAAGAAGTACAGTTTACGATTCCCACTCCAGTCAGTGCAACAGTAGGAAAAGCATTGGATTCAGGAAGATTAACATTTACTATATCCACTCTACTCGGTGCAACACCAGGGAATGCATTGGAATCAGGCGGGTAAAAAAATACTTATCCCACTCCAGTCCATGCAACAGTAGGGAAAGTGTTGAACTGCAGAGGGGCAAAAATTACTATTCCCACTCTAGTTTGTGCAACAGTAGGGAAAGCGTTGGACTCAGGAAGGGTAAACTTTACTATTTCCACTCCAGTCTGTGCAACAGTAGGGAAAGCGCTGGACTCAGGAAGGGTAACATTTACTATTCACACTCCAGTCAGTGCAACAGTAGGGAAAGTGTGTGACAGAGGATTGGTAAATACTATTCCCACTCCAGTCAGTGCAACAGTAGGGAAAGCGTTTGACCGCTGGGGATTAAAATCTACTATTCCCTTTCCAATCTGTGCAAGAGGGGTGAAATGTACTATTCTAACTCCAGTCGTTGCCGCAGTAGGGAAAGTACTTCACTTAAAAATTAATATAAAAATTATAATTATACATATCTATGCAATATATATTGCAAGCAGCAACTCCTTTCTCCAGCAGTAATAAACCGGCCCTCTGAGGGATTTCACTCGATTTTATAGTTTTTTTAGTGATAGCATCTACACGTCTCAGCTGCTACATGAGGCCTTGTTCACGATACTGAGCCTCATTTTCATCAAGCAAGCACCGACACTCTGGAGATTCATTTCAACGATTTAATTCAACAGAAGGCTCCTGACGTGTTTCGGTGGGCAAACCACCTTGATCACATAGCCTGGTGCCATTAAAACAAGTGAATATATATAGGGTTGTCATGGCACCATGGCGCTGGGATGGAAAAAGAAAACAAGTAAAGCAAAATTATACCAAACATGTAACTGACACATATTAGCCCAAATATATAAAATAAAACATGTAACTTAAAACATGTAAATTGAAAAACATTCTATCTGCAATACTGATATGCACAACTGGCAGATTATAATCAATTCAAAATATAATCGTACTGCTAAGTGCACAGATAATCAGCACTCAGGTAAGTACCCTGGCCACTAATAACCATTCCCCATCCAGACTTGACATTATAATGTTATATCAAAATTAAAGACATTTCATTATTGCACATGTCCATCTATCTACACCATTGCTGAATATCAAGTGCAGATTAAGAACAAGCACCTATTCTGCCCAAGTGTTTTTTTTCACCTTTAGATCAGTGTGGATATAACCAGTACTTAAACCCCTGTTATGGTAATTGTCTGATCTGCGTAACGTTGCCGATTAACCATGTGGACACCAAATTAAATTATAAAAGAAATATGTACCATGCACCTAAAGACTGTGGGAGCGGGCGAAACAAGCAAGAGATGTAAGAATAACTTTTCATCAGAATTTAATCCAGCCCAGCCATTTGACAGACACCTGCGGAGAATCCATTATTTTAAATCCAGCGGCAGATGAGGGTTGTTAAAAGCACAAACTCACCATGTAACGTGGCCGCCCATACAGGGAAATATCCGGCAGTGGCAGGACTGTTGTGGTAAATGTTGCCCGGCATACAGGAAACATCGGGACAAGATGGCCAATTGGGGCAATGAAGCCTATATTTGAATCATGAAAACGCTGATGCCGATGCATCATCGACACTCCGGGTGATTGCTGCCTCCCCATTGGCCCCGGATTCATCCAATCAGAATGCTGAACATTTAAAAATGACTTTATCACTGTGCTGTTCTGGTATGGCTTGAAGCCGACATGCTTAAATGCTTATGCAACAATAAAAGCCATTTTAGATACATCCCGCGAGTGCACCCCCATTTTTTCTGGTTGTTGAGCATCAAGTGGAACCCGCATCTACTCACAGGGTGGCACCCGTCGTTAGTTCGGCAGACTTGGTGAGAAACTGCGAATATATATATATATATATATATATATATATATATATATATATATTGCCACAGCTTCTTCCTCCTACGTTAAGTAGATCAAAGACACGGCACAGCAACAGATAGTTTTCTGTGTTGTTTATTTACACACCAGTGCAAAAAGGAACGTGCATCAAACGGACGGTCTACGCGTTTCGGCTCCTGCCTTCCACTGGACCATATACATATACACATATATATATATTTATATATTTATATACATATATATATATATGTATATATATATATATATATATATATACATATATATATATATATATATGTATATATATATATATATATATATATATATATATATATATATATATATATATATATATATATATATATATATATATATTATTTCACCAAGGTTCCTTACATTAAGGTAAACACCGCACTCTAACAAGGTCGATATTTCTGGATTTATTTAGTGCAATCACCACTGACCACCACCAACAAGTTTCAACCTGCTATTAAACAATTTACATAATTATCAATTTTTTAATTATTAATATCAAATTAAAAATGCTATTAATTGTTAATTGATTCTTTAAATAAATTCCTACAGTATACTCCCACAGATCTAGCACCCCAAATGTAAAATATAATTAAAATAAAAAATATAACAATTAACATGTTAAGTGATTAATGAAATAATGAATACCAAATGAATAATTAATTGTTAAAGAATTATTAGTTAAATATCTTCCCATCCTATCCCCCTGAAAACACAACACACACCTAATATGTAACATAAAAAATACATGTATTAATTAATTTACACAATTATACATAAATTACATATTTAAATTAATTTTAGTTGAAATATAGTATTGATCTATCTTCGCACCCGACACCCCTACAAACCCAAGAACTCGCATCTCAAATATAACTTAAAAAATATAATATTACACGATTTACATAATTAATTATCAAATATATAATTATTATTTCATTATTAAATAATCATTGCTTACTTAACTTTTAACTCCATGACCCTACAAACTCAACAACCTGCACCTAAAATATAACATAAAAATATAATATTTACACAATTTACATAATAAATTATTAATTCAATCATTAATACAAAACACTATCTATTTATTAATTAATTATTAATTAATTAACTTCCCACCTATTTCCCAAAAAAAACAACAACCCGCACCTAAAATATATCCTAAACATATAAAATCAACTCAATTTACATAATGAATTGTCAATTAAATAATTAATGATTGATTCATTATACCTAATTAAATTAACTTCCCATTCTGTACCCCTACAATCTTACTACATGCTAAGACACTATAAATAGTTATTAACGATGAAATTACAATTATAAATAACTTAAAATCACTAGCTATATTTCAAAACATTAACAACAATTATCATTCAATACATAACATAAACAATGAAAATATGATAGGAAACACAAAGATAATTCAGAAATAATAATATTTACAACTATATTATTGTAAACGATATTAAAAACAATATTCTTGATATTACTTACCTTAATAAGTTGATATTTTTTCAACAATATTTCTGCATTACAATATTTCTTTGACACAATATTAAAAACTCAATATTTGTGTCACTCAATATTTATGACTCGAAATGTTGGCCAAATACCAAGTACGGTTTTAGACAAGGAACTGGTACTGTAGAGCAATGCTCAAACCTTTCCCTTTTAATCAGCAAGTATGTCTATTTAAAAAAGGGCTCTGCATTTACCTTTTATCGACTTGTCATGCGTTTTTGACACAGCGATCAATCTAAATGATGGGACATTTTAGAAAACCTGGGGGTGGTAAAAACTTTAGAAACACTTTTATGCCGCCTCCATTGGGACACCTCGGTAAAACTTCGTTTTGGTCCAAGTGGGGAATGGACATCACCTTTGAGTAGCAATCAGGGTGTCCACTAATGCTGAATCTTAGCTCTGTTTTTATTTTCAATTCATATAAAAGGACTTGAAGGACACCTACTTCAAAAGTGACCAGATATTCCAAAGACAGGTACCCGCTACATTCCTACACTTCTTTACTCCGATGATGCTGTCCTCATAGCAAGGACCTCAAGTGGCCTTCTTTGGTTAATGGATGACTTTCTGAGTTTATGCCTTCATTAGACTTTAAGGTTGTTGGACCTGGCCCTTTTGGCAGGGTCATCCCCACACTTTTTGCCTTCTTGGTTCTATTTTTTATGACCTTTACAACTGCTAATCAGTGCTGAAATGCATAATTACGCTGTCTAAATTGTAATGGTGATTGGTTTATCCATGATTGGCATATTTGATTTACTAGTGAGTCCCTAGTAAAGTGAACTAAGTGTGCCCAGGGCCTTTAAATCAAATGCTACTAGTAGGACTGCAGCCCGGAGCATGCCAACCTAATGAGTAGCCACTGCAGTGTTTGTGTGTGCAGTTTTAAACTGTAATGCCGACCTGGCAAGTACACCCACATGTCAGGCCCAAGCCTTCCCTTTAACTACCAGTATCCCCCCATAAGCTAGTCTCAAGGTAGTCTCATTGGCTAGGTGCAGTGTATTTAAAAGGTAGGACTTGTGCTAGTGTGTTTTGCATGTCCTGATACTGAAATACTGCTAGTTTCACTATTGCAAGGACTATCTCTGCCATAGATTATCATTGGAGCTGCCTTGTAACCTCTTGCAAGTGTAAGTTCCAATTGGGAAGAGATATAGATTTGGAGTTTCACAATTCAAAAATACATCTTTTAGTTAAGTTGGTTTTTAAACGCCTTGTTTTAAAATACCACTTTTAGAAAGTGCACATTTTCTTGCTTTACCTTCTGTATCTCTGCCTGCCTGTGCATTCCACATCTGAGGGAGGTCGCCAGTTGGGTTATGTTTGGATTCACTCTAGACAGTCGCACAAAGGGAACTGCCTACCATGATTGCCCATCACCAGGTTGAAGGGTCCTCTTCTTCCTGAGCTAGATTGGTGGGAGGATTTGTCACTGCCATTTGAATATGGCTGTGTCTGTCCTCACACAAAGCTGTCTTCATGCCCTTGTAGTTTGTCTGGAGCCAGGTCAGGGAAAGGCAAGGTCTTGTGAACCACAAAGACTTTCCTTTGAAGTTTTCCTACTTCAAAGGCAGGAACTTATAAGTACTGGAGCTGCAACACCATAATTTCAGAACACTCTGAGCTAAGAGGAGATTATGCCAAGAAGAAGAGCTGGATGCCGTAGGAGGGGAACTGCCACTCTGCTTGTTGCTTTGTTGTTCTGGTCTACTGCTTCCAGCTTCTGTCTTGTTCAGGAAAAGGACTGGACTTTTGCTTTTCTACATCCTGCTTGCCAAGGTTCTCCAAGGACTTCTGTCTGCTTGCCAGTGCCACCTGTTAAGAAGTCTATGGGAGATCAAAGACTTCATCTGGAGCTCCTGAACTCCTCTGCTGGGAGTTCTGACCTGCCAAGTGATGCCAGACCAGTTCTAGGCCATAGGATGTGGTTTTTGCTGCAAAGAACCAAGGAAATTCATGCACTGATCTCCAGTAAGTATGGGCAAATTTTGTGAATTCGCGGTTCGCAAATTCGCACGAATTTGCAAAAAAAATCTGCGAATTTGTGGATTTCCCCGCGAAGTCACAGATTTTGTTGCAATTGCACACTATACTCAACTGAAGTACTTTCTTCTGGCTAATCAGTAAGTGCTACCTCGTTGGGTAAATGAATCGTGCTTTTCCTGGACTACAGTTGTGTAAAGGCCCAAAAGAGTTGTCTCCAGTGAGCCCGTGAGTCTGTAACTTTGCCACCGCGCCTATAGGTGCCGAGGTCCCTCGAGTGAGCTGTCCATCACAGTGGGGGAAAGGGCGGAAAGAGGTTGCATAGCCTAGTGTGTGTGGGGCCGGGCTTCTGTGCGAGTTCACATGCCTCTTGTTTATAAAGGTCAGAGGCCGATCAGCGCAGCAGATGAGGAGAAAGCAGTAAGTGCTACCTCGTTGGGTAAATGTATTGTGCTTTTCCTGCTCTACAGCTGTGTAAAGGCCTAGAAGAGTTGCCTCCAGTGAGCCCGTGTGTCTGTAACTTTGCACGCGGAGGTCCCTCGAGTGAGCTGTCCATCACAGTGGAGGAAGAGGCGGGAAGAGGTTGTATAGCCTAGTGTGTGTGGGACCAGGCTTCTGTGCGAGTTCACATGCCTCTTGTTTATAAAGGTCAGAGGCCGATCAGCGCAGCAGATGAGGAGAAAGCAGTAAGTGCTACCTCGTTGGATAAATGTATCGTGCTTTTCCTGCACTACAGCTGTGTAAAGTCCCAGAAGAGTTGTCTCAAGTGACCCCGTGTGTTTGTACCTTTGCCACCGCGCCCATAGGCGCCGAGGTCGCTCGAGTGAGCTGTCCATCACAGTGGGGGAAAGGGTGGGAAGAAGTTGCATAGCCTAGTGTGTGTGGGGCCGGGCTTCTGTGCGAGTTCACATGCCTCTTGTTTATAAAGGTCAGAGGCCTATTAGCGCTGCAGATGAGGAGAAAGCAGTAAGGGCTACCTCGTTGGATAAATGTATCATGCTTTTCCTGCACTACAGCTGTGTTAAGGCCCAGAAGAGTTGTCTCCAGTGACCCAGTGTGTCTGTAACTTTGCCACCATGCCCATAGGCGCCGAGGTCCCTCGAGTGAGCTGTCCATCACAGTGGGGGAAATGGCGGGAAGAGGCTGCATAGCCTAGTGTGTGTGGTGCCGGGCTTCTGTGCGAGTTCACATGCCTCTTGTTTATAAAGGTCAGAGGCCAATCAACACAGCAGATGATGAGAAAGCAGTAAGTGCTACCTCGTTGGGTAATTGTATCGTGCTTTTCCTGCACTACAGCTGTGTAAAGGCCCAGAAAAGTTGTCTCCAGTGACCCCGTGTGTCTGTAACTTTGCCACCGCGCCCATAGGCGCCGAGGTCCCTCGAGTGAGCTGTCCATCACAGTAGGGGAAAGGGCGGGAAGAGGTCGTATAGCCTTGTGTGTGTGGGGCCGGGCTTCTGTGCGAGTTCACATGCCTCTTGTTTATAAAGGTCAGAGGCCGATCAGCGCAGCAGATGAGGAGAAAGCAGTAAGTGCTACTTCGTTGGGTAAATGTATCGTGCTTTTCCTGCACTACAGCTGTGTAAAGGCCCAGAAGAGTTGTCTCCAGTGAGCCCGTGTGTCTGTAACTTTGCCACCGCCCCCATAGGCGCTGAGGTCCCTCGAGTGAGCTGTCCATCACAGTGGGGGAAAGGGCGGGAAGAGGTTGCATAGCCTAGTGTGTGTGGGGCCGTGCTTCTGTGCGAGTTCACATGCGTCTTGTTTATAAATGTCAGAGGCCGATCAGCGCAGCAGATGAGGAGAAAGCAGTAAGTGCTACCTCGTTGGGTAAATGTATCGTGCTTTTCCTGCACTACAGCTGTGTAAAGGTCCAGAAGAGTTGTCTCCAGTGAGCCCGTGTGTCTGTAACTTTGCCACCGCGCCCATAGGCACCGAGGCCCCTCGAGTGAGCTGTCCATCTCAGTGGGGGAAAGGGCAGGAAGAAGTTGCATAGCCTAGTGTGTGTGGGGCCGGGCTTCTGTGCGAGTTCACATGCCTCTTATTTATAAAGGTCAGAGGCCGATCAGTGCAGCAGATGAGGAGAAAGCAGTAAGTGCTACCTCGTTTGGTAAATGTATCGTGCTTTTCCTGCAGTACAGCTATTTAAAGGCCCAGAAGAGTTGTCTCCAGTGAGCCCGTGTGTCTGTAACTTTGCCATCGTGCCCATAGGCACTGAGGTCCCTCGAGTGAGCTGTCCATCACAGTGGGGGAAAGGGCGGGAGTAGGCTGCATAGCCTAGTGTGTGTGGGGCCGGGCTTCTGTGCGAGTTCGCATGCCTCTTGTTTATAAAGGTTAGAGGCCGATCAGCGCACCAGATGAGAAGAAAGCAGCCTCCTTGTCATTGGAAGTACAGGGGGATTACGCTCGAGAAACTCGTGGATGCCTAGACCTCCATCAGGGATTACAGCTATTGGGGGAGAAAGCACACCTGCCTAGCATCGATCGTGCTCACTAGATTCTTGGGCTGATTATAATGCGTTACTGAATTTGAGTTTGAACTCGGGCATCTGAATTATATCTGTAAGTGCTTCCTGCTGAGGTTTAATTTTTGTGACAGGAGCCTCGTTGCCTAATTGTAAATATTCCCTTACCCTGCTTCGAGGGTCAGAGCAGGATCAGAGAATAGTTGCAAGTAGGCAACGAGGCGCCGCTCAGGAAGCACTTACAGGGTTACAGCAGGTGCCCAAGTTGTGGTTAATTTCTTTGTAACCATTTTGTAAATGGTTACAAAGAAATTAGCTTCAACTTGGGCACCTGCTGTAACCCTGTAAGTGCTTCTTGAGCAAAATTCTTCCCGCTTGCGGATTCGCGGATTTTGCTGCGATTTCACGCGATTTTTGGATCGCGAAATTGCAAAAAATCCGCAAATTCACGAGCGGAACGAATTTTCCGCCCATACTTAATCTCCAGCACCTGTTTTTTCTGATGCAACCCCGCAGTGCGGTTTAAAAACCAACTCATCACCATGCTGCAGCCAGAGAATCAAGGCAGAACCTGTTGTGAAGCTGAAAGATCGCCGCAGCCAGAGTCCTGAGCACTGTGTCACCGACACCTTTGGCACCCGTTTTAACTCCAATGCAGGCCCTGCTGTGCAGCTTAAGAAATGGACACATCACCTGCTCTGTGACTGGGATATCTATGCTGCACCTAATTTGCCACTGCCGCATCGACTCAGTGCATCAGATTTTTGAAGCATTGCACCTGTGCACAAAGTTCTTCATTAACGTTGCCCAGCAGTAAGGAACGATGGCCGTGAGTCCGGAGATTAATGTATCAGTTCCCCTCCCAGTAAGGAAACAACACATCACCTCCCCTGTCTGTAATGAACCAATTGCATCATCTCTCCTCGGAGTAAGTAACTGATGCATTGCTTTGCTTTTCCGGAGCCTCACTTCCGCTGTGCCTGTTTTCGTCTTTGATTTTGACACATCCCAGGTACTTTGTGATAAAATTGATGCATCCATCATTTTCTTTTTTTTTTTTTAAACATTTTTTTATTAACATGAGGTTATTATAATAAACAGAAATAGGCAATACATGATATGTGGTAATACAATCTCTTAGTATCTAACAGAAAGGGAGAAATTAACATAACAAAATAATAATACAAAAATACAAAATAAAACAGAGCTTTACATAAATGTTCCCCAGATTTTTTCCACTTTACGAAGTGATTAAACCCCCCTAGTTTTAGCAAGTAAAAACTCCAGATATGTATTTCTTGAACCAGACCCCACCATTCCATCACCGTCGGTGGGCTTCGTGAGATTCAAGCCCGGGCTATAGCTAATCTAGCGCCAGCCAGTAAAAAAGTTATTAAATCCTTCTGATTAAAGTCTCTGTTCTGCCCACCCATTAGTACATCCACGACTTTAAGAGAAATGGGTCTATCCATTTTTTTGGGACAGAATTTTAGCCACCCCCTGCCAGAACTCTCCCAATATTGGGCAAGAAAAAAGCATATGTTGCAGATCAGCTGCCGCCAGTTCACATTTCGGACACCTAGTTTGATCACTAGTAATCGTATTTAATGCCCACTTGGTTATTCGTTCAGGAGTGTAATATAGAAAGCAGATAGTTCTATACTGCTGTAGTCTCTAATTATGTGATTGCACCACTTTGCAGATTCCGCTAAGTGCAGATGAAACAGTGTTAGCAGATATGTTTGTCCCCATTTTCCATTTTCTGGCTCCATCTTGCTGCTATTCTTCCACAATAACTTCCCTTATAAGAGGTAAAACTTTTGTATCCAATGCTAATGAAGGATTTATTCTCAGTACGATAAATACAATCCCATATATTAGTCTAGTACTACTGTGAGCTTCATATTTCGTACAAATTAGTAACAGATCTGGTAATACTTCAGTCGCATGTTCTCTGATAGTAGTATAGAAATGATAGCTTTCATCACCATTCATTTTTTGACAGGTGGGAATGCCCCCTGGAAGTGACGTAGGAGCCGGAAGTCCCGCCTCGGAAGTCCATCCCCGGAACTCCCTCCCCGGAAGTCAGGGTCCGGAAGTCCCTGGCAGGAAGTCCAGGGCCGGAAGTCCAGGGTCTGAGGGTGCCCCCCCAGAGGGGCAGTGGTGAAAGTGGGGCAGGTGTAGGGTGCGAGTGCCCTTCACACAGGAATTAATGGATGTGTGTCAAGGGGTGTAGAGTGATGGTGTGGGGTGCCTAGGGCTAGCGGCAAGGCCGCCAGTAGGATCTACAGGGGTGTTTTAGGGTTGTGGGATGGATGAGCAGAGACTTACCTCTGTGCGCCATGTTTGTTGGGTCAGCAGGGACATGCCTGGGCAAGCAGGGACATGTCTGGGCATGTCCACTGGCTAGTAGAGGCTGCAGCCTGATGTTCCTTGAGCAGCGTCGAGGTCCATCTGTGGAATGGGAGCCCTAGAGTGTTTCATGGTCTTTTTTGGGAGATAGGCCAGCCCCCCAGGAGGCGTGCCTGTTGCCGATGGAGTTCCTGAGTGGTGGCCTGAGGCATGGGGGCGTGCCATAGGCAGCAGCGGGAAGGAAAGCCATTGGCCCTAAATGAGGAGGGAAGTTAGGCCATTGGATTGCGATGGTGGTAATTTTGCCGCCTAATTTTAAAAAGTCTATGGGCGAAAATGACAGCATTTATGAAAATAAAAGCAAGGGCTATGCAATTGTGATTTCTTTTACATATGTGGTAATGTATTTGGGGTGATAAACAGCAGCAGGGGATTGGCAACATGTCCAGGCAGTGTTCTGTAACATGCTGGACTGTGCTACGTCAGCCCCAGACTGCTAGGGTGCCTGTGCAATATCTTGCACAACCTAAGTTTAAAGGGCCTGGTGTAAAATGATTCCTATTGTGAAAAGGAAAAAATAAATACATATTTTAAATGTCTCTGATGTAAAATGATGTCTGTTATGGAGACCAAAATAGGGGAAATAAATAAAAACACCCTCTGTGCAGTTGTCATTTCTTTCTTTGTAAAGGAACTTAATTTTTGAGGGATAATAAACACGGGCCTGTATGTAATGCAACTGTGTGGGCTGTGTATCAGGACAGTGCCTGGTTCTTTATCATACTAAGGTGCTGTCACAGACCTAAACCGTAAAGTTTCTGGTGCAACATAATGCACTGCCAAAGTTGAAATGCACAATGTAAGTGACAATTACTAAAAGAAAATAATAAAATAAACCTTTTTAAAAGACACTGATGTAAAATGATACAAGTCATGAAAAGGAAAATAAAATACATAGTGATGACATGTGTTGTGTATTGTGTTTTCTTTCTAAGTGAGGGTAATGTGTTGGAGTTTATTAATAAGGGTCAGTATGTAGGGCAAAACCTAACACACGCCAATCTACACCACACCAAATCGCAACATCCTACACATTGCACCACCTGATACAAGTATACTTATACCAGATTATAACATCCCACACTTTATACTAAGCCACATCACATGCTATCATATTGTCCCCCACGCACCCATCAACCCCTCCCTTAGTTCCCTAAGGTTCCACCACAGACTACATCACACCATGCAGTATACATGCCATCCAAATACCACAACTATCCATATATAGCAACATCACAGCACAGCAGGACTATACAACAACAAAGTTCACTTAGTACATATCACCACACCGCACCACCGAACACACCAACATACCACACAAGACAATCTCATATTGCACCACTCCACTTGAGTCTACCTCACTGCAGCCCATTATATCATGTACCAACATATTCCATCATGCCACATCATCAATTTTCAACACCACCTCTCTCAGTACCACACCACTCTCAATACACACACAATACCATACCATGCCACACTTTCTCGGACTTTGGCACACCATATCAATACGTCTCACCTTAAAGGTCTGTGTACCACATCACCAAATGCCACATAACACCATGCCTCACCTTACCACACTAAATTGCCATGTAATTACTATACAATTCAATGTAGTACAATAGCCAAGAACACACTTGACTCCCCACACCGCCCTATACCACCCACTGCAACACCACATCAGTCTAAACCATACCTACCTGCTTCTTTACATAAGTTACATCAAGACACAAGTCTGACACAGAAAAGGAGGGTGTTCAACATCTAGTATAATCCATCTATCTATTATGGCAAAACTCTTCCTGTCACTTTGCCGCCCCTCACAGCACCCT
The DNA here is from genome assembly GCF_964263255.1 of Lissotriton vulgaris. Classification (NCBI taxonomy): domain Eukaryota; kingdom Metazoa; phylum Chordata; class Amphibia; order Caudata; family Salamandridae; genus Lissotriton; species Lissotriton vulgaris. Next base: position 1,508,498,302 of record NC_141685.1, on the reverse strand, counting down.
TGTTGACTTCATAACTCCACACAGGACCATACAGTCTATGGTGTACAACACAACACACCCTACTGTACCACAACACCACTCCCTGTTCACCATACCACATATGCCACATAGCAACAATAAATCTAACACCACACTAATGCACACCACACCAATCTACACCACACCAAAACGCAACTTCGTACACATTGCACCACCAGATACAAGTATAGTTATACCAAATGACAACATCCCACACTTTATACTAAGCCACATCACATGCTATCATATTGCACCACACCCATCCATCAACCCTTCTCACAGTTCCCTGTGCTTCCACATCAGCCTACAACACACCATGCAGTATACATGCCAATCAATACCACAACTATCCATATAAGAGCAATGTATTTGCTCAGCACAGCAGAACTATACAACAACAAAGTTCACTTAGTACATATCACCACACCGCACCACCGAACACACCAACATACCACACAAGACAATCTCATATTGCACCACTCCACTTGAGTCTACCTCACTACAGCCCATTATATCATGTACCAGCATAATCCATCATGTCACATTATCAATTTTCAACACCACCTCTATCAGTACCACACCACTCTCAACACACACATTACCACACCATGCCACCCTTTCTAAGACTTTGGCACACCATATCATTAAGTCTCACCTTAAAGGTCTGTGTACCACATCACCAAATGCCACATAACACCATACCTCACCTTACCACACTAAATTGCTATGTAATTACTATACAACCCAATGTAGTACAATAGCCCAAGCCACACTTGACTCCCAACACCACCCTACACCACCCACTGCAACACCACGTCAGTCTAAACCATACCTACCTGCTTCTTTACATAAGTGACATCAAGACACAAGTCTGACACAGAAAATGAGGGTGTTGAACATCTAGTATAAACCATCTATCTATTATTGCAAAACTCTTCCTGTCACTTTGCCGCCCCTCACAGCACCCTTGTTGTCTTCATACCTCCACACAGGACCATACATTCTATGGTGTACAACACAGCCTACTGTACCACAACACACCTCCTTGTTCACCATACCCCATATGTCACATAGCACCACAAAATCTAACACCACACTAATGTACACCACGCCAATCTACACCACACCAAATCGCAACATCCTACACATTGCACCACCGGATACAAGTATACTTATACCAGATTATAACATCCCACACTTTATACCAAGCCATAACACATGCTATCATATTGTACCCCAACACACCCATCAACCCCTCACTTAGTTCCCTATTGTTCCACCACAGACTACATCACACCATGCAGTATACATGCCATTCAATACCACAACTATACATATATAGGAGCAATAACATGCAGCATCACAGCACAGCAGGACTATACAACAACAAAGTTCACTTAGTACATATCACCACACCGCACCACCGAGCACACCAACATACCACACAAGACAATCTCATATTACACCACTCCACTTGAGTCTACCTGATTACAGCCCATTATATCATGTACCAACATATTCCATCATGTCACATCATCAATTTTCAACACCACCTCTCTCAGTACCACACCACTCTCAACACACACAATACCACACCATGCCACACTTTCTCAGACTTTGGCACACCATATCAATACGTCTCACCTTAAAGGTCTGTGTACCACATCACCAAATGCCACATAACACCATACCTCACCTTACCACACTAAATTGCAATGTAATTATTATACAATCCAATGTAGTACAATAGCCAAGAACACACTTGACTCCCCACACCGCCCTATACCACCCACTGCAACACCACATCAGTCTAAACCATAGCTACCTGCTTCTTTACATAAGTTACATCAAGACACAAGTCTGACACAGAAAAGGAGGGTGTCCAACATCTAGTATAAACCATCTATCTATTATGGCAAAACTCTTCCTGTCACTTTGCCGCCCCTCACAGCACCCTTGTTGCCTTCATAACTCCACACAGGACCATACAGTCTATGGTGTACAACACAACACACCCTACTGTACCACAACACCCCTCCCTGTTCACCATACCACATATGCCACATAGCAACACTAAATCTAACACCACACTAATGCACACCACACCAATCTACACCAGACCAAAACGCAACATCCTACACATTGCACCACCAGATACAAGTATAGTTATACCAAATGACAACATCCTACACTTTATACTAAGCCACATCACATGCTATCATATTGCACCACACCCATCCAGCAACCCTTCTCACAGTTCCCCTATGCTTCCACATCAGACTACAACACACCATGCAGTATACATGCCATTCAATACCACAACTATCCATATAAGAGCAATTACATTGCCCAGCACAGCAGAACTATACCACAACAAAGTTCACTTAGTACATATCACCACACCACCCCACCGAACACACCAGCATACCACACAAGACAATCTCATATTGCACCACTCCACTTGAGTCTACCTCACTACAGCCCATTATATCATGCACCAACATATTCCATCATGTCACATCATCAATTTTCAACACCACATCTCTCAGTCATACACCACTCTCAACACACACACTACCACACCATACCACCCTTTCTCAGACTTAGGCACACCATATCATTAAGTCTCACCTTAAAGGTCTGTGTACCACATCACCAAAATGCCGCATAACACCATACCTCCGCTTACCACACTAAATTGCTATGTAATTACTATACAACCCAATGTAGTACAATAGCCCAAACCACACTTGACTCCCAACACCACCATACTCCACCCACTGCAACATCACATCAGTCTAAACCATACCTAGCTGCTTCTTTACATAAGTTACATCAAGACACAAGTCTGACACAGAAAATGAGGGTGTTGAACATCTAGTATACACCATCTATCTATTATTGCAAAACTCTTCCTGTCACTTTGCCGCCCCTCACAGCACCCTTGTTGTCTTCATACCTCCACACAGGACCATACATTATATGGTATACAACACACCCTACTGTACCACATCACACCTCCTTGTTCACCATACCACATATGTCACATAGCACCACAAAATCTAACACCACACTAATGTACACCACACCAATCTATACCACACCAAAACGCAACATCCTACACATTGCACAACCGGATACAAGTATACTTATACCAGATTACAACATCCCACACTTTATACCAAGCCACATCACAGGCTATCATATGGCACTCCACCCATCTATCAACCCCTCTCATAGTTCCCTATTGTTCCTCATCAGACTACACCACACCATGCAGTAAACGTGCCCTTCAATACCACAACTATCCATATATGAGCAATTACATTACACATCAAAACACAGCAGAACTATACATAAATAAAGTTCACTTAGTACATATCACCACACCGCACCAGCGAACACACCAACATACCAAACAAGACAATCTCATATTGCACCACTCCACTTCAGTCTACCTCACTACAGCTCATACACCAACATATGCCATCATGTCACATCATCAATTTTCAAGACCACATCTCTCAGTACCATACCACTCTCAACACACATACAATACCACACCATGCCACACTTTCTCAGACTTTGGCACACCATATCAATACGTCTCACCTTAAAGGTCTGTGTACCACATCACCAAATGCCACATAACACCATACCTCACCTTACCACACTAAATTGCAATGTAATTATTATACAATCCAATGTAGTACAATAGCCAAGAACACACTTGACTCCCCACACCGCCCTATACCACCCACTGCAACACCACATCAGTCTAAACCATAGCTACCTGCTTCTTTACGTAAGTTACATCAAGACACAAGTCTGACACAGAAAAGGAGGGTGTCCAACATCTAGTATAAACCATCTATCTATTATGGCAAAACTCTTCCTGTCACTTTGCCGCCCCTCACAGCACCCTTGTTGCCTTCATAACTCCACACAGGACCATACAGTCTATGGTGTACAACACAACACACCCTACTGTACCACAACACCCCTCCCTGTTCACAATACCACATATGCCACATAGCAACACTAAATCTAACACCACACTAATGCACACCACACCAATCTACACCAGACCAAAACGCAACATCCTACACATTGCACCACCAGATACAAGTATAGTTATACCAAATGACAACATCCTACACTTTATAATAAGCCACATCACATGCTATCATATTGCACCACACCCATCCAGCAACCCTTCTCACAGTTCCCCTATGCTTCCACATCAGACTACAACACACCATGCAGTATACATGCCATTCAATACCACAACTATCCATATAAGAGCAATTACATTGCCCAGCACAGCAGAACTATACCACAACAAAGTTCACTTAGTACATATCACCACACCACACCACCGAACACACCAGCATACCACACAAGACAATCTCATATTGCACCACTCCACTTGAGTCTACCTCACTACAGCCCATTATATCATGCACCAACATATTCCATCATGTCACATCATCAATTTTCAACACCACATCTCTCAGTCATACACCACTCTCAACACACACACTACCACACCATACCACCCTTTCTCAGACTTAGGCACACCATATCATTAAGTCTCACCTTAAAGGTCTGTGTACCACATCACCAAAATGCCGCATAACACCATACCTCCGCTTACCACACTAAATTGCTATGTAATTACTATACAACCCAATGTAGTACAATAGCCCAAACCACACTTGACTCCCAACACCACCATACTCCACCCACTGCAACATCACATCAGTCTAAACCATACCTAGCTGCTTCTTTACATAAGTTACATCAAGACACAAGTCTGACACAGAAAATGAGGGTGTTGAACATCTAGTATACACCATCTATCTATTATTGCAAAACTCTTCCTGTCACTTTGCCGCCCCTCACAGCACCCTTGTTGTCTTCATACCTCCACACAGGACCATACATTATATGGTATACAACACACCCTACTGTACCACATCACACCTCCTTGTTCACCATACCACATATGTCACATAGCACCACAAAATCTAACACCACACTAATGTACACCACACCAATCTATACCACACCAAAACGCAACATCCTACACATTGCACAACCGGATACAAGTATACTTATACCAGATTACAACATCCCACACTTTATACCAAGCCACATCACAGGCTATCATATGGCACTCCACCCATCTATCAACCCCTCTCATAGTTCCCTATTGTTCCTCATCAGACTACACCACACCATGCAGTAAACGTGCCCTTCAATACCACAACTATCCATATATGAGCAATTACATTACACATCAAAACACAGCAGAACTATACATAAATAAAGTTCACTTAGTACATATCACCACACCGCACCAGCGAACACACCAACATACCAAACAAGACAATCTCATATTGCACCACTCCACTTCAGTCTACCTCACTACAGCTCATACACCAACATATGCCATCATGTCACATCATCAATTTTCAAGACCACATCTCTCAGTACCATACCACTCTCAACACACATACAATACCGCACAATGCCACACTTTCTCAGACTTTGGCACGCCATATCATTACCTATCACCTTAAAGGTATGTGTACCACATCACCAAATGCCACATTACACCATACCTCACATTACCACACTAAATTGCAATCTATTTCAATACAACCAAAATAAGTACAATAGCCAAGACCACACATGACTCCCCACACCCCCCTATACCACCCACTGCAATACCACATCAGTCTAAACCATGCCAACCTGCTTCTTTACACAAGTTACAGCAAGACACAAGTCTTACACAGAAAATGAGGGTGTTCAACATCTAGTATAAACCATCTATCTATTATGGCAAACCTCTTCCAGAAAAACCTCACACTGCTGGGCCAAACAGAGCTGTAGTAGAATATAAAATATAATGCAAACCACACAGCCCTCACCCAGAGGCATCTGCTTGTTTACATCCATAAATGGACAAACAATAAACTCGAGGCACAGGGATAGAGACACACCACCACAGTGCAAATTGAGCAAAACCACCACAAACACACTGACAACAAATCAGGAATACACAAGTCTGATTTCCGCAATAAATGAACCTTCTGTTGGAGAGCAAACTACCATAAAAATTAAGGGTATTAACAGACCATGTAAACAGTGTAGGGTGGCTAAATAAAAATACCTACCATAACATAACAAAGAGTTATTTCCTATTTGCACAGTTGCTACTAACACAGTATCAGGTTTAACTTCCCCGCTTTCTGGACATCCAAGTCCATTTTCTTCTTTGGCTCAATACACCACAGAAAATCCTATTTTGACACAGTAAGTATGTAGATTTTAAAGGTCGTTATGGTGATGGAGGGATGTCTATCTTGGTCTGAGACACTTTTAATTGCCCGAGGAGAACAAAAATATTCTGTCATCTAGAATATGAAAGGTTTAGACTCGGCCGAAGAAGTGCTCTATGGCATGAACTGCTTCCCAGGGAGCTTGAAAGGGGTCATCTGGTGAACAATGTCACATGAGCTCTGAAAAGCCATCAGTGATGCTAGAGCACATTTCTGATTCTGGATGCTGGCCAGGGGCTACAGCAAGCTAAAACTGTAGGTGTTCTAAGAGTATCATGATGCTACTGAACAAGCAAGTGTATCAAAATGAGCATGACAAAAAGTTTTAAGTGGGGAGCTGAAGGGATGGAAGCGGGTGAATGATAGTCTGAGACATTTTTTAGTGAAAATGTGGTTCAGTTTGCATTATGGTGCGCTATTATGAATCATGTGAATACATTGTGTCAATTTATTTTACAATAAAAAAAAATAATAAAGACATGAGTTACTTAGAAGAGCCCATTAATAAATCAGAGTGGGTTTAGCCATGCATGCACACAAGGGTAAAATAATTTGTGGATTGGTTGTTTTCGCGCTCTACTTTAACACATGTCTGTCTTCACATTTACCCAATTAAAAGACGCAAATGATTCTTGTCTGCTATGTTGGCAAACTTTAAAAAGGAGATATTGGTTACATTAGTGCCTTTCATGTGCCTCATTCTTGTAATCTGATATCTTCCACTCACAAGAGTGGCCTGCCTTTATTCTCTGGGCTCTCCTTAATCTCTCCTTAATTTCCGTTGAACTTTCACTGCTTTTGAGCACTCAGCTCAAATTGAAAATTTCACAGATTGAAAGGTTTCACTGTTTTCCATCACCTTTCTTAACTCCTTCCAGGTCTGGGGGTGCTGTACCACCTGCTGCACCCCTAGTTCCAACACCCGGGGCACCAGTTGTTTGTAATTGTGAGTGATATAGGTGTAGACAAAAAGGAGTTTGTGTTTTTCAACCTACACTGGATGTCACCTTTGGGAATGTACAACACAAGGAGTATACTCTGTGTATGGGGAGTATGGATCTGTCCTCCTACCTCAGCACATGTACTTCAAGGCACTTTTATTTAGGAATAGCTTCCACAGATTGACAGGTTCATGTATGTTTTAGCTCTGGCACAAAGAAGCAGAAGAATCAGTGCTTAACTTGAGCCGGTGTTTTCCAGTGCTCAGCCGGCACAAAGAAAACACAATACACAACACATGTCATCACTATGTATTTTATTTTCCTTTTCATGACTTGTATCATTTTACATCAGTGCCTTTTAAAAAGGTTTATTTTATTATTTTCTTTTAGTAATTGTCACTTACATTGTGCATTTCAACTTTGGCTGTGCATTATGTTGCACCAGAAACTTTACTGTTTAGGTCTGTGACAGCACCTTAGTATGATAAAGAACCAGGCACTGTCCTGATACACAGCCCACACAGTTGCATTACATACAGGCCCGTGTTTATTATCCCTCAAACATTAAGTTCCTTTACAAAGAAAGAAATGACAACTGCACAGAGGGTGTTTTTATTTATTTCCGCTATTTTGGTCTCCATAACAGACATCATTTTACATCAGAGACATTTAAAATATGTATTTATTTTTTCCTTTTCACAATAGGAATAATTTTACACCAGGCCCTTTAAACTTAGGTTGTGCAAGATAGTGCACAGGCACCCTAGCAGTCTGGGGCTGATGTAGCACAGTCCAGCATGTTACAGAACACTGCCTGGACATGTTGCCAATCCCCTGCTGCTGCTTTACAAGATGACCATGTTTATCACCCCAAATACATTACCACACATGTAAAAGAAATCACAATTGCATAGCCCTTGTTTTTATTTTCATAAATGCTGTAATTTTCGCCCATAGACCTTTTAAAATTAGGCGGCAAAATTACCACCATCGCAATCCAATGGCCTAACTTCCCTCCTCTTTTAGGGCTAATGGCTTTCCTTCCCGCTGCTGCCTATGGCATGCCCCCACGCCTCAGGCCACCACTCAGGAACTCCATCGGCAACAGGCACGCCTCCTGGGGGGCTGGCCTATCTCCCAAAAAAGACCCTGAAACACTCTAGGGCTCCCATTCCACAGATGGACCTCGACGCTGCTCAAGCAACATCAGGCTGCAGCCTCTACTAGCCAGTGGACATGCTCAGACATGTCCCTGCTGACCCAACAAACATGGCGCACAGAGGTAAGTCTCTGCTCATCCATCCCACAACCCTAAAACACCCCTGTAGGTCCTACTGGCGGCCTTGCCGCTAGCCCTAGGCACCCCACACCATCACTCTACACCCCTTGACACACATCCATTAATTCCTATGTGAAGGGCACTCGCACCCTACACCTGTACCGCTTTCACCACTGCCCCTCTGGGGGGGCGCCCTCAGACCCTGGACTTCCGGCCCTGGACTTCCGGCCCTGGACTTTCGGCCAGGGACTTCCGGACCCCGACTTCCGGGGAGGGAGTTCCGGGGATGGACTTCCGAGGTGGGACTTCCGGCTCCTACGTCACTTCCAGGGGGCATTCCCACCTGTCAAAAAATGAATGGTGATGAAAGCTATCATTTCTATACTACTTCTGATAGATTATATATGAGCTTCAGGCAGTCAAATCGTAAAAACCTATTGGAATTATATAAGTCTCCTAAACTTTCAATACCCAGATTAGCCCATTGTTCCCCACCCCCATCGTGAAATATACCGGGAAGAACTGGATTATCCAAGGGAAATTTGGGGTGATAGATCGAAAATTTATATTTATTGACAATAGCTTACCAAATAAATACTATATCTCGTGCAGTCTTAAATTTAACTTGTTTGTAATAATTGGGGTCATTGTTTCTATAGAGAAACACCTTAGATTCTTGTCCTAACATAAATACATAATAAAATAGATTATTGTCAAAACGTACTAAACTATGAATACGTCCAAGGAATGCTGACAAAAAATATAATTTAAAATCTGGGAAATCAAGATTTCCTTGATCAAATGGAAGTTTCAAGAATTCAAATGTGCGACACGTTTTCTTATATCCACAAATGAAGCTGCTAAATATACCATCTAGGCGTTTAAAAGGTAAATTGTTAATATGTATAGGAATGGACCGAAACAGATAAAGAAATGTAGGAAGTATCTTCATTTTAATTAAGTTAATCCATGCACTTATGCTCAAAGGAACCGTATGCCATTTTTTTAATGAGATAACTGCCTCTTTTAATAGTGTTTCATAATTTAATGCGACTATCTCTTCTGGCTTAGCAGAAATGTTAACCCCCAAGTAAGTAGCAGCGTTACAGAATCCTTGTATCAAGGTTGATGGTTTATAGTTCACCACTACTTGAGTTTTATTCGTATTCAATCTATAGCCTGAGACAGCCCCAAATCTCCTTGCCTCTAAGATTATCCCTTTCATGGCTTCTCCTGCATCCACTGAATAGACAGCAATATCATCTGAATATACCTTCATTTTAAATTAGTTCAAGCCTGAAAAAAAGGGGTTATGCATGAGTGATTCTGTAAAGAAGCTAAAAATGGCTCCATGGACAAAGCAAATAATAAAGGTGACACAGGGTGAGTGCCCTGCAGTATAGAAAATATTGTGGTTGTGACCCTGCTTTGCTAAATTTTGCACTAGGATGATCATACAGAGCTTGTATCCACTGTAAAAACTGTCCTTTGACCCCAAATATTTGTAATGCAGCCCAGAGATAGTCCCACCCCACTCGGTCAAATGCTTTTTCGGCATCTAACAATAGCATAACGATTGGGGTTGACTGAACTCTGGCCACATCAAATGCTACCACAGCAGTATTCACATGTGTCGTAGTGTCCCTCCCTAAAATAAATCCATACTGTTGAGTAGACACCAGCTTAGGCATTAGAGATATGGGTCTATATGATTCACACTCATCCACTGGTTTATTATTATTTTTTTTTTAAATGCGATCTGCGTGATGTTCCATGAGCTAGGAGCTTTCCCCCCAGCCCCGATATGTCCAATTACCATGCTAAGTAGAGGGCCTAGTTCATTAATGCATTCTTTATACAGCTCCAGAGGAATGGAATCCTCTCCAGTCGCCATCCCTGATGCTAAGGCAGACACTGCTAGTTTAATTTCAGCCAGTGTGATATCACTGATTAGCTTATCTGATTGTTCAGTCTCATTATGATTCAGCAAGGTGGTCTGCAGGTATGTATGAATATCATTAGATGATGGGCGATTCTCTGGAGTATATTTTTCGTTGGTTCTTTAGCTTTATTCAATTTTGGTTTAAAATCATAAAAGCGTACATTTAAAAACAATCATAATGAAAGTTACATACAAAAGCACAAAATGGCAAAAAGATAAAACATTTTTCCATGCTGCAGGAATAAGTTCCTTGGTTTCATAGGAGAATTCATGGTTTTCCATATCTATGGCCAATGTGCATTGTTACGGGGTGATTGAAGGCAGAAAAGCCATAGCCACACAATGCACGGGTGCTTCTGTCCCTCGAGTAAGCTGACTCTGCCTTTGGTTTTAGTCGAGGGGTATATACCATGCTTGGATAAAAATCGTGTAGATCCCAGATGGATATAGGGCCAACACCTTCACGGGGGTACAAAGTTTGCAGGTAGGGAACGACTAGACTGCTTCTAAATTTTATTAGAACTAGGTCGCCATCAATATCTTTTTGTAGGGGACCTAGCCAGCCCACCCTTCTAACCGACATGATTGTACTGTCAAGATCTAGGGGCAAGGGCCTGTTTTTAGTTAACCAATACGTGACTTTATTTAGTAGGTCTTGTTCCCACTCAGTTTTTCCATGTTTGAGTGCTGAGACTGCCGCAAGAACACACACGAAGGGTGCAGCCTCCGGGGGTAGCTGTATATGAGTTGTATAATTAGGCTCTACTCTTGTAGCAGTGTATTGTAAAGGGCCAGGTTTGGAGTTATCTTATGGGGCATTAGGGGGTGGTAAGATAGGGACTAGAGGATGAGTTTGATTGTTACTATTTGTACCAGATGGGTTGGAACAGATTGGTGTTACAGATTTTACAATGGGAGTTAGGTTGGCCTTAATACTTTTCTCTAATCCAAGCAGCCTATCTTCTAGAGTGGAAATTTTGACAATCAGTGGAGAAATGAGTGATCTAACCAATTGTTCGATCTGGGACAAAAAATTTGAATTGAAGGAGGTTACCAGTTGGTCTATTTTTCTTCCAAATTTAGAGGGGGGTTAGTTGCAGTCAATGGGGAGCTAGAACTCAATTTTTGTTGTTTTGGTTTATTCCCTGTGGGGTTGACCCCATCCCACTTCCTTTTGCTGGATAAGGACTGGGGAAGAACTGTGTTTTGTGTATTTGCGTTTTTGGGTAGTGAGGGGTGTCCCAGGGGGCTGGCGATTGGAGTTGAAATACTGGTTCGTTTAGCGGGGCAAGGGGAGGAACTTTTAATTCCATTTCTAACTTCCACAGTGGCATACCTTGTTTTGCAAAGGGAATTTAACTCGTCCAACAGCGAGAGGTGTTGCGCTATACCATTCATTGGGTCGGGAGATTGGTTGGTGGATATGCTATTTATAATCTTGGCAGGTTCATTCGTAATAGCGGTGGGCGAAGATGACCTACAAAGAACTTGTGACCCTGAGCATAAGCCTCTCTGGCTGAGCGGTATATTGGTCACCCCCTTGTGAGTCATCATGGAGTGTGAAAATGTTAGAGTATAGCAAGGCCACAAGGCAATCTGAGGATGTTTGGGAATTTTCGACTAAAGTCCAGTGGGGACCGGGTGATCCCTTGCCAGAATGTCAGGAGGGGTCAAAAAGTTGTTACATTAGCGGTGTGATGGAGTCAAGAGGGGTGGCCCCGTCCCGTCCTCCTCGTGCCTCTGAGGGCCACAGAGGGCCCACCCTTTGCCCGGGCTTCACTCTCCTGGCGCTCTTGTGGCGTGGTAAAGCAGCGCCGCCGCAGGGGCAGCCTGGTGATGAAGTCCCGGGGCGGCGGCGCTATCCTCAGCTGATAGTGATTCCTGGCGGTGGTGGCTGCAATGGAGGGTTTCCTCGCCTCCCCCTTCCGCTCCTGGTAAGTGTCCCCCCGCTCCACCAGACAGAGCGCAGTTTTAAAGTGCCTCCGGGTGCTCTCGTGTCGTGGTAAAGCAGCGCCGCAGCTGGGGCAGCCGGGTAATGAAGTCCCGGAGCAGCGGCGCTATCCTCAGCTGATAATGACTCCTGGCGGTGGTGGCTGCAATGGAGGGCTTCCTCGCCTCCCCCTCCGCTCCTGGTAAGTGTCCCCCCGCTCCGCCGGGCAGAGCGCAGTTTTAAAGTGCCTCCTGGTGCTCTCGTGGCGTGGTAAAGCCGCCCCGGGACTTCTTCACCCGGCTGCCCCAGCGGCGGCGCTATCCTCAGCTGATAATGACTTCTGGCGGTGGCGGCTGCAATGGAGGGCTTCCTCGCCTCCCCCCTTCGCTCCTGGTAAGTGTCCCCCTTTGATCCCAAATATTTGTAATGTAGCCCAGAGATAGTCCCACCCCACTCGGTCAAATGCTTTTTCGGCATCTAACAATAGCATAACGATTGGGGTTGACTGAACTCTGGCCACATCAAATGCTACCACAGCAGTATTCACATGTGTCGTAGTGTCCCTCCCTAAAATAAATCTATGCTGTTGAGTAGACACCAGGTTAGGCATTAGAGATATGGGTCTATATGATTCACACTCATCCACTGGTTTAATATTATTTTTATACGATCTGCGTGATGTTCCATGAGCTAGGAGCTTTCCCCCCAGCCCCGATATGTCCAATTACCGTGCTAAGTAAAGGGCCTAGTTCATCAATGCATTCTTTATACAGTGCCAGAGGAATTGAATCCTCTCCAGTCACCATCCCCGATGCTAAGGCAGACACTGCTAGTTTAATTTCAGCCAGTGTGATATCACTGATATCACTGATTAGCTTATCTGATTGTTCAGTCTCATTATGATTCAGCAAGTATGAATATCATTAGATGATGGGCGATTCTCTGGAGTATATAAATCCCTATAATATTTAGCAAATTGTTTGAGTATCTGCTGAGAATTTTTGTAGATCGTATTATTAGGACCTTTAATGACCTTGATTAAAGTTTTTGCCTTTTTGTCTGCCACTTTATATGCTAATACTTTCCCTATTTTTCGCCTTCCTCATACTGAGTTAAGTGATATTTGTTCAATTTAGTAATACTTTTTTCTCTACATGTATTTTTTAAGGCGGATTTCAGATCAACTAAAATATACCCCAGAGCTTCTGTCGAGTGCTGTAAGAGTGCTTAAGCCAACAGTTTTTCTACTAAAAGTATGTTTGCAATAATTTTATCTGTCTCTTTTTTCCATTGACCTCCAGCACCTGTTTTTTCCGATGCAACCCCGCAGTGTGGTTGAAAAACCAACGCATCACCATGCTGCAGCCAAAGAATCAGCACAGAACCTGTAGTGAAACTGAAAGATTGCCGAAGCCAGAGTCCTGAGCACTGTGTCACCGACATCTGTGGCACCCATTTCCACTCCAATGCAGGCCCTGCTGTGCAGCTTAAGAAATGGACACATCACCTGCTCTGTGGCTGGGAAATCGATGCAGCACCTAATTCGCCACTGCCGCATTGACCCAGTGCATCAGATTTTTGAAGCACTGCACCTGTGCACAAAGTTCTTCATCAACGTTGCCCAGCAGTAAGGAACCATGGCCGTGTGCCCGGAGATTGATGCATTAGTTCCCCTCCCAGTAAGGAACCAATACATCACCTCCCCTGGCTGTAATGAACCAATTGTATCATCTCTCCAAGGAGTAAGTAACTGATGCATCGATTTGCTTTTCCGGAGCCTCACTTCTGCTGTGCCTGTTTTCATCTTTGATTTTGACACATCCCAGGTACTTTGTGATAGAAGTGACGCATCCATAATTTTTTATACACTGAACAATTTTGAACCATTTAAAAGTGATATCTCGATTTGTGTATGTTGGATTTGTGTCATTTTGTTCTTATTTTATTAAGATAAATAGTAATTTTTCTAAGCTGGTGCGCCTTCCTTTGTAGTGTTTTCACTGTGTTACTGTGTGTGAATGTACAAATGCTTTACACATTGCCTCTGTGATAAGCCTGACTGCTCGTGCCAAGCTACCAAAGGGGTGAGCAGAGTTATCTTAGCTTTGTAAACCTCTTACCCTGACTGGAAGAAGGGGTCCTACAGGGTGCAAACCTCTGCCAACTAGAGACCCCCATTTCTAACAAAGGTTAACTGGTCGAATTCCTTTACATTCATCTGCAGACGTATAGGCTCAAAACAAGACCATTATATCGTGGTATTGCCTGTCACAAGAGTAGATAGTTTTATCTCTTTAGGAATCCTTTTTGATTTGCAGCATAAGTGGGACCCTATGGTGAGTATGAGATCACTGCTGTTTTTGTGTCAAAACTGGGCCACAGGCCAGTGAATTGGATGGAAACTCTGTAGCAATCCAAACTTATTTTGGTTGTCTCCAACTGGGCAGGAGTTTGGGGATACTGCCATTATGACAGTCTCCAAAAGTTACTAAATAGCTTCTTGCGTATATTATTGACAGTCCCTCCTGATGTGGCTATGTGTTTCTGTCACTCTGAGGTAGGCATGAACTATTTGGAAGACGTACTTGGGCTGGCCCCACACTGTTTTCATACACAGAATGCCATGCAAACCTCACACTTTAGCTAAAATCACACATTATCCTCCCATTTATGTGAGAGGACAGACCTGGAATCTCTGGAGAGCCACAAAATTCCTCCCACCCAGCGTTCTCACACTTCTCCCAATAAAAAGGTACCCGATTGTTAAGGCTGGACCTAAACCTCTTGACACAATAGGCCCCAAAACCAAAGTGGAGACATCACATTTTCACCATGAAGCCCAGACATTTCTGAAAAATAGACACAGAGTGGAGGTCAGGGTGGTGTGACTTGTATGGATGATACTTTCTTATCCAAAATGTCCTTCAAGCCTCAAAATGTGGCTATAACAATACATTTTCCTCATATTCCTACCACCTATTCTTCCTACACCTCTTCCGATAAAAATGGACATGTGTGGCTGGACAACATGATAGGTTCCAAATTGCAAACTAGAGATATTAAATTGTTGCCATGTATATTGACTAATTTTGAAAACTAGGCACACAGCTGAGTCCAAGGTGAGGGTCCAATGACATTTTCTTCCCCAGAATGCACTGAAAACCTCAAATTTTGCCCCCACCCAATAATTGCCCCAGCGGTCTCTCTAACCCTCCTAGGATCAGATGTAGGGAGGTTTATGCTCATTTAAAATCTCTGTTGTCTAGTGGACTTTCTAACCCGATAGAAAACAGATTGGAGATAAATATCCCAACCACCCCCCAGAAAGACTGATAAGCTTGTTTTGGGTTGGTGTGATGGCCCTATGTCGGTGTGCCCCCCCACCATTTCTATTAAAACAAAATATATACCTGGTTTCTAGTGGGAAAAAAGAGTGTTGAGTCCTGGGTAGGCCCACTTAGACATGCCTGAGGGTGCACTCCATAGAATGTTTCCAAGGTGTCCGGTGGATGGATCCCTGCGTGGAGTGGTGTGGCTCACTGGTTAGAGGCGGCAGACCCGGAAGCAGAGAACGGCCCGGGACCAGGGTTCAATTCCCGACGCGTCAGGGTCTTGGGCCAGGGTCAGCGGACTCGATAATTCTCGCCTCGGTGCCTACTCTAACCAGGGATCACACTCGGCAACTCTGGGCATTAGCTTGCCTCATCTCTACAACGGCCCCCCACATTCGCCGGGGATGCCTGGTTTCACCTTGGAGATACCCAGTAGGGACCATCTCACAGGGATAGCCAGGACGGGTTCCCCAGCGGTCTATAGCGCCACGACGCCTCAGGGCAGCAGTGCGCTTTACAAGACACATACATACATACAGTCCCGGTGCAATCCCCATGCAGAGATCCCCCTGGGAGAGGTAGCACTGGAAAGGGCACATTGTTACCTTTCCAACAGTATTGCACAGATAGGTGTTCGGGGGTCTAATGGCCCCACCTGCTTTCACTTCATTTACTGCAACGTCAGTGTGCTGTGCACCCTTCTTGTAATGCAAACAAAATCAAGCATTGGCAAAGCCAAAAGGTTTTGTGTTGTCCATAAGCCTTTTGGCAATTATTGTTTTGTTATAGTATTTGCATACCTTTGTTGTTTGGGCAGCTGCTGGGTGTTTTTCAATCTAAACTTACACATTGACTAATGGTAAAACAGTTTTTTGGTCTAAAAAAAGCATACAATGCCATAGTACTCCCTGGCACTGTAGGGAACTACTTTGGGTGTGGGTGTGATCATTCTGAAAGAGCAAAATGCAGTCACACAAAGTGAAGTTAACCAGTGGCTGAAGAAGTCTGACACCATGCTGTATGCTTTTGTGGGCTGAAACAAAATGTAAATGGCACAACAGACCAATGAATTCTATTCTATTATAGTAACAATGTTCTATATAGCACACAGCCACCCCAAAAGGCCTTCCAGTTCTCAGACAAGCACTCCAGCAAGATCTTGGCAATCCTGCTAAAAGTAGAATAGATAGTTTTTAAAGAGTTTTCTGAAGGATATTTCTGGCTGATTCAGTCTTAGATAGGCAGGGAGGGCATTCCAAAGCTTGGCGGTCAGGTAAGCGAAGGAGCGCCTGCCGCACCAAGCCATTTGGACCTTAGCAGTTGTCAGAAGGAAAGAGCTTTCATAACTTAGTGTTCTCCTTGGCAAGTAGGGGCAGAGCAATCTTCGGATCAAAAAAGGACCTTGAAATGGATTCTCTTTTATATTGGGAGCCAATGTAGAGCAATTGATGAGTTGCTGCCAAGAATCAGCGCCCCATTCTTTACCGTTGAGCTTGAGGAGGATGTCTGACATCCATTCTGTTACCTCCTTAAAGCAGGCATTTAAATCACTGAATGTCCGCTGAGATTCAGGAGTAAGTGCGAGGATCAACTGAGTATCATCAGCGTAAAAACGAAATCCAATTCTCCCTCATCAATTGGACAACAGACTCCCTTTATTTTACTAATGAACCTTTAAAAATCAGCTCTATTTAAGAAAAACAGAATGATATACTGACCAAGGTACCATTATCTAGAAAAGGTTTGGCATAAAACATAAATATGAAACAAGGGATTATTTTAGGAAACCCGCGGAGCTGAAATAAGAATGGGACAATTTTGTGTGGAAAAACATAAAGCAAACATATAACATAAGAAGTCAGAGAAAATATGGCATGTGCAGAACATTGGTGTCTACTTCAACGGACTTAAAGAATTATAAGCATATAAAGACATTCAGTATAGGTAAGTTGCAGTTCCCCAGTTTCCTGTCCTTTGACATTCCAGCAGCAAAAAAACATGTCAAAATGCACCTGGCAGGAATGACAGAGAACTTAGCAACTGGTTGCTGCAGTGAAATTGCTTTTCTTAGTAATTCCCCATTTCTCAGGGTACCCATGTTGTATAACTCTAAATACTGAGTTATTCCTGCATCCTGATAATACTGATGATACCTGTGAAATCGGTAATTACAGGTACTAAAATACTGATATAGGTTCCTCTTTTCTTGAAGAAGAATTGAGTAAAATGTTCATGATTGTGTTGAGGCTATTAACTAAAATTATTTAACACATAGGCAGTTAAGGGGTTCACCTAAGCAACAATTCTTTTAGAGAATAGCTGACATTGTAAAACTATTAATATTAGGTATGTATTTTTAGCTGCGCAGCCTAAAAAAACCTCAAGGTCTCACAGTAAAGATGAATTGAAATAATTTTGCCACTAGAGAACCTATCATTAGCAAGAAAACTCCGCTAAATTAACATAATGCAAATTATCAGTGTGCCCCTGAGGCGGTTCATATCCCTGACTGCTAAACCTTTTATGTTTGTTTAATTTGGACAGGGCAGCTTATTATTCCAACTGTTTTAATAATCATGGCCTGGCTGAACAGATCCCTCTTCACTACCAGGCATCAATTTTTGTAGAGTGCATAACTATGCATGAGCCTATTACATGTCACTTTGACTACAAGGCAATCAATTTGTTCAGAAAACAGCCACGTAAGCACAATTTCGAGGACTGTGTGAAGGGCGCATTATGAATCTCATCTGATAGGAGAAGCTGCAGAGAAAGCACCCTGCCACATTCCATAAGGAGCTGAATACAAGGATTGCCCTGGTGTTGTAAAATTGTGCAACATAATTTGCACATACAGTATTGTGTAGACGCAACATTGCATTAACTTGCCACTGCTAAGTGTGTTTTCTGGAAAGATGAGCTGTTGGAAATATGCCCTTTATGCAGGGTCATCCCAAAATGTTTGGCTTTTTAGCTGAACCCTCTTTTTGCTGACTGTAGAACTCTGCACATATTACCCCAGCTAAACATCTAAAGTACTTTTGCGATTTCTTTTCAAGTATGGTAAAATTGGCATAGACCTAACTGACACATTTAATTTTCTAATTAGTATATAGTACTACTTGTATCCAGGGTCAGTAAATTAAGTGCTGATAGTGGGCTGCAGCACTCACTGTGCAACCACTGCTGTAGCCCCGTTAAGAATGTCACCAGGGCTGTCACTGCAGCTTGAGATTGCAGTTTAAAACTTCTGTTCTGGCCTTGCAAAATAACCCATTTGCTCGGCCTAAAACCTTCCTTCTTAATACTAAAAAGTCACACCTACAGACCATGAAACAGGATGCCCCCGCAGATTAGGACACAATTGATCACTATACCAAACCCCACTTAGAGGGCCCTCAAACCAGCCAGCGAGGAGGAGGGGGGGGGGGGTGAATGGAGCTACCTGATATCCTAATGCTGCTGGAAGCCAAACAAGAGTCAGGATTGGTGCTGGAGACTATGGGCCCGATGTAGGTAAATCCCATTTACCGATTTTGAAATACCGAATCTTACCGATTCGGTATTTCAAAATCGGTAAATGGGATGTAGGTCCCAACATCTGGATTCTTTACCGAATCCTTAAAATTCGGTATTTACCGATTCGGTAAATACCGAATCGGTATTTGCTATTGAATCCTATGGGCCTTTGAAGCCCATAGGATTCAATTCAAATACCGAATCGGTATTCAACGATTCGGTAAATACCGATTTTGTCAAGGGTGCAGGGGGTGTCACTTTGACACCCTCTAGCACCCCCAAAACGGGCATGTGTGCAATGTGGCACACAGACATGCCCTAAGGGCACGTCTGTCTGTCACATGGCACATGTGTACATGCACAGATGTGCATGTACACAGGAATCGGTATTTTACCATGGATTTGTATTCCATGGTAAAATACCGATTCTGTAAGCCATGTACTGATGTAACATTGGCTACCTACATTGCATTTTCGGTAATTTTACCGAATCGTTATCATTACCGAATCTGTAAATATTACCGATTCGGTAAATTTACCGATTCGGTAATGATAACGAATCGGTAAAATTACCGAAAATGTGCCCCTACATCTCGATAGCCCTTTACCGATCGGAAACGGCCGAAAATCGGTATTTTCGGCCGATTCCGATCGGTAAAGGGCTACCTACATCGGGCCCTATATGTAGGAGCCGAAATACCGGTCGGAAACGGCCGATTTCGGCCGTTACCGACCGGTATTTAGTAATTGGCATGTAGGGACCCTATTTTACCGATTCGGTAAATTTACCCTATCGGTAAATTTACCGAATCGGTAAAATACCGAATCGGTATTTTTACCGATTCGTTAACTTCCTGATGTAGGCGGGACTCTTCTGAGGCCCAATGGCCTTACAGATTCGGTATTTTACCACCCAATCCAATTGGGTGGTAAAATACCGAATCCAGGTGTGCATGCACATGTGTGCATGCACACCTATGCCATGTGACAGACAGACATGCCCTTAGGGCATTTCTGTATGCCACATGGCACACATGCCTGTTTTTGGGGTGCCAGAGGGTGTCAAAGTGACACCCCCTGCACCCTTGCAGGATTCGGTATTTACCGAATCGGTAAATACCGATTCGGTAATGCCCATTGATTCCTATGGGCTTCAAGGCCCATTGGAATCAATGGGCATTACCGAATCGGTATTTACCGATTCGGTAAATACCGATTTTTACAGATTTGGTAATTCAATTACCGAATTTACCTAAATCGCCCTCCTTCAATTTTACTGATTCATAAATACCGAATCGGTAAAATTCGGTATTTATGAGTCAGTAAAATATACTTACCTACATCTGGCCCAAGGATTGGAGAAGTAGGGGTTGATATAACCCTACTGCGGCAGGACCTCTATAGTGCAGTAGATAGGGTTGCAGGCACAGAGGACCACATGTTGGACTCGGAAGACCCCCTTGCTATGCCGGGGACCGAAGTGGCATACCTGACTTTAGTAACAAAGGTTCTGTAGTACTGCCTGGAAGACAAAGGGAACTGTGCAAAACAGAGCAGCTTTCACTTTCTTGGTTCTCCAGAGGGCTCCGCGTGGTCAAAGCAGTGGCGGTCCTCCTGGGTTCCAGCACAGCTACTTTCATCCAGCTTTGTGACTGAACAGCAACACAGGTCACTTATGGCAAAACCGCCTCTGAGAGTTCTCCCACGCCCTATGATCACAAAAGTGCTCAAGTATGGAGGCAGAGAAGAGAACCCGAGGGTGATGAATGAACCAATATATCAGTCCTCCAGAATCTTGATGTTCTCTAATTACATCCCCCAAGAACATCAGCAACGCAAGTCGTTAGAAGCATTGAAACGGAAACTGAGAGCAATGAAGCTACCATTCATGCTCCTCTTCCTGGCTAAACTCAGGGTGCTACATGCCTTCAAATCCCTCTTCTTTGACAGCCTGAAGGCGACATGTGAATGTGAATGGCTCCCAAGCAAACCCGCCCCAACCCTCTCTTACATGGGATATCTCTGGAGAGAGTGAAGACCTTGGGCATCACTCTGTCAGAAAATTATGATTGGGGCCCTCAGACATCTAATGTGGCCCTTAGGTTGTCTCAAGTGGTGGGGGGAATTAGTAACGTTTATAGAACTTCGGTCTTCAAGCCTGCTGCACCGGTCGTAGAAATTTACAAACTCCCGGCCAGGGCCGCCTCTATGTACGGTGCAGAATTATGGGGTCATAAACGTATAACCAGTCTTGCAAGGGTAGAGCATGTTTTTATGCAAAATCTACTGGGCCTACCAGTGAGTAGACCACTTATTCCCCTACGCATGGACTTGAGGGTAGAACCCATAGAGGAGGCAGTAGCAGCACAACGGCTGATGTACTGGAAGAGGCTCTAGTCCGTTCCTGAACTAACCTGCTATAAAGAAGAATTCACAGAGGTATGGGCCGCTCTAAAAACCAAGAACATCTCGTGGCTCTTACACATTAGGGCACTCTTGGGCAAATTGGCTTGCTTGAGTTGTGGGAGAATCCAGCAGATAGCTACCCGAGGATAACGAAAGATGAGCTCCTGCGCTATGTTAGGAACCAGAACCTAATAGCTCTCCAGAGATGTACCACTCTGGGTAGATTGACGGTGGAGTTCCTCCTAGTAAAAACTGAACCACGAATGGAGGAATATTTGGACCTAATCAATCCCTCCCTGGCAAGGAAGCTTTACATACAGCTTAGTATCGGCTGCCTCCTGATTAGGGCATTTACAAGTAAATGGGCTAATGCAGAGAACATTATATGCCCGGCCTGCAACTATAAGCAAGAAGATGTACGCCATGTCATGTCTTGAAATGTTGGCTGGTTCCATTCTGCAGGAATTTAGGTTTTACCCAATGTGCCCAAGCCGCTAGGGTTTTAAGATATGCTACCCACCCTCCCATTGTGTTTGCTGTATCAAGGTTCCTGTTGGGTATGTGGAATAGAAGGAGAGGTTTTCTATAATATCTCTGCTCATCTATTAATCCTATCAAATGTACTGTATAGCTTGATAATGATAAAATGTAATTCAATTTTAGCTCCAAGTTTTAACGTATATGTAATTTATTGTTTTAACGTTCTCGGTTTTCTCTGTTTTTATGTACCTATTTTTCTGTACTTTTATGGTCTCTATTGACCGAAATAAAGTTATCAATGAATGAATGAATGGGTCATTGGACAACGGCCCCTGAGAAGTCATTCACTGCCAGCTGTGGAAACACAACACAAAAAATCTAAGGGACCACCATTGAATCAGAAAGAAAGCTGGAGCAGATGCACGCATTCCAGGAGGGGGAGGCGCCCCAGAGACAGGTCACATGGGTCACAGAAGTCAGATATAAATGACCCCCGCCCGGATGCGACCCAGGCATTTCTGTACCCCAGGATGGTCTGGCCTAGGAAAGGAGCCCTGGGGATGATGAAATCTCAAGCTTGCAAAGGTGAGGGGACTCTCAGATGGAATGAGGTCATGTTGCATACTCCTATGGGCTCCTGAGGAAAGCTTCAATGTTTGACCAGCCAGCAATGAACAGCCCTAATGATCTATTTGTGCTCCTGAAGAGCAGGCTCAGGCACTACCACGTTGTAACAGTTTTGTCTGTTGTATGTTTATTTGACGGGCGACAGATGTTTCTGGCGTGGAAGTGTGGGATGGAGGGGAATTGGGGGAGTTGAATGGGGATACTCTGTCCTGTTGGCCCAATGTTATAATTGGTTTAAGGCAATGGTCAGACTACAGGATAAGGGTTTCCTTCCCTATACTCTACTAAAGGTCAAACAGACTGCCTACTACATACCCATCAAACCAACATGAGTAGTTTTGAAGTCATGACATGGAATGTCAATGTCCTACTGGATAGAATAAAGAGGGATGTCATCCTGGGTTTCACACATCTACATGTATCAGAGGTTCTGCTGCTTCAGGAGACACATTTTTTGGAAGCAAAGTGTCAACTCCTTGTTTGATATGGTTACAACAGAGTATATCATTCACAGCACACAATGGGATCCAGAGAGGCAGCTGTCCTCATACACTCACACTTCGCTTTTGTGGTGTTCCTGGTGGTGGAAGATGACTAAGGAAGGTATTTGATGGTTGCAGGGATGGTGGCAGACCAGGCGTACAATTTCCTGAGCATATATTTGCCCCTGCAGCTAACACAACATTAGATAAGGTACATAACATGTGTATTTGTAAAGTGCATGTTCACCCGTAGGCATCTTGATCTGAATGACTTGTATATTGTTACCCAACTCAATGGTACTCATTTTATTGACCTCAGATGGATGAAGGACTGAGTGGAACCACTGGGATTTGAACCTGTGGCCATGAGGTCAAACACAGTCCCCTGCAGTGGATGCATTTGCCCACTGAGCCACTAAGGTGGTGTTACACATCTTCAGTGGTTGTACAATTCTAGGAGGAGATTTTAACACTGTGATGGACATACAAACTGACAGCTTGGCAAGGGGGAGAAGATATCAGGGGAGGGAGACTGGGTTGGTGACATTGGCCACCAGCCTTGGCCTCTGTGGCTCATGGTGGGTGTGGCACCCATTAAGATTAGAATACACTCACATATCAGCGGCACAGGCCACACAGTCTCAGATTGACTTTTTCCTGATGCCGGTGGCAGACCTACTTGTAACCACAGGTGCAGACATTCTGCTCTGGGTGAGCTCAGAACACTCCTCAGTGTTGCTACGGGTTGGAGGACAAGATGGGGCATCCCTTCCCATATGGTGGATGAATGCCTGGTATCTTGTGGACAGAAATGGGTTCACTCCAATGGGAGGTGAGGAAAGCCTTTATGAGGAGAGCAGCACATTAGAGGACATGATAGGAAGAAGCAACACCACATAGCAGAAATGGAAGTCTTAATTGCCCTCTTAGAGAAAGAGACTGAAGCATCCACTTGTAGAGTATATAAATGGGGGATACATTTAGCAAACTTCTCTATTACCTGGTGACCCTTAGAGAGTCCTAATGAGTGTTTCTGCAGATCAGGAGACCCTCCCTCACAATCGCCAATGCCTTTGCAGATTAGTGCCAGGCTCTATATGCATGCAGGGAACAACCTCCCCAGTAGAATTCCATACCCTTGATAGCAGATCTACTTTTGAAATCCATAACATTGCCGGAGTGGGCTGTGATGAAGTGGCCCATAATGCTGGCGGAGCTGGAAGAAGCTCTTGCTGATATGAATGCAGGGAAGAACCATGGACCAGGTGGGTTCCCAATCGAATACGTACAAGGTTTCGGTCACAGCTACTGCCACAACTGATTGCCATGTACAACAAAGCCTTTAAAAAAGGAAGCCTTCCAGATAGCCTGTGGAGAGGTGTTGGCCTAACGGCTAGGGCGGTCAACCTCGATTCTGGAGAACTGGATTTAGTCTTGGCAAAGACACTGAACGGCCTGTGATTCTGGGCAAATCACTTAATCTCTCCGTGCCTCACAAAAAATGAATGTGTCCTCATGTAACGCAACTGGTGCTCTGATACCCGATACCTTCGGGTCATGTTCACGCTATATAAAACTCTGTACAATAAATTGTAGTCCATCACAAAGAAGGATGTACCCTGGGGGGATACAACTCTGACCGATCCATATTGTTGATTAACAACAAATTTAAGCTCTATGCCAAAGTGTTCGCTAACCGGCTCCACAAAGTGCTGCCAGGCCTGGTCTATCCAGACCAATGCAGCTTACTGTCCAAAAGAGGCACCCGACATTACATACGACAAGTACACCCAGTATTAGCGTACCAGACCCTCATGACTGGTCCCAGTGCCTTTGCCACATCAACTTTGAAAAGGCCTTAGATTCTCTTGACTGGGAGTTCCTGTGGGATGTACTCTGGCATATAGTCATGGTACCATGATGTATAGCACTAGTGTTCATGCAAATGAATCCCTATCCCGAGCTTTCAAGATCCGGCATTGTATCAGGCAGAGTTGCCCCCTATCACCTCTGCGTTTTGTGCTACATGGGTCAGATGTGATACACAGGTGTGGGGTATGGGAGGGCAGGATGGGCCGGCTGATCGCGGATTTTGCAGGAAATTTGCGAATCTCGCGGATTGCGAATTTACCAAAAATTCGCAAAATCCGCGAGCGGAACGGATTTTCCACCCATGCTTAGTAAACTCCCTTTTCTAGATTTGGTATGGGGGCACGTCCATCAATGTCTAAAATATATAAAATAATCAATAAGGAAATGGGGGATGACTTTGTTAAACACATAAACAGGGAGAAAGAGATGGTACAACCTTGCCCAGGAGATTGTGAAGATTCCCTGCAGTTTAGCCAGACAGCATTTATCTCTGCTAGCCTTCAGGTGTAATGTTTTAAGACCTGGTGTAATTTATATATCACCCCGGCACTGATTTATAGATGGGTGGGACTGCAGAGGTACATTGCTCTTGGTGTGGAATGTTAGCCGCTGATAGCGTTCATATGTTTGCCACTTGCCCAAGGCTTACCCAACTGAAATTGGGCAACGTCTCAGCATTATGCAGGGATACTCGGTCAAGTTTACCCCCCCAGGTTATACTATTGGGAATAAGTAATTAAGAAATGGATGCACTAAATCAGAGCTTGGTATTCTTAGCGATGGCGGTGTTAAGGCTTTGCCTGGCTAGTGCCTGGCTTGATCATGATCCTCCGTCAATCCATGGTTGGTTAGGGAAACTATTATCAATATATAGGTGGGAGCATGCGGTATACAAAAGAAGATGTGGATTTAATTAATTCCAACCAAATAAACTAGGCACTTAGCCCTGTGACAAAGTAAATGTAAATATACATTTTAATTTAAAGGTTAAGCAAAAGTATATGCAGTTAAATATATTTAATTTAGTGTATTTTGGATTCAGAGGGTGGGGGAGGGGCTGAGGAGGGGTCAGGGTGTACATGTAAATATGGACATCGATTATATTTGTCTCAGTATGATTTGTTATCTTTTTTCTGTATGATGTCTAAATAAAATTAAGAAAATAAAAATAAATTAAATATCTCCATATTGCATACCTGATCAATCTAGCCCATCCTCAGCCGGCCTCCAGTGCAAGGAGGAGGAAGCATTTTTTTTTCCACATGGTGTGGTACTGCCAGATAATCACCTGATATTGGGAGGGTGTGTTCTGCACTCTGTCACAGGTCCTGCATTGCCCCATTGATGTCTCTCTGCAAGTAGCACTAATGGGCTTGCTTGAAGAAGTAGGAGGGGCTAGAGAGGAAAGGTAGCTGGTGTGATTGGGTACCCTAATTAACAAACGGAAAATGTCCTGAGCCTGAAATTTGGCTGATCAGTCCCTGATATCAGCATGGCATAAATAAATAGACTGGTCTGTGAAGTTTGGAGAGCCAGTGTATGCAGCCAGAGGCTGCCCCTGTAAGAATAAAAAAAAAACTGGAAGGGGTCAATGATGGACATATTATGGACTGGAGTGGGTGATGTATATTTATATACTGTTTCACTTGCACTAATTCATGTACTGAATGACTATACTGTTTGGTTCTCTTTATCTTACTGCTTATACACAAATAAAAAATGATTGCTTCTGGAATAAAGTCACCCCTAAGGGAGACCTTAAATGCCCATAGGGCACAGTGTTTTGTATTTAAAAGTAGGATATGCAGGTTTAATGTTTTACATGTCCTGGCATTGAAAAATTTCCAAAGTCATTTCACAGTGACAAGGCTGATTCCCATAGATTATCACTGGTATACAATATTATATTTAATAAGTGCTAAATTCAGTTTAGAAGTAGCGGAGAGATGATTCAAGGACGCAGTTTATTGGTATTTTAAAATTCACCTTGGCGGTAAAGTCAAATTTTACATTACAATTTTGGAAATGTCACTTTTAGAAAATGTAAATTTTATCTCCAAAAACCAAAAGGCTTTCCTGTTTGTGTCCAGCTGTCAAAAATAACAAAATTAACAAAAGGAGTGAGCTTAGAGGTATTCAGATAGAATCCACCTCCAGTACAAGTATTTATAACCAAGAAGATTCTATCCTATTTCCTTATATGTTTTGTATTTTTATATACCGTGATACACAAATAGGTGAGTGTTGCTGATCCCGGAGTTGACCTGGAAAAGCACTAGGTGTTTTTAAAATACCCCTCACACACTAAGAAGCCCAT
Organism: Lissotriton vulgaris; assembly: GCF_964263255.1. NCBI lineage: Eukaryota > Metazoa > Chordata > Amphibia > Caudata > Salamandridae > Lissotriton > Lissotriton vulgaris. The sequence goes on along the minus strand of NC_141685.1, from coordinate 1,508,470,807 downwards.
AGTGTCATGCTTCATTATAAGTGTCTTCCCGTCCTCTATGGGGCGGGGCGTGCTACGACCTACGAATACGCTGGAGTACTTGATTTTCTGGAAATAGGCTATGTGTGGTGTAGGTAGTGAGAGTGGTAGGGGGTGTGAAAGTTGTGCAAAAATAGGGTTCTTAAAAAATTCCTTGGCTAGTAGAAAAAACAAATTGTATTCACTTCTCTAGCTGGAAATGTTAAAAGGGGTTAAAAAGGGTGTATGTACTATGGCCTACTTGGTCGACATGTTTTGTGAGCGGCCCCCACACCTTTACTCATCAGGACCTAATATGATCCTTACTGCACTCAAAAAACTATATGTTTATATGTAGTATGCCTATTATCCCAAAAACAGACTGCAAAAATAGGCTAGTCTGTTTATCAGGGTTATTAATGTAGCCCCTCAAAAATAAAGGACCAATTTGGTATACTCTGTCCATTTGTAAACAGTCCTCAGGAGCATGCATCGTTGGGAAGGTTTTCCTCAATGGCAGTCAATGACCAAGGATAGGACCTCTCCCATCATTTACCTCCATGCCGCATATTTTGTTTCGGGCGTTTATGTATCCCCAGCCTAAGACACCCTCTAAATTTCACTTTGTAGTGATAAATGCCCCAAGTAGTATACTTGCCTGTTCGATTGTGAAGCATATGTATATTTAAAGAGCGGTTCTGACACTCCCACCTCTTCTGGGAGCTTAGCTAAGGCGTGTTAAGCCTCTAGCCACTCCACACTTTAGCAGTCTGCCTCTTAAAGGGGAATTTTGTCCCCTAATCTATGTGATCAGGTGTCTCTGTAACACTAGTATTTATGGGCTTGTAACACCAAGCTATAAGGCATGCCTTTCATGGTTGATAACAAAAATTCAACATACACTATTAAAAATATGATTTTCAAAAGGTTTTTAAGAACTTGTACCATAGAAAACTATTGATGCATTTCTTTTACACTAAGTCCCTGAAGTTGCATTAAAATTCACAAGGCAAACAGCCGCAGAGATGGGAAGCGTTGGAAACACAAAGCAATGCGCCAGTTCCTGAGACCTTGGGGAGGCGATGCGACAGTTCTGCTGCACGCAGTAGAAGTGATGCATCAAATCTGGTCTGTAGGGGGTAGTGATGCGTCAATTCCGAGACGATTCTGGTCCGCAGGTGATGTGTCAAGAAAACTTGTAGCACAGGTACGATGTGTGGAAATCTGGGATGCGACTGTGGTCGATGTGGCAGCGTTGAGCGGCGCTGCATTGGTTTTCTTCAGCTGTGATCCCTTGATGCGTGGATTCTTGCAGTGGTGAAAGGCGCTGTGTCAGTTTTTGCAGCGGCGCGCAGTGGAGATGCATCCGAAAAACAGCCACAAGAAGAGCAATGCGTCGATTCTTGCAGGTCTTCAAGTTTCTTCTTTCTTCCAGCTCCCAAACAGCAGCAACAACTGGTACAGGCACCTCCTTTCAGGTCAGAAGTCACAGCAGCAGAGTTTAGGGGAGCTGAGGGGGAAGTCTTTGTGTCCCTGAGACTTCAGAACTTGAGGCCAGCACACACAGGCTCTTGGAGATTTTCTTCAAGCAGTATACAGCAAAGTCCTTCTCCTTTCCTTAGCCGAAACAGCAACTGCAGGCCAACCCCAAACAGTGCACAGCAAAGGGGCAGTACTTCTTCTCAATTGTTCAGCTCTTCTCTTTGCACAGGGTCATCTTGAATTCCAGGCATGATCTACCGTCCTGGGGTTTTAGGTCTAACACTTATACCTCAAAATGTATTTTTTTCTCTTTGTGCAAGGGTCTCTGAGCCCAGTCCAAACCAATTCTGTCCTCACTGGTGCAGCATGACTGCAGGGGTGGAGACAGCATTGTGCAAGGAGACATGCCCTATTCAGGGGCAAGGAAATCTCATCCCACTACTCTAAATGCAAGCCAAGCCCTAGTCATCTCAGCCCTGAGTCATCCAGGAAGGGCCAGGCACACCTTAACCCCGCCCCTGTGGCTGTCTGCAGTGAATGCACATCCCCAGCCCTGTCACTCGAAATCCAGACAGACAATACACGAACAGGCAGAGGCACACAGAATGGTTAAACAAGAAAATGCTTAGTTTCTAGAAGTGGTATTTTTAAACACACAATTTAATAACCATCTTTACCAAAATATGTATTACCAAATTCTGAGTTCAGTGAGCCTAAACTTTATTTCTCAATCTTGTCCCAATAGGAAGTTATACTTGTAAGATGTTACATAGCATTTACCACTCTATCCTATGGGGCAGCTAACCTTTCAATAGTGAAAAACGAAATTGGCAGTATTTCACTATCAGGACACATCACACACACACTAGGATATGTGCTACCTTTCACAACACTGCACCCTGCCCATAGGGGTACCTAGGACCTACCACAGGGGCATTCTACATGTAGGAAAAGGGAAGGTTAGGGCTTGGCAAGTGGATGCACTTGCCAAGTCGACAAGGCAGTTTAGAACTACACACAGACACTGCAGTGACAGGCCTGAGATCGGCGTGTCGTGGATTTTGAAAGTGGCGGGCGAAAAATGGTATCGCAGTATAACGAGCGAGCGAGCCCAAACTGAGGAGGCATACGTTGTTGGCGCTGCCTCAGATTACAGATTTCTCATAAATCTGGGGCAGTGTCAAAAAGCCATAGGTGTTGCTAGGAATGCCCCCAGCCACACCAATTGCATGCAGAAAACAGTATCAAAGGGGACCATATTTATGAGGCAGCATTAAGCCAAATAAAGTGGCTTAGTGCTAACTCATATATATGAAGCAGGCTCCTGTGCCACGGAACGTCACAAAAAGTGACATTCCGATAGCACAAGCAGCCTCATAAATGAGGCCCTTAATGTACAAAAGAAAAACTAAGTATAAAATGTAAACTTTAATTTGGCATTAACAAATAAATAAAAACACACCCAGTAGATAACATGGTAAGAATATTTTGTTAAATAAAGCTTGGTTCCCACTCTTTATATTTGAAAAATATTATTAAACGGGGAACAGAAATTTTAAAAAATGTAAACTTTTCGGCAGCATCGGCAAATAAAGACCACACACACAAACACAAAAATACGGAAAAATGAAAAGTGCTCAAATCTTTTTGATGAATACAAAAAGCTTATATCAGCAACTGAGTGTGATTTGTAAAGCACTTGGAAAATGCTGAAAATGTGCCATTGTGATTTACCTGTATAAGTCAAAAACCCCCAAAAAGGTTATTGGGTGTCAATCATGTGCACTTTTTGTACAGCAATTTTGCACGTCGATCTTTAAGAGTGACAAACTACTTTATAGTACGCTTAATAAATTCTGGAATGTCTTTGATAAATTCCTTTTCTATAGACAAAATGGACAATGCATTCAGAGGAGTCTCTATCATAGTGTTCCTTAAGAATATTTTTATTCTCTTTAGAGTTGAAAAACACAGCTCAGACTCTGCTGTGGTCATGGGTGTGGTGATCAGAATCTACAACAGATTTATAGTCTAGGAAAATGGTTCTTCTAGATCGTTTTCAACAAATAAGCCGAATGAAGTAATGGCACCAGTAGCTCTTCGAAATTCATGCCTCCTATACATGATCGATAGTTCAGAGTTCAATTTTTCTTTGTTTAGCATGGGATATGCCTTTATAGTTGTATTGAGTATTTGATTTCGAAATGATCTGTCATGTCTGTCAAAGTGGTCCCTTTGGAGTAAAGTAGCACTTACAAAATGTTTGGTAAATTCAAAGCATTCTTTGGCGTGGACAATGATAGTATGACAAACTTCTTTGGCAACTTGGACCAAGACTTTTAAATCAGTTCTGTGGCTTGAAAACTTAGATTTCACTGGCAGTCTTGTATCTAGATTGTCAACAGATGCTTTTACATGGGTGATGTGGATGACAACATCTGTTCTTCCTCTTTGTACATATGAGCCATCTATGTCGGGCTTTTGTAGTTGCTTATACAAAATGTCCCCATGGGGCATTATATCATGAAATAAAAAAAGGAAGAAAAGAAACTCCCTTTCTGCCAATATTCTGATGAATCCATGGGCCTTACGAACAGCAACTGATTCAAAATGACCGCTACTTTCAATGGTCTTAAAGCATTTGTTCAAGTCTTCTTAGTACTCATTGATCATATTGACAGTACGTATGTGGAAAGTCCAGCGAGTTGGAGCCCCTTTTGGGAGACTTCTAGAAACAATGTCCTGGAGAACTTTAGTTCTTTTTGAAGATCATGAGAAAAAAGCAAAAAAAACACCCACAATAGCAAAAAGATTTTGCTTTTGCGATCCTTGATACTGCTTGCTCCATAATCAAAATAGTTGATGAACATAGCAATCCAGATAATGTGCATTTGGATAAACGCCTCTAACTTTTTTCTGCACTCATTACACTAGCTCCATCATAGCTTTGAGCAATGAAATTTGTTTTGTCACTGGTCTCTGGGAAAATTTTACTAAGTTCCTGAAGCAGAGTTGTGGTAATTGTATTAGCAAATGAATCTTTTAGTTGATTAAAACAATAGAATCTCTCAACAACTGTATTGCTGCCATCAAAATAGCAGAAAACCAGTACAGACTGTGTAGATGGATCAGTAGTATCATCCACCTGAATAGACACAAATCTAGAGTTGGTAGCTGCTGTATTATGACGTCTCTTGTTACTTCCAACATACAGTCCAGCAGTTTGTTCTGGAAGGTTTTGGAAGTGCCTTTAAAAACTGTTGCTGTTTTTAAGTGAGTGTCCATTGCACTGACTAAGCTGGCACCAAAAGCAACTAGGCCTCTAAAGATTCCTTTATTTTAAGAGCATTCTGCTCATCGTGACCATGTAATGCCAATTCAAAAGAACCACAAAGAAGCACACAGTCAATCAATTTAAATAAAATGTACCTGTTTTTATCAACTTCTAGGTTATGGTTTCTTATTCGAATGCGATAGCTGTCATCCAGCTGTGAAACAATATTCATTCGTTCAAACATGGCAAGCTTCATTGAGCTATCTAGATGAGATTTACATGCCTTGTGCTTCTTTTTTCCCAGAGAGATGCTTTAAATCCATAAATCCTGTTTTTTGTCCATGGTACTTCACCACCAACCAGTAAGCAGGGAAAGCAGAACAGTTAATTTGTAGTAATGCTAGCAGTAAGCCACATTTTCTTTGAATACCATGTAGAAGTACATTTTCTAGTGTAATCTTTTCCACAATCTTTTGTAGACTGTTCAAGCTTGATTTCAGGCTTATCAGGTCCTAAACATTTGTTCTGCATTTTGTTTCTTTTTTCAGCCTAACAAAATGGTGTGAGGAGTAGCTGGTCAACTGTATTCATTTTATATAACGAAAAATGAGCTAGTGATTAAAGTGGTGTGATAGACTCGGACAGTGCTTTGAGATTTGTAGTGATGCGGGCCTTGCTGCCAGTTACTTGGTCAATCAATGGCCCTTGTGAATAAGTAAAAATGAGGTGTAAGTTTTGACACTAGATAGTGCATAAGGAAAAATGAGATGTAAGATAATAATGCACTGAACAAATAGCAGTGAGTAGTGGCGCTTCACAGACATGCTATTGAAATACGGTAAGATGCAATTTAAACAGTTGCCCCATTCTTATATCAGATGCATGTTAGGTTATTGAAACCCATTTTAACTATACAAATAGGACCTGCTCACAATGATAGCTTAACTCGGAAGCATTTCTCAGATTATCACACTGGCAACATCTGCCTCACCCCCGATGAAATGGTGACATTTTAGGCCGGGACATTGATCACTGTTTTGCCTTTTCACACATAATACCTGTTGTTTTGCAAATGCATCCTTGCTGGCTGCTCCTGCCCAGCAACAGAGCTTGTTTTTGAAAAGGCATATGGCTTACTTTACACTGCTGAGCGAGCAGAATTTTTGGTTTGGGATTTATTCATTCGTAGGAATGCCTCATAATCACATGTAGAGAGCACCCACATATAATCCTGTTTCATGTAAACATGTGTGTTAGAAATGTAATGTTCATCACAAATGGGGCCGCAACCAGTAACGTGACCGAAGGTGCTCAAGGATCAATTGTGAGTGTAGACATCTCACAAAAAGTGAAGGACTGGCCTCAAACACCACGTGGTGTCATGCCCTCTAAAAACTTGGTTTGATAGAGGGCGGGCATTCACTTCCAAACTTAATATGGTGATGGAATAATACATTTCCCCATCTCACCGTCCACCATTTTTAACACCATACAGACACCTACAGCATTAAAAATTTAATTTGGTAACTGTAATTGTTTTTAAGCTTCACTCACTCACTAGGGGCCCCCACTTAGTTTAGAAGTGTATCCGTGTCATCCGGTGAATGCTCGCCCTTTATCAAACCAAGTTTTTAGAGGGTGAGGACGGCCGATGATGAAGCATGACACCAGGTGGTGTGTGAAGTAAGGAAGAATGCAGCTAGAAATCATGACTTTTAACAGCAGCCCCATAAAGAGCCCCATCTTTAAGATCCAGCCCTCTAACATGGTGAAGACATTTTCTGAGTTGGCAGGTCTGAGTAACTTTCATTTCACTTCATTGGTATACATACTTACTCTGTAAGGGTTAGTCTTTCTAGGTTGGGAGCGATTAACTGCAAGTGCGTGTGATGAAAGCATTAAACCTCACTCCTGAGTCAGGCCAGGCCCTGATATTGTTCTGCACTGGGAGCTGAAGCACATGAATACCATTGAACCCTCATATGTCCACCACACACTGTCCCCAGGCATGCAGCTGGTATGACCTTTGGCTTTGCTCTTAGTCTGTCACAAACCAGTAATTTTTTTTACACCCTAAGGGAAGTGACATTTCACTTTCTCCCTTCCCTCTCTCCTGGCTGCATCCTCTACCTCTTTCCCTTCTGTTGATTTACTCCCCTCTGCTTTAGTCCCCACTTTTGGTTGCTCAAAAAAACACATTCGGTCAGTTGTCAAAGCATATTATGCTACAAATAGTCACAACAAGTAAGTTGCTAAGCCACTGTAGAAGGAGTTTGCTTATGGCACCTTCCAATTCAAAAATTAAAGTGCCCCTCCTGAATTTTGAACTGTGTTTCTCCAGGAGTTTGGGCTAAGCAGTTGGTGTCAGGAGGGGGGGGCAAAAAAGGAAATTCTGCATTTTGTGTTCTTGCCTTTATCTTATGGCTGGCACCAGAGGCAAATGTCTGTATTACCCAATGGTTTGTGCTACCGCTGGGTGCCTCTGTGAACCTTCAGTCTGGACTAGCTCTTTAACTCATGCTGCTTTGCATTCTGGGACTCTTGAACCCAGGCAGGCAATTACATTCAACACATACATGTGTTAGTAGCGTTACATTCAGGTGATTTATTTGTCTGCAGTTGTCAGGTATGATATGAGTGAAGTGTCTCAGAGGCCAGGCACTTGAATGCATCGTCAGTGCAGCTAAGTCAGCTATGTGCAGCGAGAACTAGACCCTCTGCCTGTGTTACAGCCAGTGGATTGGCCATGCACGGGATTGCCCATATTGAGCGCATGCATAGTGCTGCCTGTATTGTAGCACATCCCACACAAGTGCACACGTCAGTCAATAGAAAAGCCATGCAGAGGTTTAAATTATACATCAGTATCAATGTCTCTGAATCCAAAGGCCAAGGTTTACACACCTCTTGCCCAGGTTCTCGCATGACACCAAGTGACACAATTTATCTTATTAATCATCTTTTTTGGTCAAAATGATTTTTGTACTGAAAGATTACCTGAGCACAGAGCCAAACACTTTAGAATGTGTTGTATCAATAACTGGGTAATATGATAACTGCTAAGTAACTGGGGCATTAACCCTAGATACGTGGCCAGGGTCAGCGCTGCCCCTATAAGTACTGTAAGTACTGTGCCCTAAATACCAGGAGCAGAAGAGCCAACACAATTGAGAAAGATCCTGGGGAGGCAGCGTTGTAAGTGAATATATTCATGAAGCACTAAGTGGGACATTTTGTAAAGTAAATCTGCCACTTTGAGCAGCAAAGGACATTTTCAATGGAAGAAAACCAAACTATTATCCTGTGTTCCAAAACAAATTGGGAGCCTCTCAACTAAATCGGGAGTGTTGGCTTCAGTCATGTATGTGTATCTCCTTGGACATGAGTTACAAGGAAAATTCTGGAAGTTTTTTAAACTACTGTGTTTATGGTAGCTTTCTAAACCTTCACTTTAAATCAATGAGCAAAGAAATTTATTCGAACTTTCTGTTGCTAAATATCGGCGCATGTGTACATATTTAAACATCACATATTGTTAAGCGTGCCACCAAAAATGTATTGAAAATGTAACATTTCTACACATGATGTAGGAGTGACAGATTTTTTTTTCCTAAAATGCTTATTGTGACTTTTTAATTAGTGGGCAGATTAATTCTCCTGTTATTTTTCCCAGATTCCACCCTTCCCCATTTAACTATTCCCAAATGCTGATGTCTGTACACACATTGCTAAGTGTTCCTTCCTACTCTTCCTAATGCCACTTTCCGGCATGGAAGGATAGAATATGGCTCATTACATCGCAATGCATTACCTTGCGTTCTTTTACAACACAGTCGTTACAACGACCGCGTTGTTAGTACCTGATGTATTTACATCGCAAGTCATTACAACAACTTGCACTAGGGTGTGCGCTAGACTTAGGAATAGCATTAATTACTATTCCTACTCGAGTTTGCGCAACTGTAGGGAAGGTGTTGGAATTAATTTGCAATACTTCAGTGCAAGTCATTGTAATCGCGTCCTAACAAGGCGGTAGTTGTAACGACCGCGTTGTAATAGTAGCACGATGTAATAACAGCATTGTATACACTGTTTCCTGGAAGGATATCTGCCAACAACTACAATTCAGGGCTGCCTGCCTTTGCCAAGCCCAGATGAAAATCTCTGCATGAGCAAATGTGCCGGGCCCAGACCCTGTCCCAGAACAAAACAAGTCACGAAAATGGACTTAAAGAAACAAGTCGTGTGAACCGAATTAAAGAAACAAATAAGTCATACAATGAGCTGCTGAAGGGGGGTGGGTGGTCCACACATGAGGAGGTCGCAGAGAAAGCCGGCAGCTGCTGTTTAAAGAAACGATTTGTTAATCAAACCCACGGTACATATGGAGAGTTCTGATTAACTTCACGTCAACTACTGAATTTTATATATAATTAATGTTACCCATAGTAAGCCAAGACAGGACTGTTATAGTTAAGTCACAGTGCTTATCCTGCAGGCTCCAAATGAAGTGATTTGACACTTAAAAACCACAATATGCAGTAAGGCATTTTAATATCCGTTATCCCCATCTGAGTGTGTCTTGTATGCACAGGCTTTGTGCCCTAGTCCCCAGGACCCATTGCACATTATAGGAGGCCTGTTTGGAAGCTTTGTAAAGGCCAGTGCATGTAATCAATCAGAGATCTGTGGTCGAAGTTTCCTGTCTGAGGTTTCCCCATTTAGTCTCTCTGCCTCATTCCAACAGGTACTCTGGTGAGGTTACAGCCCTGTTTTGGCTCACTGCAGGTAGGATTAAAATGCAAGGCAAATGTTGTGCCGAATCATGATTGCCTAATGCCGTTATTGGGCAGAGAGTCTGTGGGTAATTCTAATTTCTCTTGGCGAGGTCTTGGATCTTTTTGGCAAATCTGCACAAATGTTAGCAGTCCAGCCTCTGGCTGGCTGCTGCTGAATGTCATCTGGCGACGGTTCTAATGCAATCTAAGAATAGCATTGTTTTAATGGTATCCGTTGAAATCCAATAATTCCCCTTACTCGGCCAGGTATGGTGTGAGGTTTGACGTCAGACACGCCTCAAAATACTGGTTCCGGTTCAAACTATATTTGAGCTTGAGATTCTGATAGGGGTGAAAAGCTTCGCACATCAGTTCAATTGATGACAAAACGTAAAGTAGGCCATGGCAGTTGCATGACAATTCAATCACTGATATATAGAGGGGCACACACACGCGTTCAACGGAAGAAGAAATGAGGCTTCCATGAACCTAGAGCAGTGGTTCACAAACTTTTGACTCCTGAGGACCCCAACTGGATCACTACTGAAAGCCGGGGACCCCCAAGCAATTTGTACAATTTGAATTTCTGTTTAAAAATGCCTTTTGAAGCAGAGGCAATTTCAAGAGGGAGACAGCCTGAATTGGGCCTATTGGCATGGACATATATGCATACAGCAGTGTATTATTTAGTGGTACCAAAGGCCTTGTGGAAAGTGAGCAATCAGAAAGCAGCACGAAAATCCTACTGCTGATCCTGGCTGCATCTATTTTTACCTGCCTGCCAAGTAATGGTAACCTATACACATGTGCCTTCCAACGTTTTATTGCTTTTATTGTATTGCCTATATTTTCATTGTTGTGTCTGTGACTGCTGTTGTCTGTCTTCCCCCGCTGCCTGTACGTGGTCCGTGCCCCTTTTTCTTCCCTCGGTTGTATTGTATTGTAGCAGTTTTTATTGAGCGCGATTGCTGCCCGCAGGCGTCCAAGCGCTGGGTAGAGGGAAAGTGACTGAGGGAGCTTAAGGTATATAGGATTGAGAAAACAGCAGTGTTTTTAAGTTTTTCCGGAATGCAAGTAGGTCAGGGTTGGAGCGGAGTTTGATGGGAAGGGCATTCCATAGCCTAGCGGTGTTCAAGGAAAACATCCTGCCTCCAGATCTAGCTCGCTTCACCCTAGGCACAACGGCCAGGAAAGCCTCTGAAGACCGAAGGTTCCTTTTAGGGTGGTAGGGGGTGACCAGGCCGGTGTTTATGGCAGGTCCCGTCTTCCAAAAGGTGCGATGTGCCAGGCATAGCGCCTTGAAGGACACTCTCTGCTTCACTGGCAGCCAGTGGAGACTCTTCAGAGCAGGTCTGGCCGACTGGGTCCGAGGAATTTTCAGTAAAGTGCGTGCTGCACAATTCTGAACAATTTGCAGTTTCCTGAGGGTCATCTCCGGGGCCCCTAGGTATAAAGCATTATTTGAGTCCAGGCGAGATTGAATCAGACCTTGGACTGCCACCTTTTTTGCCTCTAGGGGAAGTAACGGGAGCACCTTCCTCAGAATTCTGAGTAGGCCAAAGCAGGTGGCAGACAGTTTTTTGGCCTGGGTGGAGAAGGAAAGTTTATCATCTAGCCATACTCCTAGGCTTTTGACACTTTCTTTATGAGTGGGCGGGGGACCCAGAGCACTGGGCCATAGGGACGTGAAAGACATAGGAGAGGTTGGGCCCAGGAGCATGAGCTCCGTCTTATCTCCGTTCAGCTTAAGGGAGGAGTTGGTCATCCAACCCTTCACGTCCACTAGGCAGTTTAACAGGTCTGCTGGGGAGTGAGTATTGTTCTCCGTTGCCAGCGAGACCACAAGCTGGGTGTCGTCGGCATATGACACGATTTTAATGCCGTATGGTTCTACAACACCCGCCAGCGGCCTCATGTAGACGTTGAACAATACAGGGCTCAGGGAAGAGCCCTGTGGCACTCCGCAGCTCAAGAGTTTCCTGGAGGACACCGTCTTTCCATCAAAGATCTGAAACGACCTCCCAGACAGAAAGGACTCGAACCACCTTAAAGCGTCACCTGAAACTCCGATGTTATGGAGACGGTCTAGCAAGGTGGTATAGCTGACCGTATCGAAGGCGGCACTTAGATCAAGGAGGATCACTGCCACCGATCCTCCCTGGTCTAGTATCCTTCTAGTTTCTTCGGTGACTGCTAACAAGGCGGTTTCGGTACCATGTTTCGGTCTAAAGCCTGTCTGGGAAGTATGTAGTAGAGAGTGGTCCTCCAGGAACTGGACCAGCTGCGCGTTTATGTGTTTCTCCAGTACCTTGCTCACCCATGGGAGAAGTGAGATGGGGCGGTAACTGGAGTGGTCGTCTGGGTCTAGGCTGGGTTTTTTTAACAGTGCCCGCACCATGGCCTGTTTCCAAGCCATGGGGACTGAACAAGCAGATATGGAGGTATTAAGGAGGTCTAGAATTGCGGGCAGGGTGGTTTTGCTGGCTCGCATAAGGATCTCGCTGTCCCTGTGCTCTCTCCGCACGGTCTTTCATTCTGTACCCCTCGCTGCCCTGTATCTCTGCCCGGTTTTCCCTTCTGTTCCCCTCGCTGCCCCGTGCCTCTCTGCCTGTTCTGCCTTCTGTTCTTAGTTGCCCCTATATTTCTGTATTCTGTATTTTGCCTCTGTGCCATTCATTTTTTGTGTCCGTCTGCCCTCTGTGCAACTCGTTTTTCCCTCGTTTTTGTGCCCCTTTTGCCTTGTGTTCCACTCGTTTTTCCCTAGGTTTTTGTGTCTTTCTGCCCTCTGTTCCACTCATTTTTTGTGCCTTTCTGCCCTCTGTTCGACTCGTTTTTTGTGCCTTTCTGCCATCTGTTCCACTCGTTTTTCCCTTGTTTTTTGTGCCCTTCTGCCCTCTGTTCCACTTGTTTCTTGTGCCTTTCTGCCCTCTGTTCCACTTCGTTTTCCCCTCATTTTTTGTGTCCTTCTGCCCTCTGTTCCACTCGTTTTTTTTGCCTTTCTGCCCTCTGTTCCACTCGTTTCCCCTAGTTTTTTGTGCCATTCTGCCCTCTGTTCCACTCATTTTTTGTGCCCTTCTGCCCTCTGTTCCACTTGTTTCCCGCTCATATTTTGTGCCCTTCTGCCCTCTGTTCCACTCGTTTTTTTGTGCCCTTCTGCCTTCTGTGTCACAGCTCTTGTGTGCTGTGAGGACGAATGGGCGTTCAATTTTTCACTACGACAGGCATTCGAGTCCTGCGGACCCCCTGGGAAGGGCTCACGGACCCCTGGGGGTCCGCGGACCACAGTTTTGGAAACGCTGACCTAGAGTATTGTACTGGCCACACGCAGAAGTCTGTTCTGAAACTGTGGTGTACATGTTGAAGGTAACAGACGGTGAGCTGAGGCACCTGCCATTTACCAACCTGTGCTGCTGTTTTCTCTTCCATTCATTATTTGTAAATTGGGCAAATGGGAAACAATTGGCATTTTCAGAGCGGCATATCTATAAAGGTCAGGGAATGAAACCACTTGGTAGCGTCTGTAACTCACTGCTGGTCAGGGAGCAAACGTTTCAGCTAAGTGACTAGGGAGGGAGTGCAGTTACATTGGTCAGGAAGAGAAGGGCATGCTGTAATTTCCCACCTGTGATATATACCACAGGGAGTCATTGCACATTCTACTGTGGCACCCAGAAAAGACACACACAGCCAGGGTACAACAAAGTCAGACATACTAGAACCGTGGGATGGTTATTAACCCCAATGTTGAGAAAGAAAGAGAAGAAGGATTGGGAATGGCTTTGGGATTTGGATTCTGATAAGAATACTTGCACTGCCTGTCAGATCCATCCGTTGTATGGCCTCACATACAAATGCAGCATTAATCGCATCTTGCTGAACGCAAAGGGTACAGCTCAGAACATGCACAAGCAGTAAGTAGAGTGGTGTGCATGTATGGAGGGTACAACGGCTTGGGAGAACAGGTGGCAAAATGTTGAGCATTAAGGGTAGGTAGTGATGCACACAGGTGGGGGAATGACCGACATTTGCGCATTGGCTAATGGTGCACTATGCAAAAGACAGGTCCATTTGATTTTATTGCAAAGACCATTGCAGTGCTCGCTAACACCAAAGCAGGCCTCTGCCAAGTGAGTTTTTTGTAAATATTTGTAATGGCTTGTCAGCAATCGAACCCTTGGGTTGCGATGAAAGTAAGTAAAACTGTCAAAGCTCACTTTCACTGCTCATTTGTGGCGCCTGCCTCTCCGATAGATGCCAATTCCAAACTTTCAGTTTTGCCGCACCCCGCCAGCCCGCTGTGCTTTGAGTCCAAGGAGAGTGATGAAAGCGCGTCGAGTGGGAAGTGTGGAAATATTTAAAAAGGAGGGGGTCAGGAAGCCTGCACATTTGACTGGCATGCTGCTGCAGTGCCTTGACACTACTCCAGAACTTGCGGTGGTGCTGGTGAGTAATCAAGGAGGGCGAGGCTTGTAGCGTTAGCCTGAGCGTCAGGCGAGACACTCCTTCACATAGATGAGAGTGCACCCTGGTTCTCTGAGTGCCCCCTGGTTCCCTGTGCCAGTGTACTGCAAAGCTGAGTCCTACCCTGCCATCGGACTTCCAGGGCCACTTCCAGGCTCTCCAGAGGGGACCGGCCATAGTTATTTATTTATTTTGAAGCTTATAAAGCGCGTGGCTACCCCCAACGGGGGTGTCCCGGTGCTACGGACTTAGAGTAGCAGGGATGTCTAACGCGGCTAGAGGTTGGAGAACAGCCAGGTTTTTTAGTTGCTCTGAAACTGAGATTCCGATTCCGTCAGCCATAGACACAGTGGTAGGCTGTTCCACAGTTTGGCAGTCACAACGGCAAAAGCTCTGCCACCTGTTCTGGAGCGGCGGAAACAGGGAGGGTGAAGAAGGCGGAGGTCATTGGATCTGAGAGCTCTGGCAGACTGAACAGGCTTTAGCCTACATCTGAGATAAGCCGGCCCTTGGCCATTTAGAGCCCTAAAAGCCAGGACCAGGGATTTAAACTGGATGCGATAGGTCACAGGCAACCAGTGAAGTTTCAACAGATGAGGTGCTATTGAGTGGAGATAGGGGATATTACATATCAGCCTTGCTGCAGCATTCTGCACAATCTGCAGCCGTTTAATCAGATAGGCTGGAGCTCCCACGTAGAGGCTATTGGTGTCTTCCAGGTGAGAAGTAATAAGGGCATGGATGACGGTCCTACGTGAATCCAGAGGCAGGAAAGGGAGAATTTTGATGATCATACAATGTTTGCCAAAACATTCAGAGGTGACCTTATTAATTTGAGTCTTACGTGACAGTTCATTGTCAAATTGAAAACCCAAATTTCGAGCTGAGTTTACCGGTACCGGGGAAGGTTAAGCCCAGACGGCCACCACATATGCGCAAAGCAGAGACCTGAACTTTGGAGCGAGGTGTCCGCAGTTGTATGCATATCTAAAAACTAAAGCCCCCCCCAACTCTTCTTCGGGAACATTGAGCGCTATATAACTTCAATAACAATGCAATGCAATATCCGGTTATTTATATTTATAGCGAACAAGGACATCACCGGGAGCTGTTTCCCCCCAACTCCATGGTACCCCTTTTGACAATATCTAAATGATGATAAGCTGGTCTACCCTGTGCCCAAACCAGAAATCAACGCACACCACCATGGCAGGGTCTGAAAGAAAGCCAGTAGCAGTACTGCTCAAAGTAAGCCACCACCCCCGCCTCCCCACCGCCACCCCCAGCCCCAAACCTTCCACGACGGCACAGCAGGGCCTCAAAGGCTAAACCAACAACGTAGTACATTGCAGGTTTGTAGCCCTGCCGTGGAGCCGGCTGTAGCTGGGGCGTGGCTTTTCTTTCTGCCTTGGTGGCGTAGGTTCAACGTACTTCACCATGGCAGGGCCTCAATTAAGGAAAAGACAACGAATACCCAACTACCTCCAAGGCATGGCAGCAGCAGGGAATCAAAGTCATTCAGCCCGGCAGAGATGAGTAATTTTTGCAGGTGACAAAAACAATACAGTGCCCCTATAATTAGGAGGTTGTTTCAACGCTTACCTTTGTCACATCAAATTCGTCATTGTCGAGCCGGCTCCAGGCCTCCAGGACTGTAGTGCAGAGTTGCGGACAGCATGGAAATAGCAATGATAGCATGCAGGCACAAGCCAGACTGGAGAATACTGGATTTGGTATTTGGACTCCTCCCCAAGACCCCAGCACACTAATCATTTGTAAAAAAAAAAGGAACTGTTGCTGGGTTTGGTGGAAGAAGCAAAGGCCACTGCCACCCCCCTCTTCTACATCTCTAAGCCGGACTGCCCTGCCCCCAGACATTAGAATAAATGGAGGGCCTCCGACTCCTCCCTGGTCCAAGCGAATAACACCCAAAATCAGCATGCTATTCTGGCGGTGAGACACAGGCTGCGCCCCCAGTGTGTCATCACTGTCATACTTTCTGGATCCAGGTCGAAGAAATCTTCGCCCCTGGCCAAAAGCATGCTCAGAGCAAGGGCCATCCTGATTCTCCCCCACCCCCTTAAAGAAAACCACAGATTTCAACATGTTTGTTCACCGAGCACGAGAAGCCAGCACAATTTATTGCTTGCTGCTCAGTGTTCCATCAGGTAATTTTTTTTGATCCCCCAGGGTGGCAGGGCAACGCCCATATTGCCCATGGACAACAGCCTCCACGGTTACTCATGTGGGTGGCACAATCAGTGCTGCAGGCCCATTAGTAGCATCTGATTTACAGGCCCTAGTACACTTTACGAGGCCTTTTCAGTAAATCAAATATGCCAATCATGTATAACCAATAATGATTACAATTTACACAGAGAGCATATGCCCTTTAGCACTGATTAGCAGTGTTAAAGGCCCAGAGTCCTAAAGCCAACAACAACTTCTTAATGCTTCTATCTCCTCAGGCCAAGTCCCGAAATCCTTCAAATCGGCCATAGTCTTCCCCATCCTTAAAAAGCCCGGCTTAGACCCATCCCTCCCATCCAACTTCAGACCCATTTCCCTTCTTCCATACCTTGGGAAGATCTTAGAGAGCTATATTACAACATGTCTCTCCACTTTCATCGAGGACAACCACCTTTTGGCCTCACACCAAGCGGGATTCCGCCCGGCCCACTCCACTGAGTGGTCCTGTCCGTTCTAGACGAACTAAAGAGCAAGGCTGACTCAAATCTACCCCAAGCCTTGGCGCTCCTTGATTTGTCCACTGCGTTTGACACGGTTGACCACGCCATTCTTCTCGACCGTGTCCATGCAGCGGGCGTTCGGGGCACCGCTCTCTCTTGGCTCGCCTCTTTTCTTACAGACCGGACTCAGGCGGTCCATCTTTCCGGTTTCACTGCCCCCTCTCGCTTGGTTCCATGCGGTGTCCCCCAAAGTTCCTCCCTGTCCCCCCTTCTCTTTAATCTCTACATTCACCCCCTCATTTTCTCGCTTCTTGACATGGGGGTCTCCGTGTATAATTATGCGGACGACCTCCAGTTAGTATTTGATCTTTCCTCTCCTTTAGATTCCCTACCTAAATTCCACTCTACCCTAGCTTTCATCTCTGAGTGGATGAACTACAACCAACTCAAACTCAATCTGCACAAGACGGAGTTGGTCCTGACTGGCCCTACCACCTCCACTTGGTCTGCTGCCTTTTGGCCCTCCACCTTTGGCCCCCCGCCCATACCAGCGGCTTCTGCTAAGACCTTGGGCATTAAAGTCAGTCGGGACCTCTCCATGCACGCCCAGATTAGTTCAGTTGTCTCCTCCTGTTTCCTTTCCCTCCGGATTATTCGGAAAGTGTCCCGATTTTTTTCTTCTGATGCTCTTAAACTTATTATTTTGGCAATGATTCTTTCTCGTCTCGATTGCGGGAATAGCCTCTAAGTTGGCATTACGGCCTACGAACTACGCTGCCTTCAGGCTATTCAGAATCAGGCCGCCTGTCTTATCCTTCACCTTCCCAAGTCCCTCCACATCACTCCTGTTTTGAAATCCCTTCACTGGCTCCCCATCTGCCAGAGAGCCCTTTTTAAGATGGGTTGCCAGGCCTTCATGGCTCGTGCCCGCATCGCCCCGGCTTTCATTAATTCCCTCATCAGTCCCTACACTCCCAACCGTGCCCTCCGTTCCTCCAACCAAGCCCTCCTCAGTGTTCCGCGCTTCCGCAGATCCAAAACTGGAGGCACTAGATTCTCTGTACTAGCCCGCGATTTTGGAACAGTCTCCCACTGTCCATCAGATCTATTCCAGTCTACCTACAATTCCGTAAGGCCCTTAAGACCTTCCTGTTCTCTCAAGCGTACTCCTGCTGATTTCCTCTCAGTAGAATTCCACTCATCTCAGCCTTTTACTTCAGCGCCAGGAAGCCGCTAGGTCACGGTGCGCTCTATCAAGAATTTTTAACTTCAACTTCAACAGGTCAGCAAAAAATAGGAGGAAGAAGCAAAACGTTTGGGGATAACACAGCAAAAAGTGCCAAGTCCATCAGACGCTGTTAGGGCACCTCAGACATATGATCTACTTCCTGCTCTTCCTGTGCCTAATTAGTGCTGGGCATGGCTAGTTGTGGATACCGGCTCACATATTAGGGGACCAGGACTTCTTTTTCTTCAGAAAAATTTGACCCATAACAAGATATTGAAAGACAAAAAGAGAAGAAAGAAGAAGGAAGACAGAGATAGGAAAACAGTGACAGATGTGGTACTGGAAACGAACCTGCGAGAGTGAGCTAAAGAAATAGGAAGTGTAGGGAGGTGGAAGAAAGTGACATCAGGTGTAATCAAGAACAGACAGCTTAAGAATCTAGTAGCCCCGGCATTTGGCAGCATGAGCCAAAGGCACCTAAGAAAGTGACATTCGACATGGTACCTATATTCATGTCACTAATTAAATGGCACAAGGGATTGCAAGCGAAGGCAATATTAGTGAATTTGAAAATGTCTAATACTAGACAAGTTCAGTTTCTGGCCCCTCTGGCTCATGGGAATTGCAATAGTTACTTCATAAATAGGAGTCCTTTGCTCATCAAGACTGCCCAAGAGATACTTGTTTTTATACTGAGTTTAACAACTAAATCGCCACCTAAAAATCTCTGATTTATCTGAAGTGGACAATAATGTACCCAAACTATTGAGTACCCATGCTGTACCACATTCCTACAAAGCAAAACCATGCAGCTTTGGTTGGGGCCCATTTTCACAATCTTCAGTTCCTGAGTAGCCTGAATTTAGTGTAAAATTATGTGGAGACCCCACGCCATGCATCTTCTTCGCTATTAGCGAGATACAATATCTACTCAAAAATACTCCCAGTACCATCACCGCAAAAGCAAAGGGACGTATAAGTTAAAACGTGAATATATCATTAACGTGAATATATTATGGCATGAGAGAGATAAGATGTATGTGCTGCAATCGCGATCTACTTTTAGATATATGTAAGCCATTATTCACAGGATGGGCATAGTCCTCAAGAAACACCTACTGGTCGTTTCTGCTTGTCTGTGTCAGGTAGTGTTTTGGTTTGCTTTTTTTAGGAGAGGTAGTCATAGCAGTCCATGCCCAAACCTTAGAAAGTCATTCACGTGGGACGTGATTGCCGTCCAGTCAGGAGAGGCAAGATGGCATCTGCTTACTAGTGGCCGGAGCAGCGCTGCAGTGAGGACGTTCTAGAAACGGAGCTCCGAGGGATCCGAGATGCTGCGGGACCCGTCACCTAAGTTGCCGCTCGCTTCTGTACCCTGAATAAGGAAGCGAAGTAACCGTAGAAATCGACCTCGCTGGTGTGATGATGGTGGTTTGACGGTTGTACCTTGGTTACTGCCTGGAATTTAAAGCGCCCGCTACTACAGGAGATTGAAGCCGATGCAGTCTGTGCTTGCTTGCTGTGCCTGCCGTGGGTCCGCAAAACAGATCTGCGGGACCTACAGAACTTGCTGAATATCCTTTCCGTGACACTCACGGGTTGGAAGCGGTTCGACACTGCTGGGAGGCGGAGTAAGGGGAAGAGCTGTAAACGCTCTCAGCTGAGGGACGCCGGTACCGCCACGAACGCTGCTGACGCTGGGAGCAGCGGCAACCTGACACAGGCAAGGAGAGACAGTGTCTCGCAAGTACTGAGGAGGAAGCATAACTTTCACAGCGATATGGCTCCCAAATTAAATCCGCTGAAAAATCCCTTGGTGCCAGGAAGAAGCAGAAAGATAAGGCTAAAGATAAAACACCGAGGGAGGAGGAGTATGCTGAGTTTGCAGAGGCTCACACACCCCATGTTGATGAGCGTAGTAAGAGGAAGCAGATACAAATACAGCAGCAGCCAGCGGGGGTACGAACACGGCTAGCGACAACATCAATTGCTGAACTCTTCGCAAAAGCCGGTAAGGAGAAGGGAGTGGTGGAGGCTACTAAGGATGTAAAGGGGGATGCAGAGCCTGGGAAGGATGAAGAGCCTACAGGTATCGGAATGAAAACGGTTAGTGAGGATGTGACTGTCTGCTCTCAGGATGGTATTGTCTCTAATGAGGATACTACCCCCACTAAAGACCTCCCAGAGCTTGAAATTAAGGCAAAGGAGGGAGAGATGAAAAAAGCGGCTGACAGCGTAAATACGAATGTGGCTGACAACATGGGTTTAAGCTCAAAAGAGGCGCAGCAGGTGGATACTGAGCTACTCCAAAGTAAGACATTAAATTTAACCTTATCTGATTTAGAAAAAGAACTGGGTGCCACAAATGAACCAGTAAATCTGGCAACTTCCGCCATAGATGTATTATGGGATGCAGACGTTTTGTCAGACGGTGGTCAATATGGGGTCATGAAGGAGAGTGCCCCAAGTGAGGCTTTTTACTCTGCGTCCGATGGCCAAGAATGGTCTGAAGATGAAGAAGTTGGTTCTTCCTATATAGACTCTGAAAGTGACCCAGAATTAGAGCAACCAGCAACAGCATTAAAGATTTCAGGTGTTACTAAAAAACTTTAACCAAGCTGGGATCAGCCTATGGATGTTTCTCTACAGGATGGTTTTGCCTTGGAGTCCGCCCAGATGTCACTCCAAGAGAGAATACATCAAGAGATTATCGCTCATAGGGAGGAAACTCGTAGGGACAACCAAAAAGCCCATACCGCAATGAAAAAAATGCAGGGGGTAGTTAGAAAATAATCTAATGCTTGTGCAACTACAGGCGATAGAGTGGCAAATTTAGAAGACAGGATTGTATCTACTGAGACTGAGGTGGCAGCTGCGGTCTCTAAAGTTGGCTCATATGATGTTCAGATGACCGATATCCAATGGAAATTGGAAGAAATGGAAAATAGACTTCACAGGAACAACCTTCGCGTGTTGGGAATTCCGGAGGGAAATGAAGGGTCTGACATTAAAGCATATATAATCAAGCTTTTTACACAGGCATTCCCCGAGCTTAATGGATGGAATTAGTCCACCGAAGTTCAAAGAGTCCGCCGTATTCCTTTTACCCTGATAAGGAATACTAAGGAGGGGGCCTACCCAAGAGCAGTACTGATCTATATTGTCAAAGTCAAAGTCAAAAAGATTTTATTTGTGTAGGTACTCAACCGAGGACCACAAATATAACATAAGATAAAAAGAGAATTTTACATAAGATTAGTACATCACAAATTAATATAAAGCTAACATGGATTAAAAAAATTTGTACAGATTATAACATACAAATTCGTTCAGAGGATTTATGACCGCTGTTAATATTTCTTTTTCCTTTGTTAGCCTACAGGATCTGTATATCGGTGAAATATAATGAGCGCGAGCTGCTACCACTTTAGAGTTGGGGCAAATGAACAGTAAGTGCTCCACAGTCTGCTCACCCCCTTGACATAACAAACATAAATGGGAGAGTTCTCCAGGTAACCATTTTGCTTTATAAGTTTGTACAGGTAAAATCCCAGCTCGATACATGAAAATTACCCTCCTTGCATTATGAGAAAGACAAAAAGAGATATATGGCTGTATATGTTTATACTCTATAAGTGTAGTGAATGGCTTGAATATTTTTAGCCTATAGCTGTGAGCATAGTCCAAATCATAACTCAACCTAGGTGTAAAACATTTGAGAAAGAGTTTTAGTTGTGACACGGACCAAGTCTGCAAGATTTCTGTAGAAATTTCAGCCATTTGGAACGCCGCAGACATGTTCACTAAGAAAGTTTGCTTAACTACATCTGTGCCAAAAGTCTCTTTTTGTAACAAAAATCTAAGAGTTCCCTCCGTAGCATGAAGGAGATGGTAGGCCCATCTAATTATGTTTGCCACGGCAGTGGCAAAAGCACTAGTAATTCCGAATTCCAGTCGTAGGACCTGAACTGGTGTAGCAGTTGGGACCTTCATTATTTTTTTCAAGATTTTTCCCTCCTGACGGTCCATGAAGCCCCATTGTTGAATGGGAATATATTCTGTGGCATAAGACAGGACCGCTGGTATTTTAACTTTATATATTTTTATTAATGAGGAAAAATGCCTGCTCCCCGTGGCGTTGTATAGTCTTGATAGTGCTCCTGCATGTAAATCAGATTTTTTCGTTAACTTCTCGATATGCTCTGTATTTGTTAGATTCTTAGAAAGAATCCTGCCGAGGTAAATATATTCTTTTTCTTCATCGACCTTTTCATCTCCTAGCCTCCAATTATATTTGACACTTTTCTTCCTCCCAGAAAAGGCTACAACTTTGGTTTTTCTTACGTTCGGGATTAAAAAATTGTCATTTGAATATTTGAACAGAATATCTAAAGATTTTTGCAGACCAAATGGTGTAAGATCGAATAGGACTATATCGTCCGCATAAAACAACAAATGAACTCTTTGTTGGTTAATTTTTGGGGGCAGGCTTGAGCCCTTTTGTAGTTGATTTGGCAAATCGTTGAGATATAACGAGAACAACATGGGAGCTAGTAGACAACCCTGTTTAAGGCCATTTTCGGTGTATATTATTTTCGTTAATCCTTTTTCGCCCCCCATTTGGACTCGACACCATGTAGTTGTATGGAGACTTATTATTACCTGTAGCAAGTGATCATTGATTCCCAAACTCCTCAATTTTTTCCACAATGTGGGGCGATCCACTCGATCGAATGCGGTCGAGTAATCTATGAAAGCCATGTAGACCGTCTGTTTTCTTCGTGTGACGTATTTGTACAGAAAAAACTGAATAATTGCTATGTTATCCGTAACAGAATGTTTGGGTCTGAAGCCTGCCTGGAACATGGGTATCAGACCCATCGAGAAGGCCCAGTTTTTTAATTGCAATAGTACCTCTGCTGCGAAGATTTTCCCGGTAGCGTCCATCAGGGCTATTTGGCGATAGTTTCCTGCTACCGTTTTGCAACCTTTTTTGTGAATAGGGATAATAGTGCTCCCTTGCCATGACTTGGGAACTTGACCAGTGGAGAAAATATAGTTGAAAAGTGGGGTTAGTAGAAGGCTCCATTCCTTAGAATTTGTCTGCAGGGCCTTTATAGGAATTTGGTCGGGACCAAAGGCTCCTGTGCTTCTTGCCCTCCGAATGTGTGTTTCAACCATTATAGTTGTTGTTTTCGGGATTATTTTTTCCATAACTTTTTCCTTTACTTTATCTGGACTGTTTGCTTGTAATTTGTCCACATTTTTTTTGTAAAGTTCTGCCAAGTAAATTTCCCATTCTTTCGGAGGAACAGGTACTGCTTGTAATTTCTTTTTTGTCCCTGATATTTTGGCTATTATGGACCAATAGGTTCTTTGGTTTGGTTCTTTGGCAGCAATTTGTAATTCAACCCAGTTACGATCTTGAAAGGTTTTTCTCTCACTTGTTTTTTCTCTTCTGAATTGATTTTTCAATTTGTTTATTTCCTTCTTTTTAGTAGGAGAGGGGTGTAAGTATTGAGCACGTATCAATTTGTTTAGGGTTTTCTTTATCAGTGAGTTCCCTGTTTTGTTATTATTTTTTCTTTTTGAGTTAGTATTAGTTTTTTGAAAATTCATTTCAATTAATACCTCCTTAAGTTCGATGAGCATGGTCTCGGAATTTTCTATAGGATCTTCAGAATATAGATTCCTTAAGAAATGTTGGTGTTCGACCAGATTTGTCATTTTACTCAAAGAGGTAGGATTCCAAAAGATACGTCTCTGATCGCTGTTTACCAGAGTTTCCTTTCTATCGAGGGTCATCAGACCTTCTTCTGCGGACGGAACCAACCAACTGGTTCTAAGTTGCATGACGGCATGATCGCTTTCTGTAGTAAAATTGGAGCAGAGATGGGACATAGTTTCAAGCTGGTCTTTGCCACAGATGATATAATCTATTATAGATGGTCTCCCGTTTCCCTGTCTTGTATACGATGCCGGGATATCGCCTTCCACATTCCCATTGAGGATTGTTCCATTTATGGAAAGCAGTACTGTTAACAGTGTTTTCCCTCTTTTATTAGATCGAATATCATTGGGGAATTGAGGGATTAAAGGTTCCAGGCTTTCTTCTTCCAGAATTTTTCCCCACTTTTTTATTTCTGTATTGGAAATTTTCCCGTTGAAATCTCCCGTGATTATATAGGGTGAAAACATATGGGCTTCAATTATTTGTATAATAATTTGCAAGGTATCGTCATATAAGGTGTCGTGCTTTTTTCCTGGAGGGGCGTATACATTGAAAAGCAACATTATTCTAATTGAGGTCAAATTGTAGGCTTTCAGAGACAGTTTCATACATTGCACGTTCTCACTATTGGTTTCCACTATCTCTTGTGCCCACAGATGATCCTCTCTCATTAAAATAGCCAATCCCCCTTTGGCATGGCCCCGGTTTGAGGCTTTTGCACATATGTTATACACATAGTAACCTTTTTGTGAAAAGGGCTCTGTTGCCCAGGTTTCTTGTAGGGTCAATATGTCGGGCTGGTTACTAAGGACTTCCTTCATTTTTTTCATTGTTCTACCAGCGATATTCCACGTTGTAACCTTTAGACCTTGGTTAAACAGGGTACTTTAGTTGATTAGAACCTTTGTTATAGTTTAAAATCCCTGGAAGCCAGGTCCATGAA
The DNA here is from genome assembly GCF_964263255.1 of Lissotriton vulgaris. Taxonomy (NCBI): domain Eukaryota; kingdom Metazoa; phylum Chordata; class Amphibia; order Caudata; family Salamandridae; genus Lissotriton; species Lissotriton vulgaris. The sequence continues at coordinate 1,508,446,223 of NC_141685.1, read as the reverse complement.
TTCTCCATTTTATTTTCAGCAAAATTTTTTTCCTTCGATTCCATATGCCACACTTCCCTTTCCCCTTTTTTTACTCGAATTTTCAGTATCTCTTCTCCCTGTTCTATATCTCTATTTTGAATACCCTCTGGATATCTTAAAGTCCCCGAGGATCTTTGTCCCTCGATCGAATGCAGTGTAGAAAAAAGTTGCGTATTGTTGTTGAAAGTTGGGTATTTTTTGTTTCCTTTAAGCTCAGCTTTCACTATGACATCATAACCAAATCGGTATATTATCTCTTTTTCCTTCAAAATAATACTTGGTATTACTGGAGACCAAAACGAGACTATTGCGATTTTACTTTGACCTCGCTTTGGGAATGATACTAGGTCGATGTCACTGCTTGTCATAGATTGAAGAGTCTTTATATTTTGTAAAAGGTGAAGGATCCTGCTTCTATTAAGAGGGATATTGTCAGTGGGAAATAGTTCTTCAAATTGAAGTACCTTAGATTGTGTGTCAATCCTACAGTCATTTTCCTTTTCAGAAAAAGTTTTATCAGCATTTTCATCTCTTGTCGTTATAGCTGTGTTTAATGGGAGATATACATCCGCCTTAGGGTTCAAGGATTTCTTTCTATCAATACTTGTTCCTTTGGGGGATTCTCCTTTTTTACTCCTACATGGCGTACTTTTCTCGTCGTTTTCCTCCTGTAGTTCTTTTTGTGGTATTATAATTTTTTGAAATTTCAATTTACGTGCTTGCTTTTTATGAATCCTTCTCATAGGTTTTTTCTTCCTTTTATTTTTTCCCTTTAGCGTAACATCCTTAGTTGAGTTTGGTGTCATTTCTCCTGAAGATATTTCAGATTTAATTTCTACTTTTGATTCCTCGACTTCTTTTACAGAGTCTTTGTAGAATCTTCCCGTTCCCATTTTTTTGTTGAAAATCGGGAATTGTTTTTGCTTTTTTGGGGGGTTTTCTCTAAACAAACGTTTCAAGGAGTATAGAGTGGATTCATTAAAAGATTCCTTTTTTTTCCTATTGTCAGTTGATTTAAAATCATCATCTGATGTCTGAGTAGAAGAGTGACAGTTGCTTTGCTTGTAATCATTTTCTTTTCGTCGGTTGGTATCCTCTAGTTTTCCTTCTATGTTTTTTGAGGACTCCTTTTTTCTTTTCTCCTCTACTAAAAACTTCAGAATACCAATTTGGACATCCAAAGTTTGATCAGAATTTTCAAGGATGTTACCTAAAAAGGAGAGAACTGATTCGAGAATTTCTTGTAATGTAAAGAAAGCCTTGGATAAGGGAATAGAAGATTTTTCAAGATTGTTGTTTTCTATTAAAAAGGGATCCAAAGAGGAATCTTGTTCATGTATAGAAAGTTTTTTTGTGTCTGTATTTGTTGACTTTAGCTCTAGACTGTTTTCTCCTGCTTTTTGGTTGGATATACATAAGTCTTTCAGTGTTTGAGGGCTCCCATTGCCCTTTATCAAGAGTATATCGGAGTTCAAACTTTTTTGTTCTGATGTAAAATTAAGAATACTCAGGTCTTCTGTTTTGTGTACACCCTCGTGGTTTTTTATAGGCGTTGATGATTTCACCGCACTAGAGTTGGAGTTTTCAGGTTGTTGTTCTCTTGTTGTATAAGTAGACTTGCTATTAAACACAATATCGCTGACATTATGAGACAGATGGGGGGATGCCGATAAACATGATCGATCGTCCAGACTCCCTGATATTTTATTTTCAATGGCAGACATTGTTTTTTCCGGTTTCTTTTTTGCTGGTAAAGACGAGAAGTATTCACTGATTGCTGTGGTCAGGCTGTTGCGGCCAGCTTTTATTCCTTTATCAGTGGATTTTCTAACAGCTTCCTCGGTTCCCATTCGTTTCATGAAGATTGTTCGCGAGCGTAGTTTCTTTAGACCCATTTGTGAGGAGACTCGTGCCACTTATATCGCAAGAGAGGGAAAGAGGGGAGATTGTTACCTTTCTTCGATGTTATGACTCTGCGATGGTCACTATATGTTTTTAGGGCGTAGATGTTAATGGGTTGGCCCGTCCCGTCCTCGGTCGTCCCCGGACGGCCACAGACGGCCCGCCCTTTGCCCGGGCTTAGCCCGGCGTCCCGCTAAGCGTCCCGCTAAGCGTTAGGTGATTATATTAATAGGAGGAGCTTGGGGCGGGAAGAGACTCCAGGTGCGCTCTGTTGGTCAAGCGCTGCAGCCTGGGTCTCGCAGTCCCAGCCCCTGTGGTAGAACAGCCTCACAAGCGGTTGAAATTCCTTCCTGGACTCCTGGTCAGCAAACAGGCAAAGGTGCAGTCAAATGCTCTAGTACACAAAGGCAAAGTACAGCTACGAGCGGCTCCCGCGAAGCGGGGGCCGCGAGTTGTTGAGGAAGTGGGCAGCCAATCACAGGCCGCTCTAGAGCAAACAGCCAATCGATGAGGAGCAGGGGCGGGAAGAGACTCCAGGTGCGCTCTGTTGGTCAAGCGCTGCAGCCTGGGTCTCGCAGTCCCAGCCCCTGTGGTAGAACAGCCTCACAAGCGGTTGAAATTCCTTCCTGGACTCCTGGTCAGCAAACAGGCAAAGGTGCAGTCAAATGCTCTAGTACACAAAGGCAAAGTACAGCTACGAGCGGCACCCGCGAAGCGGGGGCCGCGAGTTGTTGAGGAAGTGGGCAGCCAATCACAGGCCGCTCTAGAGCAAACAGCCAATCGATGAGGAGCAGGGGCGGGAAGAGACTCCAGGTGCGCTCTGTTGGTCAAGCGCTGCAGCCTGGGTCTCGCAGTCCCAGCCCCTGTGGTAGAACAGCCTCACAAGCGGTTGAAATTCCTTCCTGGACTCCTGGTCAGCAAACAGGCAAAGGTGCAGTCAAATGCTCTAGTACACAAAGGCAAAGTACAGCTACGAGCGGCACCCGCGAAGCGGGGGCCGCGAGTTGTTGAGGAAGTGGGCAGCCAATCACAGGCCGCTCTAGAGCAAACAGCCAATCGATGAGGAGCAGGGGCGGGAAGAGACTCCAGGTGCGCTCTGTTGGTCAAGCGCTGCAGCCTGGGTCTCGCAGTCCCAGCCCCTGTGGTAGAACAGCCTCACAAGCGGTTGAAATTCCTTCCTGGACTCCTGGTCAGCAAACAGGCAAAGGTGCAGTCAAATGCTCTAGTACACAAAGGCAAAGTACAGCTACGAGCGGCACCCCCGAAGCGGGGGCCGCGAGTTGTTGAGGAAGTGGGCAGCCAATCACAGGCCGCTCTAGAGCAAACAGCCAATCGATGAGGAGCAGGGGCGGGAAGAGACTCCAGGTGCGCTCTGTTGGTCAAGCGCTGCAGCCTGGATCTCGCAGTCCCAGCCCCTGTGGTAGAACAGCCTCACAAGCGGTTGAAATTCCTTCCTGGACTCCTGGTCAGCAAACAGGCAAAGGTGCAGTCAAATGCTCTAGTACACAAAGGCAAAGTACAGCTACGAGCGGCGCCCGCGAAGCGGGGGCCGCGAGTTGTTGAGGAAGTGGGCAGCCGATCACAGGCCGCTCTAGAGCAAACAGCCAATCGATGAGGAGCAGGGGCGGGAAGAGACTCCAGGTGCGCTCTGTTGGTCAAGCGCTGCAGCCTGGGTCTCGCAGTCCCAGCCCCTGTGGTAGAACAGCCTCACAAGCGGTTGAAATTCCTTCCTGGACTCCTGGTCAGCAAACAGGCAAAGGTGCAGTCAAATGCTCTAGTACACAAAGGCAAAGTACAGCTACGAGCGGCCTATGATCTATATTGGAAACTTTATCCTATGGCAAGCTATATCAGACCTGGCAAAACTAACCGCGAAAAGAAATGCCGAAGGAATATCGTTCTTTGATAGGCCAGATTTCTGCCACACCACAGTAGAGAGGAGATGGCGGTTGAGAGGGATGATAAAGCCCTGTCAGGATAAGAACTTGCAAGCCTTTCTGCTAAACCCTGCACAGTTGAAGATTATAAATCAGGGCAAGACTCTATTCTTCTCCTCAGAGATTAAGGTGCAAGAATATCTGGACTCACTGTGACTATTGATTGCTAATGTCTGATATATATCGCAGTTGCTAGTTGAATATAGCGGCTGCAGCACAGGTTTGCGAAATTCTGGATATTATGGATATTCTGTGTTATTTCTTTTCTCCTTCTTATTTCGGATCTTTTCAATTGTCAATGGTTTAAGAGTTGAGTAGATTTGTTTTGGGCTCCACAATTTGGGTAGATATTTATATTGAATGATAAGCGTCCTCACTGTAATCACTGCATTCCATTACCAACACAGACAAGGTCTGTGTGCCTCACGAAGTGGGGAGAGCAGGGGGGGTGGGAGGGTGGGTGGGAGGGTGTTGAAGGCAAAAGGGGAGGAGGGTGGCACGAGGGTTGGGCTTTGGGGGGTGAATGGATGGAAAAAGGGAGAAAAAGGGAAGTGGTACAAGTCAGGACAAAGATATGATCAGAAGGACAATTACATGGTAAAGGATTTAAGTGTTGTGATACAAATACAAGTAAAGGACAAGCATTAGAATATGCACTATTAATGCGGGAGGCTTGAACGATTGGAGGAAGAGGCAGAGACTGGCATTTTTAATAAGGCATAAAAGATTAGATATCGTCTGTTTACAAGAGACCCATCTCCCATGGTCCAAACGTAACCAACTTTGTATGAGTGGCTTTGAATTAGCTGTTTGTTCTACACAGATGTCCACAATTCTGGGTGTAGGTATATTTATTCATGGCTCCCTTTGTAAAGTAAAAAAATTGAAAGCAGATAGTAATGGGAGATGGGCAGTTGCTGAATTAGATCTGGGCTTTACGCTATGTGTAACGTATGGTTCAAATCAGGATGAGCCCGAAATATTTGATTTCCTAGAAACTGATCTAGTGGGGTGGTCTACCCCGCTGATAATAGCTGGGGATCTTAATATCTCGGCGGACTGGGCCGGCTCTGCACCATATGTGGGCCGCAAACCCAAGTTTTTTTAATCTATTCAATCATTATTAGGTTCCCATGGGATGCATGATGTTTAGGGGTCAAAATATCCTTTGGATTATGGACTTACATATTTTTCCTATCCAGCACAAAGATATACGAAGCTGGATTATTTCTTAATGTCATCCTCCGAATTACCCAAAGTAGACATCACTAAACTTCCTAAAGTGGTCTCTGACCATAATCCCCTAGTTTTAACGTACAATTTAGGTCAGAGGAAAAGAAAAATTAATTCCTGGTCGTTCGAGAAAAAGCTACTCAGCGACATTAGATTCACAGATCATCTGAAAAAATGGGTGACACAATTTTTTGCAGCTAACAGGTATAGCACCTCTAGAAATATGGTTTGGGAAGCCTTTAAGGCGGCGCTGAGGGGCGAAACCATGAGTTGTTCAGCAAGATTGAGAAGGGAAGATAGGAGTAAGATCGAGGCTTTAATGACAGAATTAGTAAAAACAGAAAAGCAACATATGAAAGATATTGCAATAGGGACAAATATTGCTGTAAGTCAGGAAGCGCTACTGTTAAATAAAGCTGCACTCCAGAAAGAGGTAACTATAAAAGCCATAGGAGAATACCAGTCGAATAGGGTCAAAAGATATGAGACTGGGGAGCAGGCAAGGAGAGCGTTAGCTCTCAGGATAAGGCAGGAAAAAGCGAGGAATACCATTGTCTGTATCGAAGAGGATGAGGTCAGGTTTACAGAAAGTAAGGATATTTTAAGAGTATTCGAAAAATTCTATCAGCAGCTTTATGAGCAGGATGAACCTAGTAAAAAACCTGGGGAAGGACTACGAGATTGTGGTCTCTTACTAGAGGAGTCAGCTAAAAAAGAACTTGACGAGGAAATTACACAAGAGGAGGTAACATCAGCATTGAGGGGACTAGCTTCGGGGAAGGCATCAGGTCCCGATGGGATTCCCCTTGAAGTATACAAAACTATAGAAGCTGAAATTACCCCGCTCTTGGTGGATCTGTTTAATGGGGTCATGTGTTCGGGATTAACACCTGGCTCTTGGAAAGAGACAAACATTGCAATTTTTCATAAAAAGGGGAAACCAGTTGAAATGGCAGGATCCTATCGCCCCATATCATTGATCAATTCTGATACAAAGCTCTACTCAAAAATTCTGGCAAAGAGGTTGGGCAGGGTCATTGGTAGTCTCGTATCCCCGTGGCAGCATGGGTTTGTCCCCGGCCGGGGTACAACTGACCACACATGTAGGGCAATATCATTGTTTGATGCCCAGGCTGCTGCGGGAGGGGAGATGGCCATGATCCTGCTTGACGCAGAGAAGGCCTTTGATCGGAGCTTTCTCTGGGCCATCTTAGTGGCTAGGGGATTTGGTCCCAATATAATAGGAGCCCTTAAAGCTATGTATGTAGATCCGGTAGCTAGGGTGACTGCCATGGGTGAGAAATCAGGGGTGACTCATATAAAGAAGGGGACCCGTCAGGGGTGTCCCTGCTCCCCTATTCTATTCGCTTTGTATATTGACCCCCTCATCCAGGGTATCCTTGACAGTCCAGAGATAACTCCAGTAATCTGCAATGGTTCGTCAAATAAAATACTGGCCTATGCTGACGACCTTGCGGTTATAACAAACAATCCGCAACAAACCCTCCCCGTTTTGTTTCAGATGGCTAAATTATTTGGGGAGGAGTCAGGATACCTACTAAATGAATCAAAAACACAAGTCATTTGCACCCAAAATATTATCAAAACTGATTATAGATTTGTCGATTCCGTCATGTATTTAGGGGTCAAAATTAATGCTAATGTGGGAAAAATTGTTAATGAGAACTATTTGCCACTTATTAAGAATATCGAGATGGAATTAAAAAGAATTGATGTATTACATCTCTCGCTAGTAGGTAGGGTGAATGCAGTAAAAATGTCGATGTTCCCTAGAGTACTGTACCTATTCCGCGCCATTCCACTATTAATAGATGACAAGGTTATGAAACATCTTGAATCCATGTTTATTAGATTTGTTTGGCAATACGGAAGGGTAAGGCGCTCTACAAACTTAATGTCGCTACCTAGAGAAAGGGGCGGGATGGCACTTCCGAACTTAAGATTATACCACTGGGCCTGTCTCTTATCTCAAATGACCACCCTATTTCATTCCGAACCTTTACCTGAAACAGTATCTGGGTCTGTAGATGAGCAGCCTCCTCCTCAGATTTACAAGATGTTATTCGGTTGATAAGGCGACAGACCTACTTCAGTGTGAATTAGAGCGAAGCTTCTATTAAAAAAAACGAGATTGAAGACACTGTATGGGGCATGGCAGGCATAGAAAGCCATTATGAAAATGTTTAATATCCCGAAAGTAAACTCCTATGTACAACTGTATAAATCGTCTCTCTTTCCCCATCTAAAAAACGATAGTAATTTGCTGATTTGGAAAAGGATGGGAATTAGTTCTTTGGGAGATATTTTGGAAGGAGGTGAAATCCTGGGGTTTGAAATATTGCAGGAAAGATTCGGCATTCCAGCCAATCATTGGCTAGTATACGGCCAAGTTACCCACACGATTAGGTCAGTAAGGCCACGGATTTCAGTGATAACAGTCTTCCCTATGATTAAGATATTAAACAGAGGCTGTAGGAAGATCAAGATTATATACAATTGTATATTGGAGCGAATTCAGGATGATATTGAGAAGGTTGAGTCAAATTGGGCTTTAAAACTGGGAGATCCCGATGTCGATTTAGATCTTGCTCTCTCTTTGAATAAAAAGACATTCCGGGCATCAAATCTTCGCGCGCAACATTATAAGACCATTTTTAATTTGTATCACACACCAGCGAAGATATATGCCTGGGGTATAAGTGAAAATGATAATTGTCCCAGAAGTAACGAAAATCAGGCTGACATCATACATATGTTTTCTTCTTGTAAACGGTTAGATATTGTTAAAAATGAGATAATGAAATTTCTGGAGGGGCTGCTAGGTCATTCCATCGACCTATCCCCTACCTTAATGCTCTTTGGTACAGATTCCAAGCTGGGTCTGAGGGAAGACGAAAGAGATCTAGTGTTTTTATTTGTCGCGGTACTTCGAATTTTAATTCCCGCCGCGTGGAAGGATTTGAATCCCCCATCCTTCCAGATGTGGCTCTCCAGATTGTTGGGAATCCATAATATAGAATCATGCCTCTATGAATATAAAGGCAAAAGGGAGCGTCTGAAGGGTGCGCGCCTATGGGCTCCTGTAGCAAACTGGAGAGTTGATAGAAGTGGTTAACCCCTTGTATGCACATGACGGAGCCGCTCCGTCATGAGCCGCGGTTGCGCTGTGCTCATGGCGGAGCGGTTCCGTCATGGCCCTGCCGCCGCGCCTGCGCCGCTGATTTCGCACCTGCGCGGCGCGTTCTATTGAGCGGGCGGGCCATGACGGAACCGCTCCGTCATGAGCATAGCGCAACCACGGCTCGTGATGGAGCGGCTCCGTCACGAGCATGCGAGCGCCGCTCGCCTCCCCTCAGCGCTGTGGCAGAATTGCCGCCGCAGCAAAGGGGTTAAAAGGCACGCTCTTTTAAGTACCCGAAATTGTTTTCCCTCTCGTAAATTATTTCCCTCCTGCTATTAGGTTTTACTGAAAAAATGTTTGTAAATATATCAATTGTATGACTTATGCTTTTTATCATGTATGTATTAACTTATGGATTTGTCTTTATATGTACAATTTTTCCCAATAAAAATAAATTAAATAAAAAAAAGAAAGTCATTCACGTTTTGGAAGTTTAGAATACTTCTTTGGCGTACATTTTGGAAGTTAAGGACTTCCATATCAAAAGCAGAATTGGAGCTGCAATACAAATATGAGACATAGGGTACACACATGTGCTGCACCCATTTCATTTATAATTTCAAATGCTGCATCTTGTCACAATTGTCAATTCCTTTTTAGAACTGGTAAACAGGAACATTTTAATTGAGTGAATTCCTGTGTTGTGGAGTTGCCACTAGTGGGGTTTCTGTGATGCTTAAAAATGCAGATGTGTTGGTATTGCGCTTTAATGATTTTACTGAATGTTTATACATGGACAGCTGCACCATGAGTGATAGCAGAGGATGCACAGGCACATTAACAACAGCCTAAATTGGTGGCCTCATTTTGAAGGGGAATATTCATGATTTGTTTTTTTTCTGGTCATTTTTCTGGTATGGCCTGACAGCGCAGCTGTCGCCAGGCAATTCTGTGAGGACACCAGGAGAGGAGCTTTGGCGTCGCCCACATGTTGGGAGCCAGGAGTACATTCTTTGATGGTTGTGTGCTTCCACAAAAAAGTGATTATTTTGTTTATTTCTCTAACTGCCTGAACTCTCAAGGCCACACACATGCTATTCAATTGAAATAGATAACTAGATAAGTTATGGTGTTTTTCTCTGGAAGGAGCACAATGGGAGGGACAGTCATTAATCTGAATTGATCTTTAGGTCTGGCTAGAACAGTGCAACCGTCACCAGACCTTTACACCTACACCAATATTATTCTACAGTTCTGTGCTTTTACACAAATGCATATCCCCTATTCAGCACTATTTACTTGTAAAAATTAGGGTATTACATTCTTTTATAGTCAGAACTATTGGCATTGCCAATGCTTGTTGATGTTCTTTATGCATAAAAATGAAATCACTAGGTGTCCCAAAATATTCACGGAGAAATGTAAATTGAGAAAGGAATTGGCAGGAAGAATACGAGCCTCACGGGCCAGCAAAGGCTTACCAAGCGAACGCTGTTTTTGAAAGACATAGAAAAGCCAAAATGGAACTCTGCTCCAGGTCACATTTTAACAAAGACAAAATAACAGATTGATGGTAGCAACGCCACAAGAGAGCCCCAGGCGTTTAGAAACAAATTGCAGAGTATCTAAAGGCTAAAAAAAAGAATCAATCATTCAAGAAATGTATGAGAATTTGATTAAACAATTGCATTTCATTCTTAGCGCAGCCCATTTAAGTCTATACACATAAATTAATAGATATTTTTCACTTTGTAAAGATTTTGTTAGAATTGCGCTAGATTTCTTCGACTGTGGTTTGCTAAAGACCTGGGGGCATATTACCAAGGGCCTTATCGCCGCTTTAGCAGGAATTTTTCCCGCTAAAGCGGCGATAATTTTATCACCCTATTACCTAGCTGTCGCTAACACCAGTTAGCAACAGATAGTAGGAGATAGCGATCATCTTGGGCCCCACTTTGCATGTCAGCGATAATTATCGCTAATGACATGCAAAGTGGGTGTGCCAAGATGTTAGCGACTGGAAACAGTCGCTAACATCGCTATCTCCCATTACCTACTTTTGGAAATATTCGCGCTAAGCGCGAATATCTCCAAAAGCTAACGCCTGCCCAGAGCAGTTCTTAGCCATGTTATTCAATGGTAGGCGGATAACATGGCTAAGAGCATTAGCTCGGTAATGCATGAATATTGCTGACTTTTCAGCGATATTCATGCATTTCGGCCAATTTCTATCGCTTAGGAGATAAACCTTGATAATAGCAAGGTTTCTAAGCGATAAAAATAGGCGAAGCATGGCGATAAAATTATAGCCGCTAACCAAGCTTAGCGATAATTATCGCTTATTCTTGGTAATATGCCCCCTGGGGGCTTATTTACAAGCCCCTTGCGCCACTTTACGTCACATTTCGCATGTTAAAAATGACGGAAAAGTGGTGCAAGGGGTTTGTAAATCTGCTCGATGATGTTTGATTACCAAGTGGGGTGCAAAGGATGAGGTGTTTGCTGCACCTAATAAATACCAAGAGCCCACAAGAGGTATTATCTCGCTCCAAAAAAATGTCTCAGTTAAGAATTTTTCCTGTGGATAACGAGAAATAGCATCAGAATATTTCCACATTCCAGGAAATCGAAATTTTACAGCTCATTGTCCCATAGTAAAATTTGACAAGTTTAATGTGTCGGAATTTGCAACATCAGAAATCTTGTGGCGGTTCTATGGTGAAATACCGAGAACACAAATATCGAAATACCTCAATACTGTTTTATTTTAAATATTGTTAACCTAAATATCGTCTTCCTATACTTATAATAGGAATGACAAAAATATTGTTTCAAGAATATGTGAAAGAGAATATCGTAATCAAAAGATAGGAAAATGTTTTTTCGAAAAATAAATAGCAAATGTAAAGTAATATATTAGAAATAACATTATAGTTAAGCATATTATGATGTAAATACATCACTTGTATTTAATTACTTCAATATAAAATGCAAAATGCTTTTGTTCATGCAAATTCCCAAAGAGTTTTTAAACAGCGCTACAGCCGAAACGGCTGAACAGAATGACATAAAATTTGCAAAAAGCTAGATCTAGAACCAGAAAGCATGATTTTTGTTGTTTGGTGTATGTGAGAAAACAGGCCAGATGTCCTCCCACTTTTTGCTCCAATTGGACTACTAGATGCTGGTTTTCGACTCTAACAACGCACTGGACTCTGCTAACCAGACCCTAGTGCCAGTGCTCTCTCCCTACAACTGATATACGTGAATTGGTACAACCAATTGGCAAGGGCTTAAAACCACCTTATAAGTCCCAAGTATATGGTACCATTAGTACCTATGGATTGGGTCTTAAAGGGGTCACCAGGGCCTGAAGCAATGTTTGGCCCAAGTAAACTACTAACAGCAGGCCTGCCATTACACACTGCAGGAGCAGTGCAAACCACTCAAACTTGACTTTGTCCTCACCATGCGTGGCAAAGTCAATGCACTATTTTTAAATTTGTGCCACTCACCCTTAACGAAGGGCTCCTAAACCCAGGAGGCAGGGTGCATTATAGCAAAGTGGTGGACATGTAAGTGCAACGCTATATGTCCTTATAGTGCCCATTACCATTAAAGGCTACAATAAGTGATTGTGGGTCCAAAGGATAACATGGGCGGGCACCAGGGCAAACCTGAGGTTGGCAGCTTCATTATGGCGCAGCGAAAATATGTCATCTTTGGTATCCAACTGCGTGCCTCAACACCCCTTACACAAATCTTCAGTCAAGCAGGATCTGGCATGCAGTCAGGTGGCTACCTTAGAGGTTACCCAACTGGTTGCCCCAGTTTTTTTTTGGGTTCTGGGGGCCAGTCAGCAGCTGCTTCTACCAAGACAGGAATCTAGCCCCCTGCCAGAACATGTGAACTCTCCCAGAAGTCAGAAATAAAGACCTGGATCGGAAGGGGACTACACCTCCCTCCCTGACAGGATGGCTAGTGAAGTGGCACATCAAGATGGTGAGCTTCAAAGATTCACCACCTGTTATATTCAACAACCCTCCCTCTGCCCCAGGGGCATTTGCACCCAGGCAGGTGGGAAAATTAGGTATTCAGAAGTTGTACACCTCCAGAAGGCTAGCCATACCTCTAGGGTGGACTACCTGGTTAGTACAGCTGAGGAAGACTTTTGACAGTTTTAAAAGAGGTAGAATGGAGTGTTCTAGGTAGAAAAGGTGACCCACACCCCCAGATGGCATCACCTAAGGGGCGAATTAGCCACTGGGGTGAGTAGCCCATTGGCCACTTGCACCCACACCCATAATGTCCCTATGATGTAGGACCTTCCACTGACAACAGAACCTTACTTCTGATCTGACTTGCAACAAAGGACAAAGAGGAGACCCGTGTCTGCAACAACAGGATCTGCAAAAAGCTAAAGTGTGATTTTTTGCACCTGTGGCAAACGTCCTAGAACTGCATGATTACAGCTCGTCCTGGGCCAAAGCTTGGTTCCTCCAGACACAAGGACCCTTTTGAGAACCAAACGCAAATCCAGATTCCCCTGGACCAGTGGCGCTAGTACGCTACACACCGCAGGTAAATACAACATACTGTCGGTGAGCATCAGGCCTTTGAAGGGATTGCCCTAAAGTAGATGTTCAAGTGCACTGTGGGAAACGCGTCCTGACTGCCACCAAGTTTCAGGCAGCTACAGTTTTTCCCTGGACCTCCGGAACTATACTCCATGCTGCACGTCTACGGAACTCCGCAAAGCCTTCATCTCATGTCAGCAGTGGTTTTGTTGTTGACTTTTTGCACCTGGCTCCCCACCAGCACCATGTAAGCAGTTAAATCAGCTTCGTCACCACTCCCGCTTCAGGACCAAGGACAGACAGGACAACTCAGCACCTGGGCTTAATGAGCCGGGTACTGCCTGTTGAGGCTTAATCATCAGAGCTGCACCATCTTTACACCTGCAAGTGACCAATTGACAATTGTCACTTGTGCTTTTTACCATTGACTGCAATGATACAGTTTTCAGTACTATTTTGCACTGATTTACTATTGCTTCTAAGATCCATAACTCTGCTTACACTTATCTGATTTACTTTGTTTTGTTGTCTAAATATATATAAAAATCTGCCTTATGTCTGTAAATTGGTGTCAGATTTCTAATGAGTCATGGCAATTAGTTATCATCCATGTTAGCACTCTGAAATGCTCAACCCATGTTCCTCTAGTATAATCTGCTCTTTGTCACTCTACCAGCACTGAGCTAAGGATTTAATATTGTTAATCTAAGGACCATCTTTGGGGTATTGTGGCTGTAGTTGCATGGTAAAGCCTAAGTAGCATCACTGCAAAATACTCCACCTTCCTACGGTGCAAATCCATTCAGTAGTTTTTGAGAAAGTTAGGTACAAAATGTATGTATAAATTGTGATGCTGTAACTTCAGGGTACTGCTGCAGAGTACTGCTGTACAAAAACTAAAAATAAGCAATCTTATTAGCTGGCCACAACTTGATGAAAATGTTGCAGCTGACAGTTTATGATTCAGTCCCTGTGACATAAGGAATAATAAAAAAATAAAGTATAAGGGGAAGGACGCGGACCCCCTGAAAATCTGCAGAAGTACCACAATAATTGGAGCTGCAATGAAAACAAGTGGGGGCCTTGGGGCATTGCTCGACCATGGGTGTAGCCAGGAATAGTGGGTTGGGCCCCCATGATGGTTTAATTCAAGGACTGGCTGCAGGCCAGGCCCTGCACAAAACCCTGCACCACATATGACCCAAAGCCATGCATTGGGCAGGTTTGACAGCAAAGGGAGGTTGGGTCCAGGGCCTGTGCCCAGTCCTATGCCATGCATGACCTTAGGCCCTGCACAGTGCAGTATTTGCCACCTGTGGGGCTGGGCACAGAGCTTGGCAGCAGGCCATGCTCTGCACACAACCCCACCCCGCACATGGCCACAGGTGCATTGCAGGGATGGTATAGTAAGGTATGTAATAAAATGTATTATTAACAGAAAAAGTTGACCTGATTATAGTTAGGCATGGTAATAATATCTTGCTTAAATTCAAAAAACGTAAAAATACACAAAAATAAAATCAAAGGTTAAAGTAACGTTACAGTTATGTGAAAATGTGTTCTAAAACATAATGTTTTAATCAAAAAGAAAACTGAAATTCGCCAGTTATAGTTAGCTGATGAAATTATAACTTGACTAAACCAGCATTTTCGCTGGGCGGCTTCTGTGTTTGTTTGAGCTCCCCGGTCCACCGCATCCTATTTGGCTGATTGTTGTGGAGGGTGCTTGAAATGCTGCTACTGGAGTCCTCACTTTCGGTTTGCTTTTTCAGCTGCCATATTGCGTGGGGGTGGTCTAGTCTTTTGCTGCCACATCATCTTCAGGTATTTAATCATGACATGGCGTGGTAGAGCAGTGGATGCTCTCAGCGGGTGCACCTTTGGGGCGCCAAAGGCAAGCCCGTCTGCGCCCGTCCGTGCCTGGACGTCGCCTCTCGCCAGGAATGCTGGCGGTGTTCCCTTAGGACTGCGCAGTTACTCTAGGGCAGAACTATTGGCCGTCAATCCGATGGTCAAGGCTTGCAGTGCGCCCCCCCTGGGCCCTTTAGAAGGGCCCTTTGGCTGCCTTTGTTGCAGGTATGTTCCTCCTATGCAATTGCTTTCATCGTCTCTACCTTCTCAGTCCCGGGCTCTGATGAGAATTCTCCATCCTAATGTCCTCTCACTAGCCAAGCATTATTTAGAAATACGTGACCTGGTCAGGGAGGAATACCCTGATGTGTTTTTTTTAACTGAGACCTGGCTTAACGAAGACATGGTACTGAACCTATCTTGGCGCTGCCTCCAGGGTATTCCATTCTTACCGTTAATAGAGAATCCAGGGGGGGGCGGCATTGCAGACATTTTTAAATCCTGCTACTCTTGTTTATTTGTTAAAGAAGAAATGGAGGGCTGTGAATGTGCATGCTTTAGTATCACCTTTAGCGCCCATCTGACTATTTCAGTACTGTTAATATATCACCCTTCGGGGCCCGCTAAGAAATTTAAGTCGGCCCTCATGGAAGCCACCTGCATGCTTGCTATGGGCACTGCTAATTTCAGCATCCTGGGTGACCTTAATCTACATTTTGATCTTGTGCCAGATATGGAAATCTGCAGACTGCTTCCTGATCTGGCAGCCTGCCAATTAAATAAATTGGTCCACGGGCCCACCCATTTAGCTGGCCATTTGCTGGACTCTATCTTTTCTAATATTCCTTTTGCGACAGTGGAGAGACCTAAACCTGTAGCTTGGTCTGATCATTCCTTGGTATCCATGTCTTTTCCTGCCTTTGAGCCCTATGATAAGGCTGCTTGGCTGCCCGTTTTTAGGCGTCCTTGGCGTAAATTGAAACTGGAGGACTTTCATGCGCTCCTCGTTGCTAATCCGCTGGAACCGTACAATAATGCTGATGTTGGCTATAAATCTTTTTGTAATTGGATTGTCTAAGCATTGGACTCCCTCATTCCAGCCAGATGGTCTAAAGACTCTTTGACTGTGCCGCAAAAAAAACGTGTAAGAAACTGGAGCGCTCTTGGAGAAGGGATTGTGATCCTGTGGCTAAAGAGTGCTACTTGGCTGTCATTAAAAACTATCACAGATCCAGCTACACTGTTTGTGCGGCCTACTATGCTCATGAAATCAAGCTCAGCCCTAATCCGGCCAAATGTATTTTTAAGATTCCCAAGGACCTAGAGTAAGGAAAGACTCCACCGCTTCTGTGATCACAACTGAACAACAGTGTGAGAACCTGGCAACTTTTTTTGTCAATAAAGTAGCTACCATCTATCGGTCCTTCTTACAAGGGTCGTCCCCTTCTGTTGATCTTTGCAGATCTCCTTTACTGCACTCACGTATAGCTATTCGCAGTATTACGCAGGAAGAGTTTACTATACTGAGCAAGAGAGTTGAATATGGCGACAATGACGCTAGACATCCTGTAATTCTGGGCAAATCTCTTGATCTTCCTGTGCCTACCAAAAATAATGTGTCCTTGTATAACGTAACTGGTGCTCATGTAAACGCTCTGATACCTGATACCTTCAGCTCAGGTTTGCGCTATATAAAACTTTGGAGAAAAAAATGGAGCATATTGTGATGTTAACATTCTTCCATATTTATGTAAGTTGTGTAATGGATGTGTGAGTGGCTGTATGCACCTCTGAATGGGTGTGTGAGTAGTATGGGTCAGTGACTGGTTGCATCAGTGGCTGTAATGGTCTGTGAGTGGGTGTAGAAGTAGCTGTCTGGGTCATTGACTGAGTGTGTGATCATCTGTATGAGTGGGTGTGTGAGTAGTTTTGAGTGCGTGTGAGCGTATTTGGTGTAGCCACTCCCCTGGTGGATTTTGGCCCTGGGGACACCATACCCTGAGGCTCGGCCAAAAGTATTTGCGAGTGATGCAGCCATCTCCCTGGGCCAATTTTGGCCCAGGGAACTCCATTCCCCGGGGCCCAGCTTTTTCCTAGGGGTTCCCTGGAGCCCACCCAGGGCACCCAGTGTGCTACAGTGAGGAACCCGTGGGGATCCTTAATGCCAGTGCAGTACCTGCCAGATCACCACTTCCAGCAGGAGTGTGGGAGCAATTTTTCATCAGTTTTCCTGCCATATGAAATCTCTGCTCCCAGTGAGCCTGAGCAGTTTTCCTGCTCCCGCCCTCTGTGAGCGGATATATTGTTTGCTTCCACTAGGTGCGAGAGCAAACAGCTATGCCCCAGGGGTGAGCACTCCGGGACATAGGGAGCTGGCCCTGGTGGGGGGTGTCAGCCCCCAGGGCCATTAATGGCTTCTTCAGTTACCATGGGACAGCCCCGGGGAGGTGATGTTTCCCGGGCTGAATTCGGCCCAGGACCGGGGCTGCGCAGCCCTCTCCTCCCACTTTTTGCTCTACTTCTGGCTCTAGGGAGGTGCTTGTCCCCGGGGCCCTACGGCTTCAGGGAGTGGGGTCCATGCGGCTCCCTCCTATTAAATAATAAAACCCCGGGGAGGTGGTGGTCCTCTGGATCCCTTCTACCTTAGGAGCGAGGGCTGTACGGCCCCTATCCATTACACAGTGGCCTCCGGAGAGGTGGTGGTCCCTGGGGCCTGTAGAAGCCTCAGGAAGAGGGGCCACTTGACCCCTCCAATTAAACTTATATGTGGGCTGCACCGGGTAGGTGGCGGTCCCTGGGGCCATGATTGGTCATGAGGAAGGGGCATTCACACCCTACCCATATTATTTATAATAATAAGCCCTCGGGACCTGGCCAACCCATGGGCTCAACTACAAACAAGCGTGGGAGACTGCACTTGTTGTTTTTTTCAATGTTGCAGCAAATTTGTGAATCTGTCAAAAATTGCAGCAAAATTGTATAAATAAATGCTTTTGTGTCCTAGAGGGGTCCGTTGGTGACCCCAGCACCAAGAATAGGGAGTCAGGGTATTCCTGCCCTGACAGCTTCTCTTTTTCTTTAGCTTTTTCTTTCTAATTGAAGTAGTTTCTACTGTTTAATTTCTAACTGCTACCTTGCTGGGTAAATGTCCAGTGCTTATTTTACACTACTTCTGCATAATATTCAACATGAACTGTCTCGTTTTGGCAATGTGATTGTTTCTTATGTCTCTTTATCCAGAAATCTGTTATAACATGAATCCTCCAATAGAGAAGACAACAAGACTATAAAGAGGTAAATCTCCACCAAACAAGGGTACTTCCTTTTAACTTTATGAAGTAAATGCTTGTATGGAGATGTCCTCATATTCCTCGGCATCAAGAACTAATCACCAAAATGGTTGGTAAAAAGTGCTGAGAGGCCTTTTGGTAGGCTGTCTGTTATTCTGGCAAAAGGCAGAAGACATTTCCATATTACTATGGTGGATGTGGGGGAGCCAAACGGACAGAGCATTGAGGTGATTTTGTGCATTTACATACTGGTAGTAATTTAAAGGGAGAACCATGAACTGTGCTGTCACCAGGACATGACAAGAAAGAATCCAGTCATCACAGTCACTACAGATTGTGCTGCAATAGATCAACAATGAATTCACCTCTACCAAAAGATTTCAGATTGTTTTTCAATGTTCAATTTCTGAGAAAACACACTTGCTTGCTTTTGGCATGCCCTGGAACTGGAAGGCAGGGGGGACGATTTGAGCCCCAGAGACCCAATCCTCCAGGGCCCAATCTCTTCCTTCTGGGTACCCTGGAGGCCACCCAGGCCAAACAGTGTGCTAAGTTGGGACCCCCGCTGATGCGTCAATGCCCTCGGAGTCCATCCCAGCTCCCCACCTCCAGTGGGAGCAGACATTGTTTCTAAATGTACGGAGCAGAAAAAAATGCTGCTACCTGCATGTGGGAGCAATTTTTTCAACTGTTTTCCTGCCCATTCGATATTGAGCAGAAAAGCAGATGAAAACTCTGCTCCTAGCAAGTGGGAGCATATTTCCTGCTCCTGCCGCTGTTAGCGGTGTTACTGTTACCTCTTGCTTGGCGGGAGCCGTTAAAGCTCCACCAAACGAGAGCAAACAGCTATGTCCTAGAGGTGGGCACCCCGGATATAGAAGGGGGGTGATGGTCCCCAAAGCCATTATTTGGCTCCCCCTCCTTCAGTTCCCATGGGCCGACCCAGGGGAGATGATGGTGCCCATGGCTGAATTAAGCTACATTTACACATACATAAACTAGGAGTGTCGAAATTTTTGTACAATTTGCGTTGAGTAATTATACAAAATTTCAGAAAAAAAGACTGAAATTATTTATCATGAAAATCCATCACTTAGTGCTATATCCTGAAGCAAAAAACACAAACGCTACAACCATCAGCCAATTGCCTTGCAGATGTTCCCACACCCTCTGCAATAATTTGACAACACATGGTGGCATATTATACTATTGGTGGAAAGACTAGTATGGGAATTTCACCTAATAACCATAACATAAAATCCCTGAAATGATGTGAATCATGTGGTGTAATGTAAATTCCGACAAGGTCTGCCATTAAAGTACATCATGCGTAATGCTGGTGAATGTGAGGAATATGGAATTACCAAACAAATCTACAACTCCTCCTGAGAAATAGTGGTTATGGAATACTGTAATTGTCGCTGACTTATAGAATCCTTTGTTAATTCTATGGTAGTTGCTATACAAGAGAGGGGGCCACCCAGCCCAAGGGGACAGGGCACTGCTATTCAGTGAAGAAAACAGTAGTTCCCCTTGGAAATCTATAACAAACACACTCGTACACAAACACACACTCACTTCAGTTACTTAAACCCCATGAAAAGATTCACTGTGAGGTTACAGTGGAACCCACCATCCAGGATCGGTCGACGATTTTCGGGGGGGGACAACTATTCAAATCACCTTCTTCAGGACAATTAAACAATATGGGAATTTTTCCTCCATCTTCAAGATGCTAACCATATGTAATCTATCGAAAGGAAAACATACAGAAGTGTATATTTAGTTTATATGTTTTGTGGACCAATACTCCTATCTAGACATTCCTATTTTATATTCTTTTCTATTATATTACACATTTTATCCCCCATAATTCTATAGTGGTGCAGAATCTCATTTGGTGGTTACATGACTCCTTAATTTGATGCCTTTGCTTTCAGAAACCTCCACCATCCAATCACACATACCATACATTCTAATTTATTCTAATTTCCACTTAAAAGGATATCACTCACCACTCTTGGTGATACATGTTGTAGCGGGTTTGTGGCTTTCTTTCTCACGCCACATTCTTGGTTCAGTACAAGGAAATCCTTTTTGATGATTCTAAGATAAAGAAAGGGTGCTTCTGTAAGATCCGTCACCCCTCATTATTGTCCAAGGCATTTATTTTACCATAGATTTATGGAATTCTTACCTCCTCTAGACCAATGTTGTCTCATACAGGCGTGAATTCTGTATCTTAGATAAGGTAGGAATAGTGTGTCTATTACTCGTGCTGCCCACAGCTTTTATTTCTGTGTTTGCATATTTCCAATGATGGTATGAAAAAAATCACACCCCAAGTTTTATTTCTGATAGGGTTGGGAATCACTTGACCCTGAAATGAAACATCATGCGTCAGTTTCAGTAAGAGTATTTGACTACCTGTTTAGTACGTCATAATTGAACACTTGATTTACTTTTTCCCCAGATGGTATATATAATATAGTGTACCCTGCTGAATATCATAATTTTATATCCCGACAACATTTTGAATGCAATTAAACTACATTTTCTTTTTTTTAAATGGGGAAGAGTAAAAACATGTTCAAGTTATTCACCACCACTCCAATGTTGACCTAAAATATAGAGGCCCATAGGAATCAATGTCAATTACCGAATTGGTAAATACCGATTCGGTAAAATTACTGAATTTGCAAGGGGGACAGGGTGTCACTTTGACACCCTGTTGCACCCCTGATTCTGGCTTGTGTGCCATGTGGCACTCATACATTCCCTTAGGGCATGTATGTGTGCCACATGGCACATGTGTACATGCACAGATGTGCATGTACACAGAAATTCGTTATTTACCATGACATAGTATGTCATGGTAAATAACAAATTCTTAAGGGCCAGTGGCACTGTTTTCAGTGCCACCTACATCACAAATTTGAGATTCGGTAAATTTACTGATTCAGTAATTTACAGAATCGGTAAATTTACCGATTCTGTAAATATACTGAATCGGTAAATTTAAGGCCCCCTACATCTCAATCACCAAATACCGGTCGGTAACGGCCGAAATCGGCCATTACCGACCGGTTTTGGGGACCTACATCTCACCCTTAATATTGTTTTAAATAATATTGGGGCATATTACCAAGCAATAGCGATAATTATCGCTATTGCTTGGTTAGAGACAAACATTTACCGCAGCGCTGCGGCGATTTTTACCGCAAATAAACCTTGGTATTACCAAGGTTTAACGCAAATGCGGTAAAAATCGCCGCAAAGCATGAATATCGCTGAAAAGTCACTAGGGGGCATATTTCCAACAACTAGCGATAATTATCGCTATGTTGGTTTAGCGGCGATATTTTTATCGCAATGCTGCGGCGATTTTTATCGCTTAGGAACCTTGCTATTATCAAGGTTTATCTCCTAAGCGATAAAAATCGGCCAAAATGCATGAATATCGCTGAAAAGTCAGCGATATTCATGCATTACCGAGCTAATGCTCTTAGCCATGTTATCCACCTACCTTTGGATAACATGGCTAAGAACTGCTCAGGGGCAGGTGTTAGCTTTTGGAGATATTCGCGCTTAGCGCAAATATCTCCAAAAGTTGGTAATAGGAGATAGCGATGTTAGCGACTGTTTTCAGTCTCTAACATCTTGGCACGCCCACTTTGCATCTCATTAGTGATAAATATCACTGACATGCAAAGTGGGGCCCAAGGTGGTCGCTATCTCCTACTAGCTGTCGCTAACTGGTGTTAGCGGCAGCTAGGTAATAGGGAGATCATTTTATCTCCGCTTTCTTGGCTTTTAAAGCCAAAAAAGCGGATATAAACCCCCTTGATAATATGCCCCATTGTTTTCTCTAATACAGTTTGCTTAAATATAGTTGCCAATATCTCGTTTTTGGATGATTCTAATATATCTTAGACGCCTCGTCAGGGGTATTAAGTGCTATATAAATGCAAATACAAATGTTAAATAAAAAATGTAATTTGTTAAAATTGTGTATTATTTGTTATTATTTTTTAAATTAAAGTTTGAAATTTGAAAATATAGAGCCACATATATCAAATATTTTTTGCGTTTGCTAACAGGCCAATTCTGAGAATCGCCCCAATTGCGAAAGCAAAAAATGCTTTTCACATGTAACAAACACTATTTTGCAGTTCAATAACTTGTTACCGTATCACAAAATGGATTTGCGATTCGGCATTTTAAAGGTGCGTGTTTAAGGCATCCCTTCTAAATACCAAATCGTAATGGTATGTATGAATGTTTTGTGACCGTGAATGCGGTTGCAAAATAGTTGCAATATACCACCAACTTGAAGCTGAAGCCATTCGCAAACGGGAAGGGGTCCTCAAAGGATCCCTTCTCCTTTGTGAATTTATGCAAAAACTTTTTTAAGTGTCGGCAGTGGTCTCATGGACCACTGCCTGCTCTTAAAAAATAAAAAGAAAACTTTTCATTTTTCATTTTGTAAAGCATTCCGTTTTGCTTTAAGGAAAATGGGCTGCTTTACAAAAAAAAAGATTGCTTTAATTAACCCTTTGCATGCTGATGACGGAACCGCTCCGTCATCAGCTGCGGGTGCGCTGTGCTGATGACGGAGCGGTTCCGTCATGGCCCAGCCGCCGCGCCTGCGCGGCGCTGATTTCGCGTTTTAATGAGCGGGGCGGGTCATGACGGAACCGCTCCGTCACCAGCATAGCTCAACCGCGGCTGGTGACGGAGCGGTTCTGTCACCAGCATGCGGCCGCCGCGCGGCCGCCCCGCCCCTTTAGCGCTGCGGCGGAATAGCCGCCGCAGCGAAGGGGTTAAAAGCAATCACGGAAATGAAAGTTTGCTGACCCCAGCACGCCACTATTTCCATGATTTTAGCGATTTCTAGGGGGTCGCAAATTGTGATCAACCTCTTTAAAATAATAAGGTATGTCGATTTGCGACCCCCTATGTATTATTAGGTAATAACTAGTACAAATGTTGATAGAGTGGCTCAAAGAACTTTATAGAAGGGACACCAAAGTTATCACCCAATTTCCGACATGTAACTCAAAATTAGTTATATTCATCATTTAATTCCCTGGTATGTAGGTAGCACCATACCTGCAGTCAGGAAAATAATTTTGGAACATAAGAGAGCTATTAACCACTGGCCCGACATTTCAATGAGGTGCACTGGAGAGATAGATCTAATCTCTCATACTTTGCAATTGTTCAGGTACCTCATAATATCAGGGTGGGGAGCAACCGAACGCTGTTGCTTAGCAGAAGAGAGTCAAGATGCATTGCAATTCTTGAAACCAAGGGCCTGCTGGGTTGGAACACCGAGATGGAATTGAGAGTACAAATAGGTGAAGATTAACATATGTTCTGTATGAAGATTAACATGTGTTGTGTATATATTATTTGCATGCCTGTGTAAATTCATGTTGGAACTGTCGCTCCGGTGTTTACCAGTATGTGATTTTAAATTTGCATTTATGCTTGATTTTATTGCAGGAAGAAAGGAGGGGAATTTTGATTAAAGTCCTGTGAAGCCTTTGTGGCGGGAGCCCATACCCTTTTCTTCTATCTCACACCTCGGTGCTGTGTTTACGGTCACAAATAAAATTATTATTTATTCATGTTTTGTGTTTTTTTAATGTTCTTTAATGGCGGTCGTAGGTCACTACATCTGTATGCCATATTACTTGTGTTATGTTCCAACCTAGATATGCCATTATTTCTTGGCTGGTTCGCTAGCAATAACACCCACTTGGGCTGTATTTAAGGATTCCTCAATCATAGCCTATTTACGTTATGATTGTTGATTGAGTTGTTGACTTCAAGAATCTTCGTGGACTGACTCCTTTTGAACAACATTAGAGATCTGATGCTTTATCTTGGTCGATTTCAGTGCCAAGACGCCTCGGCATAAGTGCGCTCTATAAGAACCTTCAGTCAGTCAGTCAGTCATTTCACATTGATTCCGTAGTATTATTATGATTTCCATGGAGACACAGAATTTGTGTTGCATACCTGGACATATATTTATTTTTTTGTGTTGTGAAGTGTATTACTCCTGCCCCTTTGCTTATCATTTGCCATATGATATTCTTTGAGATTTTTATTGCGATGAGGGGACAATGGATATATCGAATCACAAGGTATAAATATATGGAGGGGCAGCACGGACCCCGCCTCTTAAGGCAGAAGTGAGCCCGTTGAACCCCCTTCCCACCCCCTGATTTATTGTTTAATTGGAGAGGGGCTGCGGAACCCCCTCCTTGGTGCTATAGCGATCACTATACTCCCGGGGCATGAAGCAGAGAAAAAAGTGGGAGCGGCCTGCCCGGCTCCCCTCCTTGCTGGATTAGGCCCCAAGGACCACCCCCTTTCTGGGCTTGTCCCCTGGAAATTGCATTTGCAAATCAGTCTTGCGTCTACAGAACAGGCCAGCCCAAAGTGTCAGGTCACGTCCCCTCCCAGATGGAAGCACAAGTGACCCGGGACTGGCTTCAGCCAACTTAGACCTTGTCAGAGGAATATAGCTTGAGTTCTTTGACACACTCCACACAGGATCATGTCTCAGCATAGTGAGTACAGTACCACGTCAAACAGTTTATCCACAGAAAAAATTATACGGTGAGTGGAGAAATGCTTGAATGAATCTCCATGGCAATCGCTTGGAACCCTGTGTGTTTTCTATACTGATAGGTTGCCATGGTCAGGTAAGTGAGAAAACAACAGATGTTCCTAGGCTATGTTACGTGAACTTTGTACTTTTTAAAAAGAACATGAAAAATAGGTTTGTTTCACTGTTTTGCTGCCTTTGTGAAGTGTACTGGATCAAACAATTTTTGCCCCAATCGATGTTACACATAGGTTTCTGATAGAAAAAGATTCCCTCGTGACCTAAATTATTCAATACTCGACAATTCTCATATTTTCATCAAAGAGCCTTTAACACAAGGTGACAGCATTACATTTTCTCATATTTTTAAATTTTATTTCTTTTTTTAGAAGACAATATTTTCCACAGTATTTCTTAATTTCATAACAATTATTTTATCAAAAAGGACATATAAATCATCAATGAATAAAAAGGATACAGATACCATACAGAGAAAAAGACTTAAATATACTCATACAATTCTCTCATGCATACACTCTCATACACTATACATTCATTCTTTATTCTGTGGCTGAGGGGTCACAAGATGTCATGTGATCTATTACGCAAGGTCAACGCGTTTCGGTGAGATGAGACCACCTTCCTCAGGACCTTTAGCAGAACAGATGCTCTTTCCAATGGGTTATAGATTCTGTATGGATATCCTATTAAGGTGTGGTCACAGATTCCTGATTTCTGATTATCAAGCTATTTTCAATTTCGATTATCAAGCTATTTTCAGGCAGGTGATCCCTTTAGTGAAGGTCAATAAGGTTTAACAGACTTGATTTCTTCTCTTCATTAGGTGTTGTTGGTGTCACCGTCAAGTAGCCTCGCTCCGTAGTCCCGAGCGCACGGGACTACGGAGCGAGGCTACTTCACGGTGTTGGTTCTCAAATTAAGAGAAAAACTGCAAATTAGACAGGCATACCTACAAACAAGTGTTGAGAAAGATGAGTGACCCGAAATTGGCAATGGACAACATATGAGGTGTTACCTATATGTACAAGAAACCGGCCCATTTTTTGAAACTATTTACAAAAATGCTGTGATAAGGAAATGGCCCCAAGCTCACTACTGGATTATCTATGAATTGATGCCTTGTGATATAAGAAATCGACTGACACCAACAACACCTAAGGGGGCATATGTAGGTAATTTCCATTTTGCTATTCTCAAATAGCGATTTTTAAGGAATCTCTATTGAGAATTGCAAAATGGAATGTAGGTAAAAAATCGAAATTTTTTTGCTAATTGCTAAAATTCATTAATTGCGATTAGCAAATCGCGAATCGCAATTAAGGAATGAGTGTCCCGTTCATTCCTTTGGGCCAAGAGGCCCATAGGAATGAATGGGGATACATTCTCAAATTGCGATTTTCTATGAGAAAATCGCAATTTGAGAATCGCAATTCCAAGGGTGCCATGGTGTCCAAAGGACACCTGTTGCACCCCTGGAATGTGCATGTAAGTACATGTGGCACACATACACTCCCTATGGGCATATCTGTGCGCCACATGGCACTTTGAATTTTTTTTTAAAATGCATTTTGACAGGATATCGCAAAATACCATCTACTTGGAGTAGGTGGTATTTTGCGATTCCTTAAGGCAAAATCGCATTTTTCAAGGCACCCCTACATCGCATTTAAGGAATCGCAAAATTGCGATTCCTTAAATGCTTGAGCAAAGTAAGGA